>NC_139849.1:10596099-11196099 GCF_963691815.1 Echiichthys vipera | reverse complement strand
AGTTGACTGCATGTCAGAGCGCAAACACCAAGCATGAAGTCAAAGGAATTGTCTGTAGACCTCAGAGACAAAATTGTCTCGAGGTACAAATCTGGGAAAGGATACAGAAAAATATCTGCTGCTTTGAATGTCCCAATGAGCACAGTGGCCTCCATCATTCGTAAATGAACCACCAGGACTCTTCCTAGAGCTGGCTGGCCGTCTAAATTGGGCAATCGGGGGAGAAGGGCGTTGGTCAGGGAAGTGACCAAGAACCTGATGGTCACTCTGTCAGAGCTCCAGCGTTCCTCCGTGGAGAGAGGAGAACCTTGCAGAAGGACAACCATCTCTGCAGCAATCCACCAATCAGGCCTGTATGGCAGACTGGCCAGGCGAAAGCCACTCCTTAGTAAAAGGCACAAGGCAGCCCGTCTGGAATTTGCTAAAAGGCACCTGAAGGACTCTCAGACCATGAGAAACAAAATGATCTGGTCTGATGAGACAAAGATTGAACTCTTTGGTGTGAATGCCAGGCGTCATGTTTGGAGGAAACCAGGCACTGCTCATCACTAGGCCAATACCATCCCTACAGTCAAGCATGGTGGTGGCACCATCATGCTATGGGGATGTCTTTCAGCAGCAGGAACTGGCAGACTGGTAAGGATAGAGGGAAAGATGAATGCAGCAATGTACAGAGACGTCCTGGATGAAAACCTGCTCCAGAGTGCTCTTGACCTCAGACTAGGGCGACCCCAAGCACACAGCCAAGATCTCAAAGGAGTGGCTCCAGGACCACTCTGTGAATGTCCTGGAGTGGCCCAGCCAGAGCCCAGACTTGAATCTGATTGAACATCTCTGGAGAGATCTGAAGGCTGTAACGTAATAAACCGTGGAAAAAGTGAAACGCTGTGAATACTTTCCGGATGCACTGTATAGTCAGTGATGCCACTTGCTGCTTGCTCTTTTATCGTTTGTAGATTATATGATTTTTATTTTTATTTTCTTGCTTTTTAACGATACTTGAGGTGAGATTTCCTTAACAAGCCCCTATGGGTTTTCTTAATGTCTCAGGCACATTTTTTTGTTTGTTTTTAATTTCCTTTGTATGTATTTGTTATTGATGCCTTTGTTTTTTTTGTTTGTGTGAGATAGGATGAGGGGGAACAGTCTTCCTGTCTGAGCAAATCAAAAGATTTGAAATCTTAACAAAGTTGCACAGGACAAAATATGAGTAATATAAAAAAATAACCATTAATCACACAGTAAGTGGAAAATTAGCCTCACGGCCCAAATATGTCTATATATTTTGCCAACTGTCAGTGCTGCGGTCGACCGTTCCCTTTAAAACAATATTTGTTGGGTGGCCGGTGGCTGAGTTGTTAGAGCAGCCGCCCCGTGTAAAGAGGGTTCGACTCCGACTTGCTGCCCTTTGCTCCATGTCGTCCTCTCTCTCTCTCTCGCACCCCATTTCCTGTCTGTCCTATCTAATAAAGGCTTGAAAAACTGCCAAAAAAATAATCTTAAAAAGGGGTTAAATACTGTTAGGTAAGGGAGGAGACCCTGTAATTCCAGTTTAGGGGGGGCAATGTGCAGAGCGTCACACAGCAGCATTCTCCTGGAGGACTTATTGCAGCAGCAACCCTGGCCAAGGCAGCTACCGAGATAGGGTCGGCTTCTACTGTTTTTTGGTCAAGTGTATTAAATTCTGACATTACAGCTGATTTATTCCTTGTTGATTTTAGGGTCTGCATCATTGTAAGGATATTTGTGTGGATATTTAGCCTTTTTGATTTGATTTTTTTCATTGAAAAAGCAAGCGAATTCATTCCAGTTTTCTGTGGAGGAGACTTCTGAAACTATCTCTTTTGGGGGGGTTGTAAGCTTATCAACCATAGAAAAAAGAATGCGAGTGTTGTTGATATTCTTATTAATCCTTTCAGAAAAGTGTTGCTGTCTAGCCCTGAATAATCCATGGTTAAAATTGCAAAGACTTTGTTTGTAGAGGTCATGGTGAATTTGAAGTTTAGTTTTTCTCCATTTACTCTCTGATTTCCTGCATTCTGTTTTCAGAGCCTTTACCATCATAGTGTTCCAGGTTCTGTCGGCCTCTCCTGTCCTCCTTTTGTGTGAGTTTGTCTCCCTCTGTCTGTTTTTCCCTGCATGTTTCTCCCCTGCGTGTTTTGTTGGTCCGGAGCAGGTAGGCGTGGTTCCACCCCAGCTGCATCGAGTTATGCTGATCACCTCCCTGGGTATAAGAAGCCGGAGGTGACACTGTTAGAATAATTGTACATAAAGTAATCTCATATTTACTCCAATTACCTTTACATATAAACTAACCTTGGTGTGTGTGTGTGTGCAGCTAATTTGTGCAGAGTTGTGTTGCAGGTAGAAGAAGTCAGATAAGCATGACTGCTGATGAGTCACCAAAGAGGTATCTGTGCAAAAACAGAAATTGCTCATCCTTTTAAAGACAGAACATGCTGTTTCAAGGACGAGCAACATGTGCCCCCTCTACCTTACAGCTGTAACTCATGAAGATAATGAATTGTGTAAATGTGAGAAGTTGCAGTTGTGTGCCCCCTCACCTTTAGAACTATAACTCATATTGTAACTAGGGACCACCTTAAGGAAATAAAAAGAAACTGCTCGGCAGAGTGTGTTTCAGAGAGCCAGGAGATTGTTACTGAACGCATCGCTGTCCGTTCTCCTTGCAAGTAAAACATAAACATAACTCTTGTCTTTCTCTGTTTTGTTATGTTTTGGATGTTTTAGGTTGCTTGAACCTGACAGACACACATTCAGCGCCGCACCGTTGTTCTCATTTACGTGGTAACTTCTCGTGGGTTGGCTCTCGTTTCTTGTTCGTAATTGCATTCTTGCTCCGTGTTATTTGTTTGTTAATTATTGTTTCTTTGTTTCCCTCCATAGTTTCCTGAGATCCCGTTTTCCTGTCCAGATCCCTGACTGTTTCGTTCCTGTCACCCTCGACCTTCTCGTCCGTATTGTTCTTGTCCCCTGTAATTGGTTCCTGTTTGTTATCATTATTAAATGTTTGTTTATTCCCTTATCCTGTGTCCCTGTCTGCATTTGGGTCCAGTTCCTTTGTGTTATTTCCCCGCACCGTTCATGACAGAACGGAGGAAATCGACCCTCCGGGTTTCTGCGTTCGTCAGACGGTTTCCTCTCAGGGTATTCTAGTTGGTCAGCATTCGCATGCGCTGCAGGGGATCCTTGGGAGTCTGAACCAGCTGTCCACCTGTGTCTCACGCATTGAGAGACAGGTTGGTCCTCTCCTTGCTACCTCTGCGAATGCTAAGTCACCCGCTACCACAGTGAGTAACCTTCCGCCCCGTGAACCTTATGTCCCTTCACCTGAGCACTATACTGGGAAGTTGGGGGAATGTAATGTCTTCTTTTTTCAATGCTCGCTAGTGTTCGGTCAGCAGCCCCTCACCTACGCCAGTGATAGCTCCAAGACAGCATATGTGCTAGGTTTGCTAACCGGTAGGGCACGAGTCTGGGGAGCAGCTTTCTGGAACAACCCTCTCACACAACATGCAACTTTTCAGCAATTCTCTAACGAGATACTTTCCGTGTCTCATTGTGATACTAGCAACCTGTTACTTGACCTGCGTCAGGGCTCCGCCTGTGCGGCGGATTATTCTGTTGATTTCTGTACCCTAGCCGCTGTGTTAGGGTGGGATGATAGCCCCCACAGAGCATATTTTTCAAAGGGCTGAACGAGGAGGTAAAGGACTGCTTAGTGGGGAGATCTGAGACCACTAACCTTCAGGAACTCAAGGAACTTTTTCTTCGTGGCCAAGAAAGACAAGTCGTTACGCCCCTGTATTGATTACTGCGGCCTTAACAACATTACCGTCAAGAATAAGTATCCCCTGCCGTTGATTAATTCCGCGTTCGAACCGTTGCATGGTGCTACCGTCTTTTCCAAATTAGATCTCCGCATCGCGTACTTAGTGAGGGTTAAGGAGGGGGATGAGTGGAAGACCGCCTTTAATACTCCACTCGGCCGCTTTGAGTACCTGGGAATGTCCTTTGGATTAACTAATGCCCCAGCTGTCTTCCAGGCATTAGTTAATGACGTTCTCCGTGATATGCTGAATCGATCAGTGTTCGTCGGTTGGCCCCCGTTTCTTGTTCGTATTTGCATTCTTGCTCCGTGTTATTTGTTTGTTAATTATTGTTTCTTGTTTCCCTCCGTAGTTTCCCGAGATCCCGTTTTCCTGTCCAGATCCCAGACTTTCCGTCTGTTATCCGTTCCTGTTACCCTCGACCGTCTCGTCCGTATTGTACTTGTCCCCTGTAATTGGTTCCCGTCTATTGTCATTATTAAATATTTGTTTATTCCCTTATCCTGTGTCTTTGTCTGCATTTGGGTCCAGTTCCTTTGTGTTATTTCCCTGCACCGTTCATGACAGTTCTTCCATGGTATTCTCCGTCTGGTCAAGGTCATCTTAGTTGTAACCGGTGCAATGGTATCACTGGCATTTGAGATTTAGCAGTTGAAATTATCCAGGAGTTCATCAACTGTCTCTGTACTCACACTTGCTGTAGCTTCCCTAAACTTAACACTGGTGTTCTCATTTATGTACCTTTTCTTAACAGACACAGAGGTTAACTGAAAAATTGGAGTTATCTGTAAGTCAAAGAACACACAGAAATTATCAAGTCTTCAATATCAACAGAAGTAATTTCAACACCTCTAGAGATAACCAGATCCAGAGTGTGTCCTTGAGTGTGTGTGGGCCTGTTCGTTGGAAGAGAAATTAGATTTTTAACATTCACAAAAGCAAGTTGACACAGAGGACCAGTCCAATTTCACGAGGTGCAACTACAGTGGAGAAATTCTTGCAAAATCCTTGGTAGTAACCCACCATACCCAGAAACCGCATCAGCTCTTTCTTAGTGGTGGGAGTTGGAAACTGATCAATGGCCATGACTTTAGCTCTTACAGGACGCACCTGACCCTGACCAACAACCTTTCCCAAATAAGTCACTGTACCTTGGGCAAACTCACACTTTGCCAAGTTAATGGTCAGGTTGGCCCAAGCCAGCTGCTCAAACAAAGCACGGATCTGATCAACATGCTCTGCCCAGGTTTCACTGTAGATGACAACATCGTCTAAATATACTGCGCACCCCTTTAAACCTGCTACCACTTGGTTCATAAGCCGCTGAAAGGGGGCAGGAGCATTTCTTAAGCCAAACGGCATGACCGTGTATGAGTACAGGCCTGAGGGTGTTATGAACACAGCTATTTCTTGAACATGTTTTGACAATGGCACCTGCCAATATCCCTTTAAGATATCAAATTTGCTGACATATTTTGCAGTGCCCACCTGATCAACAAGATCCTCCATACGAGGAAGTGGATCAGAATCTGGCTTTGTGACGTTATCACTTTACGAAAATCAGTACAAGGCCTGAAAGTGTTGTCAGGTTTAGTAACCAGCACACACGGGGAAGCCCAGCTAGAGCAGGACGGCTCAGCAATCTTGTGCTCTAACATGTATTTCACCTCTGCCTCCAGCTGAGTTCGTTTCTCCTGAGGGATCCGGTAAAACCTCTGACGAATCGGTGCGGCATCGCCCACCTCATTATCATATTCTATGAGGTGAGTCCTAGTGGGAGTGTCTGAGAACAAAACAGGAAATGACAAAATGAGATAAGACAGCTCCTTCCCCTGTGCTGCTGGCAAATGTCCCACCAATCTATCCAGATTTCTCAGGGACTCTGAATTTTTAAGCCTGCCCTGCAACACACCAACATCTGGACTCTCAATCTTCTCTCCACCATCCAAAGATGGAGAGACCACACCCCCCACTGAAGACACCAAAGCCCCTGACTTCACTTCCCCCCCACTAGCACGTGGAAAATAGGGTTTCAACATATTAACATGACATACTTGTGTAGTCTTCCGTCTGTCAGGAGTGGAAATCAGATAATTTAGATCTGTAACCTGTCGAACAACAGAATAAGGCCCCCCAAACCTAGCCTGAAAAGGAGATCCTACGACTGGGAGGTTGGCCAGGACCTGATCCCCGGGGCAAAAGACATGCACTTTCAACCCGTCGATCATACAGTCGCTTCAACTTGCCTTGAGCCTTTTCTAAATTTAGTTTTGCCATCTTAACCTACTCATACAACCGTCTCTTGAACCCATTTACATAATCTGTTAGTTCTTTAACCTTGTCACTGCTGTGTTTTTTCTCTAAAGTGTTCAGAGAATAGGATTTCTCAGGGGGGCACAACGGCTCCTCAGATGAGAGGCGGGAAACAAATGGAACAGGCTTAGTGTGCTGCTGTACTGCAGTGATAGCCTCAGCTTTCTCACGTAGCATGTTCACCGTCCCCCGCACAGGGGCAACTAAGGCTGCAGATTTCACAGGACGGAAACCTGTGTAGGACTTGTGCTTGGACCTTATAACAGGACAGTCAACTTTCCAGTGACCTTTGCCCAAACAATAGTTACAAGTTCGACTAGAATCCCATTTTCCAACATTGCTAGTTGTTTTGAAAGCAGGAGAGTCACTCACTGAACTCTTAGGATAACCACCAACTCCGCCCTTACGTCCAATTTCCCCCTGGACTTTATGAGTCAGAGCATAACTGCGGCAAAATCAGCAGCCTCAGCTTAAGTTCTAGCACTCCTCTCACTCAGATAAGTGGTCAGGTTCTCAGGAAGGGTTTCCCTGAATTGTTCCACCAAAACCAATTCACACAGTTGTCCAAAGGTCTTAACCTCAGAAGTCAACCGCCAACGACCAAAAGGAGTAGACAGTTCACAAGCAAATTCGACATATGTTTCCCTGTCCTGTCTTCGGATCCCCTGAACTTCTGCCGATATGCCTTTGGTACCAGTTCATACGCTTTTAATACAGCCTGTTTGACCATCAGATATCTTTTACTGTCTGACATTGATGAAGCAGAATAGGCTTCCTGGGCCTTCCCCGTTAACACACACTGGAGCAGCAAGGTCTGCTCTGAATCACTTCAGTTCCTGTTACTGGCTAATTGCTCAAAGAGTAAGAAAAAAGTGTCAGGGTCCCGCTCTGAGAATTTTGGCACTAACCGTAAACATGTAGACACATCAAAATATGGGGATGCACCAGATCCATAAACCCCCATTTTCCCTGACGCTGGAGTCACCAGCTTACCTTCCTTTTACAAATCAAGCCTATAACGTTCCACTTGTTGCTGTTCCCTTTGCTGAAGTAATTCAGCCTCACGTAACTTGGCGGTGCATTTCAGTTTCTCCAGTTCAAGAATCTGGGCCCTCTCCTGAACCTTTTCCTCACGCTCCATTTTCAATTTATGCTGCAGGGTCAACAACTCTTTTTGTTGCTCAAAAGTCAAAGGCATTCCAACCACAGGACGCACAAATTTCAAAGCCTGTTCTGGGGGACTGGCCTGTGTAAAACCTGCAGATAAGGCAGGAGTTGATGCACTTGCAGCCTTCAACAGCAGCAGGAAACACCCCTGATTGCACCAACCGGTCCTTAATCGTACTCAAGATACAGTCTTTGAGGGCTTTATTGGGGATTTCTACTTTAAAATAATCAGCCACCTTAAATAACTGCTCCTTAGTGAAGGTGTTTAACAGATCCTCCCTGGGATTCTACAAAAACTCCTCAACCGCAGACATGATTCACCCTACAGCAACCAGACTCAAAAAGGGAGAGAAACAAAAATTCCAGGGAAAACTCAAGTTAGACCAACCTACACAGCAAAACAAACGGACAATTTCCCCATAACCCAGTGCAACAGCCACAATGTGGAACATCCTTTCCCCTATCTGACTACCTAACCAGAAAGCTAACTGACTCTCTCAACCCTAGTCTTCATGCACTAGCATTGGTGGGAAATTGAAACACGGCGCCCAATGACTCGGTCGGGCAACTATAAAAATAGCGACCCACCTGGACAGTCACGGATGTGTACCCGAAGCAGAATTTGCTGTGGCCACGCTAGTGCACAAAAATAACAAACTAAAACAATAAACAACGAGCTCACATGTGGAGGCCGTTCTTATGCCTACCGGGAAAGTAGCTCCACTAACTTAGGCTGTTTCATAGCACCACAATGATTAAGGGCAAAAAAATGCAGGCAGGTTAACACCAACTCCTGAGCCAACAACCTCATCACACACTGACCCAACAAACATTTCCCCAGAGATGTGAAGGCCTCTCCCCAAACAAATGCTTTCCTCACACTGCAGTAACAACATCAGCTTTTGGTACTCACCAGAACAGACCACTGATGAAGCAAACACCACAACACTACAGCTGAAGCCTACCAAGCAACCATACTACCAGGATTCGGGATTATCCCGGATGAGCCCCCATTTGTTACAACCCTGGCTCTCAGGTTGAAAGATGTTTGAACCTTTGACATTATAATTGATTTTTATTTATTTTTCACTCATTATTTGAAGCCCGAATTTCACATTGTTCTGTTTTACTGTTCTCATTCAATTCATCTCATCTCATCTTATCTTCATCCGTTTATCCGGGGTCGGGTCGCGGGGGCAGCAGCTTTAGCTGGGGACCCCAAACTTCCCTTTCCCGGGCCACATTAACCAGCTCTAACTGGGGGATCCCAAGGCGTTCCCAGGCCAGCGTGGAGATATAATCTCTCCACCTAGTCCTGGGTCTTCCCCGAGGCCTCCTCCCAGCTGGACGTGCCTGGAACACCTCCCTAGGGAGGCGCACAGGGGGCATCCTTACTAGATGCCCGAACCACCTCAACTGGCTCCTTTCAACGCAAAGGAGCAGTGGCTCTACTCCGAGTTCCTCACGGATGGCTGAACTTCTCACCCTATCTCTAAGGGAGACTCCAGCCACCCTCCTGAGAAAACCCATTTCAGCCGCTTGTACCCGCCATCTCGTTCTTTCGGTCATGACCCAGCTTTCATGACAATAGGTGAGGGTAGGAACGAAGATTGACAGGTAGATCGAGAGCTTTGCCTTCCGGCTCAGCTCTCTTTTCGTCGCAACGGTGCGGTAGAGCGACTGCAACACCGCCCCCGCTGCTCTGATTCTCCGGCCAAACTCAAGCTCCATCGTCCCCTCACTAGTGAACATGATCCCGAGGTACTTGAACTCCTTCACTTGGGGTAATGACTCATTCCCTACCTGGAGTAAGCAATCCACCGGTTTCCTGCTGAGAGCCATGGCCTCAGATTTAGAGGTGCTGATCCTCATCCAAGCCGTTTCACACTCAGCTGCGAACCGATCCAGTGAGTGCTGAAGGTCACTGACCGACAATGCCATCAGGACCACATCATCTGCAAAAAGCAGAGACGAGATCCTCAGCCCACTGAACTGCAACCCCTCCCCACCACGACTACGCCTCGATATCCTGTCCATGAAAATCACGAACAGGATTGGTGACAAAGCGCACCCCTGGCGGGTGGCCAACCCCCACCGGGAACGAATCCGACTTACTGCCGAGGATCCGGACACAGCTCTCGCTTTGGGTGTACAGAGATTGGATGGCCCACAGAAGTGACCCCCTCACCCAATACTCCCTCAGCACCTCCCACAGTATCTCCCGAGGGAGCCGGTCATGTGCCTTCTCCAAATCCACAAAACACATGTAGACTGGATGAGCATACTCCCAGGCCCCCTCCAGGATCCTTGCGAGAATGAAGAGCTGGTCCGTTGTTCCACGTCCAGGACGGAATCCACATTGTTCCTCTTCAATCTGAGGTTAGGACGAACCCTCCTTTCCAGCACCTTGGAGTAGACTTTACCAGGGAGGCTGAGTAGTGTGATACCCCTGTAATTGGCACACACCCTCTGGTCCCCCTTTTTAAACAGAGGAACCACCACCCCGGTCTGCCACTCCCTTGGCACTGTCCCAGACTTCCACGCAATGTTCTCCAGACTCCATTCAGGGTCTCCAAGAAGGCAGAATACTCTGAACTGCTGTTCGGTGCATATACACAAACAACAGTCAGAGTTTTCCCCCCTACCACCAGCAGGCGTAAGGAGGCGACCCTCTCGTCCACCGGAGTGAACTCCAACACCGCGGCGCTCAGTCGGGGGTTTGTGAGTATCCCCACACCCGCCCGGCGCCTCACACCCTGGGCAACTCCAGAGAAGAATAGGGTCTGTTGAGATCAACCTGCAGTTGCCTCCCCGGGTTCGTTGATCGGAGGATGGAAGAAGAGATCTTGAGACAATGGCTTGAGATCACACCAATATCTTTATTGGAGCACTTTGCAAAGCGGAGACAAGTTCTGATACAACACCAACCAGGTCATACATCAGACGAGTCTGTTGTGGTCTAAGAGTAGCCGCTTTAAATACACTGGTGGGCTGATGGTAACACCCCCAAGGTAAAAAAGGTGGCAACAGATGTTAATCTGCCTAGCAACATCTTATAACACTAAATGCTGAGAGAAGGAATTTAGTGCATGTCCCTATATGGCTATCTAGAGAAACAGATGTGTCTGTGTTTGCAACACACAAACTTCTTAGTTAATGAGTATGTGTGTGTGTGCCTAAAATGAAGAAATGAGCATTTCCTCTGTTTGTTAGAATCTTTCCAAGGTGATGGGTGAGAGGTCACGAGATCTCTATCTCAAGTTTATTATCTGCTCAACCAGCAAGGACTAGTCTCATTCCAGGGGTTTATGTACCATGACCCCACTGTGTACCAACTTCAGTTTAGCCATTTCAAAAGCCACATGAAGAGAGCAGCTCATTTCTCTTACTTCCACAATTCCCCCTTTTGAGCTCTCAAAAGAGCTCAACATCAAGCGTTCGCAATTGCAGACAATCATTGATAGTAAACATGAATATAGCTCGGCCGTATGCTATAGTTCGGCCGTACATGGGTTTTAAGAAAAAGCGTTGGAATCACATCTGTAGTGGGTCTAGACATCGACCATTCTAATATCCCGTACATAGTCACCATCCTTATTCTCCTGGTTTTCCTGTTCTTCAGCTAACAGTAGAGGCATGGTCATCATGACAGGGGCTTTACCTTCAATGGTGGTGGTGATTAGCCTAACCATCAAAGATCTGATACATGGTACACAACAGCATCCACAAGTTACTAGTATAGCCAGGAAAACAGCGATAGACAGAAACAATGACAGAATCAATGTCTTCCATTTTCCAAATACTCTGGTGAACCATTCATCCAAGGGGTTATCCAATCCAGAATGTACGTGCATAGTTTTAAAGAGGGTTCGCAATCCTTCTAAGGCCTTGGTCACTGAACCGTCCGGCGCTGTATTGTTGGGAATGAACGTGCAACACATGTTCCCAAACATTGCACACACACCCCCTTTTTCGGCTAAAACCATGTCCAAGGCCATCCTATTTTGAACTGCCATAAGTGAAGTCGGGGCTAATTGAGCCGAAAGACCTTCGACTGCGTCCCTGGTTAAATTGGTTAGTCGCAGGACATTGTAATGCACATAATTGATGCGATCGACATTTTTGTTAGCCGTGGTCGGGAACACAGCACTGATAAGGGGATGTTTTCGAAACCTGCTGCTACTTGATCCACTAATTTGTATCGGTTGGGGACCCCGCGTGGTACTCCAACTGCATCAATATACGTAGGATTGTTTAATGACGTATCAAATGAACCGGTGTGTCGTTTCTCGAGCACATGACGTCGTCGACGTTGTGTGAGTGCCTGTCTAGCGGTTTCGGTGGCAGACAGATGTCTCAAATGGTCGCCTATCAAAAGGAGAGGTGTTCTCAGTCTTACCATCGCGCATTTCCCAATGCTATGTGGGAGAAGACGGACATAGAGTCGGTTAGTGCCGCAATAGTAATACAATCCTGCCCGAGCCCACGTGCCAATTTCACTTCCGTTTCTGATTTCTTTGCACCAGGAGGAGTCTATGGACCCATAGTCGCAAACCTAAAGCAAAGAAAATAGCAAATATTACAGAAAGAAAAATAAAAAAGTTCAGTTGACACGTTGGAGATGGTGGGTCTGGCGACGTCGTCTTCTTCGGGTGTTGGTTTTAACGAGCTCAGGTATACTACCTTCCCTCCAGTGCCACCAGGGGATTATTCTGCCCCTTGTTGGTCGGTGGTCTTTTCTTCTGTACCAGCCGGTACAGTGCACGATGCTTTCAGGTCCTGATGCACCTCACTCAAGGAGCGTTGTGGTTCTGCTGCTGCCGCACACTGGCTCCAGTGGTACCAAGTGTCGCCTTTCCCCTTCAGTCGGACGGCGTGGGATGTTCGCTCCACCACCTGGTATGGACCTGTCCAGCGAGGTTCGGACCACTTCCGCTTGATGACCTTCAGCACCACCCAGTCTGTCTCCGGCGTTGCCTGGGCCTCCGCGTTGCCGAGTCGATCGGTCACCTGTTTGGCGAATGCTGAAACGAGACTTTGCAATTCACGGAAATACTCTCTGTTGGTTAGTGGTTGGTCATCATTTTTCATACCAGGCAGGCTAGACTGTGGCCCTGGCAGAGCCCTTCCTGTTTGCAACTCAAAAGGCGTGAAACCTGTGCTCTGATTCACAGAGCTCCTAACAGACATCAAAGCTAATGGTAGGGCGTCAACCCAATTCATTTTGATCTGTGCACAGATTTTGGCCAATTTGTTTTTTATAGTCTGATTCATTCTTTCTACTTTCCCTTGTGACTGGGGATGGTAAACTGTACCAAACTTGTGTTTCAAACCCCGCATTGATTCAACCTTCTGCAAATCCTGATTCTTGAAATGTGTTCCGTTATCTGACCTGATTTTCTCCGGGAACCCATGTCTCCTATCCACAATCCCCCGAGCAGTCATTCATAGCTTGACTGTTAGGTAAATCAACATACAGGGATTTACATCATAGATAAATAAAGAGTTACAAAAAAAAGTTAGGTCAATCTTGGTTATTTCTCACATTCCCCCCTTTTGACACAAAGTGTCAAATAATTTTCTTGAAATAACACAATATCATCAACGAACTCTTTCTTTGACTACACACTGCAACCATTAGTAGAGGTTAACTTTTAACTCTCCGAATATGACAAGGAAAAAATAAAAACAACGAAAAACATTAAAACAAAAACAATTCTATTCACACCGTATCATCATCTGCTATGGCATTGCCCTGTGAAAACTGAGTTTTTACAGTCAGCTCCTGTAGGAGTGAGAATGCGACAGTTTTTTCCCAGAGTCTGCAAGTTATGGGTAATATTAAAGCATATTGTGACTCTGACACTGTATCATCTGTTGCGCCTAGAAAGAAAAGTACAGATTAATGCAAATAACTCTGTCGCCTTAGCCGACGAGCTATTTTGGCAGTTTAGTTCAAAGGCAAACACAGAAAGAGTAGTTAGACGGATTCCTCGCAGAACCATCTATGAAGAAAAACAGAATTATCGTTAGACACTATGTATCAAACAATGCTTTCCATGGTTTTGATCCACTGTTAAACATTTCCATTCAAGAATGGTTCTCCATCTTCAGCTGTAGGATCAAAGGCCCAAAAATTAAGACGGTACAGCGCTTCAGACTGACATAAACATTAGTGTGACAATGAGTATCATGCATAACATGCACACATTGAAAATACAATAGGGTCAAATGTTAGTGTTTGTTAATCGACATAAAACTACTGACATACAACTATCATGCAAAAATTAAAAAGAAACAATCAGAGCTCGATCAGTTAGGTCATTTTAAGTCGGTAGAGGCTGTTTGCCTCAGCAGTCACAGTCTAAAAAGTCAGTCATTGGCCAAGTTTCTTTATACAGGGCTTGGGAGATCTCCACAAAAACATAAAATAATCCATAAGTGGCAATAGAATTGAATCTATTTATTTATTTTAAAAACCCATCCAGTTCCTATGGATGCAGTCAGGACCCACTTATTATCATTATTAATAATATTATCCTTATTATTATTGTTATATCTAATGCTTCAATTTGCAAAAACAAGACGTATGTTTCTGAAAACTTCACCATCACTATGGCAGTTTTTTTAACCAGGTTTTCCCAGAAAACTATACCATTAAATTCCAAAAATTAAAATACCATTGAGAGTGAAAGCAAAAAACCAGAATAATGAGTCAGGATTTACAGTGATGCATCAATATTGCATTTTCTAAACTTAATCACCAGAAACTCAAACCTGTGACATCTGTGATGCCTCTTCAGGTAAAATGGGAGTTATATTTGAGACATTCCACAATGGCATGTTTGTTTTATAAGAAATAATCAGTGTTGCTTTCAATAACTTGAATTTCTTTCTTATGTGAGCTAAAAAAGATTTTGTCTGAGCATAGTAATCAAAACCTTAACTTTCTGTGTCTAATGATCAACTCTCACTGCAAAACCCTAATTGTCCCTATTGACACCAATACTTATTCTTAATAAATGTTCCTATATGTATATGCAAGTGCATGTATGTGTTGAACATTAACATCCTGTTCATTCTAAGTTCAACTAACGGTGTCATCTAGTGTGGATGTTTTTATCTTTAATTTCTTATTTGTGATTTTCAAATGCTCTGACCTTCCTCCGCTGTCTGTATGGCCTGTTCATGGGGGAACCATGAAAAAACACGCAAGCAGAAACACGCAACCAGGACTTCTCTGGATCTTGTCCCAGTCTCCCTCTTTCTCTCCTTCTGCTGTTGTCTTGATGAGGCAATCTTTGTCCAGGATTCTGTGCCCCATTCTGCTGGTATAGCAAACCAAATGGCCAGTCGAATGTTGCCCATCCGAGTTCACACCTCTCTCGCTCCCCCTCCTTGCAGTCTTTTAGTTCCTCTGGCTGCCATGTCCTGAACACAAGCTCTTCAGTGTTCAATTCAACTGAACATCTGGTGCCGTGAACATCCGTTTCCTTTTCTTCAGGCCAGTAGTCAAAAAAGAAGTTGCTGTTTGGAGAGAGAACTTTTCTGGAGAAGCAACGCTAGCTTTTTCCTTGTTTCAGTCTGTTTTCCTCAGTCACTGTTTGTGACAACTGACACATCAGATGCAGGTTCAGTCTCCCCTCCCCCTCATTGTCTGAGTCCTTCTGGGAATATGCATATGGGCTTGATGCAGGGGCTGCATGGCCTGGAGACAGCATGAGGAGGCCCTGTTTTTTATCCCTAATAACTGCTCCTCATCATTCACACATACTTATTTCTTTAATTTCTTGTCTTTCTATAACTGAGTTTGCTTTCCTCCTATCTTTCCCTACTCGCTGTCCCTTTCTCTCTCATCACTTTACCCTCTTCACTACATTTGTACCTAGACATGTGCCTAATAAAAGACGAAAAATAAAAAAATAAAAAAACCTCTTAGTCTAGTAATGCCAAAATGGAAGCTCTCAACCACATTAACCCATGTATATGCTATAAATTTAGCAGGATCTGTAAAAATTTTAACTTTCCCAATTTGTTTCCCATTTTTCTATTGACTCACTGGGATGTGCTTTCACTTTCAATGGGCTTATTGTTCACTCAGACAGATTTCACACATACTGATCTTTCCATATGAATATGGTTAGATCTTATCACACATACACTAACTTTGGATAATCTTTCAGCCAGGTGGTCCATACGATAACGCACCCTTTTAATATCCAAACTGGATATTTAGACACTGAAATGAGTTACCACAAAGTTTATTTTTCTTACCACATTCACACGCCCATTTTATTGCAGTTGGGAATCCCTACACTCATGCAAATTATATTTGCATTTTAAAAATTTCTACTCCTTTAATGAATTGATTGATCATTCATTTTCTCCCTAAATGCTTATGTATTTTCCAAAACACTTCTCTGTTCTCGTCAACGGGGGTCAATGCCGGTAATGCCGTTCTAGTAAAGGAAGCTTCTACACAGACTCACGTCTGTGCGCCTTCACTCTTGGGGTTACCCCAGAACGTGCACCACTTTTCCCATTTCAGATAAAAACAGCTACAGAACTATACCACCCTCTGTTGTCCCACAGAAATGTGTATTCCTCAGAACCTGAGTCTGATGTCAAAGTGGATATACACACAAACCTCCCACACTTCTTTAAACACACTTATGAGTCCCAGACTCGACTTATAGCAAAATTGCGATACAAACACACATATGAGTCCCAGACTCGGCTTATAGCAAAATTGCGATGCCTTTACATATGAGTCCCAGACTCGGCTTATAGAATTCGGGGTAACCTAAGTTCCCCGGGCCTCTAACCCACTTATAGAATTCGGGGTATCCTCAGTTCCCCGGGCCTCTAACCCAGTAACCTCCTAGGTTTTGTCCGTATCCTCGTCAGAATAACGGTGGGGTCAACCACGACCCAGGACCATTCTCAGTTTACCATTCTCAGTTTTGCCATTATCTCAATTTAAATAGTTTACTCACTGTCCCGCGCAGGCAAGACACAATGTTTTAGAATGCCCAATGTGCAGAGTTTCGACTAAACAGGTTCTGCTTACCTTTACTAATGTGCCGGATTGTGTCTCACGCTGTTCCCCGTGAAGAAACCTTTTTGGGTCGAATTTACCTTCTTCTCCTTCCGATCCCGGACGGGCCCCCAAATTGTTGAGATCAACCTGCAGTTGCCTCCCCGGGTTCGTTGATCGGAGGATGGAAGAAGAGATCTTGAGACAATGGCTTGAGATCACACCAATATCTTTATTGGAGCACTTTGCAAAGCGGAGACAAGTTCTGATACAACACCAACCAGGTCATACATCAGACGAGTCTGTTGTGGTCTAAGAGTAGCCGCTTTAAATACACTGGTGGGCTGATGGTAACACCCCCAAGGTAAAAAAGGTGGCAACAGATGTTAATCTGCCTAGCAACATCTTATAACACTAAATGCTGAGAGAAGGAATTTAGTGCATGTCCCTATATGGCTATCTAGAGAAACAGATGTGTCTGTGTTTGCAACACACAAACTTCTTAGTTAATGAGTATGTGTGTGTGTGCCTAAAATGAAGAAATGAGCATTTCCTCTGTTTGTTAGAATCTTTCCAAGGTGATGGGTGAGAGGTCACGAGATCTCTATCTCAAGTTTATTATCTGCTCAACCAGCAAGGACTAGTCTCATTCCAGGGGTTTATGTACCATGACCCCACTGTGTACCAACTTCAGTTTAGCCATTTCAAAAGCCACATGAAGAGAGCAGCTCATTTCTCTTACTTCCACAGGTCCAACCCCTATCCAGGAGTACGGTTCCAGAACCGAGACTGTGTGTGGAGGTAAGCCCTACCAGATCTAACTGGTAGCGCTCCACCTCCCGCACAAGTTCCGGCTCCTTCCCCGACAGAGAGGTGACATTCCACGACCCCAGAGCTAGCCTCTGCTGCCCGTGTCTGGTCCGTCGAGGCCCCTCACCTTCACTGCTACCCCTGCAGCAGCGCACCCGACCCAAGTGGTTCCTCCTGCGAGTGGTGGGCCCACAGGATTGAATTAAATTCAATTCAATTTTATTCAATTCAATTTTATTCAATTCAATTTTATTTATAGTGCCAAATCATAACAAAAGTTATCTCAGGACACTTTACAGAGTAGGCATAGACCACACTCTATGACTTATTTATGATTTACATAGACCCAACAATTCCCCCGTAGAGTACGGTGGCAACAAAAACCTTCCCTATAACAGGCAGGAACGTCGGACAGACCAGGCTCTTTAGAGGACAGACATCTGTCTGCACCGGTTGGGGAGGAAGAAAAGGAGAGAGAAAGAGAGAAATACAAAGACAGACAAAAGAAAGAGAGACACACTTCCAGAGATGCAAGCAACCAAAGAGTAACAGTAACTTTAACAATATCTATAGTAATGTGAATATGACTCATATGTTATGGCAGTTAATACAGCAGAATAGTAGAAACAACCACAGCTAAGGTGATAGAATATAAAAATTATAATAATTATGACAAACATGATCAATGATGAGTAGCGGCAATCGTAGCTACGATAAAGCCAGACATACCACTGATGGTGTTTTTATGGCTACACATTTTCTTATTTATAAGACTAGTGACAGTATATATGACTAATAGTTATAGAAGTAGCAGGAAGCGTCATGCAGGACCACGGCAGCAGGCACCACCACGATCAGCAGAAACCTGCGAGACGACAAAGCACAAACAACTCCGGGGAAGAAGTTGAATTAGTAACATGCATTGATGAGACATGAATGATACAGACAGAGAGGAGAGAAGCTCAGAGTATCAGGAAAAGTATTGTCCCCCGGCAGACTAGGCTTATAGCAGCATCATTAAGCAGAACAAAATCAGCTTAAAAATAACAACATAGCTGAGGGTTCGTAAGCCCTAGCTGTAAGCTTTATCAAAGAGGGAAGTTTTAAGTTTACTCTTAAATATGGGGACAGTGTCTGCCTCCAGAATAACACTTGGGAGTTGGTTCCACAGGAGAGGAGCTTGGTAGCTGAAGGCTCTGCCTCCCATTCTATTTTTGGATACTCTAGGAATGACAAGTAGTCCTGCATTCTCAGAGCGCAGCGATCTAGTCCGGCAATTTGGTACTATGAGCTCTTTAAGATACGACAGAGCCTGACCAAAAACAGCTTTGTACGTAAGGAGAAGGATTTTAAATTCTATTCTAGATTTTACAGGTAGCCAGTGCAAAGAGGCTAATACAGGAGAAATATGTTCTCTTCGGTTTGTTTTAGTTAGTACACGAGCTGCAGCATTTTGGACCAACTAAAGACTCTTTACAGACTTATTGGAGCAGCCTGATAATAAGGAGTTAGGAGCCTAGAAGTAACAAATGCATGGACTAGTTTTTCTACATCTTTCTGAGACACAATGTTCCTAATTTTCTCAATATTACGCAGGTGAAAATATGCAGTCCTTGTCGTTAGTTTTATTTGAGAATCGAAGGACATATCCTGGTCAAAAATAACACCCAGATTCCTTACTGTGTTGCTGGAGGACAACATGACATCATCCAGAGTAACAATATCTTTAGCTATTGAGTTTCGGAGGCCTTTGGGGCCAAGTACAATAACTTCATTTTTTTCTGAGTTTAACATCAGAAAGTTGCAGGTCATCCAGCTTTTTATTTCCTTAATGCACATTTGAAGTTTAGCTAACTGATGGGTTCCTTCTGGTTTGATCGACAAATATAATTGTGTATCATCAGCACAACAATGAAAATTTATGGAGTGCTTCCTTATAATATTTCCTAAGGGAAGCATATATAAGGTGAATAGAATCGGTCCAAGGACAGAACCCTGACGGACTCCGTGGCTGAGTTTAGTGTGCATAGAGGATTTGTCGTTAACATGTACAAACTGAGATCTATCTGATAAATAAGACTTAAACCGGCTCAGTGCGGTTCCTTTAATGCCGATCAGATGCTCTAGTCTCTGTAGCAGGATGTGATGTTCAATAGTGTCGAAGGCAGCACTAAGATCTAGTAAAACAAGTACAGAGACAAGTCCTTTGTCTGAAGCCATTAGAAGGTCGTTGGTAATTTTCACCAGTGCTGTCTCAGTGCTATGATTCGCTCTAAATCCTGACTGGAAGTCCTCAAATAACTCATAATTATGTAAAAAGTCACGGCGACTAATTTCCCTAGGATCTTATAGAGAAAAGGAAGGTTAGATATAGATCTATAGTTGGCTAGTACCTCTGGATCAAGACTGGGATTTTTAAGAAGAGTTTTAATAACAGCTACTTTAAAAGACTGTGGTACATAACCTGCTGATAAAGACATGTTAATCATATCTTATACAGGAGGGATAACTAAAGGTAACACTTCTGTAAGTAACCTAGTTGGAATAGAGTCTAGCAGACAAGTAGAGGGCTTTGATGCGTAAATAGTAGAGGTTCATTTGTTAAGGTCAACTGTAGAAAAGCTGTCCAAGAATATATCGGGTCGTACAGTTGTTTCTAAGGTTGCTGGGTTTGAAGAAAAATTGGTGCCAAGCGAGTTGATTTTGTCTCTAATAGTAATAATTTTGTCATTGAAGAAGGTCATGAAGTCGTTACTACTGAGGGTTATAGGAATACATCTAGGATTGTTCTTATTCTCCTCTATTAAAGATGAGTAATAGGCTGCTCTGGCATTACGGAGGGCCTTCCTATATGTTTTTAGACTATCTTGCCAAACTAAGCAAGATTCCCCCAATTTAGAACGCCACTTACTTTCCAATTTTCGCCATATTTGTTTTAGTTCACGGGTTTGTGAGTTATACAACGGAGCTAACTTCCTCTGTTTCATTATCTTCCTTTTTTAAAGAGCAACAGAGTAAAGTGTTGTTCGTAGTGAGCTTGCAACACTGTCAACAAAGTGATCAATTTCAGAGAAACTCACGTTACTACAGGGAACTTGAATATTAGGATAAGGCATTAAACTAAATGCACATGGAATCGATTCCTGAAATCTAGTTACAGCATTATCAGATAAACATCTAGTGTAGAAACTGTTGCCCAGAGGTGAGTAGTCCTGTAATATAAATTCAAAAGTTTTTAAATAATGGTCTGATAAAATAGGATTATGTGAAAAGACTATTAAGTCATTGATTTCCACACCGTAAGCCAAAACAAGGTCAAGGGTTTGATTAAAACAGTGAGTAGGTTTATGTACATTCTGACTAAAACCAATCGACTCTAATAGAGAGATAAAGGCAATACTAAGACTGTTATTGTCAACGTCCATGTGAATATTAAAATTTCCTACAATGATTCCTTTATCAGATTTAAGGCCTAATTTGACAGAAACTCTGAGAATTCAGATAGAAATTCAGAGTACAGACCAGGAGCACGGTACACTATAACAAGTATATATGGAGCCGATCCCAGCTGACATCAGGCGTGAAGGGAGTATTTATGTCAAATGAATATTACTGTATTTAGCAATCTTTTAATTGTCTAATTTATTCCTTATTTTTCTTGATTTTAGAGAATATTGCACTCTTCTTGATTGCTTCACGTTTGGTTTTAACTCTATCCTCCTGGATTATCAGCTTTCATTATTTTCATATTACCCAATCAATACACTTATGCTTTTTCTGATTGTATTTTGAGCAAAAAAAAATCTGTCCCTAACTGTTAATATAACATTTTGATGAATATCCAATTCTTTGAATTTTGAAATGACACACCCACCCACTGATTTATTGGTCAGTTCTCTGAGCTGAAGTTGAGCAAGATTAATTTGAATGTCTCTGTCTCTGTCACCCTCTGCTGGTCCTTTCTGTATTTCTAAATAGCATGTACAACATGAGCACAGAACTGTCGATGAGGCTTTGACGTCAATCCTACAACATCTTCCAGTCTCGTTAGTTTTGGACCTTGCAACGCGTCCACAACTGAGGTTCTGAACAAACTCATCAACATTTGGCTATTTTCAGCCTCCTCCTCAGTGTCTTGTTTCCATCTTTTCAGCTGACGGCTGATGTATATGGCTGGATATACTGTGTCAATGAGGATTTCACCCTTCAATACTTTAGGGTCAATTTTGACAGGATATTATTTTCTCAGGACTGTCCACAGGCAACATCTGTAAGCGTTGAACTCAGTTCCATCTGCCTTTGGATCTGTCATCCATTCACACCAATTGTTGCGCCCAACATTCTTGCCAATAATGATTTAATGTCCCCCAGTGCAAGCAACTTGCCCATTGTTTCTTCCTCAAAATGCCTTATCCACCAGCTAGCTCCCTCGTGTATTTCAGGTAATCTCTGGATCAACGCCTCAAGATCTTGGGTTTGCCAAGGGGAATAATGCCCCTGTGACCCTCGTATTAATATTGGATATTGGCCAGGGTCAGTGCATCTATCTGGTGTGTGACTGTAATTGCATGTCCTGGATTGTCGCTGTTCTCCCCCCTCTCAGGGCAGTTGCTAATCTAGGCATTTCCCTCAAGCCAGTCCTCTGTTCTACTTCCTGGTTTCCTTCTGCCCCTGGTGCTGCTTCACCTATGCCTAGGTGTTCAGACGTTGTCTCGCTGCCTCTTTCTGTTTCATTCAACCTTAACTCCTTTATTTTAGGGTTTTCCATGTCCTTCTTATTTATCTCTTCATAGTACTCTAGTATCTCATAGTCAGAGTCAATATTCACTCATAGTCAGAGCGCCGCCTATTGGCGACAGGAAATAAGTGACTTTTTGATGGTATCATACTTTAACCAACTTCTCCTAGAGTTTATATCCCAACCCAAAAAATCCCAATCCCACCTTCAAAATCAACCTGTATCATCTAAAGACCTTAGTGATCAAAGTTGCCTCATATCGTTTAGTTTTTCTGGATCGTCTGGCCGTGGCCTGGTGGTGAATATTGGCGTCACGTTTTGAAACAGGAAGTTGCTGTAACTCAAGCATACATTGTCCAATCATCACTGAATTTTCTGATGACAAGACCCCCCCCAAGGTTTGATTTACAAAAAGGCAGAGCATGTTTGGTAGGTGCTCTCTCGTGCCACACAGTAGACACAGGAAGTGGGAAGGGTTAGGAAACAGGAAGTTGCTGTAACTTTGGCATACATTGTCCAATCTTTACCCGACGTTTGAGGAATGACAAGACCCCAAGCCTGAACACACCACAGCTCAATATTTACCCACAGCGCCACCTGTTGGCAACAGAAGGTCAGCCTATTATGTCAAACTTCATCTGATTCCCATCAAATTTTCAATGTGTGTTCTTCATTGGATATACAGCAAGGCAAAGCATGTTTGGTAGGGGCTCTCTAGCCCCACACAGTGTATGCAGGAATCGGGGCAGGTTATGAAAAAGGAAGTTGCTGCAACTTTATTATACGTTGCTAAAGGGGTTGTTAGTTACCTTTCTGCTCTGGGTCTGACGCAAGTGCGTCTGTGTCACCTCCACCACTAATGCCAGAGATCAACTCGGACCCAATCAATGAGGCAATTTTTTCCTCTGTCCCCGTCAGGGTCAGGCTGGAGTCTGGTTTGCCTCCTCCAGTCTGCTTGTTGCTTGATTCACGTTTTTTGGTGGCCAGCTTTAAATCCGACCATTTTTTCTTGACCTAAATGTAAAGAATTGTCTTGATCGATTAGCAGGCATAAGCTTTTAGGCTGCGGATGAAAACATTAATTTAAGTCATAGGTTAAGTTATTGAGAATTGTATTCAAACCTCAGCCGGAGTCTGTTCCTCTAGGCAACGCTGTTGACTGCCTCTGTTATTCTTTTCCATACAGCGTTTTTATGGGCCCCTTTTATTCCACTCTTAAGACTGCCAAAAAGCACATCTTTATTTTGCTCCATCTCGGATGTCAGGATGCCGATCTCTGTGTCGGAAAAGTTTCTTTTCTTCCCAGTGTTTCTTCTCTACATGTTTGACCTCAGTGGGCGAGGCCTCCGAACCAGGAATATTTAAGGGCGTAACATGTTAATGACGATCGAATTCAGCTGCCGCATTTATCAAGGTCCGCTCATTCGTACGCTGAGATTGGTCAGATACAAATGTTTCATAAATCACACGTGTGTCCTGTCATATGACCAATTCTGCGCTCAGATCTGCGCCCGTTTTCACGCAAGATTGATAAATGAGGGCCCAAGTGTTCAGATTTTTTCCAAACTTAAGAAGTTTGATAGGAGACCTGCCCTGAGCACATATGTAGGACAATATTGAATCATCGTCAAAGTGCCCCCTACTGGCAACAGGAAGTTACATTTTATATATTTTGATGTCCTTTTCCTAGCCGGTTCAACACATGCAATCGGAGAGAAGCTCACGCCTACTGAACTGATCGGACCGGGTTCACTTCTTCTGAAGCTGCTAGTAGAGAAATAGAGAGAAAGTAGCCGCATTGAACACGATTCACGAAACACACACTTTGGGGCGGTGAAACAATAAAATAAAGCGTGGATAAAACTCTGAGAAATCTGAGAAATCCCCCGGATGATCTGGACCTGTGTGAGAGCGCAGTTGGAGGAGCCGCTCAGGAAGACAAACGTATCGGTGAGCACCCTGGTTTGAAATGCTAAATCGCGAATGCAAATAGCGTCACAAGCTAACAGTAAGCATACGAGCTAATGTCGGCGTGCTAGCTCCTGGTGCTAATTAGCGTCAGCACAATAGATAATGCTTAAGCATTAATCTGACATTTTAAAGACGCTCATTTTCTACTGTGTCTTTTTTTGTGCACACTGAGCTGTATTATGTGTGTGTTTAGCACTTAATCTGTGAACTTTAAGCACATTTAGCCACAATTTACCAACTGTGTACATTAGATATTTATCTTTCTTAATGGCTGATGTTGTTTGTGTTCTTATTACTATATAAAGAGCACAGAATATTTCGATACTGTTGTTTTTGAGAAGTTATTTCAATAACATATGATTATATGAAAGCTAATTATTTTATTACTGAGAATTGTGATGTCATATTACAACAGTGATTCAGTAAAAAAACAGTTATTCTCTATTAAAATAGTTTGTCTAACTTTAATACAATTTATGTTCTATAATTCATTGAGAGCTGAGAAAATTAAAATGCTCTGATCTTACTTATCCTAGGTCAGGTTTTTTTTCGTTGGACCCTATTGAGATTTGGACCTACCTGGATGTTGGAGCCAGTAGAAGTTTGATGGCGAGCCACACCCCGGAGGAAACTTAGAGATACAACGACGTGGAATCTGAATCCTTTTACACCGTTACACGTACACACCATCCACACACAAGTGAGGTGGGACTGATTTTCCACCTATACGGTGCTGAATGAACCGAACTTTGGAATAAAAGCCGCTGCAAACTTTATTTAATTTTTAAATTTTTCTATACTTACCCGGGTAAGAGTTGTAATTGTGTCGTCTTCCCCATCCTGTTATAAATGTAAGCATCATTGTTCTTAAAGAAAACACTGTGTTTGTGTCATTCCTGTGCTATCAGTTGGTCAATCCTGGGCTCCCTAGTCTTAAAGCTTCTGATATTCCTGGCCAATGAACCTAGTTACTATTCTTCTTTCTTCAAAGGGTAATGTGCTACATAAAGAATCAGATTTAAATGAAATTCTCAATATCTAAAGCACACTGTCGCGAGTGCCAGCGACCAGCCACCTCACCGACATACACTGTGTGCGAGGGCCCGTTCATCGCTGCTTGCAGCTTTAATTATTCTTATTATTGTTTTTCCTCATCCTAAATCGCATTTTTGAGGGCCTAAACATGTCTAACTTTTTTTTAAACTTTGCACACTGATCAGAAGTGGTGAAAAATTTAATATTTTATGGGTCTCAGTCTTAGGCGTGGCAAATTAGCACGATAGCGCCCCCTTGAATATTGCTATGTCATTTTTGGACGTTTTTATAAACTTTGCTCTCCTCCTAGAGATTTCATCGGAATTAATTCAAAGTTGGTCTGTACACCTTCAAGACATGGGTGACGCTAAATTGCGTAGCATACGCGTTTTCATCAATCAGCTTGGCTGTGGCGGGGCCTCAAATTTTGCCCCCACGCCATAAACCAGGAAGTGGTCTTTGGACAATGTATGGTCATGTTAATCTGTCCCAAACGTCTCAGGGATGATTGGACTATTGGCCTTTACACATCTATGTGACATTATTTACTTAAAGTCATAGTGCCCCCTGCTGGTAACAGGCCTGACTGGTTCATCACATCCTCCTCAACAGTAGTGATGAGAGTCTTAAGACGTGAATGATGCTTCAGTGTGAACATGGGACCATGTCGTTTAACATCACAGCATGGCGAATTTCGATGAAGTGCCATGGCAATAGACACAGCTGAAACTGCACACCAGGTGTTCGGATCTTTTTCAAACTTCACGTTTAATAAGAGACCCGCCGTGAAAGCAAATGTAGGAACATTTTGAATCATGGTCATAGCTTCCCCTATTGGTGAATCGAAGTTATATAGGGTGGATGACGTGACATGGCAATTTTGCTGTCTTCAGTGTCAAACGTGAATGAAAGAAAAATATATTTGCAAAAAACCTTCTCAATCTTGTGCAGAACATTATGCTTTATGTGAACATACTCAACAGTAAAACAGTTCATCACTCATTTTTTCAAAATCTTCAACCAAACACAACAAAAGTCATATGGTGTGACTGTCCGGCACGTGTTTCTGAAAGTCAGAACTTGAAAAAAAGTAAGAAAAATAAATGCAAAAATTATTTTAAAAAATGCAAAAAAATAATACACATGTCTATTTGTGAGTCTATTCGTTTCAAAGTCCAAGCATAATGTTTTGAGTCAGTCATAATTAAAAAGATTTTGTCCCACAAACCAAAATCACATGGTGTGACACTATTTTGGGATATTTCAACGGGCAATTGCTTTGACACCCTTGGGAAGGAGAGGACCTTCTTCAGCAAAGTTACACACTCTAGCAATGTATTGCTAGTACTGTACAACCTGAGGTGAGTCATCATTTTTATATTTACAATAAATCAAATCTTGTTGGCACTCTGACAAAAGTCCCACTTCGAGATGTCTTTTGGTGTGACACGTTCATAAAAACGCGAAAGAAATGTTACTATTTTGTCATAATTACAAGTAAATATATGCTGCTTTCTAATAACTAGCATGTTGCTAGTATGCTAATGTATAGCTACAAGATTCAAGGTTGTGCTAAGTGCAGAAAACGTCATATAGTGTGACACTTCATCATATGGTGTGACATGTCTGCTTATCACACCACATGGTATGAATTGTAATTTCCTGCAGAATAACAATAAATAACAAAGTCCAATGTATGTTTTGTCATTGTAAACATTTATTTAGGTCCATCATCACATCAAATTATATATAAAATAATGATATTATATTATAAAATTATCTACAATCGATTGTGTTTAGTTTAGTTTCATTTAGTTTTATTCTGTGATACAGGTTTCTAGTTTATCAGACAGACACAGCAGATCTCTTCACAGAAACTTTAGAGTGCTGTTTAAGTCCAAACAATGTTTTGTCTTCATCTCTCAAACCATATATTCATTTTTCTTTTGAGGCAGATAATGATGACAAGTGCAGAGAGGACAAAGAAATACAGGGAGAGACTGAATTCAGACCCTGCAAAGAGAGAGGAGTTGCTGAGGAAAAGAAAAGCAAAGTAGGGAGGTTTTAAGGGGTACTTTCACTGTTGATCAAAAAGGCCTTGAGGCAGCTATCTTGAAGCCTGGCAATACATTCATTCATTCATCTTCAACCGCTTATCCCGGGGTCAGGGTCGCGGGGGTGCTGGAGCCGATCCCAGCTGACATCTGGCGTGAGGCGGGGTACACCCTGGACAGGACGCCAGTCTATCACAGGGCACACATAGACACGTACAGAGACAGACAACCATTTACACCTACGGGCAATTTTAGAGTTATCAATTAACACGTGCATGTCTTTGGACTGTGGGAGGAAACCGGAGAATCCGGAGGAAACCCACGCACACACGGGGAGAACATGCAAACCCCTGTAACCTTCTTGCTGTGAGGCGACAGTGCTTACCACTATGATACCTAAAATATCATTGGACTAGATACATTAATTAAATTAATCATTAGTAAAATAAGTAAATGTATTATTATTTTTAATTATTAATAAATTAATACATTTATTAAAATAAAATGTATTTTCTGATGATGTGTGAGAAATAACCAGAGATTGTCCTACCTTCTATGTAACTCTTTATTTATCTGTGATGTAAATCCCTGTATGTTGATTAACATAACATTCAAGCTGTGAATGGCTGCTGGGGGGGATTGTGGATAGGAGTCACATGGGTTGCAAATGGTGACATTTGGGGGTCGTAAAACACTGATAACATCCACTGGGGTTATAAACATTGGGTAGTGTGTTTTTTGTTACTTTGATGTCCTTTTGTTTGTAAGGTGCTTTGATGTGAGTGTATATCTGCTGAAGTTATTTTGAGACAGGCAGAGATGGTTTGAGACCCGGCGGTTGTGGTAGCATCTCTCCTGTATGCATGCAGTATTTAGTAAAGACATGATTTGAGAAACACTGAGGACTCCAGAGAATTTCTTTCACAGATACTGTCCTCTCTGCACCAGTATCGCAGAGAAAAACAGTAGGAAAACCATTCATTAGTAATGTTATTTTGGGTCGTATTGCGGGGTCTATATCTTCCAGAGCCAGGCACAGGTCGGCTATTTTTAGCCGAGCTGCGTCTGGGTCTGTTTTATTCCATTCTTTTACTGCCTCTTCTAATAGGTCATGCGTTTCTGCTATTTTCTTTTCATCATACTTACCAATTGCTTCTCTCAGATCTAACTCCTTTAAGAGCTCTTCTTCTTCCTTCTCTAGTCATGCTTCTTCTTCACTTTCTGATCCTTTCCGCTTTCTGTTTTTGCAATTTCTTGCTATATGACTCCTTTTGTGACATAAAAAACATCTTCTCTCATCTACGTCCTTTTGCTTTTCTGCTCCTTCTTTTTGGTTATATTGACTTTTGTTATTTTTGTAATTTTTCCCTCCTCCTTTTAAAGCTGTAGAGAGGAGTACTTCAGTTCCGTCTGCCAGTACAAAAGCTCCTACTTTTTGATTTTTCTTCTTATTTACGGTTACTTTTTCAGCGTTGCTGGCTTACTACAACATGAACTGTTTGATCCCATTGCATCACGTTACTGCGTGATCCAGGACTCAGGGAAATTTCTCAAGGACTGCAGATAATTCCCATAATAAATAGATTAGAATAAATCTGCGTTTTAGATCCCTAGTCCCTTCACCTAATGTCCTTAATGCAATTTAATTAGGGATGTCCGATAATATCGGTGGGCCGATATTGAGTTAAAAATGTATTATCGGGAATTATCGGTATTGGGTTTTTACAACCGATGTTAGTTCTGTAGGCTTCAGCATTTCCGAGTGTACGTGAATGCAACACGGGACGTTTACAGGCGCGTGCTTGATGACGTATAACAACAACACCACGCTTCACTCGTAGGTTGCTAACCGTGGCTAACAAGCTTCAGCTCTCCCGGTGCATGAGATGTCCGTGGTTTGGAAGTATTTCTAAGTGTCACCTACTAACAGTAAGTGTGCGCTATGCAATGACTGCAAGGCGTTAGTTATGAGAGGAGGAAACAAGGCGTCTTCCTTTAATACATCACATTTGATCACCCACCTCAAGAAGAATCATGCGGAGTGATACGCTACATCTGTGCAGCAAAGTGATGAAAAGAAGCAACAGCCGACACCGAGAAACATCTTTTTCTATCGTTCAGGATGCCGGATTCACCAAACTTGTGGAGTTCCTTGAGCCACGTAATGCCATGCCCAGCCGAAGTATTTCTCAGACCAGTGCTTACCCAAACTGTACAGCATTGTTTACAGTCACGTCGAGAAGCTAATTTCTGGTGCTGTATCCATTAGATCCAATACAGGTTAGCATGTTGAGCTTGAATGCTAATTTATTGATTGTATTATTTGCCAAGTTACAGCTCAGTCGTTACTCAGTCTGGAAAAAGAGGACTATGTTTGTTTACTACTCTGGACTAAAGATATGCATCTTCCTGGTTTTGATAATGTCTGTAGTGTTGTTTGAGGCAAAATATTCTCTCTAAAAACACAAACAAATAAATGAATGGCACTTTTTTTAATAACTTATTTTGTACAGTCAGTGTTTACATTTGAAAAGCCGTGTTGCATTTATGTATGCATCCAGTGGGGCATCACAATAAAATTAGGCATAATGTGTTAATTCCATAATAGGTGATATGTGATGTTTGTGTAAAAAGGCTGCATATATCGGTATCGGGTGATATCGGTATCGGAAATTAAGGGTTGGACAATATCGGAATATTGGATATCGGCAGAAAAGCCAATATCGAGCATCCCTAAATTTAATCTATTACAGCTAGCAAATAGGCTTTCTGTTTACACCCCAAGTACTGCTGAATAGACCAAATTCCTTTTCATACAACAATCATTCACACACACACCTTTTAGATCTGCAACCATGCACACTTTTTTAGATATCTACAATGGAGACCCCTGCTCCCTGTTCTCTTTAGTCTCTGACCTTTTCGTGATGAATGTCTCCCCTTTCCTGGCTCGGATCTCGTTTGCTGCGTTTAAAGGATGGATGAGGGTTCCGTCTGGCCATGTTGAAAGGTGGTCTTTGTCCCATACTTTGCTGTGTCTTTGCAGCCGTCCGGTCAGTCACCCCTTTTTCTGCAGTGTTGAGATCCGGCTCGAAGGACCAAAATGTCAATAATATTTACTGTTGTCTTGACAAAACAACACTCTGAGACTCCTGGTTACTTCCTATACAAAAGTAACCCCTTTCAATCACAAGTCAGAGACCAGAGACTTTTTACATGTCGACACGGAGAAGAGAGGAGGTCAACAAGCTCTGCCTGGCTTGCCCCTCTGCAAATTCTCTTCTGACGTCCGCTCCCCCTCCGTGTCTTTTTATTAGATTACATGAATAATCATTAACCAGTTACATACATGTTTTATCTTCCACTCAAGATTTCCACAATGCCACAGGTGGTCTTACTCAACAAGCTTCAAACAGTTTATCTAGGGAGGTGACGTCTTTATCAGTCTTTCCCCGGACGGGTCAAATGACATGCTGGCACATACTTTGGACCCAACTCTTTGGAGCAAAACACTCTTGATTATATGCATGAAAAGAACACTTATGATAATATTTCATACATTTCTTTAACAGTCCTGACTGCATCCATAGGAACTGGATGGGTTTTTAAAAAATCAATAAATAAATAAATAGATTAAATTCTATTGCCACTTATGGATTATTTTATGTTTTTGTGGAGATCTCCCAAACCCTGTATAAAGAAACTTGGCCAATGACTGACTTTTTAGACTGTGACTGCTGAGGCAAACAGCCTCTACCGACTCAAAATGACCTACCTGATCGAGCTCTGATTGTTTCTTTTTAATTTTTGCATGATAGTTGTATGTCAGTAGTTTTCTGTCGATTAACAAACACTAACATCTGACCCTATTGTATTTTCGAAGTGTGCACGTTCTGCATGATACTCATTGTCACACTAATGTTTAATGTCAGCCTGAAGCGCTGTACTGTCTTAATTTTTGAGCTTTTGATCCAACAGCTAAAGATGGAGAACCATTCTTGAATGGAAATGTTTAACAGTGGATCAAAACCATGGTATGCATTGTTTGATACATAGTGTCTAACGATGATTCTGTTTTTCTTTATAGATGGTTCTGCGAGTAATCCATTTAACTGCTCTTTCTGTGTTTGGCTTTGAACTAAACTGCCAAAATAACTCGTCTGCTAAGGCGACAGAGTTATTTGTATTAATCTGTGGTTTTCTTTCTAGGCGCAACAGATGATACAGTGTCAGAGTCACAATATGCTCTAATATTGTCCATAACTTTCACACTCTGGTAACAACTGTGGCATTTTCACTCCTACAGCAAACCCTTGTCCTTAACCTTTTGTCTCTAACCCTTTTACCTGTTTACAGTTAAGAGTTCACGCTGACTGTAAAAACTCAGTTTTCACAGGGCAATGCCATTGCAGATGATGGTGCTAAAGAAGAAAATAAATGAGACAGTGGTAAGGACTGGTTTCCGATGTTGTGTTAAGTGCTGGTAACCTCTGACACCAGGACATGGAAGAGAGAAGAAAATGGCATCCATGGCATCGAATGAGGCAAAATAAAGCAAAGAAACCTATATAGTGGCCAGTGACGTGCAGTGAGGGTGAGGGTTGGGGAGGCACTGACTCACAAGTCAGATTTACAAACATACAGTAGGATGCCAATAGGATAGGATGAGAGAATAGGATGCTGAAAACCATTTTAAAACACCAGTGCAACTGTATATTGCAGTATATCTTACCTTTATTTTTAAATGACTTCTTGCTTTGACTGAAAGTCCAGCTTTGAAAAATTTCTTAGTTTAGAAATCAAATCCTCCATTTTCAGGGCGAGAAATGACAGCTTGTCTCTAAGCTCTACAGCGTCGCACAGCACACTTCTGTGTTTACTTTTTGCACACAGGTTAGAGTTCAACGTGACCTGCCTGGCTATCAGGCTGCTCTCTATCGCCGCCCTCCTTGAGGCAGAGGTACTGCCTGCCTCAAGGCAGCATTCTCCCTGTGGATTTATGTCATATCAATAAGATGTAAATATTACACACATACGTAAAATACATTACTGAACACCATGGAAAAGAAGACGTATGCTGTTAATACATAAAAGTGTCCTCAACCATCATATTGGAAACATACACAGAAATGGGAACAAGCACGTGCCCTCTGCACGCGCTCAATACAGTTTGTGAGTGATTACGCAATCTGGAGGGAGGCTCGGCTGACCGTGCCTCACCTCTCGTCTCTGAAGAGACTCTGTTCATTTAAGCAGGAAATACAGAATTTTCTGCAATTTTTACTATAAAAATGGTCAAAATATATTAAGAACCACACTAAAATCATAGTCCAGAGGACAAATATTAATACTTGTGTTGTTTTATTATTTCGTTTCTTTTTCCTCTCATGATGACAGGGGAGGCACAGCCTCACCTGCCTCCCCTGACTGCACGTCACTGATAGTGGCTCAGATGAAGAAACGGTGTAAATAGAATTGTGGTTGTTTTAATGTTTTTCGTTGTTTTTATATTTCCTTGTTATATTCGGAGAGTTAAAAGTGAACCTCTACTAATGTTTGCAGTGTGTAGTCAAAGAAAAAGTTAGTTGATGATATTGTGTTATTTCCAAAAATGTATTTGACACTTTGAGTCAAAAGGGGGGAATGTGAGAAATAACCAGAGATTGTCATACCTTCTTTGTAACTCTTTATTTATCTATGATGTAAATCCCTGTATGTTGATTAACATAACATTCAAGCTGTGAATGACTGCTGGGGGGATTGTGGATAGGAGTCACATGGGTTGCAAATGGGGACATTTGGGGGTCGTAAAACACTCATAACATCCACTGGGGTTATAAACATTGGGTAGTGTGTTTTTGTTACTTGGATGTCCTTGTGTTTGTAAGGTGCTTTGATGTGAGTGTATATCTGTTGAAGTGATTTCGAGACAGGCAGAGATGGTTTGAGACCCGGCGGTTGTGGTAGCATCCCTCCTGTATGCATGCAGTATTTACTAAAGACATGATTTGAGAAACACTGAGGACTCCAGAGAATTTCTTTCACAGATGCAACAAGCCTTGCTGGCCCAGTTGGCCCACAACTATTAAAATGTTCACACCATTCTGTTACTCTGTTAACAGATATCAAGAAAAGAAACAAAAAGGGGAGATACCTAAATTTAAAATCCAGATTCTCCCACCGTCAAGAAGAGAGAAGCTGAGGGAGATAAACAAAATATAGAGCCAAAAGAAGAAATATAAAATGCATTACTTAACATGACTCCCCCAGATAGCTCCATCTTCGATGGAGACATCCAGGTAGACCCGGGTCCAGTCCCAGGTCAAGTCCCAGGTTCTACATCACCTCCACCAAGCCCACCTACATCTCCACCACCAAGCTCACACACTGAAGAGATAAAGAAGCTGAAAAAAATCATAAAGGATACTGAAGGATCAGAACAAAAGGCTGCAGAGAAAAGTCAGCAAAGAAAAGAAGAGGGCTGAGAAATTTAGGAAGCAAAGTGCAAGGCAAATCATAACAAAACTGACAGTCAGAGAAAAATACCACTCGCCACCAAGTAAAAAGTTACTTAATGAGAAAAACCCTCAGGTGGAATCCTTCCTGCTGTTAGATGAAAATAGCACAGTGCTTCCTGGGAAGAAGGACACAATAGGCAGAAAAGAGAAAAGACAAAGACGAGTGCTGACTTCCTCACTAAAGGACCTTCACAAGGCCTACATGCAAAAATGTGAAAAAAAGCACCAGCTGTCCTACACATAGTTCCTAAGATATAAACCTTTTTACGTCACAGAGGCTAGGTCCAGCGACCGCAACACATGTGCCTGCTGGGAACATGCGAACATCTCGCTCCTAATTGATGCTCTTTCAAGCAGAGGCTTGATCACGACAAAAAGCCTGTCAGCTCTGTCAGGTATCACATGTGATCCTGAAAATACAAAATGCATGCAACGTGTGTGCACAAAGTGCTGTTATGATGAGCCCAACCTGCAGGACCACAATCCAGCTGACACTGCAACATGGGAGCAGTGGGAGAAGCAGGATGTTGTAGTGGGAGGGAGAAGCTACAAGAACTGGGCGAAGAAGAAGAAAAGGGGGACAGTAGGAGAGCTAACTAGTGTGTTCAACCAGAGGCTCAATGCAATTGGGAGTCATCAGTTAAACTGGCTTCATCAGGTGAAACAGTTCAGACACATCAAGGAGAACATCCATCACAAAGAAATGGTTTTACACATAGACTTTTCAGAGAACTATGCGTGTAAACTCAACACTGAGATTCAGGCCTTTAATTTCGGTGGCAATAGGCAGCAGGCCACAATGCATACTGGAGTTGCCTACTCAGTCAGTAGCTCCCAGTGCTATGCCACCATTTTCAAGTCCTTGCGTCATGATGAGCGTGCTGTGTGGGCACACATCAATCCAGTTATTGATGATTTCCGAAGAAGACATGAAAATGCAATTGACACCCTGCATGTCCTCAGTGATGGGCCAGCAAGCCAGTAACGAAATCGATCAAAGTGCTTCCTCATGAGCAGCATTCCCTATACATGGGGATTCAAGAGGGTCACCTGGAACTTTTCAGAGCGTTCCCATGGGAAGGGTGCACCTGATGGTGTGGGAGGAGTGCTGAAGAGTAAGGCAGACATGTATGTCCTTGGAGGCAGTGACCTACAAACACCAAGAGATCTGTATGAATATTTACAAAAGTCCTCTGAAAAAGTCACCATCATGTGGATTGAGAAGAGCAGATCTCCACCATGGATGAAATGCTCCCTACTTCAGTGCGCCCAGTGACTGGAATCAGCAGTACACACCAAGTTCTGTCTTTTGCTCCAGGAAAGATATTTTACAGAGATCTTAGTTGTTTCTGCCAGCATCCAGGGATGTGCACTTGTCACAAGCTGCACCAGCTTGAGTTTGACCATGTATCCCCTGGTGAGGTGCCAGGTGACAAGACAAGTGATGAGTAAGTATTATGTCTTTAAATTATTTACATTTTACAATAAATAAATAAATAAATCTCTTCCTTTGACTTTGAAGTGGTGGCTCATCTGCTGAAGTGCCCTCTGTCCAACCCAGCTGGCCCACTACAGATGCCCAAGCCCATTAAGTATAACATATTTAGCTAACTGCAAACAAACATTTCCCTGACAAATAAAACACTTTCTTTGACTTATGTGATGGTGGCTCTGCTACGCAGTCGCCTTCTTCTCCATCCAGCTTGCCCACTAGCGAGCCCCAAGTCCAGTCAGTACAAACCCTACATATTTGTAAATTGTGCAAACCAAATTTGATGGAGTAGAAGCTAGTTATTGCAGTCACTGCAGACAATCGTGTCAATAACATATAAATCTCTCCTTTTGAAGCTCTTCTACTCAGGTGCTGTATGCACGTGCCCAACCAAGTGCATCAATTGGAGAGGCCCAAGCTGAAGATAAATTCAATTTCAATTCAATTCAATTCAATTTTATTTATAGTGTCGAATCATAACAAAAGTTATCTCAGGACACTTTACAGAGTAGGTAAAGACCACACTCAATGACTTATTTATGATTTACATAGACCCAACAATTCCTCTGTAGAGTACGGTGGCAACGAAAACCTTCCTGTAGAGGACGGCCATCTGTCTTGACCGGTTGGGGAGGAAGAAAAGGAGAGAGAAAGAGAGAAAAGACACACAGATGGACAGAGAGAGACAGACACACTTCCAGAGATGCCTAACAGTAACTATAATAATATTTATAGTAATGTGAATATAACGTATATGTTAAGACAGTTAATACAACAAAATAGTAGAAACAAGCACAGCTAAGGTGAAAGAATATGAAAATGATAATAATTATGGTGGCAAACATGATCAATGATGAGTAGTGGCAATAGCAGCTACGATACAGCTACAAATTTTATAATTTATTAAACTAGTGATAGTATATATGAGTAACAGTGATAATAGCAGCAGGAAGCGTCATGTAGGACCACGGCAGCAGGCACCACCACGATCAGCAGAGACCTGCGAGACGACAAAGCACAAACAGCTCCGGGGAAGAAGCTGAATTAGTAACATGCATTGATGAGACATGAATGATACAGACAGAGAGGAGAGAAGCTCAGAGTATCAGGAAAAGTATTATCCCCCGGCAGACTAGGCCTATAGCAGCATAATTAAGCAGAATAAAGTCTTATCGTAAGCCCTAGCTGTAAGCTTTATCAAAAAGGAAAGTTTTAAGTTTACTTTTAAATAAGGGGACAGTGTCTGCCTCCCGAATAACATTTGGGAGTTTGTTCCACAGGAGAGGAGCTTGGTAGCTGAAGGCTCTGCCTCCACTTCTACTTTTGGAGACTCTAGGAACGACGAGTAGCCCTGCATTCTCAGAGCGCAGAGATCTAGTTGGGTGATGCGGTACTATGAGCTCTTTAAGATACGACGGAGCCTGACCAATAAGAGCTTTGTACGTAAGGTGAAGGATTTTAAATTCTATTCTAGATTTTACAGGTAGCCAGTGCAGAGAAGCTAATACAGGAGAAATATGTTCTCTTCGATTTGTTTTAGTTAGTACACGAGCTGCAGCATTTTGGACCAACTGGAGACTCTTAACAGACTTATTGGAGCAGCCTGATAATAAGGAGTTGCAATAGTCCAGCCTAGAAGTAACAAATGCATGGACAAGTTTCTCTGCATCTTTCTGAGACACAATGTTCCAATTTTTGCAATATTATGCAGGTGAAAATATGCAGTCCTTGTTGTTAGTTTTATGTGAGAATCGAAGGACATATCCTGATCAAAAATAACACCAAGATTCCTTACTGTGGTGCTGGAGGACAACACAACATCATCCAGAGTAACAATGTCTTTAGCTATTGAGTTTCGGAGGCCTTTGGGGCCAAGTACAATAACTTCAGTTTTGTCTGAGTTTAACATCAGAAAATTGCAGGTCATCCAGCTTTTTATTTCCTTAATGCACATTTGAAGTTTATCTAACTGATCGGTTTCTTCTGGTTTGATCGACAAATATAATTGTGTATCATCAGCATAACAATGAAAATTTATGGAGTGCTTCCTTATAATATTTCCTAAGGGAAGCATATATAAGGTGAAAAGAATAGGTCCAAGGACAGAACCCTGTGGGACTCCGTGACTAACTTTAGTGTGCATGGAGGATTTGTCATTAACATGTACAAACTGAGATCTATCTGATAAATATGACTTAAACCAGCTCAGTGCGGTTCCTTTAATGCCAATTAGATGCTCCAGTCTCTGTAGCAGGATGTGATGGTTAATAGTGTCGAAGGCAGCACTAAGATCTAGTAAAACAAGTACAGAGACAAGTCCTTTGTCTGAAGCTATTAGAAGGTCGTTAGTCATTTTCACCAGTGCTGTCTCAGTGCTATGATTTGCTCTAAATCCTGACTGGAAATCCTCAAATATCTCATTATTATGTAAAAACTCACACAACTGATTGGCAACTAATTTCTCGAGGATCTTAGAGAGAAAAGGAAGGTTAGATATAGGTCTATAGTTGGCTAGTACCTCAGGATCAAGACTGGGCTTTTTAAGAAGAGGTTTAATTACAGCTACTTTAAAAGACTGTGGTACATAACCTGCTGATAAAGACATGTTAATCATATCTAATACAGGAGTGCTAATTAAAGGTAACACTTCTTTAAGTAACCTAGTTGGAATAGAGTCTAGGAGACAAGTAGAAGGTTTTGATGCTGAAATAGTAGAGGTTAATTTGTTAAGGTCGACTGTAGAAAAGCAGTCCAAGAATATATCAGGTTGTACAGTTTGTAAGGTTCCTGGGTTTGATGAAAAATTGGTGCCAAGCGAGTTGATTTTGTCTCTAATAGTTATAATTTTGTCATTAAAGAAGGTCATGAAGTCGTTACTACTGAGGGTTATAGGAATACATGGCTCAATAGGGCTGTGGCTCTCTGTCAGCCTGGCTACAGTGCTGAAAAGAAATCTAGGATTGTTCTTATTCTCCTCTATTAAAGATGAGTAATATGCTGCTCTGGCATTACGGAGGGCCTTCCTATAGGTTTTAAGACTTTCTTGCCAAACTAAGTGAGATTCCTCCAGTTTAGTGGAGCGCCATTTACTTTCCAACTTTCGCGATATTTGTTTTAATTCACGGGTTTGTGAGTTATACCACGGAGCTAACTTCCTCTGTTTTATAATCTTCTTTTTTAAAGGAGCAACAGAGTCGAGTGTTGTTCTTAGAGAGCCTGCAACACTGTCAACAATGTGATCAATTTCAGAGAAACTAACGTTAGTGCAGGAGTCTTGAATATTAGGATAAGGCATTAAAGTAAATGCAGATGGAATCGCTTCCTTAAATTTAGTTATAGCACTATCAGATATAAACGTCTAGTGTAGACACTTTTACCCAGAGGTGAGTAGTCCTGTAATATGAATTCAAAAGTTATTAAATAATGGTCTGATAAAATAGGATTCTGTGGAAAGACTATTAAGTCATTCATTTCCACACCATAAACCAAAACAAGGTCGAGGGTGTGATTAAAACAGTGAGTAGGTTTATGTATACTCTGACTAAAACCAATTGAATCTAATAGAGAGATAAACGCGATACTGAGACTATTATTATCGCTGTCCAAATGGATATTAAAATCACCTACAATGATTACTTTGTCAGATTTAAGGACTAAATTTGACAGAAACTCTGAGAATTCAGACAGAAATTCAGAGTGCGGACCAGGAGCACGGTACACTATAACAAATATAATTGGCTGCACAGTTTTCCAAGTTGAATGTGAAAGATTAAGAACAAGACTTTCAAATAAATTATAATTTAGTTTAGGTTTAGGGTTTATTAATAGGCCTGAGTCATAAATAGCTGCAACGCCTCCTCCTCGACCACTGCCTCGAGGAATATGAGTATTAATATGACTGGGAGGAGTGGATTCATTTAGGCTAACAAATTCTTCGGGACGCAGCCAGGTTTCGGTCAGACAGAGTAAATCAATATGGTTATCTGATATCAGATCATTTACTAATACAGCTTTAGATGACAGAGATCTGATGTTTAAAAGTCCACATTTTATTTTCTGATATTGTTGCATAGTCGCAGATTTTGCGTTGATTTGTATCAAGTTTTTCTTTATAGCTCCTCTTCTGTTCATTTTTGATCTGTTTAATTTAAATGATCGTGGGGCAGACAGTGTTTGTATACTAAACTGAGCTGGAAAATGCTCCACAGGGAGCGCAGAGAGGTGTGTAAGACTGCGACTCTGCTTCCTGGGCACCTGCGATAAGGGCAGCGCAGAGAGGTGTATTAAACTGCGACTCTGCTTCCTGATCCCAACACTGGGTTGTCATGGTTTTAGACCGCTAACAACTGCGTCCAGGTTCTTAGATATGAGAGCGGCACCCTCCAAAGTAGGATGAATACCATCTCTCCTAATAAGACCAGGTTTTCCCCAGAAAGACAATTATCTACGAAGCCCACATTATTTACCGGGCACCATCCAGACAGCCAGCGACGGAATGATGACATGCGGCTATACATGTCATCGCAAGTCAAGTTGGGCAGGGGACCAGAGACAATTACGGAGTCCAACATAGTTTTTGCATAAGCACACACCGACTCCACATTAATTTTAGTGACCTCCGATTGACGTAATCGGGTGTCATTACCGCCCACGTGAATAACAATCCTACCATATTTACGTTTATACTAAGCCAGAAGTTTCAAATGGGATTCAATGTCGCCCGCTCTTGCCCCTGGGATGCATGTTACTATGGTCCCTGGTGTCGCTAAGTTCACGTTTCTCAAAATGGAGCTGCCAATAACCAGTGTTGTTTCCTCAGCAGGCGTGTCACTGAGTGGAGAAAACTTGTTTGAAACGTGAACGGGCGGATGGTTAACCATGGGCTTCGATTTAGAACTATGCTTTCCTCTCACAGTCACCCAGGAGGACCCTGGCTGCTCAGGGCTAACGCTACACTATGTGGCTTCGCACCGGCTAAAGTTGTAGGTGGCTGGCTAGCTACTGTAGCGTAAGACTGAGCTTCCATGGTGCGGAGCCGTGCCTCTAAATCACTGAGCCTCGCCTCCAGCGCTACAAATACACTACACCTATTACACTTACCATTATCACTAAAGGAGGCAGAGGAGTAGCTAAACATACGACACTCCGAGCAAGAGAGAGCAGGAGAGAGAGCCATCACCAGCCGTGAAGCTAACTGCTAAGCTAAAGTGGCTAACAGCGTGTAACGATTAATTAGCAAGAAAGCGGCTGAAAGAAGGAGAGCTGTGAGTGCTTGAGTAGAACTAGTGGATGTTTAAATGTTAAGCGGTAGTTAGCCGCTGTGGTGAATATTATAGCAGAAACAGTTGAATTTAGTGAGAGCAGCTAACAGTGAAACAACAACGAGTGACCACCACACAAGCACCGGAAATAACGTAATACGTCACCGTAACACGTCAGCACGTCCAAGCACATCCAGGTTGAATGTGAAAAAGACACCACTTCAGATGAAGAATACACAGAAAGACAGTTTGTCTTACTTAAGTATGAGGGAAAACCATATGTGGGACAAATTGTTGACATCAGTATGGAGGGGCTGCAGGTAAACTGCATGAAACAACTTGGAGACAAAAATGGTTTTGTCTGGCCAAATAGGCGAGACTGCATTTACTACCAAGTTCAGGAAGTTGTTTGTGGCATATCACGACCTCAGCAAGGCAGTCGGTTTGCTACTCTCTCCAAATTTGACTGGCTAATGTACTATGAAGTCTAGATGAATTGATTTATCAATGGATCCACCCAGCTGCCCTGTATGTTCACAGTTCATATGATGTGAAAAAATGTGTTTGTTTTACTTATATTAATACATATTGCAGACCTGTTTTAAATTGAAATTAAATAACATTTGATACACAAATATATGTTCATATGGTTAATATTGTTTTATTGTTAAATATCAAATAAATCAATAATTTTTTATTATTTGAATATTACCTTCCAGCATTTAAGAGTGGTTAAATGTTTCCTGCCATATTAGTGATCAGAACTCACCAATGAGTAGGATAATACATGGTTTGCATTGACACATGGCGACATTATCATATGGTGTGACACTATATCATTTGGTGTGACATTCCAAATTGTGAAAAAAACAAACCTTCATTAATGATAAAACTTGAAAATGTTCATGGAATACATGGAAAATAGTGTCAGCAAGTCACAAATATTTTTATATATTAATTATTAATATTTTATATTAATTTTATAGCAAGGTTTGTCACAAGAAATAGAAAATATGTTTAAAGATTGACGGCATAGGTCTCACATTGAGCAATGATTTAGAAAATAATACACAATTTTTATTAATTTTCACAAAACTATAAGGGATTACAGTTAAGTTATGATAAATGACTTTGATGAAGTGAGTAACTTAAGAAAGGTATACCCCATATTCAGTTTATATACAATTATTTTCATGTCACACCATATGACTATTTTAGGCACTATTACAACAAATTGTTACATAAATTGTAATTCCAATTGTAAATCTAAAAACAACATTTGTTTCTATAAAGATGGGAGTTAGTAGAACAAAAGTCAATAATTTCTATGCCTGTTATTTCACATTTTTGAAAAAAAACTTTTTTGGGGTATACGGTATATGTCACTGACCCTATATATATTGGTGTCCTTTTCCTAGCCGATTGAAGACACTTGCACATGCTAGATCAAATATGTAAAAAGTCCCCAAAATTTGCAAACTTGTCATGTCTGGTGTAAATTTATCCTTGCCTCAGTAGCGCCCCCTAGAAAATTGCTAAAATTGAGCCCCTCGATGAGGTTTCACCTAGAGTCACAAAAATCAGTAGGCTTATAGAGAGTGAGGAGACACGAAAGTCTCAAGAAGCCATATCCTAAACCTAACATGAAGTCAGCTATTTTGAGTCAAATGTGAAAATTTAGTCCATATTTGGCCTTTTGATTATGCTGTACTTTAACAAACGCCTTCTAGAGATTTAACCTGATCAACATAAAAATTGGCCTGTACCATTTCAAGACCCCCTTGATCCAAGTTACCTCATATCTTTCCGTTTTTGTAAAGGGTGTGCCCGTTGCATGGCGGCGGATATTGGCATTTTTCCATTAAACAGGAAGTAGCTAATAACGTTAGCACAAGTTGTCCAATCTCTCACTCATAGTCAGAGCGCCCCCTATTGGCGAAAATAAATATGTGGCTTTTTAAAGGTGTCATACTTTCACAAACTCCTTCTAGAGATTGAAACCCATCAGCCTCAAAACGGGACTGTAACATCTAAAGACCTTAGTGATTAAAGTCACCTCATATCGTTTCATTTTTCTGGAGGGTGTGGCCGTAGCGTGGCGGTGAACATTGGCGACACATCAGAACACATAAATTAGCTATAACTTCAGTAATAGTTTTCCAGTCTGGCCAAAATGTCTCATGCATGAAGAGAGCCCCGCCCTGAACAAACCTAGATGACAACATTGACTCAGAGTGAGAGCGCCCCCTACTAGCACACCTTAAATTACAGCCCCTCCTTCAGGATGGACGTACTTTTCTGAAAATTGGTAGATATATGTAACACCTCCAGACGTACAAAAAAGCCTCTGGGAGCAAAATCCTAAACTCAACAGGAAGTCGTCCATTTTAGGTTTTTTGGCCATTTTCCGACATTTGCACGTGTCATACTTTTACTAACTCCTCCCAGAGATTTAACCTGATCGACTTCAAAACCGGCCAGTATCATTGAAAAACGTAAGTGATCAAAGTTACCTCATATTGTTTCATTTTTCTGGAGTGTCTGGCCGTGGCCGGCGAATATTGGCGTCACGTTATGAAACAGGAAGTTGCTGTAACTTTAGCATACATTGTCCAATCTTCACCATATTTCTGAGGCATGACAAGACCCCAAGCCTGAAAACACCAACATCTCAATATTAATCAAAGCCACAGCGCCACCTGTTGGTAATAGGAAGTCACCCTAATAAAAAAACTTTGATTCACATCAAATTTTCAATGCAATTTTTTAGTTTGATATACAGCAAGGCAAAGCAAGTTTGATAGGTGCTCTCTAGCACCACACAGTGGAAGTGGGGCAGGTTATGAAACAGGAAGTTACTGTAACTTTAGCATAAATTGTCCAATCGTCATTGAATTTCTACACTCTACCATCTCAATATTCACTCATAGCCACAGCGCCACTCATAGCCACAGCGCCACCTTGGCAACAGGAAGTCTGCCTTATATGACAAACTTCATCAAATTTACATCAAATTTCAAATGTGTGTTCTTCCTTTGATATACAACAATGAAAAGCATGTTTGATAGGTGCTCTCTAGTGCCACAAGGTAGATGCAACAAGTAGGGCAAAAGTTTCCATAGATTGCCTGCACCCCCACGCCCTTTGTTCAGTGTTCGACATTAGCTGAAACACGCGACCGCACCGTTCGGAGTCTGGCCAGTTCCCCCGACGTACACCGGGTGCAAGGGCCTGGTCATCACTTTTTTCAGCCTTAGTTATTATTATTTTTATTATTAGGGCCCGAGCACCAACGAAGTCGTCATCGAGGTACCTATTCTATCCCTAGTGATTATAACTATTATTATTATTTTACAGAATATATTGCCATTTTGAGGGCATTATCTTGAGTAAAAAGCCACCAAAATATGCAAACTTCAAGTCTGGTGTAAATTTAGGCATTTTATTGGTCCCATGCATGGGCGTGGCAAAATGCCTCCGTAGCGCCCCCAAGAAAGTTGCTAAAATTGAGCCCCTTGATGAGGTTTCACCTAGAGCTACGACAATCGGTCGGCTCATAGAGAGTGAGGAGACGCACGAAAAAGCCTCAGGCAGCCATATCCTAAACCTACAAGGAAGTCGGCCATTTTGAGTCGAATATGAAAATTTAGTCTATATTTGGCCTTTTGATGGCGCTGTACTCTAAAAAACTCTTTCTAGAGATTTAACTCAATCATCTTTGAATTTGGCCTGTACCACATCACATTTTATGGCCATTTTCTGACATTTGCACTAGTCATACTTTAACAAACCCCTCCTAGAGATTTAACCTGATTGACTTCAAAACTGGTCGGTATTTTCTAAAGACGTGTGTGATCAAAGTTACCTCATATTGTTTCATTTTTCTGGAGCATGTGGTCGTGCTGTGTCAGCGAAAATTGTCGTCAAGTTCTAAAACAGGAAGTTGCTGTAACTTGAGCATACATTGTCCAATCTTCACCAAACTTCTGATGGTTGTTGAGAGTCTAGTCCTGAACAGAACCCCATCTCAATAGTCACTCATAGTCAGACCGCCCCATATTGGCGACAGGAAATATGTGGCTTTTTGAATGTGTCATACTTTAACAAAGTCCTCCTAGAGTTTGAATTCACCTTAGTGATCAAAGTTACCTCATATCGTTTCGTTTTTCTAGAGCGTATGGCCGTGGCAGCAAATATTGGCATCATGTTATGAAACAGGAAGTTGCTGTAACTTAAGCATACATTGTCCAATCGTCACTGAATTTCTGAGGCATGACAAGAGCCCAAGCCTCAAAACACCAACATCTCAATAGTAACTCACAGCCACAGCGCCACCTGTTGGCAACAGGCAGTCAGCCTAAAATGACAAACTTCATCTGTTCTTCGTTTGATGAACAGCAAGGCAAAGCACGTTTGTTAGGTGTTCTCTAGTGCCACACAGTGGACGCAGGAAGTGGGACAGGTTATGAAACAGGAAGTTGCTGCAACTTTAGCATACATTGTACAATCGTCACCTAATTTCTGGAAAAGATATACAAGACAACCAGCCTGAACACTCTACCATCTCAATATTAACTCAAAGCCAAAGCGCCACCTGTTTGCAACAGCAAGTCAGCCTAATATGAATATACTTCAATGTTTTTTCTTTGTTTGATATTGTGAGAAATCAATTTTATATAGTGGGTTTTTCTAAGTTTAAGGTGTGTAAATTCTTGGTTTCTGTATGGTGATTAACATAACACTCAAGCTGTGAATAAGTGCTGGGGGGATTGTGGAGAAGGGTCTATGATATAAATCCTTTGTTTCTGTATGTTAATTAACATAACAGTAAAGCTGTAAATAAGTGCTAGGGGGATTGTGGAGAGGGGTCAACATGAGGGTTGCAAATGGTGACATTTGGTGGTCGTAAAACATTGAGAACATCTACTGGGGTCATAAACATTGGGTATTATGTTTTTTATTGTTACTTTGATGTTCTTGTGTTTGTAGGGTGCTTTGATGTGACTGTATATATGCTGAAGCTATCTGGAGAAAGGTAGAGAACATTTTGACCCCGTTGTGGTAGCTTCTATGTATGCATGTATCCTGTATTCCTGTATGCATGCAGCTTAGTAAAGACATGATTTGAGAAACACTGAGGACTCTAGAGAATTTCTTTCACAATATACAGATCCAAATGGTGGATGCAGGAAGTGGGGCAAAGATGTCCATAGATTGCCTGCAACGCTGCTTGCAGCTTTGATATTATTATTATTATTTTACCAAATTAATTGCCTTTTTGAGGGCATCAACATATGTAAAAAGTCCCCAAATTTTGCAAACTTCGTCAAGTCTGGTGTAAATTTGGGTATTTTATGGGTCTCATGTATGGGCGTGGCAAAAATGCCTCAGTGGCGCCCCCTAGAAAGTTGCTAAAATTGAGCCTCTCCATGAGGTTTCATCTAGAGTTACAAAAATCAGTAGGCTCATAGATAGTGAGGAGACGCACGAAAAAGCCCCAAGAAGTCATATCCTAAACCTACCAGGAGGTCAGCCATTTTGAGTCGAATATGCAAATGTATTCCATATTTGGCCCTTCGACGGTGCCGTACTTTAACAAACTTCTCCCAAAGATTTAACCCGATCATCTTCAAAATTGGCCTGTACCACCTCAAGACCTTTGTCATCAAAGTTACCTCATCTTGTAACCTAATTTTGCAGTGTGTGGCCGTGGTGGGGTGGCGAATATTGGCGTTTTTCCATTAAACAGGGAATTTCGCCCCCTTCTTGCACACCTTAAATTATAGCCCCTTCTCCAGGATGGACGGACTTCTATGAAAATCAGTAGGCCTATATATTATTAAATTTTTTTGGAGCGTTTTGCCGTGACGCGGAGTCAAATATTGGTGTTACTTGATAAAACAGGAAGTTGCTGTAACTTGAGCATACATTGTCCAATCTTCACCAAACTTCTGATGGTTCATAAGAGTCCAGCCCAGAACATAACCACCTCACAATTCTCACTTCTCCAACTATTTTCGACAGGAAATATGTGGCTTTTTGATGGTGTCATACTTTAACAAACTCCCCGTAGAGATAGAATCCCATAACCTTCAAAATCGGCCTGTACCGTCTAAAGACCTTAGTGATCAAAGTTACCTGACATCGTTTTGTTTTCCTGGAGCATCTGGCCGTAGCCTGGCAGTAAATATTGGCGTCACGTTATGAATCAGGAAGTTGCTGTAAATTTAGCATACATTGTCCAATCTTCACCATATTTCTGAGGCATGACAAGACCCCAAGCCTGAAAACACCAACATCTAAATATTTAATCAAAGCCACAGCGCCAACCGTTGGCATCAGGAAGTCAGCCTAAAATGACAAACTTCATTAGATCAAATTTTTAATGTTTGTTCTTCGTTTGATATACAGCAAGGCAAAGCATATTTGGTAGGTGCTCTCTAGAGCCACATGGTGGATGCAGGAAGTACGGTAAAAGTTTCCATAGATTGCCTGCAGCAACACGGCCTTTGTGCAGTGTTTGCCAGTCGCTTTGGCTGGAGTCTTGCGGGTTGACCCGCGGTGCACCGGTTGCAAGGGCCCATTCATCGCTGCTTGCTGCGTTAATTCTTTGTTGTAATCATAAACCCCATGTTCTCCATCTTGGCCTATGTGCTGTGATTCCAAGCTGTGGATCCCTTGGAACTGAACTGCTCGGACTGATTAATCTGGCTGGCATAATGTGACTTAAATCTGTTTCCCTGAAAGGTATCTGGAAAGTCATCCAAGACAAATACATTCACATCAGTAGCCAAGTAGTACATTATTGACTCTTTTTTCAATCTTGTTTGGGTTCATGTGCTGCTTAATGTGCTTACTCAGGTACTGCCCAGTAACAACAACTATTTGTTAGCTTTGTGTGTTTGTATGGTTCAGTTGGCAAAAGCCAAACATTATTCACCTATTACATGTCAATAATGGTGCTGTGTTCTGAGGACGGATTTAAAAGAGTGCATTTTTCCAAGTGTCTATTTTGTCCACATTACATATATTTTCAGCAGAGCCTAGCTTTTTTTATGTGATTTAACAGATTTCAGTGGCATATTCCAAGGCAATACAACCAGAAATTAAAATGACATTTTGGAAAACGTTTTATATCCGGGGCATGTTTTCATATTTGTATTCAATTTCGAAACCTCTCTTATTACACTGCTTCTCATCATGTTGCAGGGCATGAATATTAGATTACACAGGATTATGTTTGCTTGAAAGTCTCTGCTCGAAACATTACTGTATAACTGTATATTCAGTACTTAACCCTCTGAGGTCTAAGACTATTTTCTCGATTTTGCATACTTTTGTAATTTCCCCTTTTAAGGGTACTTGCATATAACATAGTACCCAAGTGTTTTATATGGAAATGTTGTAGTGAGGCCCAAATTTGTCCTAGAATCATGTTTAAAGAGATTATTCCGCCCAAATGCTAAAAAAAATGAATTTCGCATTTTCTTCATATCTCTTATGAAAACATACCTTTACTCATGCGGACGAACTGTTTTGGTGCTTGAAATTAGTTTACCAAAGTCTTAGACTCACAAAATAGGGTAATATAGGAACAAAATAGTAGATATATGTAAAATGAATGTCTGAAATGGAATTTTGTCAATATCGCTTTTTGAGAAAAAGTGTCTCACTCTATTTTCACCATGAGGTGAAATGGGACTTCATACTACATATCTAGCTTCATGGTATGTGTGCTAATTCCAAACTAAATATTTATTATATACAAAAAATACACAATTTACAATATATGTAGGTGGGTTCAGGCTGGGACTATTGTCATTCATGTGAACTTTGGTGCAGATTGGATGTATGTATGCCCAAGTTACAGTAACTTCCTGTTTGAAGTTGAAATGCCAAACTTTGGTGCCATGCCACGGCAACACTGAGCAAAAAAAAAAAGAAAATGTGCCAAGTATCCATTGTCAGACATGTCTTTAGATGATACTGGCTGATTTTGAAGTCGATCGTGTTAAATCTCTAGGAGGAGTTTGACACGTGCAATGTGCAAAAATGGGCAGAAAATTAAAAATGACCAACTTCCTGTTGACTTTAGAATATGGCTCCAAGAGGCTTTTTTGTGTGGCTTGATGAGTTATATATGCATATCAATTTTTAAATTTTGATGTCAATCCTGGGGGAGGGGCTGTAATTTAATGTTTGCCAATAGGGGGCGCTATCACCATGAGTCAATATTGAGATGTAGGTGTGTTCAGGATAGGACTCTTATCATGTGTGACAGTTTGGCGAAATTCGGACAACGTATGGGCAGATTTCAATAACTACCTCTTGTTTGGGGATACGACTGACTTTGGCGCCATGATACGGCCATACATTGCAGTGAAAACTCAAAGTTTGATCTGACATGTGTTTAGATGGTTCTGATCTCATCCTGGAGTCGATCGTGCTAAATCTCTAGGAGGAGTTCGTTAAAGTATATAGACATGTAAAAACATGTGACTTCTTGTCACCAGCAGGGGGTGCTATGACTGTGAGTGTGACTGTGACTTTCTGTTTTATAGCAAAAGACATAACCTTGGGGGCAAGCCACGCCAACAGCGATGCAGTGAAAACTGAAAGTTTTCAGCATTTTTTGATCACAGATGTGTTTAGAGGGTTTCTGAGCAATTTTGAAGTTGATCAGGTTAAATCTCTATGAGAAGTTTGTTAAAGTATGACATGTGCAAAAGTGGAAAAATGGCCATAGAATTAAAATGTCCGACTTCCTGTTGAATTTAGGATATGGCTGCCAGAGGCTTTTATGTTATTAAATATATATTAATGATATTAATAATAATTAAAGCTGCAAGCAGCGATGAACGGGCCCTCGCACCCGGTGCATGTCGGGGAGGTGGCTGGCTGCTCGCCATCACTCGCGTGTGCTTTAGATACTGAGAATTTCATGTAAATCTGATTCATTTTCTTATATAAGTCTGATTTCCTTTTTGCCAGTAGGTGGCGCTGTGTCTGTTAGTCGATATATCATGTAGTTGTCCTCAGGGCTTGACTCTTATCATATCTGGTAAATGTGATGCCGTTAAAGTTAGAGCGACTTCCTGTTTATGGCGGGTGGCACAAAATGGCTGCCGAGTCATTACCCAACATACACAAAACATGCATCATGTTTCTCTACATCAAGTAGAGACCCCAAAATGTAAGTTTCATGTAAATCAGTAGATATTTGTCATTTTTCCTGTTACCAGTGCAATGCTAAAGACTAAATATTGAAATGCAGATGTGTTTAGGCCGGGACTTTAATGAATCATGATAAATATGGGGCATATTGGACAATGTATGTTGAAGTTACAAACATTTCCTGTTTCACAGCGAGGGATGGTCGCCACGACAACAGAGGTTGATGAAAAGCCAAAAGCTACATGATCAAGCATCATGAAAGTCTTAAGTATGTGCAGACAGGATTTGAGGTGGATGTGTTCAACCGGCTAGGAACAGGACATCAAAATATATAAAAATGTAACTTCCTGTCGCCATTAGGCGGCGCTTTGACTACATTTCAAAATTGTCTTACTTATGTGTTCAGGGTGGCTTTCGTATTAAACATGTGAAGTTTGGAAAAGATCTGAACCCCTGGTGTGCATTTTAAGTGGTGTCTTTTGTCATGGGGTTCCATCGACAAAACACGGCCACGGCCAAGCTGATTGATGAAAACGTTTATTCTCCGCAATTTAGCATCCCCCATGTCTTGAAAGAGTACAATCCAACTTTGAAGTCATTCCGTTGAAATCTCTAGGAGTTTGTTAAAGTACATAGCAAAGTTTAAAAAAAAAAGTCCAAAAATGTCCAAAAATGACGTGTTCAAATCAAAATGGCGGACTTCCTTTTGTGTTTAGGGCATACCTCCAAGCAGATATTTTGTTTCTCTGTGCGTTCTTCACATGCCTACCAATTTTCATACATGTAGGTGAAAGCACATTACGGGACTGGACTTTGGCAATATTCAAGGGTGCGCTATCAAGCTATTTTGCCACGCCCTAGACTGAAACCCATAAAATATCAAATTTTTCACGACTTCTGATAAGTGTGCAAAGTTTAAAAACAAGTTATACATGTTTAGGCCCCCAAAAATGCGATTTAAGAGGAGGAAAAATAATAGTAATATTTAAAATAATAATAATAATTCCAATTACAATAGGGTGCTCAGGCCATAATAATAATAATAATAATAATAATATTAATAATAATAATAATCATTCCAATACAATAGGGTCCTCGTCGACTTAGTTGGTGCTCAGGCCATAAAAAAAAAATAAATAAAAATAAATAAATAATAATAATAATAATAATAATCATTCCAATTATAATAGAGTCCTTGCCGACTTTGTCGGTGATAATAATAAGTAAAGCTGCAAGCAGCGATGAACAGGCCCTCACACCAGCCGCGTGTCGGGGGAGACTACAAGACACTGGCGGGGGCAGTCAGGGCTTTACGCGGCCGCGGAATGCTGTGCCGAGGGTGGGGGGCCGCTGGATATCTATCTCCATTCTTGCAGCGCTTCCTGCATCCCTCCTGTGGCGCTAGAGAGCACTGACAATCACGCTTTGTGTTTCTCTTCATCAAGTGTAGAACACACATTCAAAATTTAATGTAAATCTGATGTCGGAGACTAGTACATCCCAAAGACAGAACGCCACACACCCACAAAAGCAATCTGGTTCATGCTGTCCAATGCAATGAGGAATGCAACGATCTCTACATTGGAGAAACTAAACAACCACTGCAGAAACGCTGGCCCAACACAGGAGAACTCCTCAGGCCTGGACTCCACTGCTCACTTACATCTCTAGGAAAAATCCCACTCATTTGATGACAACAATGTCCACATCCTGGACAGAGAGGACAGATTGTTTGAAAGAGGAGTAAAAGAAGGCATCTATGAAAAAGTAGAGAAACCATTGCTAAACAGAGGAGGAGGTCTGAGACACCACTTATCTCCAATTTACAATGCAGCCCTTTCATCCCTTCCCAGGAGATTCAACAATCTCACCTCAAAGAACAACTGTTCACAAATGGCCTCCTGTGACTCCAACGACTGTCGTTAAGACTCAACAGAGCACTAACGAAGTTGAAGCCTACTTCCCACCAACGACTGTCACTCTAACGACGGTCGTTGGCACTTGGAGCACAAAGGGTTCCAATGACATTGCCGGCCTTGTGAGAGGTTAAATACCTGGATCTCCACACCAGTCAGTTGGACCAGTCCCGGCCTGGTCAGTTGCATACATGAACTGATGAAGCCTCTTGGATAAGAGGTGAAACGTCTTCCTAGACAAGAAACCAAGTTTAGTTGCTGCTAACTGAAATTGCTTTGGGGATAACAATGACCTCAACAACTTCCTGTTTCATGGCAAAAGGCGGGGTCAAGGAGCAAAAAATAGAAAAAGTGCCAAGCATCGTTTGATCAGACATGTCTTTAGATTACACTGGCGGATTTTTAAGTCAATCTTGTTAAATCCCTTGGAGGAATTCGTTCAAGTACCATTGAGTACAAATGTGCAAATATAGCCATAGAATTAAAAATGGCTTACTTCCTGTTGACTTAAGCATATTGCTCCAAGAGGCTTTTTTGTACTTCTCGATAAGCTATATGTGCCCACCGGTTTTTAGAATTCTATGTCAATCCTGGGGGAGGGGCTGTAATTTAGTGTTGGCCAATAGAGGGCGCTATCACTATGAGTCAATATTGAGATGAAGGTGTGCTCAGGCCTGGATTCTTGTCATGTATGAGAACTTTGGTGCAAATTGAACAGTCTACGGTAAAGTTACAAAAACTTCCTGTTGTTGGCAATAAAGCTGAATTTGGAACCATGCCACGTCCACACAATGAAGTTAAAACGCTGAGTATGGTTTGATCAGACATGTCTTTGAATGGTACTGATTTTGTAGTCAATCGTGTAAAATCTGTAGGAGTAGTTCTGTGTAGTATTGGCTAGCTAGCTAGGGAGGAGAGAACTCCTTCCTCTAAAAACGTAAATTTTCACAGAGCTTGACTTTTGTGTTAAGTTTGGGGAGTTTTTGAATTTGATAAAGCTTCCAAAAAGGTAATTTATTGGCATGAATAACAAAAAAAAAATATTATATATATATAATAATTCCTTCAATGTCAATAGGGCCTTCGCTGGCCCAACTTTCTTCGGGCCCTAATTAAAGCCACTAGAGGCAATGAACGGGCCCTTGCACTTGCTGCGTGTTGTGGAGCTGGCCATACCCCGGCGGGATCCCCTGTGTGGCGCTAGAGAGCGCCTACCAAACAAGCTTTGTGTTGCTCTTCATCAAGTATATAACGCACATTGAAAATTTTATGTAATTCAGATGACTTTTGATTTTCCTATCAGACTGACTTCCTGTTGCCAGTAGGTGGCGCTGTGGCTGTTGGTCGATATTGGTATGTGATTGTTTCAGGCTCTCATCCTGTCTGGTGCAGGTTGGACAATGAATGTTGACGTTTTTTGACAAAAAAATACTGCTTCCTGTTTCAATGTAAAAGCCCAAAATAGCCGCCATTCCATTACACAACATGCACAAAACATGCCTTAAGTCAAGAACCCACAATAGAAATGTTTAAAGTATAAAGACATGTAAAAACATGTGACTTCCTGTCACCAGTAGGGGGGCGCTATGAATGTGAGTCAATTTTAAGATGTGGTTGTATTCAAGGCAGGACTCCTATGAATCATGAGAAGTTTGAAAGAGATTGGACAATGTATGGCGAAGTTACAACAACTTCCTGTTTTCATGGTGAGAGGCGTAACTTTGGCGACTTGCATCATCCACAACGTTCGTTTGTTGCTCGGGCACCAATTTAAGCCGCGAGTGGCGATGAACAGGCCCTTGCACCTGCCACACTTTGGGGGATAAAGCACAATATTCAGGAGATGTTTAATACTGTTTCACAAAGCAGGTTTAGTGAAAACTCTGAGTCTGTTAACCCTGAAATGAGGGAAACTCTGAGTTTTCCGTTTCACAAAGGGAGGTAACTCAAACCAGAGAGAGAGGGGTAACTCTAGCCTGTTTCACAAAGAGAGGTAACTTAACCTCTCGGTCAGTTACCATGGTAACATGCTCTCTGAAACTAACCTGGTCGGGACCAGGTTTTTCTCAGAAAACCTCGAGTTTCTCTCTGTCTCCGCCCTCTTTCAGCCACACACGGTATTTGATTTCCTCATTCATTCAGTCAGCGGGCGAGTTTTGGCGTAGTATAGTTCTGTCGTCTGTTTTTTCAGAAAATCACTGCAAAAATCAGACATTAGAAGTTATATTAGGTGGCGACTATTTCACTACCATGGCATGTCCTTTTGATAATGATCCCGTGGATGAAGGTGCAGAATTACTGCGCAGAGAATTAAATATTCGTCGGGAAATGATTATCAGACTATTGATTATAGATGTTCTTGCATTTCCAGGCAATTCTCTTTTTGAGCGGTACCGTTTCATATCACAGCAGATATTGTGTGTTGCGCTGCGTTTTTTTGCAAAAGGGATTTTTTTTTATACAACGTATGAAAATCAGTCAGTAGGCCTACATTAGAAGTTATATTAGGTGGTGAATATTTCACTACCATGGCATGTCCTTTTGATAACGATCCCGTGGATGAAGCTGACGCATTACTGCGCAGAGAATTAAATATTCGTCGGGAGATGATTATCAGACCGCGCATAGACGTCCTTAATATACTGCAGCCATAATTACAAAATGAATGAAATGGATCTTTTAAGCAAGTTGAATGTATTTGACTCAGCGTTTCCTAAATACTGTATAATCCCAGCTTTTCTTGCAATTAATAGGTTCAAAAGTGTGTGCTTTTAATGTGGTTATCGGTACATAAACTACTCCTATAGGTGGAAACGACAGCCTTCTGATCCAGAATATCATCTATAATGCGAGGGGGTGCATTTCACGGCAGGGAAACACCGTTTCATGTCACAGTCCATCTCATCCCTCCTTACATTTCCAACATGAACAACCAGTAATGCTCTTATATCACAGCAGATATTGTGTGTTGCGCTGCGTTTTTTTGCAAATGGGAGTTTTTTTTGCAACACATAAAACAGCCACTTACGGTCATATTTACTTTACCATGTAAAACATGCTCAAAATGAGGCGTCACCATGAGACAGTGCTGAGGTTTTACCTGTTTGAACAATGTTTTTATGTTTCATCTTAAGCTGCTGCCAAGTGCGCTTCTCCCCCGTGGGAATGCACCTAAATTAAATAAATTAATAGGCTCCCACTCAAGCAGTTCCCCCTGTGATATTACTGTGATTGCAAAGGACTACATTTAAACTTATGCACTGACCCGAGCAGCAATGTTCTCCCGCACCGTCTCCCTCTCTTCAGCTGCTGCAGCGTTGTAAACCTGCTCAAACTCACCGTATGAGCGCATTAATATTTCCAATTCCAGTTGTAGCGTAGGCCTTCGCTTTCCCGTTGCCATGGTGACTCGTCGAATCAGGGCTCCATTGATGCTGTCTTTTTTTACTTGTGGTGCACGCGCTTAACTCCAGGTCAAACTACTCTGAGTTGATCAACCTAACGCAAATTTGCTGTTCTGGAACCGAAAACTCAGAGTTTCCTATCTCAGAGTAGATCAACTCAGAGTTCAGGGTTAGACTCAGAGTTTGTTGAACCTGCTTTGTGAAACAGGCCCCTGATTATGTTGAGACTGATGCTCAAGATTTTGTCAACAGTAAGAAAACTGGCAAGCTTGAGTTGAAGAGAGGACATCACAGCTAAACATATAATACAAGCAAAACAATATATGCCCGTGTGATGTTAAGTAAAAACATAGATGTTGTTGATGGTCTAGTTCATGGAGTGTATGGCACAGTGACACATAGTTTATCCCAGCGACGAGACAAAGTTTCTTCAAATATTGTCAAATTTGATGATGATCACATTGGTACACAGAGGAAAAAAAGCTGTGCAAATGCTTCAGCAGTCGTTATGGGCTCTACAGGTATTGAACCTGAAGAGGAAAGGGTCACTAACAAAGTTGAACTACGCCGACAATTTCCATTGAAACTTGCTTGGGCCTGTACAGTACATAAAGTACAAGGAATTACTATTGATGAAGCCGTAGTGTCCCCTAAAAAATATTTATTGCAGGACAGGCTTATGTGGCTTTAAGCCGGATTAGAAGTTTGTCAGGATAGGTGATTCGAGATTTCGCAGATGAAGCCATCTATTGCAAAGATGATATAAAAGATGAAATTAAGAGTATGCCTCCGTTCTCGGAAGAAATAGGCACAACTTCAATGTAAATGAATAAATGGTGAATTTGCAGAGTTTGACTCGACATACAGCAGTTTTGGCAGTGTGTACACAGAATTTGCAGCTTAACTGTATTAATGTTACAGAAACATGGCTACCTACTGCTTCATCATTTGATTATGTAAACATCAATGGTTAGTGTATCTTACAGCAGCAACAACTCCACATTGGCTGCTTTGCAAGACCAGCAACATGGTGGTGTTGGCATTTTTAGTTCAGATACGTTGATATAAAATTCATAAAACCCCTGATGTTAATTTAGAATTTTTAGTCCCCCATTGTGTGACTAACAACATAGTCATGGCAGTCATTTACAGATCACCATCGTACCCTGTGTCTTTATTTAAAGAACATTTTGGGCAAGTTAACTTGATTGGCTAGATCCAATAAGTAACACAATTGCTGTCATGGGAGATTTTAATGACGATATTTTGAAATCATCATCACTATACACATTTATGACAAAAAAGGCTTTTCTCAAGTTGTGAAACAACCCACAACAGAAAAAGGGACCTTAATTGATCATGTGATCCTAACACTTTAGGATGCACAAAAACTAACGAAATGTTTCAACCACATTCAAACTAGTAGTTACTTCAATTTGATGCCACAATTGGGCTTGGCCGTGGCACATCGGCTCTACTGCGCCCCCTAATTACTTTTAGCATTTTTGAGGTGCTAATCGTGCTCTTAAATGCACAAAAGTTCCACATGCATTATTAGTGTCTAAACGTAATACCTGATATGGGTCTTGGGCTTGTGTGTGGTAAATAAGCTTGCGGCGCTCCCTAGAATATTGCAAGTCAATGCCCCCACCTTTGAATTTGATGTAGACATACGGAATTTGGTAGACAGCCTCTCTAAGCCATACCCTAAATCCAACAGCAAGTCGGCCATTTTGGATTTACTGTGGCATTTACTGTGTTTTTTTTTTTTGCAAAGTTAAGCCAGTCAAACGTGTTGTACTTAAACTCCTCCAAGAGAATTAACCCAAGTGAATCAAATGTAATAGGTTACATCTAAAGACCGTTGTGATGCTAAATTGCGAGGCTTTTGAGGATTCATGGAATGCCTTTGATGTGGTGTGGCAATGAATTTTGCCCAAAACTTGACAAAAGGAAGTTTTCAAGCTCAATTATAATTTTTACAATCTGCCCCAAATTTCACATGCTGGATAACAGTCCAGGCCTGAAGACATCTACATGCTGAAATTGAGTCATAGTCATAGCTCCACCTACTGACAACAGAAAGTAAGCTATATGGGTCAAACTTTGTCGCATTTTGAGGGGATTGGGATTCTTGAAATCTCACCAAAACTGGCACACAGGTTAGAAGGGGGAAAAATTGGAAAATTCTGCATTAGTTGGGCTCCTGTGTGGCCAGCCGGCTTCATAGCGCCCCCAAACGCACGCTATGGTTGGGAAAAAGTTATTTTGATGTTCAGGAAATATGGTGGGAGCATTGCATTGCTCTCATCTTGAAGAACATATTGACATTTTTTCATTTTTTTTTCCGCGTAACAGAAAGTCGGCCACTTTAGATTTTGTGCATTCATTTTTATTTTACGAACACATTTTAAGCCTTTAGGCCTCTCCTTGAGAGATTTTCATGACTTCTAGAGAATTCAACAGATCACTCTTAAATGTGGTCAGCCGAATCAGGAGACCTTCACGATGCCATTTCAAAGCATTTGTGTTTTACTGTTTTTTTACTTTTCTGCCAGCGTCCTGCCGGCTCCCCAAACGCGCATGGGATGTGAGGGCCCGTTCAATGCTGCTTGCAGCTTTAATTCAAACTTCTATTTGATTATTATTAATATATGTATTATCATTTATGTAATTAGTTCTAATATTCACTGCCATACAAATATTATGATTTGTATTTTAAGTAGTATTACAGCTACTATTGTTACTATTCATTTTATTCTATCATAATCATCATTTCTTTCTTATTTCTATTGCCTTAACTGCCATTATTTCTCTGATTCATATCATTTGAGTATATCCCTGCTTGACATTTCCTGTTACTATTATTATTCAAATTGGTATTTGATTATTATTGTATTGTATTGTATTGTATTATGTATTATCATAACTGTTATTAGTTCTAATATTCATTGCCATAAAAATACTATTAGTCATATATCTAGTAGTATTACAGCTATTATTGTTACTATTCATATCATTCTATCACAATCCTCTCCGCAGTTGTTGTTTTTCATATTTCTATTGCCTTAACTGCCATTATTTCTCCTATCATTTGATAGGATTTGTATATTCATTGGCATAACTATTGCTACTCATGTTCACATTATTACTTTAGATATTATTACAGTTAATGTTAATTCTGCGGTTGCTTTGCATCCCTGTCTTTCAGTCTGTTTGTTGCCCCTCTCCCCCACCCCCAACCGGATCAAGACAGATGGCCGTCCTCCAGAGCTGGGTCTGTTCGACGTCCCTGCCTGTTAAAGATATAACAGGTATATAACTGGTTAATGATTATTCATGTACTCTTTTGTAACTGGTTAAATGATTATTCATGTACTCTTTAACAAAAAGACACGGAGGGGAGCGGACGTCAGAAGAGAATTTGCAGAGGGGCAAGCCAGGCAGAGCTTGTTGACCTCCTCTCTTCTCCGTGTCGACACGTAAAAAGTCTCTGGTCTCTGACTTGTGATTGAAAGGGGTTACTTTTGTATAGGAAGTAACCAGGAAGTCTCCGAGAGAAAATATTATTGACAGTAACACATATGTCTAAAGCTGTTGAGCACTTAATGGAATGTGTCACAATTGAAAATTTGTGTAAAGAAAGGTAAAAAATATAGTAATAAGCTGTGTTTACAGAGCACCAGATTCAAAAATAGAAGATTTCAATGAATGTGTGGGAGGAAAATTCTTTAGAAACTAGCCGAAAGTGGGTTTTTATATGCGGTGATGTAAATATTGACTTACTCAACCCAAAACAAAATACGATGATTGATGAGTTCAGTAATACAATGTATACGATGGGCTTACAACCTCTCATTGCACGACCAAGCAGGATCATGACACACAGTGCTACTCTGATTGATAATATTTTCAATAATATTATACGGAATGACATAACAAGAGGACTACTGTTAAATGATGAAAGTGACCACCTACCACTCTTTGCTATCTATGACTGGAAACACACTGGCCCTCAATTATCAAACGAACGTACGGCAGAAAAACGTGCGTACGACCATTTCCTGGCAAACTTCGGCATTTATCAATTTGGACGTGAGCGGGAGCTACGATCAAATCTCACGTCAGGTCTGAGATCGTGTACGCAAATTTCAGCCTGTGTATTTGCGGTGCAGCACAGCAAAATCTGGCTGAAAATAATGAACAAACCTCAGCTGTCATTAAGCATAAGCAGTCACATGTTAAGAACAGATCAAAACGGATTCTTAAAACGAATAAAAAAAATTAAAATTGTGGTTGGAGCAATTGATTGTACTCATGTGCGTCTGAAGGCACCATCCATGAATGATTACGCATTCAACAATCGCAAAAACTACCACTCGATAAATGTACAGGTGATTTGTGATGCCAAGCTATCGCTTTTAAACCTGAAAAGAACAGCTCTGCTCCAGCCCCCCGCGACCCCGACAGGGACAAGCGGTTGAAGATGAATTGATGGACGAATGTGTTAGCGCGCGGCTGCAGCAAGACGCACTGCAGAGCCAAAGTGATCTCCTCGGTTAGTGGCTACCCTCGATAAATTGCATTAAATCAAACAAGGTATCCGATGATTAACATCTTGATATGGTTCTTCTAGGTGACAAAGGTATCCCCTAACAGAATACCTAATAACCCCGCTGGCAAACCCTGCTACAGAGCAAGAGCGCCGATGTTGTGCCGTATTCAGCACCCCTGCCGTGAAATGCACCCCCTCGCATTAAAGGTGATATTCTGGATCAGAAGGCTGTTGTTTCCACCTATAGGAGTAGTTTATATAAAGGTAACCCACAACTGTCAGAACATTGGTTACTTACAGTCTTTAAACTATTTTAAAGAGTTTAAAATCACAAACTTGGATAATAGCAAACACAAAACGACACCTTTTTGTATGTTCTGTGGAAATATACTGCAGCCATAATTACAAAATGAATTAAATGGATCTTTTGAGCAAGTTGAATGTATTTGACTTAGCGTTTCCTAAATATAATCCCAGCTTTTCTTGCAATTCATAAGTTCAAATGTGTGTGCTTTTAATTGGGTTACCTGTATATAAGCTACTCCTATAGGTCGAAACAACAGCCTTCTGATCCAGAATATCACCTATAATACGAGGGGGTGCATTTCACGGCAGGGGTGCTGAATACGGCTAATTGGAACAGTGCGCACACATGCACACGGGTCACAGCGGAGCGCTGCTTCGAGTTGACTGCCTCCGTTATTCTTTTCCATACAGCGTTTTTATGGGCGACCTTTTATTCCACTCTTAAGACTGCCAAAAAGCACATCTTTATTTTGCTCCATCTCGGATGTCATGATGCCGATCTCTGTGTCGGAAAAGTTTCTTTTCTAACCAGTGTTTCGTCTCTCCATGTTTGACCTCAGTGGGCGAGGCCTCCGAACCAGGAATATTTACGGGCGTAACATGTTAATGACGATCGAATTCAGCCGCCGCATTTATCAAGGCCCGCTCATTCGTACACTGAGATTGGTAAGATACGAATGTTTCATAAATCACACGTGTGTCCTGTCGTACGACCAATTCTGCGCTCAGATCTGCGCCTGTTTTCACGCAAGATTGATAAATTAGGGCTACTGTGAGTAAGACACCAAACAAAAACATATATATAAGGGGCAGGACTGAAGAAAGAATAAATACACTGAAAAATGAACTACTGAGGCAAAACTGGAACAATGTTTACCATGTAACAGATGTGTATGTTGCATATGATTCCTTTTTGCATATATTTAAAACGCTGTATGACAAACACCGTCCTATGAAGAAAAGACACACAAATCAGAATAAGGAGGGGATACCATGGCTCACAAAAACATTGATAAATGCCTGCAGGAAAACAAAAACACTCTGTCCAGACAGTTCATAGAATTAAGGACAGACCAGTCAGAAATTAGATACAAACAGTACAGGAACGAAATAAATGGCATCCTAAATGATTGCATGAAAGAATATTACAGTAATCTATTAGCGGACACAGGAACTATACCAAAAAAACATTTGATATACCAAACAATGTGATCATGAATAAAAACACAAAACCTAGCTACCCTCCGTACTTCAAGGATAATAACATGAAGAAAGATAACATGGAAATCGCAGCAGAAAGATTAAACAACTTATTTGTTAATGTGGGGCCAAATCTAGCCAAGGACATTCTTGACTTATCCCTACAATGGGATCACTTTGATAAGGACAGATGTAGAAATCCCAGCACAATGTTTCTCACACCAGTGAAGGACAAAGAGATTAGACACCTGGTCAACAAATGCGTAGCAAAAATATCCACGGATGTCAATGACCTTGACATGAGGCTAATTCTGGAAAATATTGGAGAGAATTATTTCACCTCTAACATACAGTATATTTGCAACCTGTCATTTCAAACTGTGACATTTGTCAGGATCCCAATCCTGTCAGGCCCTTTCCTCTTCCTTTCGTGTGAGTTTGTCTCCCTCTGTCTTTTTTCTCCTGCTTGTGTCTTTCCCTTTGTGTTTGTATGTCGTTGCTTGTAGGCTTAGTCCCGCCCAGCTGTGGATCATCAACTCGTCAGTGCTGGAGGATTAAAAGGCCGGATGTGGCTGCCCTTCAGCGCCAGACTGTTGTTGCATTTACGTGGTATTGTGTCTCTCTTGGCTGACTACCGTTTCTTTATGATCATGCTCTCTTTCCCTGTCAAGTTGTTCTTTGTTAATTGTTTCTTCGTTTCTTTTGTTGTAGTTTCCCGAGTTCCTGTTTTTTCCACCATCCATTCGTGCTTATCTCCTGATCCCCGCGTTGGTTCTTCCCTGTCTTCACCCGGACCCTGTACCTGTTTTCCCCGTTCCCTGGATCTTGTGTGTTTCCCGTTTATCTTCATTAAATATTTATTTAAATCTTTCTCGGTGTTCGTGTCTGCATTTGGGTCCCGCTCCTCGGAGTTATTCCCCGCACCGTTAATGACAACATTTCCCGCTGTTCAAGAAAGGTGACATACACAAAATTACTAATTACAGACCAGCCTCAATACCTCCACAACTGTCAAAAATTCCAGAGAAACTATTTAACAATAGGCTTGATAACTTCATCAGCAAACACAATCTGCTTTATGACAGCCAACATGGATTCAGAAGAAACCATTTGACTGCCCTAGTTTTAACTGAGTCTATGGAAATCATTACAGATGCTATCGACCAGAAACTACTAAGATATGGTATTAGAGGTATAGTACTTGAATGGGTCAGGAGCTACCTAAACAAGATATCTCAATTTGTCAAATTGGGGGATAATACATCAACTTGCTTGGACATAGTTTGTGGGGTCCCACCGGGGTCAGTTCTGAGTCCAAAGCTGTTTATACAATATATAAATGACATATGCAAAGCATCTTATATTCTGAAATTAATATTATTCTGTTTTGGGGATGATTTGAACCAATTAGTGGAAACAGTCAATAATGAAATAGCCAAGCTTCTTGTGTGGTTTTATAAAAATAAACTATCACTAAATCTAAAGAAAACTAAATACATGCCATTTGGGAAAAAAGGCTGCAACAAGAGTATTAACATTCAAGTTATTGGAATTGCCCAGGGTGTGAGGCGCCGGTCGGGTGTGGGGATCATCACAAACCCCCGGCTGAGCGCTGCGGTGTTGGAGATTACCTTGTTGGATGAGAGGGTCGCCTCCTTACGCCTGCGGGTGGTAGGGGGGGGGGGGGGGGGGGGGACTCTGACTGTTGTTTGTGCGTATGCACCAAACAGCAGTTCAGAGTATTCGGCCTTTTTGGATACCCTGACTGGAGTCCTGCTTGGGGCTCCAGTAGGGGATTCCATAGTTATTCTGGGAGACTTCAACGCCCACGAGGGCAATGATGAAGACACCTGGAGAGGCGTGGTTGGGAGGAACGGCCTCCCTGATCTAAATCCGAGCGGTCGTCTGTTATTGACTTCTGTGCTAGTTACGGATTGTCTATAACTAACACCGTGTTTGAACATAAGGATGCTCATAAGTGTACGTGGTACCAGAGCACCCTAGGCAAAAGGTCGATGATCGATTTAGAGCGTGCTCACACTGTCCTCAGGGACCGAGACCCGGACTTTAGGGTACTTGTCCCCCATTGCCATAACTATTGCTACTCATGCACGCTCGTGCTCGTACATGTGCAAACGGCTCCGCTAAAGCCCACCTCTTTCAAGCGGGCCGTGGACGGTCCGCTGGCCGCAGTTGAGCGCGGAGCGGGTGCACTCACATGGCTTAAAGGTACTAGACTTTAGCTGAAAAAACGGTTTTGGCCCCGGCCAGAAGGACAGTGTGAGCACGCTCTTAGTGATCGTATTATCTGATCTGAGGCTGTATGTTTTGGACACTCGAGTGGAGAGAGGGGCAAAGCTGTCAGGCTGGGTCAGAGGATGGGGGAAGATTCTGGACGGACTAGGTAAGCCCAAACGAGTAGTGCGGTTGAACTGGGAACGTCTGGAGAAGGCCCCTGTCTAAGAGATCTTAAACTCACACCTCCTGCGGAGCTTTTCTGGCATCCCTGTGGAGGTGGGGGGCATTGAACCATAGTGGGCAATGTTCAAAGCTTCCATTGCTGAAGCTGCAGCGGTGAACTGTGGCCTCAAGGTCTTAGGTGCCTCAAGGGGCGGTAACCCTTGAACACCGTGGTGGACACCGGTGGTCAGGGAAGCTGTACAACAGAAGAAGGAGGCCTTCTGGGATATGTTATCCTAGAAGACTCCGGAGGCAGTTGCAAGATACCGACTGGCCAGAAGGGCTGCAGCCTCTGCTGTGTCCGAGACAAAGTAGTGGGTGTGGGAGTTCGGAGAAGTCATGGAGAAGGACTTTCGGGCAGAACCAAGGTGCTTCTGGAAAACCATTCGACACCTCAGGAGGGGGAAACGGGGTACCGTCCAAGCTGCTTACAGTAAGGACGTCAGCCGATGAGGTAATCTGGCGGTGGAAGGAGCACTTTGAGGAACTCTTTAATCCGACCAACAACTCTTTTGTAGAGGCAGAGCTGGAGGCTTATGGGAAATCATTGTCAATATCTCTGGTGGAAGTCACTGAGATAGTCAAACAACTCCACAGTGGCAAAGGCCCAGGGATTGATGAGATTCGTCCAGCAATGCTGAAAGCTTTGGGTTTGGAGGGGCTGTCTCTTCAACATTGCGTGGAAGTCTGGGACAGTGCAAAGGGAGTCGCAGACCGGGGTGGTGGTTCCCCTATTTAAAAAGAGGGACCAGAGGGTGCGTGCCAATTACAGGGTTATCACACTACTCAGCCTCCCTGGTAAAGTCTACTCCAAGGTGCTGGAAAGGAGGGTTCGTCCTATAGTCGAACCTCAGATTAAAGAGGAACAATGCGGTTCCGTCCTGGACATGGAACAACAGACCGGCTCTTCATTCTCGCAAGGATCCTGGAGGGGGCCTGGGAGCATGCTCATCCAGTCTACATGTTCTTTGTGGATCTGGAGAAGGCATATGACCGGGTCCCCTGGGAGATACTGTGGGAGGTGCTGCGGGAGTATAGGGTGAGGGGGTCACTTCTGTGGGCCATCCAATCTCTGTACACCCAAAGCGAGATCTGTGTCCGGATCCTCGGCAGTAAGTCGTATTCCATCCCGGTGGGGGTTGGCCTCTGCCAGGGGTGCGCTTTGTCACCAATCCTTTTTGTGATTTTCATGGACAGGATATGGAGGCATAGTCGTGGTGGGGAGGGGTTGCAGTTCGGTGGGCTGAGGATCTCGTCTCTGCTTTTTGCAGATGATGTGGTCCTGATGGCATCGTCGGTCAGTGACCTTCAGCACTCACTGGATCGGTTCGCAGCCGAGTGTGAAACGGCTGGGATGAGGATCAGCCTCTCTAAATCTTAGGCCATGGCTCTCAGCAGGAAACCGGGGGATTGCTTACTCCAGGTAGGGAATGAGTCCTTACCCCAAGTGAAGGAGTTCAAGTACCTTGGGATCATGTTCACGAGTGAGGGGACGATGGAGCTTGAGTTTGGCCGGAGAATCAGAGCAGCGGGGGTGGTGCTGAAGTTGCTCTACCGCACTGCCTTCCGGCTCAGCTCTCGATCTACCGGTCAATCTTCGTTCCTACCCTCACCTATGGTCATGAAAGCTGGGTCACGACCGAAAGAACAAGGTTTCGGGTACAAGCGGCCGAAATGGGTTTTTCGGAGTAGAGCCGCTGCTCCTTTGCATTTAAAGGAGCCAGTTGAGGTGGTTCGGGCATCTAGTAAGGATGCCCCCTGGGCGCCTCCCTAAGGAGGTGTTCCAGGCACGTTCAGCTCGGAGGAGGCCTCGGGGAAGACCCAGGACTAGGTGGAGAGATTATATCTCCACACTGGCCTGGGAACGCCTCGGGAACTCCCAGTTAGAGCTGGTTAATGTGGCCCGGGAAAGGGAAGTTTGGGGTCCCCTGCTAAAGCTGCTGCCCCCGCGACCCGACCCCTGATAAGTGGTTGAAGATGAGATGATATGAGAGATGGTTGATATCGGTGAAAGGCAGGGGTCAGCAGACACTGTGTTGAGACGGGATGGGAGACAAAAAACCCCCACTTGTACCCAATTGATAGCTGACACTTGATATTATTGAAATCATCCATCCATCCATCCATCTCCAACCGCTCGTCCCTAACGGGGTCGCGGGCGTAAGGCGGGGTACACCCTGGACAGGAAGCCAGTCTATCGTAGGGCACATAGAGAGACAAACAGAGACAGACAACCATTATGATATTCATTATTCAATTCAATTCAATTCAATTTTATTTATAGTGTCGAATCATAACAAAAGTTATCTCAGGACACTTTACAGAGTAGATAAAGACCACACTCAATGACTTATTTATGATTTACATAGACCCAACAATTCCTCTGTAGAGTACAGTGGCAACGAAAACCTTCCCTTTAACAGGCAGGAACGTCAGACAGACCCAGCTCTGTGGAGGACGGCCATCTGTCTTGACCGGTTGGGGAGGAAGAAAAGGAGAGAGGAAGAGAGAAAAGACACACAGATGGACAGAGAGAGACAGACAGACACACTTCCAGAGATGCAAGCAGAGCTTAACAGTAACTATAATAATATTTATAGTAATGTGAATATAACCTATGTGTTAAGACAGTTAATACAACGGAATAGTAGAAACAAGCACAGCTAAGGTGACAGAATATGAAAATGATAATAATTATGGTGGCAAACATGATCAATGATGAGTAGTGGCAATAGCAGCTACGATACAGCTACAAATTTTATAGTTTATTAAACTAGTGATAGTATATATGAGTAACAGTGATAATAGCAGCAGGAAACGTCATGTAGGACCACAGCAGCAGGACCACCACGATCAGCAGAGACCTGAGAGACGACAAAGCACAAACAGCTCCGGGGAAGAAGCTGAATTAGTGACATGCATTGATGAGACATGAATGGTACAGACAGAGAGGAGAGAAGCTCAGAGTATCAGGAAAAGTATTATCCCCCGGCAGACTAGGCCTATAGCAGCATAATTAAGCAGAATAAAGTCTTATCGTAAGCCCTAGCTGTAAGCTTTATCAAAAAGGAAAGTTTTAAGTTTACTCTTAAATAAGGGGACAGTGTCTGCCTCCTGAATAACATTTGGGAGTTTGTTCCACGGGAGAGGAGCTTGGTAGCTGAAGGCTCTGCCTCCAATTCTACTTTTGGAGACTCTAGGAACGACGAGTAGCCCTGCATTCTCAGAGCGCAGAGATCTAGTTGGGTGATGCGGTACTATGAGCTCTTTAAGATACGACGGAGCCAGATCAATAAGAGCTTTGTACGTAAGGAGAAGGATTTTAAATTCTATTCTAGATTTTACAGGTAGCCAGTGCAGAGAAGCTAATACAGGAGAAATATGTTCTCTTCTATTTGTTTTAGTTAGTACATGGGCTGCAGCATTTTGGACCAACTGGAGACTCTTAACAGACTTATTGCAGCAGCCTGATAATAAGGAGTTGCAATAGTCCAGCCTAGAAGTAACAAATGCATGGACAAGTTTCTCTGCATCTTTCTGAGACACAATGTTCCGAATTTTTGCAATATTACACAGGTGAAAATATGCAGTCCTTGTTGTTAGTTTTATGTGAGAATCGAAGGACATATCCTGATCAAAAATAACACCCAGATTCCTTACTGTGGTGCTGGAGGACAACACAACATCATCCAGAGTAACAATGTCTTTAGCTATTGAGTTTCGGAGGCCTTTGGGGCCAAGTACAATAACTTCAGTTTTGTCTGAGTTTAACATCAGAAAATTGCAGGTCATCCATCTTTTTATTTCCTTAATGCACATTTGAAGTTTATCTAACTGATGGGTTTCTTCTGGTTTGATCGACAAATATAATTGTGTATCATCAGCATAACAATGAAAATTTATGGAGTGCTTCCTTATAATATTTCCTAAGGGAAGCATATATAAGGTGAAAAGAATCGGTCCAAGGACAGAACCCTGTGGGACTCCGTGACTAACTTTAGTGTGCATGGAGGATTTGTCATTAACATGTACAAACTGAGATCTATCTGATAAATATGACTTAAACCGGCTCAGTGCGGTTCCTTTAATGCCAATTAGATGCTCCAGTCTCTGTAGCAGGATGTGATGGTCAATAGTGTCGAAGGCCGCACTAAGATCTAGTAAAACAAGCACAGAGACAAGTCCTTTGTCTGAAGCTATTAGAAGGTCGTTAGTAATTTTCAACAGTGCTGTCTCAGTGCTATGATTTGCTCTAAATCCTGACTGGAAATCCTCAAATATCTCATTATTATGTAAAAAGTCACACAGCTGAATGGCGACTAATTTCTCAAGGATCTTAGAGAGAAAAGGAAGGTTAGATATAGGTCTAAAGTTGGCTAGTACCTCAGGATCAAGACTGGGCTTTTTAAGAAGAGGTTTAATTACAGCTACTTTAAAAGACTGTGGTACATAAACTGCTGATAAAGACATGTTAATCATATCTAATACAGGAGTGCTAATTCAAGGTAACACTTCTTTGAGTAACCTAGTTGGAATAGAGTCTAGGAGACAAGTAGAAGGTTTTGATGATGAAATTGTAGAGGTTAATTTGTTAAGGTCGACTGAAGAAAAGCAGTCCAAGAATATATCAGGTCATACAGTTTCTAAGGTTCCTGGGTTTAATGAAAAATTGGTGCCAAGCGAGTTGATTTTGTCTCTAATAGTTATAATTTTGTCATTAAAGAAGGTCATGAAGTCGTTACTACTGAGGGTTATAGGAATACATGGCTCAATAGAGCTGTGGCTCTCTGTCAGCCTGGCTACAGTGCTGAAAAGAAATCTAGGATTGTTCTTATTCTCCTCTATTAAAGATGAGTAATATGCTGCTCTGGCATTACGGAGGGCCTTCCTATAGGTTTTAAGACTTTCTTGCCAAACTAAGTGAGATTCCTCCAGTTTAGTGGAGCGCCATTTACTTTCCAACTTTCGCGATATTTGTTTTAATTCACGGGTTTGTGAGTTATACCATGGAGCTAACTTCCTCTTTTCTTTTTTAAAGGAGCAACAGAGTCGAGGGTTGTTCTTAGAGAGCCTGCAACACTGTCAACAATGTGATCAATTTCAGAGAAACTAACGTTAGTGCAGGAGTCTTGAATATTAGGATAAGGCATTAAAGTAAATGCAGATGGAATCGCCTCCTTAAATTTAGTTATAGCACTATCAGATAAACATCTAGTGTAGACACTTTTACCCAGAGGTGAGTAGTCCTGTAACATGAATTCAAAAGTTATTAAATAATGGTCTGATAAAATAGGATTCTGTGGAAAGACTATTAAGTCATTCATTTCCACACCATAAGCCAAAACAAGGTCGAGGGTGTGATTAGAACAGTGAGTAGGTTTATGTACACTCTGACTAAAACCAATCGAATCTAATAGAGAGATAAACGCGATACTGAGACTATTATTATCGCTGTCCACATGAATATTAAAATCACCTACAATGATTACTTTGTCAGATTTAAGGACTAAATTTGACAGAAACTCTGAGAATTCAGACAGAAATTCAGAGTACGGACCAGGAGCACGGTATACTATAACAAGTATAATTGGCTGCACAGTTTTCCAGGTTGAATGTGAATGACTAAGAACAAGACTTTCAAATGAATTATAATTTAGTTTAGGTTTAGGGTTTATTAACAGGCCTGAGTCATAAATAGCTGCAACGCTTCCTCCTCGACCACTGCCTCGAGGACTATGAGTATTAATATGACTGGGAGGAGTGGATTCATTTAGGCTAACATATTCTTCGGGACGCAGCCATGTTTCGGTCAGACAGAGTAAATCAATATGGTTATCTGATATCAGATCGTTTACTAATACAGCTTTAGATGACAGAGATCTGATGTTTAAAAGTCCACATTTTATTTTCTGATATTGTTGCATAGTCGCAGATTTTGCGTTGATTTGTATCAAGTTTTTCTTTATAGCTCCTCTTCTGTTCATTTTTGATCTGTTTAATTTAAATGATCGTGGGGCAGACAGTGTTTGTATACTAAACTGAGCTGGAAAATGCTCCACAGGGAGCGCAGAGAGGTGTGTAAGACTGCGACTCTGCTTCCTGATCCCAACACTGGGTTGTCATGGTTTTAGACCGCTAACAACTGCGTCCAGGTTCTTAGATATGAGATCGGCACCCTCCAAAGTAGGATGAATACCATCTCTCCTAATAAGACCAGGTTTTCCCCAGAAAGACTGCCAATTATCTACGAAGCCCACATTATTTTCTAGGCACCATCCAGACAGCCAGCGACGGAATGATGACATGCGGCTATACTATATCATACTGAATCTAAGTGAAGCTGTTGCAGACTTCTCTGGGGTTGTTGTAGGCTTCTCTGGGGTTAACCAAAAACTGCCATTAACCCATCCACTCCCAGTGACTGTGGGACGACAGACTCTTTTTCACAGTTTTGTCCTGTGAACCTGATGGGTAGGGACTTATTGGTGAAGCTGGGGGCTTCAATATTGTGCAGCGCTGATGGACTAGTTGTGACCCTGCCGGATGGCTCCGTGTTGACCTGCAACTCTCCGAATTTCAGCAGTGCTGGACAGTGGCTTATGCAACCCATTGTGGACAGTGCAGCAAGTGCTGATATTAATTGGGGACTACTTGAGCCCGAGAAGCCTGATGGTCCAGGTGTATTGGTCCTCTATCAACGCTGGAAGCCTTGGATCTCTCTGCTCTAAGATATTCTCTATATTATGACAGAAAATCAGACAATTGTTTTCAGGATGCTTTTCAATTCAATTCAAAAAACTTTATTTGTCCCCGGGGGGCAATTCAGGGCACACAGAGCAGCAAATAACGACAGTGCAACTATACAAAAACATTTTAACCTATCAACAAGAATAAAGTGTAAAAGAAGAATAAGTGTCAGGATGTTAGTGTGTTAGTACAGGTAGAATAAGTGTCAGGATGTTAGTGTGTTAGTACAGGTTAGAATCCAGTCACAGAGTTAGATACGGAGAACATCGTCGGCATGAGATGTAGAAAGACATGCGTGTATCAGATGTAAGCAGACATGTGAACGGGTGTATATGATGTAAACTTGCAGTAGACTGTTGAAACAGGTATAAACAGAACTGTAGTGCAGAAAAGATATAAGTGGACAGTGATCGGATTCAGATGTGGTCAGACATGATACATATGTGTAATGAGCAGACATAAACAGAACTATAGTGCAGTAATAGAGTATAAATATAATATATAACTATAAGCTATGTGCAGATACTAAATAATAAAGTGATAGTGGTGCATGGCAGGTAAACAGCAGTCTAAGTATATGCTAGCTCTGTGTAACCAGATGAATACTGAAAAATAAAGTGACCATAGTGCTATGATGGATACAATATAAGACCTGATAGACAGAATAAAGTGGAGTTGTGCCTTAATACCATAAATTAAAAATAACTAACAGAATCAAGTAGATCAGTAAGAACATAGTAACAGAATAAGTCCGGTGTGAACATAATAACAGAATAAATAAGTAAGTGGAGTAGTGCAACAGAGCGGAGTAACATCCTAAACAGAATAAATAAGTGGAGTAGTGCAACAAACCAGTAACATTAGAAACAGAATGAACAGAATAAAGTGGAGTAGTGCATCAAACCAGTAGTTCACAGCTTTGAGGACAGGAGTGGAGGTAGGTAGCCAGTTCACGTGTCCGGTAGTGTCCAGGGGGTGTCCAGGGGTGGGGTGGTGGTGTCCAGGGGGGGGGGGGTGATGGTGATGGTGTCCAGGGAGGGTGTCTGGAGAGGGGAGGAGGAGAGGTGATGGGAGGGATGTCCGAGGTCGAGAGGGGGGTGAGGTGTCCTGGGAGGGTGTCTGGAGTGTGTGTGTGTGTGTGTGTGTGTGTGGGGGGGGGGGGGGGGGTAATGGTGTCCAGGGAGGGGGGGGAGTGAAGTGTCCAGGGGAGGGTGTCAAGGGTGGGGAGGGGGATGGTCAGAGGGGTCAGGAGTTGAGGAGCTGGACAGCCCTGGGGAAGAAGGTTGCTCTTCTCCTCTGTGTCCTGCAGCAGGGACAGCGAGGACGGCGTCCTGAGGGGAGCCACTCAAACGCTGAGAAGTGAGCATGAGAGGGGTCCTGCATGATCCGACCAGCTAACCTGAGTGTCTGCTGCTCATGCATGGTCGACAGAGTTCTAACAGGAAGTCCAATGATCTTAGAGCAGACCGTGGCTATGCTCTGCAGGCGGTTTCTGTTCTGGAGGCTGGTGGAGTAGAACCAGCATGTGATGGAGAACGTGATGATGCTCTCGATGAAGGAGTAGTAAAAGAAGATCAGGAGGATGTTCTTGCTGACTCCAAAGGAATTGAGCTTCCTAAGGAGGTATTTCCGCTGCTGACATTTCCTGAGAATCTCCTCTGTGTTGGAGGAGAATTTCAGCAGGCTGTCGAAGATATGGAGGGTGTGATGTGGCAGGTGGACGTCAGGAACATATATGTAGGCCCTGAAGGGGTGACAGCTTCTGTTCTATTCATTCCAAAACAACAGGTGTGGTATAGAATGGAGGCAGAGGCGTACCCACATGTCTGTCTAGCCCTCCACCCTGGGCATGGAGCTAAGGACTTGGTCCCATGACTAAGACAGCACTAATGCAGACAGATTGGGTACCCACTCAGATCCCTCATTTGCAGTTTTCACCAGCAACTTGCATCTATCTACGGTATTTAAGCTTTCCCATGAACATGGGCGTGAAAAAACAGACCATCCGTCTTGTGCCCCTATGTTAGATAAGTTACCGGACTCACTCTGGTCACAGGGTCCTACTGGTTACTGCCTGTCATTACCTCCTGTGACATTTGATCTCAACTCAGGACCCCTGAATTGTATCCACACAAATCTCAGGCAGAGGAGGGAAACTATCATGGGTTTGAAAGAAGTGGGGGTGCTAGAACCCTCACAGTCAACCTGGGACACACCAATTTTGCCTGTCTTAAAACCAGGCAACGGCAAGTACCAAATGGTCCATGACCTGTTACTATAACTAAAATTAATGACAGGTTAGCCACACACACAGTTCCTGTTCCAAACCCGTATACAGCTCTCACTAGTCTTTCTCCATCTCAAAAGTGGTTCACTTGTATTGATCTAGCCAACGCTTTCTTTTGTCTCCCCCTACATCCAGATTTACGAGACATCTTCTCTTTTAACTTTAGAGGTGAACGGTTGCGATACACTCGTCTACCACAAGGGTTCGCCCTCTCACCAGGCATATTTAACTAATTGTTAAAAAAGGCGTTAACCAACTATCCCCTCCCAAGTGGCACAACTCTCATCCAATATGTGGATGACCTACTGATTGCTGCAGAATCAGCAGCTGGTTGTTTGATAGCCACTAAAACAGTTCTCAGGTGGCTAGCACAACAGGGTTTCAAGGTTAGCCATCTGAAACTCCAGGTGTGTAGACAACAGGTCTCATTGTTGGGTAGGACCCTCACAGGCCTGGGCTCTGGCTTGTCACCTGGCCATAGATCCCCAGTCTCACCCCAAACCACAGACAGTGAAGGACATGTTCTCATTTTTGGGGTTAACTGGCTACAGTAGAAACTACATTCCTGGCTATTCTCTCGTTACACTCCCCTTAAGGGCTCTGGACATCAAAGGGATGCGTAACTTGTACGCCCACTTGGATTTGACATTTGCTGCAGAACAGGCGTCTATTAAGCTAAAACAAGAATTATCCTCGGCAGCTGATCTCGCTTCGCTTGACTATTTAAAGCCTTTTCATCTGGATGTTTCTGAAACAGATGGGGTGACAAATGGGGTTCTGTTTCAGAAAAAGAGGAATGGTAGGAGACAAGTACTACTATGTCTCAGTGCTCCCCAAGACAACATGGAAAAACGACATCATGATTCCACCAGACATAGCATGGCTAGACTGATTCACAAGATGGCACACATTGTAATTGGAGCATATGTGAACTGACAAACATTCACCATGACATCACTCAGACAAAGAGGACTGAGCAAACAACTCAAGGCTCCTAAGCTACTTTTCCCACATTAGGACATTAACATGGCAGACCACATGACTGCAGGAGAACCTCACCAATGTGAGCACAAAGTAACACAGGAAGACAAAGCATGACCTGACCTCGAAGCCGAACCACTGCTTAACCCAGACTGGACTTTATTTACTTATGGAAGCTATTTCAGACATGACACAAAAGGTCTACAGTCAGGATATGCAGTGGTAAGAAAGTGGAAGGAGAAGATTTGGGGGTTGAAGAATCGGCCCCCTTGGTAGGAGCCCAATCAGCACAAAGGGCAGAAATTGTGGCATTGATCAGAGCTTTGCCGCTGAGTGAGGGAAAGAACGTCAACATCTAAGCAGACTGCATGTTGAACAAGGACAATGGATGAGTGCAGGTTTTTGACAGCACATAAACCCATCAAACATGAAGGAAGGAAGAAATGAAAGAGCTAGTGGTAGCTTTATTCCTTCCCCAAAAGGTAGCTATCATAAAGTGCAAGGGACATGACAATGGTAATGATGACGTTGCTATAGGTAACCGTATGGCTGAAATGGTGGCAAAAAGCGCGGCAGGTTATGAGTCAAAACTTATGATGGTGTGTGCAGAAGGCATCACTAGGAGCTCCTCGAAAACAACAAATTGTGGAAGTGCAAAAGGGGGTCGTCTCCCCCAGAGTTGACAGTGTAAAAACATCGGGGAGATGTTGGAGTAGATGGTTTGTGGAGAGGTCCGGCTGGAAGGCCGGTTTTACCACCATCAATCAGGAAATCAGTCTTTCAGGAAGCCCACGGGCAAGCCCATGTTAGTGCAAAATAGATGACTAGGAATCTCCATTTCTAGTAGACATGAAAAGACAATTTGTGAAAGATTGTAAAACCTGTGCTGAATACAATCCCAAACCTGTGATAAGACCAGAAATGGGAGTTTTTCCTCTTACCATGTGCCCAGGCAAGGAATTAATCATTGATAACATTGACATGGGAGTAAGGGTCAGAGGTCACAGGGACATGTTGGTTTGTGATGACTCTTTCACTTGGTGGCCGGAAGCTTGGCCTACAAAGAGAGAGGGCAGCAAATTAGTCATCAAGTGGTGGAAGGTTAGAAGTCCCTGAACTGGAAGTTGCCAGTTCAGCACACAGATAAATCAGATACTCACTTTGGAGGGGGTGTGACCACAAACTAAACAACCCATTATATTCAAGTTTATTCTATCTTCATTTCTTTAAGAGCATGCTTTAGCAAAATAGTAATATATTTGTTGTTTAATAGTTTGAAATTGTATGTACATTTCAACATGTGACAGTGTTATGACAGTGTTGATTGTCCAAGGGATTGTGAGTTTGTTGACTGTCACTCTGATATTTTTTCTCCTCAGGGAACTACCAGGCCAGTCCAAGTCATCAACTGGAGGAGTGGGTGAATGGAATATTTGGCAAATGGAAGGGCCTGGCACTCTCTCTCCTGAAAACCCCAAAGCCTCCCCATGACCAGACTCTGTGCCTGTCTGCCGCCAGCATAAAGAGGACACTCTCTACCATCAACGCCCGGAAAGCAACAGGCCTAGTAAGGTACTGAAAGACTGTGCAGGGGAACTGAAGGATGCCTTCACTGACATCTTTAACACCTCCCTGAAGAAAGCCACTGTCCCATCATGCTTCAAAGCCTTCAAAAGGCTAGTCCTGTCACAAACTAAATCCATCCTCCCCCCCACCTTGGACCCCTTCCAGTTTGCACACAGGATGAAATGATCCACAGAGGATGCAATTTGCTCTGCCCTCCATCCAGCCCTCACCCACCTGGAACAGAAAGACTCATATTTGAGAAGGCTGTTCATAGACTTCAGTTTGGCATTTAATACCATAATACCACAACAGCTCATCTGCAAACTGGACAAGCTGGGCCTCAGCACTTCACTCTGCAACTGGCTGCTAGACTTCCTTAGCGAGAGGCCACAAGCAGTACGTGTTGGGAACAACACCTCCAGTACCATCACCCTGAGCATGGGGGCCCCCCAAGGGCCTCAGAGGGCAGCTCTGTGAGAGCTAATCAAAAGGCCGCTGGGTGAGAGCCAATCAGAGGCCAGCTCTGTAAGGAACCAATCAGAGGCCAGCACTGGGAGAGCCAATCAGAGGCAAGCTCTGTAAGAGGTATCAAAGGCTAGTGAAAGACAATCAGAAGCCAGCTCTGTGAGAGCATATCAGAAGCCAGCTCTGTAAGAGCCAATCAAAGACCAGCTCCCCGAGAGCCAATCAGAGACCAGCTTGGTGAGAACCATTCAAAGGCCAGTGAGAGCCAATCTGAGGCTAGCTCTGTGAGAACCAATCAGAGGTCAGTGAGAGCCAATCAGAGACCAGCTTTGTCAGAGCCAATCAGAGGCCAGCTCTGTGAGAGCCAATCAGAGGCTAACTCTGAGAGAAGCAATCAGAGGCCACCTCTCTGAGAGCCAGTCAGAGGCCAGCTCTGTAAGAACCAATCAGAGGCCAGTAAGAGCCAATCAAAGGCCAGCTCTGTGAGAGATAATCAGAAGCCAGCTCTGTTAAAGCCAATCAGAGGCCACCTCTCTGAGAGCCAGTCAGAGGCCAGCTCTGTGAGAACATATCAGAGGCCAGTGAGAGCCAATCTGAGGCCAGCTCTGTTAGATGCCATCAGACGTCAGTTCTGTGTGAAGCAATCAGAGGCCAGCTCTGTAAGAGCCAATCCGAGGCAAACTCTTTCAGAGCCAATCAGACACCAGCTCTCTGAGATCCAATCAGAGGCCAGTTCGGTGAAAACCATTCAGAGGCCAGCACGGTGAGAGCCAATCAGAGGCTAACTCTGAGAGAAGCAATCAGAGGCCACCTCTCTGAGAGCCAGTCAGAGGCCAGCTCTGTAAGAACCAATCAGAGGCCAGTAAGAGCCAATCAGAGGCCAGCTTTGACAGAGCCAATCAGAGGCCAGCTCATTGAGAGCCAATCAGAGGCTAACTCTGAGAGAAGCAATCAGAGGCCACCTCTCTGAGAGCCAGTCAGAGGCCAGCTCTGTAAGAACCAATCAGAGGCCAGTAAGAGCCAATCAGAGGCCAGTTCTGTGAGATGCAATCAGAAGCCAGCTCTGTTAAAGCCAATCCGAGACCAGCTTTGTCAGAGCCAATCAGAGGCCAGCTCTGTGAGAACATATCAGAGGCCAGTGAGAGCCAATCTGAGGCCAGCTCTGTTAGATGCCATCAGACGTCAGTTCTGTGTGAAGCAATCAGAGGCCAGCTCTGTAAGAGCCTATCCGAGGCAAACTCTTTCAGAGCCAATCAGACACCAGCTCTCTGAGATCCAATCAGAGGCCAGTTCGGTGAAAACCATTCAGAGGCCAGCACGGTGAGAGCCAATCAGAGGCTAACTCTGAGAGAAGCAATCAGAGACCAGCTTTGTCAGAGCCAATCAGAGGCCAGCTCTGTGAGAACATATCAGAGGCCAGTGAGAGCCAATCTGAGGCCAGCTCTGTTAGATGCCATCAGACGTCAGTTCTGTGTGAAGCAATCAGAGGCCAGCTCTGTAAGAGCCTATCCGAGGCAAACTCTTTCAGAGCCAATCAGACACCAGCTCTCTGAGATCCAATCAGAGGCCAGTTCGGTGAAAACCATTCAGAGGCCAGCACGGTGAGAGCCAATCAGAGGCTAACTCTGAGAGAAGCAATCAGAGGCCACCTCTCTGAGAGCCAGTCAGAGGCCAGCTCTGTAAGAACCAATCAGAGGCCAGTAAGAGCCAATCAGAGGCCAGCTTCGTCAGAGCCAATCAGAGGCCAGCTTTGTGAGAGCCAATCAGAGGCTAACTCTGAGAGAAGCAATCAGAGGCCACCTCTCTGAGAGCCAGTCAGAGGCCAGCTCTGTAAGAACCAATCAGAGGCCAGTAAGAGCCAATCAGAGGCCAGTTCTGTGAGATGCAATCAGAAGCCAGCTCTGTTAAAGCCCAGCTTTGTCAGAGCCGATCAGAGGCCAGCTCTGTGAGAACATATCAGAGGCCAGTGAGAGCCAATCTGAGGCCAGCTCTGTGTGAGCCAATCAGAGGTCAGCTCTGTGAGAAGCAATCAGAGGCCAGCTCTGGGAGAGCCAATCAGAGGCAAGCTCTGTAAGAGGTATTCAAAGGCTAGTGAAAGACAATCAGAAGCCAGCTCTGTGAGAGCATATCAGAAGCCAGCTCTGTAAGAGCCAATCAAAGGCCAGCTCCCCGAGAGCCAATCAGAGGCCAGTTCTGTGATAGCCAATTAACAGCCAGCTCTTTGAGAGCCAATCAGAGACCAGCTTGGTGAGAACCATTCAAAGGCCAGTGAGAGCCAATCTGAGGCTAGCTCTGTGAGAACCAATCAGAGGTCAGTGAGAGCCAATCAGAGACCAGCTTTGTCAGAGCCAATCAGAGGCCAGCTCTGTGAGAGCCAATCAGAGGCTAACTCTGAGAGAAGCAATCAGAGGCCACCTCTCTGAGAGTCAGTCAGAGGCCAGCTCTGTAAGAACCAATCAGAGGCCAGTATGAGCCAATCAAAGGCCAGCTCTGTGAGAGATAATCAGAAGCCAGCTCTGTTAAAGCCAATCAGAGACCAGCTCGGTGAGAGCCATTCAGAGGCTAGTATTGTGAGAGCCAATTTGAGGCCACCCCTGTGAGAATCAATTAGAGGCCAGCTCCGTAAGGAACCAATCAGAGGCAAGTACTGGGAGAGCAAATCAGAGGCCAGCACTGGGAGAGCCAATCAGAGGCAAGCTCTGTAAGAGGTATTCAGAGGCCAGTGCAAGACAATCAGAAGCCAGCTCTGTGAGAGCCAATCAGAAGCACGCTCTGTAAGAGCCAATCAAAGGCCACCTCTCTTTGATAGCCAATCAGCAGTCAACTCTTTGAGAGCCATTCGGAGGCCAGTGAGAGCCAATCAGAGGTCAGCTCTGTGAGAGATAATCAGAAGCCAGCTATGTAAGAGCCAATCAGAGGCCAGCTCTGTGAGATGCAATCAGAGGTCAGTTCTGTGTGAAGCAATCAGAGGCCAGCTCTGTGAGAGCCAATCCGAGGCCGGATCTTTGAGAGCCAATCATAGACCAGCTCGGTGAGAACCAATCAGAGGCCAGCACTGTGAAAGACAATCAGAGGCCAACTCTTTCAGAGCCAATCAGACACCAGCTCCCTGAGAGCCAATCAGAGGCCAGCACTGTGTGAGCAAATCAGAGACCAGCTCGGTGAAAACCATTCAGAGGCCAGCACTGTGAGAGCCAAACAGATGCCAGCTCTGTGAGAAGCAATCAGACACCAGCTCGGTGAGAGCCAACCAGATGCCAGCTCTGAGAGAAGCAATCAGAGGCCAGTGAGAGCGAATCAGAGGCCAGCTCTGTGATAGATAATCAGAAGCCAGCTCTGTTAAAGCCAATCAGAGACCAGCTTTGTCAGAGCCAATCAGAGGCCAGCTCTGTGAGAACATATCACAGGCCAGTGAGAGCCAATCTGAGGCCAGCTCTGTGAGAGCCAATCAGAGGTCAGCTCTGTGAGAAGCAATCAGAGGTGAGCTCTATGAGAAGCATTCAGAGGCCAGCACTGTGAGAGCCAGCCAGTTGCCAGCTCTGTGAGAAGCAATCGGAGCTAGTAACAGCAAATCAGAGGTCAGCTCTTTGAGAGCCAATCAGACGTCAGCTCTGTGATAGTAAATTAGAGGCCAGCTCGGTGAGAACCAATCAGTCACTCACTCACTTTCACCCTCCCCCTCCTACATTACACACACACCCTGTTCAGTCGCCCCTGAGGCACAGAACAACATCCACACCATCAAAACCAGAATTTCACACAGACAAATTACACCCAGTACTGTTTTTAGACCACACTGTGTTTTTAACATTCCTTTAGAAAAACATGATGAGCGCACGTTCAACACAGACATTAAAATAGCTGTGCTGAACGTGCGCTCTCTTTTAAACAATTCCACCTCTTTTAACAGTGAATTCTCAGAGCTACTGTCAATAACACATAGCATGTAACCTAACCTATGGCCTGTCCATTGGTGCGCCCTCTGTTGTGGACATGGCCCCAGTGAGAACAGTGAGGAAACGCTACCTAACTTCTGAAGTGGCTGCAAATTTAATCCAGATTATAAATTTTACCATCACCATGTGATTTTATTGTTGACAATTTTAACCATAAAATAAAATCAACGCTGGACTTGGTGGCTCCACTCTCAATAAAAAGAAATATGACAAGACCGACAACCCCGTGGAGAAATGCAGAAACTAAAAAACTAAAGAGAGACTGCAGGAGTGCTGAGAGGAGATGGAGAAAAACAAAACTGACAGTTCACTATGAAATTTTACGTGAACATCTCAAAACATACAATAACGCAATCAAACAGTCAAGAATCTCCCATTTCCAAAAGCTAATCAACGAACATAAAAACAACCACAAATTCCTCTTCTTCACAATTGACCTTTTAACAGACAAAAAATTTTAATAGATCCTCCAAAACACCAACTGACGCCCTTTGTGAGGACTTTGCAGACCACTTCAGAAATAAAATCAATGACATCAGATCGAGTGTTTTACCCCAACAGATTTCCAATGTTGACACACCTGGATCATTGATTTTACCCGAGGAAACACTGGAGAGTTTTGCCCTGGTTGATGCGGGGACACTTGGCCGAGTCCTCTCCCAAGTGAAGTCCACAACCTGCCTATTAGATCCGATTCCCACACCGTTTTTTAAAACACTTGATGGATTCTTTGAGGATCAGCTTTTATACATGGTGAATTGCTCTCTAAAACGGCGGGGGTGAAGCCCCTTCTGAAGAAGAGCAACTTAGATCCCAACATCTTTAATAATTATCGGCCTGTATCCAACTTACCGCTTTTAAGTAAAATTTGGGAAAAACTTGTTTTCAATCAAGTAAAGGACTTTTTGATTGCAAACAACATTTTTCAGAAGTGTCAGTCTGGTTTAAGGATGAACCACAGTACAGAGACAGCCCTTTTAAAGATTTCAGGTGCAACTTGGATAACAATGAACTCACAGTCTTGGTACTACTGGATCTAACCGCCGCCTTCGATACAGTAGACCATCACATTTTATTAGATAGGCTGAAGAACCTGGTCGGCCTCTCTGGTACTGTTCTTAACTGGTTCATTTCTTACCTCACAGATCAACCAGGACAAAACAGAGATTTTACTCATTGGTCCTGAGGGCCAAAAGGAGAAACTTTTACCAAAGTTAAAGAATTCTAAACTATCACAATCTGTAAAAAATCTGGGTGTGATTTTTCACTCTGGGCTCAGTTTTATTCCACACATCAAGTATATAACAAAAATAGTTTTTTACCATCTTAAGAACATAGCCAGAGTCCGGCCGTTTCTCTCTCAGGACAGCACGGAGGTGCTGATGCATGCTTTTATCTCTTGTCGTTTAGACTACTGTAATGCCCTGCTCTCTGGCCTTCCCAAAAAGAGCATTTTGAAAGAACAATTATTACAAAACTCAGCTGCACGAGTGCTGACAAGGACCAGAGGGCGGGAGCACATAACACCAGTTTTAAAGTCGCTGCATTAGCTCCCGTGCGTTTCAGGATTGATTTTAAAGTTCTTCTACTAGTTTTTAAGTGTCTTAACGGTCTTGGGCCTTCTAACCTATCTGATTTGCTTTTACCTTATCGGCCGCCGCGGATCCTGAGGTCCTCCAGCACCGGCCTTTTAACCATACCAAAGGTAAGTTCAAAAAAGCACGGGGAGGCGGCTTTCCGTTGTTATGGGCCCCGACTGTGGAACAGCCTGCCAGAGAGCCTCAGGGTCGCGGAGGTTTTTTAAAAAGAGGCTTAAGACCCATCTTTTTAACCAGGCTTTTAATTGAAATCTTAACTCTTTGCGATTTTTTTTAGGAAGTGCTAATCAGAGCACTTTTCATCCTTTTTTACTGTTTTAATCTCTGTGTTTTAGCCTTCATGCTTTTATTTTTTTATGGCCTCTCATGTCTTATGCTCTTATGCTTTTATGTTCTAGTTCAAGTTTTTAGCCTCTGTGCTTTTATGTTTTAGTCCCTCATGTTTTTAGCCTCCGTATTTTAACCCTTTACTGTTTTAGGCAACAGTTTTTAATCTCCAGTGTTTCCTCAGGGGGCCTGCCAGATTTGAAGTTGTCTCTGGTCTGGCCGCGGGGGGTGCTGTCCCGTAGACCGGGTTGGGGTGGTCTCTGTGGCGGTGCTCCCTGGGACCTTGGACTGGGATCTCTCCCAGTTCTCTGTGAGAACATATCACAGGCCAGTGAGAGGCAATCTGAGGCCAGCTCTGTGAGAGCCAATCAGAGGTCAGCTCTGTGAGAAGCAATCAGAGGTCAGCTCTGTGAGAAGCAATCAGAGGTGAGCTCTTTGAGAAGCAATCAGGGGCCAGCTCTGTGAGAACCAATGCAAGGCCAGATCTTTCAGAGCCAATCAGAGACCAGCTCGGTGAGAGCCAATCAAAGAGCTGGCCTTTGATTGCCAATCAGAGCCAATAAGAGGCTAGCTCTGTGAGAGATAATCAGAGGCCAGCTCTGTAAGAGCTGATCAGGGGCCAGCTCTGTGAGAGATAATCAGAGGCCAACTCTGTAAGAAGCAATCAGAGGCCACCTTTCTGAGAGCCAATTAGCCGTCAGCTGGTTGAGACCCATTTAGAGGCCAGCTCTTTAAGAAGCAATCAGAGGCTACCTCTCTGAGAGCCAATCAGAGGCAGGCTTGGTAAGAGCCAATCAGAGGCCAGCTCTCTGAGAGCCAATCAGAGGTCAGCTCTGTGAGAAGCAATCAGAGGTGAGCTCTGTGAGAAGCAATCAGGGGCCAGCTCTGTGAGAGCCAATGCAAGGCCAGATCTTTCAGAGCCAATCAGAGACCAGCTCGGTGAGACCTCTCTGAGAGCCAATCAGAGGCAGGCTTGGTAAGAGCCAATCAGAGGCCAGCTCTCTGATTGCCAATCATAGACCAGTTCGGTAAGAAGCAATCAGAGGCCAGCACTGGGAGAGCCGATCAGAGGCTAACTCTGTAAGAAGCAATCAGTGGCCACCTTTCTGAGAGCCAATCAGAGGCCAGCACTAGGAGAGCCGATCAGAGGCTAACTCTGTAAGAAGCAATCAGTGGCCACCTTTCTGAGAGCCAATTAGAGGCCAGCTCTGTAAGAAGCAATCAGTGGCCACCTTTCTGAGAGCCAATCAGAGGCTAGCTCTGTAAGAAGCAATCAGAGGCTACCTCTCTGAGAGCCAATTAGAGGCAGGCTCGGTAATAGCAAATCAGAGGCCAGCTCTTTGAGAGCCAATCAGAGACCAGTTAGGATAGAAGCAATCAGAGGCCAGCACTGGGAGAGCCGATCAGAGGCCAACTCTGTAAGAAGCAATCAGTGGCCACCTTTCTGAGAGCCAATCAGAGGCCAGCTCTGTAAGAAGCAATCAGAGGCCATCTTTCTGAGAGCCAATTAGAGGTCAGTTGGATAAGAGCCAATCAGAGGCCAGCTCTGTAAGAAGCAATCAGAGGCCACCTATCTGAGAGCCAATCAGAGGCCAGCTCTGTAAGAAGCAATCAGAGGCTACCTCTCTGAGAGCCAATTAGAGGCAGGCTCAGTAAGAGCCAATAAGAGGCCAGCTCTCTGATTGCCAATCAGAGGCTAACTCTTTGAGAGCCAATCATAGGCCCGCTCAGTGAGAACCAATCAGAGGCCAGCACTGTGAGAGACAATCAGAGGCCAACTCTGTGAGAAGAAATCAGAGGCCACCTCTCTGAGAACCCAACAGAGGCCAGTGAGAGCCAATAAGAGGCCAGCTCTGTAAGATATAATCAGGAGCCAGCTCTGTATGAGCCAATCAGAGACCAGCTCTATGAGAGCCAATCAGAGGCATGCTCTTTGAGAAGGTATAAGAGGCCAGCTCTGTGAGAACATATCAGAGGCCAGTGAGAGACAATTAGAGGCCAGCTCTTTTAGAGCCATTCAGAAGCCATCTCTGTGAGAGCCAATCAGAGGCCAAATCTTCGAGATTCAATCAGACACAAGCTCGGTGAGATCCAATCAGAGGCCAGCACTGTGAGAGCCACTCAGAGGCCAACTCTGTGAGAAGCAATCAGAGGCCACCTCTCTGAGACCCAGACAGAGGCCAGTTCTGTGAGAGCCAATCAGAGGCCAGCTCTGTGAGAAGCAATAAGAGGCCAGCTCTGGGATTGGCAATCAGATGCAGGCTTGGTGAGACCCAATCAGAGGCCAGCTCTGTGAGAGCCCATCAGAGGCAGGCTCAGTGAGATCCAATCAGAGGCCAGCTCTGTGATTGCCAACCAGAAGCCAGCTCTGTGATTGCAAACCAGAAGCCAGCTCTGTGTTTGCCAATCAGAGGCCAGCTCTTTGAGAGTCAATCATAGACCCGCTTGGTGAGAACCAATCAGAGGCCAGCACTGTGAGAGACAATCAGAGGCCAACTCTTTGAGAGCCAATCACACACCAGCTCGCTATGATCCAATCAGAGCCAACCAGACACCAACTCTGTAAAAGCCAATCGAGGACCAGCTTTGTCAGAGCCAATCAGAGGCTACCTCTCAAAGAGCCAATCAGAGGCCAGCTCTGTGAGAAGGTATAAGAGGCCAGCTCTGTGAGAACATATAAGAGGCCAGTGAGAGCCAATTAGAGGCCAGCTCTTTTTGAGCCAATCAGAAGCCATCTCTGTGAGAGCCAATCAGAGGCTAATTTTTTGAGAGCCAATCAGACACGAGCTGTGTGAGATCCAATCAGAGGCCAGCACTGTTTGAGAAAATCAGAAGCCAGCTCTGTAAGAGCCAATCAGAGACCAGCTCTGTAAGAGCGGATCAGAGGCCACCTTTCTGAGAGCCAATTAGAGGTCAGTTGGATAAGAGCCAATCAGAGGCCAGCTCTGTAAGAAGCAATCAGAGGCCACCTTTCTGAGAGCCAATTAGAGGTCAGTTGGATAAGAGCCAATCAGAGGCCACCTATCTGAGAGCCGGACAGAGGCCAGCTCTGTGAGAACCAATAACAGGACAGCTCTGTGAGAACATATCAGAGGCCAGAAATTTTTATAGCCAATCAGACGCCAGCTCTGTTGTAGCCTATCAGACGCCAGCTCTGTGTGAAGCAATCAGAGGCAAGTTTTCTTCAAGCCAATCAAAGGCCAGCTCTGTGAGAGCAAATCGGAGGCCAGCTCTCTGAGCAACACAGTCTCACACCCAACATGTCAAAAACTGACGCTTGGTCAGGGGCCTTAGTTACTGACTAAAAAGGTCTCCTTAAACGTACAAACCAGACGCAGTGGGCTTTCAACTCATTACAATGTAAGCCCATCCGCGGCGATATTTGAAGCTCAGGGCGAGTGCCGCTGCCGTCCATTCATTCAGTATTAACCCGACCATGGCACACCCAGACGCTGTGAGAATCTGTCCCATTGGCTAACGGAGGACCTGTATCCCGTAGATATACCTTACTATCAGGTTTTACGTTAACGGCAATTTTACAATTATATCTGCGACATTTCTCAACACAAAACACAAATGTAGCCTTGTTGATTACACACAAGAGACAGGTTAATTATATGGGCATTAACTTTCTTGTTTTCCCCTTCGATTTTGAGAAACAAGGAGTTTTTTCTCCGTTTTTGATAAATTAAGTCAGTACACTACCCATGATCCTCAGCGGCAGCTGACAAAACAGTTTTCAACTTTTTTTTTTTCAAAATGAACTAGATTATGACGCAATATGACAGCAGACAATTGGCTTTTATAATAGTACGTTCTGTACCGCAGTGTAATATTTAGTATTTTTAGTAATAAATATTTTATTCCAAAAACGTGCCATATAAGCATATAACGAGCTTGAATGACGTCGTATGCGACGATCCCACGATGCGCAGATGCAGTCTTCCATTTAATCAGGTAAGAACGGCGACTTGATAATAGAGAATATACTAAACTATAAGCCACAATAATGAAGGAAAAATTATTAAATCAGCCATAATGTTGTTGGTAGCACCTGTAATGGTAAATTTGAATATTCCTTTTTCCTTGAGGGGCCTCCTCACCCTGCTTTCCCCCCAAGATATCAGATCTCTTTTTCTTTGCTACCCATTTGTGTATTTTAATGTCTAAACCTTGTAATTGTATTTCAAGTTTCGGAGACAGCCAACCGCTCACTGTCTCATGATGTATTCAAAACCCTTTTGCATTCTGAACTGTGTTGATCAGACCTCTTAATTATACGGCAGGATGTCTGTGAAAAGACAAGAGTGTGATCTGTGTTGACTAGACCTCTTGATCATACTACCAGGGCCTGTTTCACAAAGCAGGTTTAGTGAAAACTCTGAGTCTGTTAACCCTGAAATGAGGGAAACTCTGAGTTTTCCGTTTCACAAAGGGAGGTAACTCAAACCAGAGAGAGAGGGGTAACTCTAGCCTGTTTCACAAAGAGAGGTAACTTAACCTCTTGGTCAGTTACCATGGTAACATGCTCTCTGAAACTAACCTGGTCCAGGTTTTTCTCAGAAAACCTTGAGTTTCTCTCTGTCTCAGCCCTCTTTCAGCCACATACGGTGTTTGATTTCCTCATTCATTCAGTCAGCGGGCGAGTTTTGGCGTAGTATAGTTCCGTCTGTTTTTTCAGAAAATCCCTGCAAACATCAGACATTAGAAGTTATATGAGGTGGTGACTATTTCACTACCATGGCATGTCCTTCTGATAACAATCCCGTGGATGAAGCTGCAGCATTACTGCGCAGAGAATTATATATTCGTCGGGAGATGATTATCAAACTATTGATTATAGATGTTCTTGCATTTCCAGGCAATTCTCTTTTTGAGCGGTACCGTTTCATATCACAGCAGATATTCTGTGTTGCGCTGCGTTTTTTTGCAAACGGGAGTTTTATCAGACCGCGCATAGACGTCCTTAATATACTGCAGCTTTTCTTTCAATTCATAGGTTCAAAAGTGTGTGCTTTTAATTGGGTTACCGGTATATAAACTACTACTATATAGCCTTCTGATCCAGAATATCACCTATAATGCGAGGGGGCTGAATACGGCACAACACCGTTTCATGTCACAGTCCATCTCATCCCTCCTTACATTTCCAACATTAACAACCAGTAATGCTCTTATATCACAGCAGATATTGTGTGTTGCGCTGCGTTTTTTTTGCAAATGGGAGTTTTTTATATAACATTTATATGTTGAATAAAAAACAGCCACTTACGGTAATATTTACTTTACAATGTAAAACATGCTCAAAATGAGGCGTCACCATGAGACTGTGCTGAGGTTTTACCTGTTTGAAAAATGTTTTTATGTTTCATCTTAAGCTGCGCTTCTCCCCCGCGGGGTTGCACTTAAATTAAATAAACTAATAGGCTCCCACTCAAGCAGTTCCCCCTGTGATATTACTGTGATTGCAACAGGACTACATTTAAACTTATGCACTGACCCGAGCCGCAATGTCCTCCCGCACCGTCTCCCTCTCTTTTGCCGCTGCAGCGGTGTAAACCTGCTCAAACTCCGTATGAGCGCATTAATATTTCCATTTCCAGTTGTAGCGTAGCGCTCCGCTTCCCCCGTGCATTTGCGGTTCACTTTATTTGGGTTATATTATTTGAAGGGAAACTGCATAAAATTGAAAAGACTGTTTCCGTGAATATGAAACAGTTTTCATAAATGTTGTCGATCATGATGTGATTTTAGTGTGGTTAGCGTAGTTGGTGACAAGGACATAGAAACAAGAACGGACAGCGTACCAAAAATGGCACCCCATTCATTCCTTTGGAAAGCTGCTCAGTGCCTCTGGCTCCCCTAAGGACACCGCCATTTTTCCTTCTCGTGAACACGGGAGGACTTTTGTATTCTTTTTCCTGTCCATGGTATCTATGGCTCGGTAGATAGTAGACTGAGTAAATGTTGTCCATAAACGTAATTGGCATATGTTTTATATGTATTTAAATTAGCCGAAATAACGGTTTGAATCAGGCAAAGTAATGTTTGTATTCTTTATTTTAGCATTTTTAAATCAATCCCCTGACTAAACTGTGCCATAATACCACTTAAAGAAAATAGTAATATTAGTTTTACTTCCCTGTCTTAAGCACTATCTTGAATATAACTGTAGCTGTTTTTATATTTGTATTCATATATTTATGCCAAGCACTAACTAAATAAAATACCACAAGTAGGCCTATTTAGTATGATGAGGTTTCACTACCTATATTGTTATACACTTAAATTGTACACTGGCATAGGCTACATAGCGAAAAAAAAAAAAAAAATGTTTATATTAGCCTACTAACAATGTTAGGAGATGACGTACCATCATCTCCTATTATTAATACGTCCATGCCTAAAATGACATATATCAATTTCCTGTAGGTCATGCTGCTAGAAAAGCCTTTTACTGTGTCCATGAGATAAACAGTAATAATAAAAACATTGGACACAATGTTTTAAAAGTGTGAGCAGCAGAGTTGTTTCTCTGCCTGAGTACACTGGGCTCTACGGAGACGGGAACTACATCAACGTAGTTACACGATACGTTACGTCACTATCGCCAGTCGGACGCCATTAGCCAAACTTTAGTTTTACACTATTTTACCTGAAAACAATAAAATATTATTTATATTTGTATGTTAAACATAAAGTTTGATAGAATTTAGCAAAAAACTACCGGCCTTCATACTTGAGGATTCCAGTGAAAAGCCAAACATTAAAATATAATATTATAATCTCTGTATGTAATTATAATAATAATTATAATTGCTTTATATATGAAGCACCTTTAAAAACAGACATTTACAAAGTGCTTTGACAGGCAGCGCAAAGACAAAAACATCTCCACAATCCATACACAGTATTCTGACACCAGAGATAAAAAGTCTGATGCTTCAACTAACAGTAAAACTGACAGATGAACAAGAAAACATTAACAGATGACAAGGTAAAAGGCCAGCAAAAATAGCATAAAATATAAACAAAATAAGCAGGTTAAATACAATAAGATAAATACAATTTAATTAAAAGACGACATAACATAAAAGCAAGTCTGTAAAGTTGTTGTTGTTGTTGTTATTATTTAAATAAATATATAAACGATTGGCTGCTGCCAGACGTTCAACGCTGTTGAAACCACTTCCCCTCTGCAGTTCAGGGAAAAGACCTACATATCTCTTCAGATAAAATTTTACCTTTTTATTTGTCAATTAAAGAATACAATCAAAAGAAAAATCCATAATCTCCAGAAGTGATGTGTTTTACTTAAGTTACATTAGCTCAAATTGTTAGTTACTAGCCAAATAGTAATGTTGTAAATAAGTACATAAAAAAACTGGTGTGAAATTTAGGTTGTTCAGTTTGGAGTTACTTAATTACGTTGTCTTCTATCAACAGGTGCTGCAAATTTGTCCTCTAATAACCAACCCTTTTTGTTTTTCTACAAACAAAACAACCCAAAGGCACTTTTAAGAGCCACGTCTGTCTTGTTAACCTGTCCTTGCTGTGTTTTACCTCTTAGCCTTTCTTTATCCGTCTGTTTCTCTCTCTGTGTCACTGTGCTTTCCTTTGTGTTTGTCTTATCTGTCCAACTCTCTATTGCCAGTCTTTTTGTCTCTCTGTCTGTCTGTGTCTCTGCCCTTCATCATGAGTGATACAGAGCTCGAGGATCTGCTCATGAGTGTGGATAACCTGGTGTAGCAGCCGGAGCTCAGTGATGACCTTCAAATGGTTGATGACTTTCTGCAGAAAGAGCAGGCAGCAGCAACGATCTCACCCGGGCCAACGGTGAGGTGGAAGAACAAAGACAGTGACGGTAACTTAATCCATGCAAGACCATGATCAAGCAGGAATCAGTCGAATGAGGGTAAATATTGTTTTTACATTCATGATATGTTTAAGATCCGGTTTGGCATCGCGGTCTGTCGCATGCTTACCTCTATATCACATTTTCACAATTTTCCATTGAAATTTGTTATTATACAACACAAGATTGTGAAATGAATGTCTCTGTTTGTTCTATACAAACACATGCACATGCAAACAAACTATTCAAACTAATTAATAAATCATCACGTTGCGGAAGTAAGAGTCACCACTTTACGTCTTGTTATGTTAACTGATGTTGTGTATCATTTGTTTGATTTAATGGTATACTTGATTGCTGCTGTGTTTTATTCTGGTACAGCGGGTTGCAGTCAGAAGACTTGTCCCTCTGTCGATGCTCCCGACACTCACTCTGAGGTGGCCTTTGCTCCAGAGACTGTTGGTATGTAACTTATTTGGTTTCCATTAGCCTAAAGCATAAAGTTCAGAAATGTTAACTTGTATCTCTATGGTGTAATTAATACAGGGTTACTATATAAACTCCATCTTTGTATTTTAATATGCGTTTTTAATAATTACTATGTCATAGTAGTTACACTGTTCACTGCCACTCCATACAGTGACACTTTTAAATACAATTAAAAACTATTTGTGCTTTCAACGTTTTTAACAGAGGGTTTTCTGCGAGATCTCCAGCAGTCCTTGAGGGATGCCACAGGAAGCACCATCGGCAAGAGCATCTCTTCTGGCTTCAACAAACTGGAGCACAAGAAAAAGTCTATTTTCAGCGAGCTGGAGGGCAGCAAGATCAAGTCTGGTTAACGCCGCAGTGGCACAAGAAGATGTAGAAATGCACATCTGCCAAAAGTGCAGGAACAATTCTGCTGTTGTCCGTTGTCGTGACTGCAGACCGTGCCCCTTCTTCTGTGCAGAATGTGATGTTGGAATGCACACCAGACACCCCCTCCACAACCGAGATGCCAGTGCTGCAGGATTCTTCCAGCCATTGCCACCAACAACTTTTGTTCTGGATAAGGCCCTTTGCTCCTGTGGAAAGTTCCAGTTTGCGAGTGTACAAAATATATTTTCTTGCTTGACCTTTTGGGTACATCATGTTGAAAATTTTAGCTTCTTCAAGATCTCTTTAATATCGATCTCAGCACTAAGAACTTTTAGTGCTTCTTAGGAGAACTCTTAGTTCAGAGTTATTTCTTAAAACATATTCACAAAGCCTCTGACACCAACTTTTACTAAGGAATCGGAGGGACTCCTAAGCTAAGACAAGAGGGAAGGGTTGACCTCGTTGCTATGGATGACATCATGTTCATACCTTCTATGCCCACAGTGATTGGCTGAGAGGGAATGAGTCCCTAAAGGGACCTTCACATGAAAATGTTTTTGCGCAGGGCTCACCGCGAGGCAGTAAACGGATAAATCAACATTATTATAAAAACAACCGTTAACTGGTAAACTGCCTATTCACAAACCAGGTGTGATTCTTATAAAGAACCCTTGTCCTGTTTAAAAAGTTTTTTTCTAATAATACCTAATACCTAGCCACATATGTTTGTGATAGCTTTGTAGTGTATATGTAATCGTAATAAGACTATACAATAATGCATACAATTAAGTGTGGGAAATTTTACACACTGTTGTTTTTCGAGGACGACATGATCTCAGCATGCCTGAGTTGGCTTGTGACGCATGCAACGCCACATGGACTGCTAGAATTGAGGACCTTCTTCACAGTGACTACTGGCCGGCTACCCTTCACTTTGCCACTATAGATGCTACGGATGTTTTCTTCTCATTTGAAGAAATGAAAATGGCTGCTCCTGGACTGTCGTGTCAGGCATTTTTAAGAATGCTAGATCAGCGAACTGTCTGCTTTGGTCGTGTGAGTATTGAAGTTATTTGTCCTTTTTAAACTATTTGTATTGTGTGTTCAAAACCTGGGTCCTTTAATTTGTGGAATGTGTCCTTTTTGTGATAGACTGGGAAAATCTCAGCTGACAGCTTTCTGAAACGTTTCTTTGAGTGGGAGGCTGTGCGTTATGAGGTGGACAGCATCTGCAAGGAGGAGCACTTCACCTGTCCTGCGTGCAGCCCAGATATGCTTGCAGTTTCTGTGGATGGAAACCGCAAGCATTACCGTTTCAAGAATGCAGCTAGGTACTCTGAAATATTTATAATGTCAGTGTTTGAGCTAATAACAAAACATAAGTATCTTAATGTGCACCAATTAACCTTAAAATATGAGATATCATAAACTGTCCCTTTTTTTATTTAGATCTGAGGAACAGGCCATTTTTGAAGGTGTCTTCATAGCAAAGGATGAAGATGTCACAAGATTTGTCAACTACATTCACTGCACAACCAAACATGTAATATTTCAGACTATAATTATATATACAGTAATACATAAATTCCCTCTTTTTTAGTTAGGTTATTCTTTGGACCATTTTCATTAATCATGTTTTTTTACATTGTAGGTCTCCGGAAGAGGTGTTTGTGGAGGGGAATGGTCAGCCGCCAGAGAGACCTCCCAAAGATCGGCCAGCAAGCTGGATGAGGAGGGACTGGAGCTTACAGTCTGTCGGCATGGAGTGCTACTCTGTGCCCCTCAATATGTACAGGGGAGAAATTTCTGCGTATCCCCTGTATATACAACAAAAGCTGGCCAGTAGTACCTTTTTTTGCATGGATGTGACATGCAAATACTGGCCCTACCTCCAAAAGGTAGTAAAAAGCTCCCCAGAGTTCCAGCATCTTTTGAAGATGAAGCCCTTCCTCTCAGTGTTTCATGCCAAAACCCATGACTTCAAATGTGAAGTAAGCAATTGTTACCATGTGACAGAATCCATATATGTGGAAACCTACACACATCTAGGTCAACATTGACAAGTTATAACATGCCCTGTTTTTGAATGCATTATAACCAGGTGAAATGGAGTGGTGCATATCAGGAGGGGGCTGGACTAACTATAGGGGAGGAGGCTGAACAGGTCAATGCCTTCCTTTCTCGGATAGCAGTGACAACCAAACATATGTCAAAAGCAGGTGAGATGGCTAGATAAGAGGGTTGTGATGAGATGATAAACGATATTGAGTTCACGAGGACGGGAAAATGTTTTAAGACTCTTTACAGGAGCGGTTGATTTTAGATGAATATTGACAAAATCATATTTTCTGTTACAGGACGTACAGACATTCTGACACTCATGGCCATGCGCCGGAATCGGCAAAAGATCAACAACTTGCCCATCTCACTGTCCCGCAGATACCAGAAAGTAATACACCTTTTTTTAAGTGTTAGCAGTAGTTGAGGCTGTTGACTGAATGTTTACTTAATTATTTTTTATTGTCTCTGACTTTTTTGTCATTTCTAGGCCACAAAACCTCTGGAAAACCAGTTGCTTAACCTGGAGACCTTGAAGGCTGAATTGGCAGTGACTGAGAGCCAGTTGGAAGACTGGGTCAATGATGTAAAGGAGTGGGCAGATGGTAAGGAAATTATTACTGGAGTTTTGTCAACATTGAATCTAACTTTTACTTAATGGGTTACCACTTATTCCATGAAAAGAAGGGAACTGTTGGCCTTCATTCCATATCAGAACATGGCATACAAAACAAACATTTTCAATCCATTGCCTTATCATAATGGTATTTGAGAATTGTATAAACATGTGATTAAATTGCACTGTTACTATACATTACTCAAAGTGTAACACACATTTCCTTCATACAGCAGCAACCAACAACACCACTGATGCTGCTGCCTTGGCGGCCAGGATTGAGGTGCTGGTGGCAAGTGTCAAGAGACGTTCCCAGCGTCTCTACAAAGACACAGACAGCAACAAAGGTCGTGCCAGGATCTGCCGCAAGATCAGGGAGGAGAAAGGGACCCTGACTTCTGTTGTGGAAAAATACAATGGAATGGTTCCAAACACAGAAACCCTGTGCTTGGAAAACATTTTGTCAGGAGACACAGCTTGGCCATGGCAACTTCCAGACAGAGGTAGGTACACTAAATCTGTTGAATACTTCCATCAAATGTGGCACAGCTTTAATGCCTCCATGACTGCAACTCCATAAAACTTTATAGATGAATGTTGATCTTTCATATATATAAATTTATGTATTTTTACAAATGTTTTCAAGATTCTGTCGACCTCAGGACAAAGAGAAGAGCATTTGACATTGTCATGGCGGTAAAGAGTCTTTAGAAGGAGAAAAAGATTCTTGTCACAGAGATGAACCAGCATTGGAAGTCTCTTTCAAATCGTGGTGACTCCCTGAAAGAGCTGTCCTGCCTGGTTTCTAGGGCGACAATGCAAGGTATGTTTTGAAATTATACATCATATGAATGTACACATGGCTGCTGAGGTTACTAAAACCGGGTTTATCTTTTTCTGTTATACTTTCAAGGTTCCCAGTGGGGCCTAACTGGAGACGGGTTGAAAGGTCTGCAGAGCATCATCAGAAAAAAGCAGCATAACATCCGAGAAATGATGGCTCATGTGAGACACTGCTACCTGCAAATTTTGACTGGAGCAGAGACCATCAGTTTCTTGCCAGATGTTGCGGATGATTAGTCTGACTGCGACTCTGACATTACTGATGACGAACTGTGAAGCCCTTTCCAAAGTACCTTCAGTGCTTTTAACTTTAAAAACCAATGTAAATGACCTAACTCAAGATCTTACAGTTTGTATACATCAGACAAAAAAAGGGAGAATAAGCTGCAATTCAGTCTTATGCGTCTCCTACATGGACTGTATAAAAATGGACATAGCCTCTCGGTCGGGGTCCGTTCTCTCAACTTGATCCTCTGGGAGTCGCCATCTTGTCAGACTTTGACTCCTCCTCATTTCTTTTTACCATAAAAGGGCATTGGTGTGATGATGGGGGGGGGGGGGGGGGGGATCTGGCTGACGTTTACTGGATTAGCCACATTAGCTCCACCGCCCAGGAGCTAGGCTAAAAGCACATGCTGCTAGATGAACGGAAGGCGGGGTCAGTGTTGTGATTATTTTCCGGGAACGGGAGTTTTTTTTTTTTTTTGTCACAGGAACGGGATTTTTTTTGGAGGGTAAAGATAACAGCACCCCGTGTCTCTAGCGAAGATTACACCGGCAGCCGGTGTAGTCAAGTGCAGGCAGCGTTTCTGATCTATAATTTAAACTGATATTCAACACAGTACCATGCCCATAGACTGTAAAACACCGACCCTCACGGACCTAATCCTCCTGCTGCTCCAGATTAGCATCTATGTGCCATCAATAGTACGCTTTATTCAAGTCATGGTGCAAGTAAGTAGCATAACAGAGTTTACACATTGTGTTCCTAAACCATCTGTTCGTTCAGTTGATCGAAGAGCAAACCATCTTGTCACTTTTGGGAACACCACCACATGAATGACCGCAGTCCAGGTCCAGATGACGAAGTTAGCATGCTAATGATGCTAATCTTGACAGCTAGCCTCCGAGGAGAAGTGAGGACCAGGGGCTAGCTGTCACTCAAGACGCTGCACCTCATAAACTTTAACCTCCAAAAAAATAAAAACTAGCCTGGTCCAAAAAAATTCAAACTGCTCTATTGTTCAAACTATTCCTAGTGGACACTAGGAGAGCTGCAGTTTTTGGCACTTCCTTATTGGATTAACCAGAAAGTCGCTGTGGTGGGGGCTTGGTCTCCTACTGTCTGATTGGGCCGAAACCAGATCCCTCTCTGCAATATACATTTGAGCAGCCTTCTTTGACTCCACTCTCGCTAATATAGCTGCGTTTAACTCTCTATGCCTAGTAAGTTCTTCTATGAGTTGTTTGTTATGTTTTTTTATTGTCATTTTTTAAATTTGTTTTTATTACATTTCTACTATGAAACACTTAATAACAATTTTGAAATGTCCAATAAAAATAAAGTTCACTATAAACATTTGTGTTACTATATTAAGTATGTGTAGCCATGTTATGTGTATTTATGTTTTTATTTACAAATGCACTATTTATATTTTTAGCACACAATGTTGATTAGCATCATGGGGTAGCGGGTAAACCATACGTTTTATCAGTTATGTTTTACAAATCAGATATGCACATTTGTGTATGGCTGAAATATTTGTAATAATGTTTTTGTGATATTCTGTAAAATAAAAAAATATATTACTAAAGCTCCTCATCTTCAGATGTTATAAATGTGTGAGCTACAATAAAAAAAAACAATTTTGCTTGCATCCTTTGTTGTATGTAAGTTCATATCACAACGACATCCTCAGAAATAACATTTCATCCACCATATCAGCTGTCTAAAGTAGTCCACAATTTCCTTGATTATGATAAATACATATGTTAACTACAATAATAAAACCATTTTGATAGTACTGTATTCTGTGTGTAGGTACATAATGATGACATCCTTAGTAATTACCTATCAAACACCATATGGGCTGTCTGTTTTTGACTAGGACAGGTTCATAGCACACTGCATAAGCCTAAAATAGTCCACAATTTACGAAGAGGAAGAGAGACCCTGCGGGAGGAAGCCCGGGGCCCCTGTTGGAGGGCTCGCCGGAGAGCCCCTGGTGGCCGGGTTTGCCACGGAGCCCGGCCAGGCACAGCCCGTACAAGTGATGTGTGTCGTGGAAATTTTCTGCTCTTGGTGAAGAATGAAATAACGAATTCTTGCCGGCCGACAAAGTTTTATTTTCTTTGCAAAGAAAATGTCAATCAACATGCAAGCTGTTCGAAATGAAGAAAGACCGTGAGCATCAGGAAACTTGAACATTTATACCTGAGGGAAAGCCCACCCCTTGAATGTGTATTACATCCTTTGTCTACTGTAGGGTTGACCCCCTCTTCAAGGTGTCTTTTCACACTCTTGTTTCTCACAGGTATCAGCCCAGACATCCTGTAGTATGATCAAGAGGTCTAGTCAACACAGTTCACACTCTTGTCTTTTCACAGACATCCTGCCGTATAATTAAGAGGTCTGATTAACACAGTTCAGAATGCAAAAGGGTTTTGAATACATCATGAGACAGTGAGCGGTTGGCTGTCAAGATCTGATATCTTGGGGGGAAAGCAGGGTGAGGAGGTTTCTCAAGGAAAAAGGAATATTCAAATTTACCATTACACGTGGCACCTCCCTCCTCTCGATCCTGTGGCCCCACCACTCACAGGAGGAACCGCTGGGGTCGGGGCACGGGTGGCAGTGAGGTGAGGGGCCGTGGAATGTCACCTCTCTTTGGGGGAAGGAGCCGGAGCTTGTGCGGGAGGTGGAGCGCTACCAGTTAGATCTGGTTGGGCTCACCTCCACACACAGTCTGGATCTGGAACCGTACTCCTGGATAGGGGTTGGACCCTATTCTTCTCTGGAGTTACCCAGGGTGTGGGGATACTCATAAACCCCCGGCTGAGCGCCGCGGTGTTGGAGTTCACCCAGGTGGACGAGAGGGTGGTCGGGGGGAAACTCTGGGAAAAACTGTATGCTTGTGCATATGCACCGAACAGCAGTTCAGAGTATTCGGCCTTCTTGAAGACCCTTAAATGGAGTCCTGCATGGGGCTCCAGTAGGGGACTCCATAGTTCTGCTGGGAGACTTCAACGCCCACGTGGGCAATGATGGAGACACCTGGGCCTCCCTGATCTGAATCTGAGCGGTCGTCTGTTATTGGACTTCTGTGCTAGTCATGGATTGTCTTTAACTAACACCATAACCCTATCCTAACCCTAACCCTAAACAATGAAATCAATTGGACTGTATCTCTATCTTAGTATTACATTATGTCTGTCCATCTGTCTGTCATTTCTCTCTTTCTCTCTCCTTTTCTTCCTCCCCAACCGGTGCAGACAGATGTCCGTCCTCCATAGAGCTGGTTCTGTTCCACGTTCCTGCCTGTTATAGGGAAGGTTTTTGTTGCCACCGTGCTCTACGGGGGAATTGTTGGGTCAATGTAAATCATAAATAAGTCACAGAGTGTGGTCTATACCTACTCTGTAAAGTGTCCTGAGATAACTTTTGTTATGATTTGGCCCTATAAAGAAATTGAATTAAACTGAATTTAAATTGAATTGTGGTACATATGACTGTTGTATGTCTCTGAGGCAATTCTTTGAACAATTACCTATGTTAGGATTGTCGATTTACTGATTATAGAAAAAGGACCACCTGCATCGGTATTATTGTGTATAGTTAACCAGGTATGTCATATATTGACCCCCCCCAATTAAAATAGTACATTACATTTGTGACGTCCCTGTACTGTCTGCTTCAATCAGTGCCTTTCAGGAAAGCCTAGAAGCAGTGGGCCGTACTAAGCAGACCACACCTTAGGGTGTGGCTTCATTAATTAAAGGCGGCCTCAGTCAGTCTGCTTTCTCTCTCTCTGGTGCCTGAGCAGCTGACTGCTGCTCTGGCCTACAACTTGCTGTTGCATTTGTCTCTTACACACACACACACACACACACACACACACACACACACACACACACACACACACACACACACACACACACACACACACACACACACACACACACACACACACACACCATTTGATGCAACACTCACCCACGTTATGTTCTTTTCCAGTTGTTTAGTAAAATAAACACTACATTATATTAAGAGCTCTGTGTGTCTCTCTCCTTTGTTTCAACCTGAGAGCCAGGGTTGTAACAAATGGGGGCTCATCCGGGATAATACTGAATCCTGGTAGTATGGTTGCTTGGTAGGCTTCAGCTGTAGCGTTGTGGTGTTTGCTTCATCAGTGGTTTGGTGAGTACCAAAAGCTGATGTTACTGCAGCGTGAGGAAAGCATTTGTTTGAGGAGAGGCCTTCACATCTCTGGGGAAATGTTTGTTGGGTCAGTGTGTGATGAGGTTGTTGGCTCAAGAGTTGGTATTAACCTGCCTGCATTTTTTTTACCCTTAATCATTGTTGTGCTATGAAACAGCCTAAGTTAGTTGAGCTACTTTCCTGGTAGGCATAAGCTCGTTGTTTATTGTTTTAGTTTGTTATTTTTGTGCACTAGCGTGGCCACAGCAAATTTTGCTTCGGGTACACATCCGTGACTGTCCAGGTGGGTCGCTATTTTTATAGTTGCCCGGCCGAGTCATTGGGCTGAAGACTAGGGTTGAGAGAGTCAGTTAGCTTTCTGGTTAGGTAGTCAGATAGGGGAAAGGATGTTCCACATTGTGGCTGTTGCACTGGGTTAAGGGGAAATTGTCCGTTTGTTTTGCTGTGTAGGTTGGTCTAACTTGAGGTTTGCCAGGAATTTTTGTTTCTCTCCCTTTTTTGAGTCTGGTTGCTGTGGGGTGAACCATATCTGCGTTTGAGGAGTTTTTGCAGAATCCCAGGGAGGATCTGTTAAACACCTTCACTAAGGAGCAGTTATTTAAGGTGGCTGATTATTTTGAAGTAGAAATCCCTAATAAGGCTGTCAAAGGCTGTATCTTGAGTACAATTAAGGACCGGTTGGTACAATCAGGGGTGTTACCTGCTGCTGATGAAGGCGGTGATGCTGCAAGTGGATCAACTCCTGCCTTATCTGCAGGTTTTACACAGGCCAGTCCCCCAGAACAGGCTTTGAAATTTGTGCGTCCTGTGGTTGGAATGCCTTTGACTTTTGAGCAACAAAAAGAGTTGTTGACCCTGCAGCATAAATTGGAAATGGAGCGTGAAGAAAAGGTTCAGGAGAGGGCCCAGATTCTTGAACTGGAGAAACTGAAATGCACCGCCAAGTTACGTGAGGCTGAATTACTTCAGCAAAGGGAACAGCAACAAGTGGAACGTTATAGGCTTGATTTGTTAAAGGAAGGTAAGATGACTCCAGCGTCGGGTAAAATGGGGGTTTATGGAACTGGTGCATCACCATATTTTGATGTGTCTACATGTTTATTGTTAGTGCCAAAATTCTCAGAGCGGGACCCTGACACTTTTTTCTTACTCTTTGAGCAATTAGCCAGTAACAGGAACAGGAGTGATTCAGAGCAGACCTTGCTGCTCCAGTGTGTGCGGGGAAGGCCCAGGAAGCCTATTCTGCTTTATCGATGTCAGACAGTAAAAGCTATCTGATGGTCAAACAGGCTGTATTAAAAGCGTATGAACTGGTACCAGAGGCATAACGGCAGAAGTTTAGGGGTATCCGAAACAGGACCGGGAAACATATGTCGAATTTGCTTGTGAACTGTCTACTCTTTTTTGTCGTTGGCGGTTGGCCTCTGAGGTTAAGACCTTTGAACAACTGTGTGAATTGATTTTGGTGGAACAATTCAGGGAAACCCTTCCTGAGAACCTGACCACTTTTCTGAGTGAGAGGAGTGCTGGAACTTTAGCTGAGGCTGCTGTTTTAGCCGATGAATATGCTCTGACTCATAAAGTCCGGGGGGAAATTAGACGTAAGGGCGGAGTTGGTGGTTATCCTAGGAGTTCAGTGAGTGACTCTCCAGCTTTCAAAACAACTAGCAATGTTGGAAAATGGGATTCTAGTCGAACTTGTAACTATTGTTTGGGCAAAGGTCACTGGAAAGTTGACTGTCCTGTTTTAAGGTCCAAGCATAAGTCTCACACAGGTTTCTGTCCTGTGAAACCTGCAGCCTTAGTTGCTCCTGTGCGAGGGACGGTGAACCTGCTACGTGGGAAAGCTGAGGCTATCACTGCAGTACAGCAGCACACTAATCATGTTCCATTTGTTTCCCGCCTCATCTGAGGAGCCGTTGTGCCCCCCTGAGAAATCCTTTTCTCTGACACTTGAAGATATTGATACTGGTTATCTAAAACATGTGAGTGAGGGGGTTGTTTCATTGGTAGGGAGTGAGGAAAAAGTTCCATTCAAAATCAAGAGATTCTGGTGCTCTGGACTCTTTCATTGTAGCCTCTGTGTTGCCATTTTCAACAGACAATGCCACTGGAGACTCTGTGCTGGTGAAAGGTATGGGGTTGAATGTGTTTCCAGTGCCTTTGCACAGGGTTGTCCTCTCTTCAGATCTGGTTAAAGGGGAGGTGTCTTTGGCAGTGTGGCCGGCTCTTCCAGTTCAAGGGGTGAAGGTGATTTTAGGAAATTATCTGATCGATGGTCCATTTCCTGAGTTTCCTCCCTCACTGGTTGTTACCTCTTTTCCAGCTGTTGGCCAGGTTGAGGGTGACGAATACAAACAGATTTTTCCAGTGTGTGTGGTCACAAGGTCACAGACTCTAAACAAAAATGACTTGACGGTTAAAGAAAAGAAGATATCACATGTCCAACTTCCTTTACCTGCCTTTCCATTCTCTGTCTCAAAAGCTGAGCTGATACAGGAGCAGCAGAGGGATCCTGCTTTGACCAAGTTGTTCCAGCAGGTGCGTCAAGTGGAGGAGATGTAGAGTGTGGCACAGGGGTATTTTTTGGAAGATGACATGTTGGTGAGGAAATGGTTGCCCCAGGGTGAAAAATTTGTCGATGATGCCATTTTCCAGATTGTGGTTCCGTCTGGACTGAGGGCTGGTATATTGAAAACTGTTCATGACATGGGTGCGGGACATGTTGGAGTTTAAAAGACCTATGACTGTCAAGATCTGGTTCTGTCAGTACCCTCCTCTCTTTCGTTCTGTGTGAGTTTGTCTCCCTCTGTCTGTGTTTCCCTGCATGTTCTCTCCCTTGTCTGTGTTTAGGTCCGGTAGGCGTTCCCCCTAAGCTGCAGCCTGTTATGCTGATTACACCACCACCTTAAATACCTGAAGCTGACAGGCATGCAGCGCCGGACCGTCGTCGACCCTTTATTGGTAACACTATTCCCCCCGGATTGGCATCCCCTTTCTCGTTGTGGTTTTCACGCTCCCGTGGTAAGTTGATTAATCGTGTTTGTTTTCTATTTTCTCCGTAGTTCCCCGTATTCCCGTTTCCCGTCCGTACCCTGATCTTCCGTCGTCTTCCTGTTATTCCCGTGTTCGTTTCGTTAGTCTTGTGTTTGTATTCTTTGTAGTGTTTTTGCGTTTGTCCGTTTATTATATTAAACGTTTATTTTGTAACTTTACTTTTTGTCTGTGTCTGCATTGGGTCCACCTTTCGTGTTATACCTGTACTGTTCATGACAATGACAAAGTTTTGCGGTATTTTTATTGGCCTCGACTGAAGAAAGACATATCTGCCTATATTAAAACATGCCATACTTGTCAGCTCACAGGAAAACCCAACCAGTGCATTAAGCCAGCTCCTTTGCAGCCTATAACAGTTGCAAATCAACCATTTGAGCATGTGTTAATTGATTGTGTTGGCCCATTACCTAAGTCCAAGTCTGGAATTTATCTTTTTACAGTACTGTGCCAGACAACTCGTTATCCGGCTGCTTTTCCCCTGCGCAGCATAACAACTAAGTCAGTGTTGAAAGTTTTGACACAGTTCATGTCAGTTTTTGGTATTCCCAAGGTTGTTCAAAGCGATCAAGGAACCAATTTTACATCAGGGATGTTTGCAGATACGCTAGGAAAGCTTCATATTAAACACATCCTGTCAACTGCTTATCACCCAGAGAGTCAGGGGGCCATTGAACGTTTTCATCAAACGCTCAAGTCACTTTTGCGCTCATATTGTACTGAGTTGAGTCGTGACTGGCAGGAAGGGTTGCCATGGCTAATGCTATCGGCTTGTGAGGTCACACAAGAGAGCAAGGGTTTTAGCCCAAATTACCTTGTGTTTGGTCACACAGTTCGTGGTCCTTTGGCTGTGTTACAGTCTGATTGGAAGAAATCTCCTCCTCCGGAAGAACTAATAGATTATGTAAATGGGTTCAAGAGACGGTTGTATGAGTCAGTAAAGATGGCAAAACTAAATTTAGAAAAGGCTCAAGGCAAGATGAAGCGACTGTATGATCGACGGGTTGAAGTGCATGTATTTTGCCCCGGGGATCAGGTCCTGGCCAACCTCCCAGTCGTAGGATCTCCTTTTCAGGCTAGGTTTGGGGGTCCTTTTTCTGTTCGACAGGTTACTGATCTGAATTATCTGATTTCCACTTCTGACAGACGGAAGACTACACAAGTGTGTCATGTTAATATGTTGAAACTATTTTCCACGTGCTAGTGGGGGGGAAGCGAAGCCAGTGGCTTTGGTGTCCTCAGTGGGGGGTGTGGTCTCTCCATCTTTGGATGGTGGAGAGAAGATTGAGAGTCCAGATGTTGGTGTGTTGCAGGGCAGGCTTAAAAATTCAGAGTCCCTGAGAAATCTGGATAGATTGGTGGGGCATTTGCCAGCAGCACAGGGGAAGGAGCTGTCTGATCTCATTTTGTCATTTCCTGTTTTGGTTTTAAAACACTACCACGAGGACTCACCTCATAGAATATGATAATGAGGTGGGCGATGCCGCACCGATTCGTCAGAGGTTTTACCGGTTCCCTCAGGAGAAACACACTCAGCTGGAGGCAGAGGTGAAATACATGTTAGAGCACAAGATTGCTGAGCCGTCCTGCTCTAGCTGGGCTTCCCCGTGTGTGCTGGTTACTAAACCTGACAACACTTTCAGGCCTTGTACTGATTTTCGTAAAGTGAATAACGTCACAAAGCCAGATTCTTATCCACTTCCTCGTATGGGGGATTGTGTTGATCAGGTGGGCACTGCAAAATATGTCAGCAAATTTGACCTCTTAAAGGGATTTTGGCAGATGCCATTGTCAAAACGTGCTCAAGAAATAGCTGTGTTCATAACACCCTCAGGCCTGTACTCATACACGGTCATGCCGTTTGGCTTAAGAAATGCTCCTGCCATCTTTCAGCGGCTTATGAATCAAGTGGTAGCAGGTTTAAAGGGGTGCGCAGTATATTTAGATGATGTTGTCATCTACAGTAAAACCTGGGCCGAGCATGTTGATCAGATCCGTGCTTTGTTTGAACGGCTGGCTTGGGCCAACCTGACCATTAACTTGGCAAAGTGTGAGTTTGCCCAAGGTACAGTGACTTATTTGGGAAAGGTTGTTGGTCAGGGTCAGGTTCGTCCTGTAAGAGCTAAAGTCATGGCCATTGATCAGTTTCCAACTCCCACCACTAAGAAAGAGCTGATGCGGTTTCTGGGAATGGTGGGTTACTACCGAGGATTTTGCAAGAATTTCTCAACTGTAGTTGCACCTCTTACCAACCGCCTGCGTTCCAAGGTTAAATTTGACTGGTCCTCTCAGTGTCAACTTGCTTTTGTAAATGTTAAAAATCTAATTTCCTCTTCTCCTGTCTTGGCAGCTCCCCGTTTAGGTGATCCCTTCCACCTTCAGGTCGATGCCAGCAATTTGGGAGCTGGAGCGGCACTTCTGCAGGCTGGTCCTGATGGTAATGACCATCCAGTTGGGTTTTTCTCCAGAAAATTCAACTCTTATCTGTTGAATTACTCTATTGTTGAAAAAGAGGCCCTGGCCCTCATTTGGGTCCTACAACATTTTGAAGTGTATGTTGGTGGAGGTAGAACCCTGGTAGTGTATACGGATCACAACCCGCTAACGTTCCTGCACTCATTACACAATCCAAATCAACGTCTGATGAGGTGATGCTTGTTTTTACAGCCTTTTAACCTTGATATTCGTTATATCAAAGGGTCAGAGAATATTGTTGCTGATGCCCTGTCACGTGCTCCGTCTTAAGGGAATAGTGTCCATTTATTCTTTCAGCTGAGCCTCTCTCCCCACTCTTAATTTGCTTCTAAGGTATCAAAGTTGCTGAGTTGGAGGAGATCGAGGAGGCAGTTGGGAGTGTACTGGTATTACTGTGTTAAATGACTTCTATGTTTTGCAGGACAGGATTTCCGGTAGTGTCCTGGAAAACCTTTGCATCCTCATCTTTATTGGGGGGGGGGGGGGTGACGTCCCTCTACTGTCTGCTTCAATCAGTGCCTTTCAGGAAAGCCTAGAAGCAGTGGGCCGTCCTAAGCAGACCACACCTTAGGGTGTGGCTTCATTAATTAAAGGCCGCCTCAGTCAGTCTGCTCTCTCTCTCTCTGGTGGCTGAGCAGCTGACTGCTGCTCTGCCTACAACTTGCTGCTGTGTTTGTCTCTTATATACACATACATACACACACACACACACACACACACACACACACTCCATTTGATGCAACACTCACCCACGTTATGTTCTTTTACAGTTGTTTAGTTAAACACTACATTATGTTCAGAGCTCTGTGTGTCTCTCTCCTTTGTTTCAACCTGAGAGCCAGGGTTGTAACACATTAAAGAAGAAAAATTGAGCACATTTTTTAGGTATCTACTTTCATGTATGGTTACTGCTAGAAAGTGTTTTCAGGCTTTAATGCGCTCAGATCTGCGCCCATGAAAATGGGCGCAGATCTGAGCGCAGAATTGATCGTAGGAAAGGACCCACGTGTGATTTATGAAACATTCGTATCTGACCAATCTCAGCGTACGAATAAGCGGGCCTTGATAAATGCGGCGGCTGAATTCCATCGTCATTAACGTGTTACGCCCTTAAATATTCCTGGTTCGGAGGCTTCGCCCACTGAGGTCAAACATGTAGAGGAGAGACACTTGTTAGGAAAGAAACGTTTCCGACACAGAGATCAGCATCCTGACATCCGACATGGAGCAAAATAAAGATGTGCTTTTTGGCAGTCTTAAGAGTGGAATAAAAGGGGCCCATAAAAACGCTGTATGGAAAAGAATAACAGAGGCAGTCAACCCTAAGCAGCGCTCCACCGAGACCCGTATGTTGTGCCGTATTCAGCACCCCTGCCGTGAAATGCACCCCCTCTCATTATAGGTGATATTCTGGATCAGAAGGCTGTTGTTTCCACCTATAGGAGTAGTTTATACACAGGTAACCCAATTAAAAGCACACACTTTTGAACCTATTAATTGCAAGAAAAGCTGGGACTATATTTAGGAAATGCTGGGTCAAATACATTCAACTTGATCAAAAGATCCATTTATTGTTTTGTGTTCGCTATTACCCAAGATTGTGATTTTAACTCTTTAAAATAGTTTAAAAACAATGTTCTGACCGTTGTGGGTTACCTTTAGGAGTAGTTTATATACTACTCCTATAGGTGGAAACAACAGCCTTCTGATCCAGAATAGCACCTATAATGCGAGGGGGTGCATTTCATGGCAGGGGTGCTGAGTACGGCACAACACCGGCGCTCTTGCTGTGTAGCGGGGTTTGCCAGCAGGGTTAATAGGTATTCCGTAAGAGGATACCTTTGTCACCTAGAAGAACCATACCAAGATGTTAATCATCTGATACCTTGTTTGATTTAATGCAGTTTATCGAGGGTAGCCACTGACCGAGGAGATGACTTTGGCTCTGCAGTGCGTCTTGCTGCAGCCGCGCGCCAACACATTAATTCAATGTCGGGGTCACGGGGGGGCTGGAGCCGAGCTGTTTTGAAATATAAAAGAATCGTGTGTGTCCCCTGGCCAACTGGCCACCACGTTTAAAAGCGATAGTTTGGCATCACAAATCACCTGTACATTTATCGAGTGGTAGTTTTTGCGATCGATGAATGCGTAATCATTCATGGATGGTGCCTTCAGACGCACATGAGTACAATCAATTGCTCCAACTGATCTGTTCTTAATATGTGACTGCTTATGCTTAATGACAGCTGAGGTTTGTTCATTATTTTCAGCCAGATTTTGCTGTGCCGCACCCCAAATCCACAGGCTCAAATGTGCGTACACGATCTCAGACCTGACATGAGATTTGATCGTAGCTCCCACTCACGTCCAAATTGATAAATGCCGGAGTTTGCCAGGAAATGGTCGTACGCACGTTTTTCTGCCGTACGTTTGTTTGATAAATGAGGGCCAATATCTTTCTTGTACTGTCCATTGCTGAAGGACTGACTTTACCTTCTGTCACAGACGCTCCTCTTGATCTTATGTTTTCAGACTGAGGCAAGGATTCTAAAGGATTCTCTTCTTTCACAGTTTGTGTGTTTGTAGGCACTCCAGGCACTCAAATGTATGTGGACAACTACCGGAAAAGTAAGATTTTCACAATATTTACCCTTTTAGTCATTTTGTTATATATGGTTAGACATCTCATCTCTCATCTTCAACCTCTTATCCGGGGTCGGGTCGCGGGGGCAGCAGCTTAAGCAGGGGACCCCAAACTTCCTTTTCCCGGGCCACTTTAACCAGCTCTAACTGGGGGATCCCGAGGCGTTCCCAGGCCAGTGTGGAGATCTAATCTCTCCACCTGGTCCTGGGTCTTCCCCGAGGCCTCCTCCCAGCTGGACGTGCCTGGAACACCTCCATAGGGAGGCGCCCAGGGTTCATCCTTACTAGATTCCCGAACCACCTCAACTGGCTCCGTCCAACGCAAAGGAGTAGCGGCTCTACTCCGATTTACTCACGGATGGCTGAACTTCTCACCCTATCTCTAAGGGAGACTCCAGTCAGACCTTATATTCTGCTTAATTATGCTGCTATAGGCCTAGTCTGCCGGGGATAATACTTTTCCTGATACTCTGACCTTCTCTCCTCTCTGTCTGTGTCTCTCATGTCTCATCAATGCATGTTACTAATTCACTTCTTCCCCGGAGTTGTTTGTGCTTTGTCGACTCGCAGGTCTCTGCTGATGGTGGTGGTGCCTGCTGCCGTGGTCCTGCATGACGCTTCCTGCTACTATTATAATCCATAACCTTAGCTGTGCTTGTTTCTACTATTCTGCTGTATTAACTGCCATAACATTCAAGATTCAAGATTCAAGATTCAAGAAGCTTTATTTATCCCGAGGGAAATTATTGTGCAACAGTTTCAATACAAAGGTGGGAAAGGATCAGAGTGACAATAAGCATAAAAACATAAATCAAATCAAAATAAAGCTAACATAAAATAAATCAGAAAATGAACTAAGCGTGACAGAGTGCAAAAGACATTATGGTTGAGCGTAGGTATATACAATATACAACAATACGCAGCGTGCCGTTTAGCAGCATACTGAAATAAAATAAGTACTAAATAACTAAACTAAATAAACTAAATAAGTGGTAAGGAGCGATAAGTGAAAACAGTAGGGATGCTCGATATTGGCTTTTCTGCCGATATCCGATATTCCGATATTGTCCAACCCTTAATTTCCGATACCGATATCACCCGATACCGATATATGCAGCCTTTTTACACCAAAATTCATCACATATCACCTATTATGGAATTAACACATTATGCCTAATTTTATTGTGATGCCCCACTGGATGCATACATAAATGCAACACGGCTTTTCAAATGTAAACACAGTCTGTACAAAATAAGTTATTGAAAAAAGTGCCATTCATTTATTTGTTTGTGTTTTTAGAGAGAATATTTTGCCTCAAACAACACTACAGACAACATCACAACAAGGAAGATGCATCTCTTCAGTCCAGAGTAGTAAACAAACATAGTTCTCTTTTTCCAGACTGAGTAACCGGCCGTAACTTGACAAATAATACAATCAATAAATTAGCAGTTAAGCTCAACATGCTAACCTGTATTGGATCTAATGGATACAGAACCAGAAATTACCTTCTCGACGTGACTGTAAACAATGCTGTACAGTTCGGGTAAGCACTGGTCTGAGAAATACTTACGACTGGGCATGACATAACGTGGCTCCACAAGTTTGGTGAATCCGGCATCTTGAACCATAGAAAAAGTTTGTTTCTCGGTGTCGGCTGTTGCTTCTTTTCATCACTGTGCTGCACAGATGTAGCGTTTAACTCCGCATGATTCTTCTTGAGGTGGATGATCAAATGTGATGTATTAAAGGAAGACGCCTTGTTTCCTCCTCTCATAACCAAAACGCCTTGCAGTCATTGCAAAGCGCACATTTACTGTTAGTAGATGACACTTGGAAATACTTCCAAACCACGGACATCTCATGCACCGGGAGAGCTGAAGCTTGTTAGCCACGGTTAGCAACCTACGAGTGAAGCGTGTTGTTGTTGTTATACGTCATCAAGCACGCGCCTGTAAACGGCCCGTGTTGCATTCAGGTACACTCGGAAATGCTGAAGCCTACAGAACTAACATCGGTTGTAAAAACCCGATACCGATAATTCCCGATATTAAATTTTTTACTCAATATCGGCCGACAATATCGGTGGGCCGATATTATCGGACATCCCTAGAAAACAGTGTTATAAATATAGCAGCATTTCCTACAGAACTAAGTGACAGTATGGCACAGTGAAGTGTAGCAGCAGTAAGTTACACTACTACAAGATAAAGTGATGAATCAGTTACAGTAAAGTACAGTGTAGCAGCATTTTACAGAGATACGTTACAGTAAACCACAGTAAAGAGTAGCAGCAGTAAGTTACAGTAGCACTAAATAAAGTGATGTAGTGGTGGTATAAAGTGACAGTGTAAAGTATAGCAGCATTTCTCACTTAAGTAAAGACAGTACAACTGAATTAGGTGGTGCAGTGATGATATAAAGTGACAAAGTGACATTTTCTTAGGATACAGTGTCTCCAATGTTCCTTACCTGACCAGGGGGAGATGAATTATAAAGTTTGATGGCCACCAGAAGAAAAGACTTCCTCCGGCGTTCAGTATTACATCGGGGGAGAATGAGTCTATGACTGAAGGTGCTTCTGCTGGAGGTCAGCAGATGGTGGAGAGGGTGAGGCAGGGTGAAAGAGTCCAGTTTGACCCCCAGGACGGAGCCAGCCTTCCTGATGATCTTACTGATCCTCTTGGTGTCTGCTGCCCTCAGTCTGCTGCCCACAACAGCAAAGAAGATGGCACCGTGCATGCACGGTTGAGCAGGAAGATGATAGCGTCCTCCACACCTAGTCTCGGCTGGTAGGCAAACTGTAGAGGGTCCAGTGATGAGCTGACCAGGGGCCGAAGAAGTGAAAGGACCAGCCTCTCCAGGGACTTCATCAAGTGCGACGTCAGCGCCACCGGTCTGTAGTCTTCGGAGGCGCTGGGACGCACCTTCTTTGGTACTGGTACCAGGCAGGATGTCTTCCACAGCACAGGGACCTTCTCAAGACTCAGGCTGAGGTTGTAGATGTACTGCAGGACTCCACACAGCTGGGTCGCACATGCTTTGAGGACCCTCGGGCTGACACCGTCGGGACCTGCTGCCTTGCCTGTGCGGAGTCTGCACAACTCCTTCCTCACCTGCTCTGCAGTGAAGGTCTGTCTGCTGTGTGTGTTGGTGGGGGTTGAGAGAGGTTATGGCGGGGGGGAGGGGACAGGTAGGGCAAAATCAGGAAAGAATTGAGGGTCCTATGTTTTTCACTGTAACAGACAGTTTAATTTTCATTAAGGAAAAAATTACCACTTGGAGCCTGTTGTCCAGCTAACTTTGACTTCTTCCTTTCCCTGAAAGACATGACATCAGAAAAAGTGACTTGTAGACGTGAGAGAAAGACGCATTTCTTATAGAGACAAATCTTAAATCTATGTGTGATGTAAAAAACGGACTTCAATGAAAATGTGTTGATAAAGCAACGATGTAAAAATTGTAGTAAATATTTAGAGATAAGAGGCACTTACAAAACACAGCTATAAAATGTATAGACAGACAGAGTTTCTGCATTGGTGAGCATTTAAAGTATTAAGTTAGTACAAAATAATATTTAAGTATATCTGTGAATTACTATTATAAATGGCAATGATGTTATTAAAAATACATTTTAAGAAATGGGATGGTAGACATTGTTGCAAAGATAGGAAACACTGAAGAGGAGAGTCTTATGTGGGTTCTGGAATAATGGCTGAAGCATAGTCACTTAAAAAGTCAGGTACTTTGCGAGTGGGAACAGAATTCCATGAAAAACGTGACTTTAATGTAAAAAACAAATTACCTTGATAGACATTTAATGTTGAAGGATATTTAAGAATGTTTGAATTAAAAAGATACATTTACATTAAAGAACAACTTAACACTTGCCTAACCTTGCCATTGCTTTTACACATCATGCAAAATACATATGTAATACATAAAAACTTCACTCGACTTCAATCACAGTCATTGAGAAGAACTTTAGTCAAAAATGAAGAAGACGGCACCATTATTGGCTGATTAAACAGCAATGACTTTACATCAGGTGCAAATCAACAATCAACTTCTCAACATCAGCAAATAGCTGATTGTTGACTTTAGAAAGAAGAAGGATAAGACACACTGTTCTGTCTACATTAGTGGAGCTGAGGTGGAGTAGGTCAACAGTTTAGGTTATTAGGAATCAACAAAAGTGAGAACCAGGTTGGTCATCAAAGATCACCACTTAAAAAACACACATGTTAAAACACATGAAGGCAGGGAAAAGTCTGTACATCTCCTGAAATAAATTTTGAAGGCTAAATTTCAGAGCAAACTATTGAAAACTTATTTAGGGGAGCAATATAAAGCATCCTGTCAGGGAACATCACAAAATAGCACGGTCTGTGCACAGCCCAGGACAGGAAGGCTCTGTAGCGGCGATTTAAACTTACCAAAACATCATTGGTACAATATACAGACCATCGGTGATATCAGTAAAATAAGATGTCTGCACATAACCCAAAAGCTACATACAACAGCCACCCAGCCACAGAGTGTTCACACTGCTTCCATCTGGATGAAGATAATGAAGTAGCTGTTGCTGTACCACCAGAGTACAGAGCAGCTTGGGTTAGTCCTCAATCCATCCTCAACACTACACCATTACTTTTTTTCTTAAGCATAAACATTTTGCTTTCCGGAGTGGGGCTCTCAGGCACAGTCTTAAACTGGTTCAAGTCATATCTACAAGATAGGAACTATTTTGTTTCCATTGGCGACTTTGTATCAGAACAAACCAACGTAACGTGTGGAGTCCCCCAAGGTTCAATCTTGGGGCAGACTTTATTTAACATCTATGTGCTCCCACTAGGACAAATCATGCAAAATAATAACATTGGCCACCATTGCTATGGCGATGACACCCAAATCTATGTAGCGCTATCACCAAATGACTATCGCCCCATAGATCTACTGTGCCAGTGCATTGAGCAAGTCAAACACTGGATGGTCCAAAATTTCCTTCAACTAAATAAGGATAAAACTGAGATAATTGTTTGATTGTCTGATTTACATTTCGACAGTCACATCAGTAACAAAATCGGCCTACTATCACCTTAAAAATGTAACAAGACTTAGAGGGCTCATGTCAGCTCAAGACTTAGGAAAACTTGGTCATGCCTTTATTACCAGTAGGCTAGACTACTGTAATGGTCTCCTTGCAGGTCTTCCCAAAAAAAACTGTCAGGCAGCTACAGCTCGTTCAGAACGCTGCTGCTAGAGTTCTAACAAAGACCAGAAAATGTGAGCACATTACACCAATTCTTAAATCATTACACTGGCTTCCTGTACGTCAGAGAATTGATTTCAAAATCCTCCTGCTCACATATAAATCACTACATGGTCTAGGGCCGAAGTATATCACTGATATGCTCCCACTACATAAGTCTTCTAGATCACTAAGATCCTCTGAGGCCAATCTGTTAGTGGTTTGCAGAGTAAACTCAAATCAAGGGAAAGCATCTTTCAGTCCTTATGCAACAAACAGCTGGAATAAACTTCCTGAAGATGTGAGACTTTCACCCACTCTGACCACTTTTAAAACTAGACTGAAAACTTTTATGTTCACCTTAGCTTTCTGCTAAATCTTTGCACTTTTAACGTCCGCACTGTTTTTATTATTGTCTATGTTTTTATTCTCTTTGTCTTTCTGTAGTGCATTTTAATTCATGACATGTTGTGCTGTGAAGCACTTTGAGTCTGCCTTGTGTGTGAAAAGTGCTATACAAATAAAGCTGCCTTGCCTTATACAACCCTATAAATGGTTTTACTTTGTATTTTACAAGAAAACCAAGAGAAAGAAAACATATTCAACTGGAAATCGGCGGACACATTCCGCGCAAGTCTTTCTCCCAAGGGAATTTGGGGCCTGGCAGAAGGGGCATGCCTTTTTTTTTGGCTATGTATAATATCCTGTCAATACTTGACATATGACGTGTGTAACCTTCCACAGGTTAAATCTGATTACTTTATCATACATTCAAACACAAATGACAATTGGGGTTATGTATATTATAATTTAATAATTAACACCAGAACTAAGTCAATTCATCTGGGAAATCTATCAGTCTATCTAGATTATCTATCTGGAAAACATTCAGTGTATAAGTAAATTGATTTGTGTAGAAAATTATTGTCACAGATGAACATCATATCTTTATATCATATCCTTAAAAAGAGCTTATGGTAACATTTACAAATTACCAACAGCACTAAATAATATCTGCTGAATGACATGTCATTTATATTATCTACATGTCTAATACATTTCTACAGAAGGACTATAAGACACTTAAACACAACGTTCTGAAAATACTTCAGTATGCATCTTCAATAGTTATTTATGTATCTCAGATTGGGGCTAAGCAACTCTGACACCATGTTGTTCCTGACAACAGTATGCTTTACTACACTAACAAGTCAATTTTTGTCCTTATTAGTGCACAAATCAGTTGCACTAATAAGTAGACAGTACAAAATGTACGCAATCTGTCTTCCAGCTGCCCTTTTTTATCAGTACCTTAATCCCAATGTTACCTGGTGTGCTGTGATTCTGTCAGTGGCACACATTGCCATATGCTTAGATTATGATTGCAGGTAACGGAAGGGTCAAGGCAATTGCTGTATAACTCTGAATATATGGGTCAATCTATGACTTCTGTTAAAAACCTGTAGAATATTTAATTCAACTTTTTAAACTGTGCTCAATTGACATGCAATGCTGTAATGTGCTTAAACAGACAATGTAAGGAGCATAAAATCAATAAGAAATCATAAAATGCTGATATCACATGTACTGTAAACTAACTGCAATGTATGCCATACAGTGCACTGGGTGTACTGTATGGAGTAAGGCCTGCCAGTGGCAAGGACACCACTGGTATCCTCAATTAAGCTGAAAAAAACATGGTGACAACATAATTAGTCAAGTGTCTATCGGGATAAGTGTTTAGACTTTATTTTTATTTTTTTTCAAATCAGCTTAATATTAAATTACATATATAACAATACTAATCATTATTTGGGTTTGGGTATAACATTGTAGGCTACTGTAATGAGCTAGCTAGCCAAGCAAGAGGCTTTCAAATGAAAACACTTGCTACAGAAAGAAAAATGATACAGAGGTTCTCTTGAAGTTTCTCTCTTTGTCTCTTACAAAAACTGCTCTTTGGAGATATTTCATTTTCGTTATGCTTGTATTTTTCAAGATTCAAGATTCAAGAAGCTTTATTTATCCCGAGGGAAATTATTTTGCAACAGTTTCAATACAAAGGCGGAAAAGGATCAGAGTAACAATAAGCATAAACATAAATCAAATCAAAATAAAGCTAACGTAAAATAAATCAAGCAATGAACCAAGTGTGACAGAGTGCAACAGGCGTCGTGGTTAAGCGTAGGTATATACAATATACAACAATACGCAGCGTGCAGTTTAGCAGCAGATTGAAATAAAATAAGTACAAACTAGATAAGTAAGAAGGAGCGATAAGTTATAAGATTTAAAAATGTTAAAAATGTAGCAGCATTTCCTACAGAACTAAGTGACAGTATGGCACAGTGGAGTGTAGCAGCATTTCGTACTTAAGTAAGTTACAGTAAACCACAGTGAAATGTAGCAGCATGTCCTAAAGCACAGTAAGTGTATCAGCAGATAGTTACAGTAAACCATTAATAAATAAATAAAGTGATGTAGTGGTGGTATAAAGTGACAGTGTAGTATAGCAGCATTACTTACTGAAGTAAGTGACAGTACAACTGAATAAAGTGGTGCAATGGTATAAAGTGACAAAGTGACATTTTCAGGATACAGTGTCTCCACTGTTCCTTACCTGACTGGGGGGAGATGAATTATAAAGTTTGATGGCCGCCGGAAGAAAAGACTTCCTCCGGCGTTCAGTATTACACCGGGGGAGAATGAGTCTATGGCTGAATGTGCTTCTGCTGGAGGTCAGCAGCTGGTGGAGAGGGTGAGAGTTATTGTCCAGGATGCTGTGCAGTTTAGACAGCATCCGCCTCTCAGACACCGCCACCGAAGAGTCCAGTTTGACCCCCAGGACGGAGCCAGCCTTCCTGATGATCTTACTGATCCTCTTTGCGTCTGCTGCCCTCAGTCTGCTGCCCCAGCACACAACAGCAAAGAAGATGGCACTGGCTACCACTGACTGGTAGAACATCCTCAGCATGGTGTTACAAACATTGAATGACCGGAGCCTCCTCAGGAAATAGAGACGACTCTGGCCCTTCTTGTAAACAGCCTCAGTGTTCTTGGAAAAGTCCAGTTTGTTGTCCAGGTATACTCCAAGATATTTGTAATCCTGGACAACATCCACAGTCACGCCGTTGATGGAGATGGGTGTGGGGGCAGATTTACTCCTGCGGAAATCCACCACTAGCTCCTTAGTCTTGGTGGCGTTTAGAATCAGGTGATTAGCTGCACACCAGTCAACAAAGGAGTCCACAACGCCCCTGTACTCCTCCTCCTTCCCCTCACTGACACAGCCAACAATTGCAGAATCATCAGCAAACTTCTGCAGGTGGCAGGACTCAGAGAGGAACTGAAAGTCTGAGGTGTACAGGGTGAACAGAAATGGGGAAAGAACAGTACCCTGTGGAGCTCCAGTGCTGCAGACCACGGTGTCAGACACTCCGTCCTGCAGTCTGACATACTGTGGTCGACTCGTCAAGTAATCCGTAATCCAGGAAACCAGGGGAGGGTCCACCTGCATCGCCGTCAGCTTCCGTCCCAGCAGAGCAGGCCGGATGGTGTTGAACGCACTTGAGAAGTCCATGAACAAGATTCTCACTGTGGTCCCCGCTCTGTCCAGGTGGGCGCAGGCGCGGTTGAGCAGGAAGATGATAGCATCCTCCACTCCTAGTCTCGGCTGGTAGGCAAACTGTAGAGGGTCCAGTGATGAACTGACCAGGGGCCGAAGAAGTGAAAGAACCAGCCTCTCCAGGGACTTCATCAGGTGCGATGTCAATGCACCGGTCCGTAGTCTTCTGAGGTGCTGGGACGCACCTTCTTTGGTAATGGTACCAGGCAGGATGTCTTCCACAGCACAGGGACCTTCTCGAGACTCAGGCTGAGGTTGTAGATGTACTGCAGGACTCCACACAGCTGGATCGCACATGTTTTGAGGACCCTCGGGCTGACACCGTCGGGACCCGCTGCCTTGCCTGGGCGGAGTCTGCACAGCTCCTTCCTCACCTGCTCTGCAGTGAAGGTCTGTCTGCTGTGTGTGTTGGTGGGGGTGGAGAGAGGTGATGGCGGGGGGGAGGGGACAGGTAGTGCAAAATCAGGAAGGAATTGAGGGGGAGGTGTCAGCAGGGTTGGAGGTTTGGAGGTGGGTGGTTGTAGAGGAGCCGTGGGGAGGTGGTCCAGAGCCCTTTCATCAAATCTGTTGAAGAACAGATTTAGCTCATTGGCACGTTCAGTACCACCTCCTACCGTCTGGCTGCCAGATGGTTTGTAGCCAGTGATGCTCCTCATGCCGCTCCACACGTCCTTTAAGTTGTTCTGCTGGAGTTTGTGCTCCAGCTTCCTCCTGTAGGTGTCTTTGCCCTGTTGGATCCTCTCCTTCAGCTCCCTCTGGACCTGCCTCATCTGCTCTCTGTCCCCCTCTCTGAAGGCCCTCTTCTTCGCATTCAGCAGGACCTTGATGTCTCTGGTGACCCACGGCTTGTTATTTGGGAAACAGAGTACAGTCTCTGTAGGAACAACGCTGTCCACACAGAAATTGATGTACCCTGTTATGCAGTCCGTGAGATCATCAAGGTCCTCCCCATGTGAATTACAGAGCAAATCCCAGTCTGTGAGTTCGAAGCAACCCTGTAAAGCTTCGTCAGTCTCCTGTGACCATCTCCTCACAGTCCTGGTGGTCACAGGAAGCCGCTGGACTTGGGGCTTATACAGGGGCTGCAGATGGATGAGGTTGTGATCTGATCTTCCAAGAGGAGGAAGGGCAGTGGAGCTGTAAGCCTCCTTAACATTAGCATACAGCAGGTCCAGTGTCTTGTTTTCCCTGGTGGGACAGTCCACAAACTGCTTGAAAGTGGGCAGTGTTGCAGCCAGAGTGATGTGGTTGAAGTCCCCAGATATTGCAATGAATGCGTCTGGGTGCCGTGTCTGAAGTCCCGCGACGACGGTGTGGATGACGTCACTCGCGCGCGCCGCGTTTGCAGTCGGAGGAATGTAAACAACCAGAACGATCACGTGTGAAAACTCCCTCGGCAGGTAGTATGGCCGCAGACTCACGGCAAGCAGCTCAATGTCCGGGCTACACACACGCTCCTTTACAGTAACGTGTCAAGGATGACACCACTTGTTGTTAATAAGAATAGCAAGTCCCCCACCTTTCCTCTTGCCACTCTCACGGTGACTCCTGTCCGCCCGAACAGTCTGAAAGCCGTCCACAGTTACGTTCGAGTCCTGGATGTCCTCGTGGAGCCACGTCTCCGTGAAACACAGCACGCTGCTCACACGATACATCCACTGAGTCTTCACCAGGCCCGCCAGCTCGTCCATCTTATTAGCCAGCGACCTCACGTTCCCCATGGTGATGGAAGGGAGAGATGGTTTATATCTCCTCTTCTTTTCCCGTTGTTTACGTCCAGCCTTACATCCCCTGTACTTTCTCCTCAGTTCTTTGGGGATTTCAGGCCTCTCCCGCATTAGCGCCGTTGGTGTTAGCGACAACAGCTGTTCACGGGTGTAAACAATGGAGCCGCCGCATTGTTGCGTCCAGACGGAGAAGCGGTCGGCAAAAATAGTCCCAAGAATGAGACAAACGGACAAAAAACACGTAAGAAAGTTCACGAACATAGTTGGCTAAGGTTAGCACTACGACTTACAGGAAAAAGTACTAATAAAAAGACAGTAAAATAAGATAAAATAGCAAAAAAGTGCGGAAAGGAGAGGGAGCAACTGTTGCTGGCTGCCGCTTTTCACAGCGCCGGAACCGTGTTTTGTCGACATTATAACGATCCAGAGAATTTATTAAAACTTACCTGGGTCTGGCGCGGGTCAATTAAGGATCCTCCTGAGAGTTCCGACATCAAGATGTCTACTACGATTCCCAAGTTGCACTGCGACTAAAAAATCCAATCACAGAGCTTGAGAGCTGGTGACCCATCGCTTACAGCAACTAAATTTGAATGTTGATATTTCCAGACAGAAGTATAATTATTAATCACTTATAATCGGTTCACATTCTGTTTCATTTTGAAATAAATTGTCTAAAAAAAATTTTGTCAAGCAAGTGAACTGGCGTCCGCAGAGGATTGTGGGTAGTATAGTGACCTCAGCTATCCAAAACGGTGGAAAAACTCTTTGTTTCTCAGAATAGAAGGGGGAAACACGCCCATACTATTAACCCATCAATTGTGTGTAATTAAAAAGGACATAATTGTGTTTTGTGTTTATAAATATCCAAATATAATTGTAAAATCATCATTAACATAATAAGTGACAGTAAGGTGAATACTTCCGGGTCAAGCTGAACCTAAACGTTGATGTTTTGAGTAACTTCCTAATTTATCAATAATTTTCCATCTGTTCATGTTCATATTCTATTTCATTTTAAAATAAATTGTGTAAAAACTGTTTTGTCCAGCAACGCTGACATGCGTCGTGTCTGGAGCAACTGCCGCTGAGGATCACGGGTAGTGTAGTGACTTAATTTATCAAAAACGGAGAAGAAAACTCCTTGTTTCTCAAAATCGAAGGGGAAAACAAGAAAGTTAATGCCCATACAATTAACCTGCTCTTGTGTGTAATCAACAAGGCAACACTTGTGTTTTGTGTTGAGAAATGTCACAGATATGTCACGAATCCCCGGCCATGAGGTCTATTTGGGTGTTTTTTGTTATGTCTTGTGGTGTTTGTCACTTTTCTGACAGTGCTCGGGGGCGTGTCCTTCTTTGGCTGCTCACACACCTGGCTGAGGTCACCCACATACCTGCTCCTCATCAATCCCCTGCAGTACTTAAGGAGCAGCCACACATGCAGTGAACGCCGGATCGTTGTGAAGTATTGTGTATGCTACCGCAGTTTCCAGCCATTTTTTGTCGTTGCTACTGTTGGTTGTCTGTCTGCCTCAGCCTGCTGGAGCTGGTCTCTTGCAATCCGTGTCTGCAACTAACCGTGTCTCTTTGCCTCAGGAATCATTCCAGGAAGTCAGCCCGGGAGCCCAGTCCGCTTAGCCCCGCCGCCTGTGAGCCAGCCACTCTCTGGACCTTCCACACCTCTGGGATCCAACCCTCGCCTGCCAACTTCTCTGTTCTTCACCACCTCACGCTTTATCCAATAAACTGTTTAAACACTGCCTTTTTGTCCGATCTGCTTCTGGGTCCTCCTCAGAACCCTGACAAGATATCATTGTAAAATCGTCGTTAACGTAAAAACTGATAGTAAGGTGAATATTTCCGGGTCTGGGTGTGCCGTGGTCGGGTTAATACTGAATGAATGGACGGCAGCGGCACTCGCCTTGAGCTTCAAATATCGCCGCGGCTGGGCTTACATTGGAATTAGTTGAAAACCCCCTGCGTCTGGTTTGTATGTTTAAGGAGACCTTTTTAGTCAGTAACTAACGCCAAAGGCCCCTGACCAAGCGTCAGTTTTTGACGTGTTGGGTGTGAGACTGTGTTGCTCTGAGAGCCAATCAGTGGCAGGCCAGTTGAGAGCCAATCGGAGGCCAGCTCTGTTATTGCCAATCAGAGGCCAGCTCTTTGAGAGCCAATCAGAGACCAGTTCGGTAAGAAGCAATCAGAGGCCAGCACTGGGAGAACCGATCAGAAGCCAAATCTGTAAGAAACAATCAGAGGCCACCTTTCTGAGAGCCAATTAGCGGTCAGCTGGGTAAGAGCCAATCAGAGGCCAGCTCTGTAAGAAGCAATCAGAGGCTACCTCTCTGAGAGCCAATCAGAGGCCAGCTCTGTAAGAGATAATCAGAAGCCAGCTCTGTAAGAGCCAATCAGAGACCAGCTCTGTGAGAGCCAGTCAGAGGCCAGCTCTGTGAGAACATATCAGAGGCAAGTGAGAGCCAATTAGAGGCCAGCTCTTTAAGAGCCAATCAAAAGCCGTCTCTGTGAGAGCCAATCAGAGGCCAACTCTTTCAGAGCCAATCAGATTGAAGCTCTGTGAGATCCAATCAGAGGCCAGCACTGTGAGAGCCAATCAGAGGCCAACTCTGTGAGAAGCAATCAGAGGCCACCTTTCTGAGAGCCAGACAGAGGCCAGCTCTGTGAGAGAGAATCAGAAGCCAGCTCTGCAAGAGCCAATCAGAGACCAGTTCTGTGAGAGGAAATCAGCGGCCAGCTCTGTGAGAAGCAATAAGAGGCCAGCTTTGGGATTGGCAATGAAAGGCAGGCTTGGTGAGAGCCAATCAGAGGCCAGCTCAGTGAGAGATAATCAGAAGCCAGCTCTGCAAGAGCCAATCAGAGACCAGTTCTGTGAGAGGAAATCAGTGGCCAGCTCTGTGAGAAGCAATAAGAGGCCAGCTTTGGGATTGGCAATCAAAGGCAGGCTTGGTGAGAGCCAATCAGAGGCCAGCTATGTGATTGCTAATCAGATGCCAGCTCTTTGAGAGCCAATCAGAGGCCAGCTCTTTGAGAAGCAATAAGAGGCCAGCTCTGGGATTGCCAATCAGACGCAGGCTTGGTGAGAGCCAATCAGAGGCCAGCTCTGTGAGAAGCAATTAGAGGCCAGCTCTCTGAGAGCCAATCAGAGGCCAGCTCTGTGCCAACATATCAGAGGCCAGTAAGAGCCAATCAGAGGCCAGCTGTGTAAGAGCCAATCAGAAGCCAGCTCTGTGAGAGCCAATCAGAGGTCAGGTCTGTAAGAAGCAATCAGAGGCTACCTATCTGAGAGCCAATGAGAGGCAGGCTCGGTGAGTGCCAATCAGAAGCCAGCTCTGTGATTGCCAATCAGAGCCAATCAGAGGCTTGCTCTGTGAGAGATAATCAGAAGCCAGCTCTGTAGGAGCCATTCAGAGGCCAGCTCTGTGAGAGATAATCAGAGGCCAGCTCTGTGAGAGCCAATCAGAGGCCAGCTCTGTGCAAACATATCAGAGTGTTTTGTGGTAACTCGCCTGATTTCAGATCATTTTTGAAAGCATTTGAACATGTTATCGACTCAAAAACTGAGAACAATGCAGTTAAACTCTTCTTCTTGGAGCAGTTTACTATAGGTGAGCCACACGACCTAGTGAAAAGTTGCCAACATATGCCCTCCGGTCAGGGTCATAGAGAAGCGGTGCACCTACTGGAGTACCGCTATGGAAACCCCCTTAAGATTGCAACAGTGTTGGTTGGTAAACTGTTAAACTGGCCGCAGATCAAATCTGAGGATGCCAAAACCCTCCACAGTTTTTCCCTTTTTCTTGTGACCTGCATGAATGCTTTGGAAGATGTTGACTATAAGGAAGAGCTGGATAATCCAGCTAACTTGAGAGTGGTGATTGCAAAACTCCCATATAAAATGAGAGAAAGATGGAGAGCTGTGGCCTTTGACATCACGGAGAGAAAGCAAAGCCGGGTAAAATTTGTGGATCTGGTACCTTTGTGGACAAAGAGGCAAGAATAGCAAATGACCCTCTCTTTGGCGACCTGCATGGAATAGCAGGTGAAGGAAAAGAAAGAAAAATACCCGTTGCTGTAAAAATGTCAAGGAAAGAAAATTTAAGAGGCAGTAGTTTGCCACCAGCGTGTCATTGTGCAGTGAACCTGTCAATACACGCAACAGGCCACCACATCAGGTAACAACGCTGCCCTCATCAGGCCATGTCTGTATTGCAGGAAAAATCACACAATGGTTGAGTGTCACCAAATTCTAGAAAAATCACACAAGGAGAAACTGGACTTTTTGCCAAAGAATGGCATATGTTTCGGCTGTCTAATGAAGGGGCATCTTAGCAAACATTGCAGCAGAAGAATGACGTGTCAGGTGTGCTCACAAAAACACCCAGGTTTGTTGCACATTCATAAAAACGGAAATGTTACAAAGCAAACTAACACAAGCTGTCAAACTGAATACACTGAATGTCAACAAACAATTTCAAGTGCCCTCGTGGGTCTGGATGAGGAAGCATCTCTTGCTACTGGGGCCGGAGACAGCTGTATCCTGGCAATTCTTCCAGTGTGTGTCAAAGCAAAACTGGGGACAAAGATGATGGAGACCTATGCATTCATCGATCCGGGGAGCTCCGGAACCTTTTGTACTGATGCACTGGTCAAACAGCTTAACCTGCATGGTAGAGGAACAGAGATAGTTTTAAGCACCATGAACTCAACCAAGCGTGTAAAGGGCTGTCTTGTAAGAAACTTGGAAGTTCTTGGGATCAATGAGGACAAATACGTGACTCTCTCAAAGTTGTTTGTACAAAAGAGGATTCCTGTTGGAAAGAAAAACATCCCTCAACAAAAGGACATTAACAAGTGGTCTTACCTCAGAGATGTGGAATTACCACAAATCGATGCTGATGTAGGACTCCTTATTGGCAATGACACTCCTGAAGTTTTTGAACCTTGGAGAGTAATTCACAGTCGAAACAATGGACCGTATGCTGTCAAAATGATCCTGGGATGGACAGTTAACGGACCAATCAGGGCACATGTGGAAAGTGAACAGCAGGCTGTCACAGTTAACCGGATAGCAGTGGAAAACATAGGAAAGATGCTGTTACATGGATAAGGAAGGTGATGAAAAGGGAGCTCCAGTGGGACCTCCAAGCCTCAGCTTTTTGGACAGATAGCACAGCTGTGTTAAGATACATCACAAATGAAGCATTGAGGCTGAAAACCTTTGTGGCTAATAGAATTGCCATCATTAAGGAGGCCACAAATGTGGAGCAGTGGAACTTTGTAAACACCTCTGAAAACCCAGCTGATTGTGCCTCACAGGGACAGTTTTTGGCCAACCAAACATCGCTGCAAGGGCCTGCCTTCTTGCAAAGTGCAAATATGGGAGCGGTGGACAAGCCTTAATGCTTGAATCTTGGTGAGGATGATCCAGAGTTGAGAAAAACAATCTTGGCATTCTCTGCAGTCACTGTGGGCTTGTGTGCAGTGGAAACATTGATAGACTATTAGCTGGTGGCGCTTAAAACGGGCCATAGCCTGGATGCTGAGAATAAGAGACTATCTGGTTTCAAAGACACACAAAGGAAGAAAAACAGTCAATTCTGCTTCCCCCCTTCAAGGGCCACTGACTGTGGAAGAATTGAACGGAGCAGAGGTGTCAGTTGTGCGATACTGTCAGCGTTGCAGCTTCCAGGCAGAAATCTTAGCTTTGGAAAAAGGAAAGCAAGTGCCAAAACAAACAGTCTCCATGCTGCTTACCAGTTATTGCAAGACATTCATGAAAGAACTGGACACTCTGGCAGGAACTTCATGCTTTCTCGACTTCGACAGCATTACTGGATACCTGCAGCAAACGCAGCAGTAAGAAAAATTATATTTCATTGTGTTGTTTGCAGAAAATGTCATGCTAGAGCTCAGGAGCAAAAGATGGCAGACTTGCCAGTGGATCGGCTGATTCCTGACAAACTCCCCTTCACACACGTAGGGATGGACTACTTTGGGCCCATAGAGGTCAAAAGAGGTCGTACCATCATTAAAAGGTACGGTGTATTGTTTACCTGCTTAACAACACGTGCTCTGCACATCGCAGTCGCTCACAGCCTGGACACAAGCTCGTGCATACATGATATCCGATGCTTGATGTGTAGAAGAGGACAGGTGGATCTCATCCGATCCGATAATGGGACAAATCTAGTTGGGGCTGAGAGAGAGCTCAGGAAAAGGAATACAGTGGCTCTCCAACCCCCTGGCCGGACCACACTTTGGTGGAATATGGGAGAGGCAAGTAAGACTGGTGAAGAGAACATTAAAGTCAGTGCTGGGTGAACAAACTATTGACGATGAATGCCTACAAACTCTGCTTTGTGAAGTGGAAGCAATTGTTAATGATAGGCCCATAACCACTACATCTGATGATCCAGGTGATGTAGAGGCTTTAACTCCAAATCATTTGTTGCTACTTAAGAAAAAGCCACTGCTTCCCCCTGGTCTCTTCAGAAAGCGTGATTGGTACTCCCGAAGACGGTGGAAGCAAGCCCAGTATCTGGCCGATTTATTTTGGAGGAGATGGACAAAAGAGTATCTCCCAAGCCTTCAAGAGCGCCAAAAGTGGAACAGGATAAAAAGGAACCTCAAAGTTGGAGATGTCGTCATGATAATGGATGAAAACTCGCCAAGAAATTCATGGTTACTAGGCAGAGTGGAGCAGACTATGTTGGACAACATAGGTCTTGTTCGTCAGGAACAGGTCAAGACTAGGAGCAGCACCCTCGAAAGGCCCATCGACAAGCTCTGCCTTGTCTGTTGGACTGACACCTGACTAATAACTAATGACTGACGACTGATTGACATTTACAAAGGGGTGTAGGCGGATCGCTACCCCAGAAACGACTATTTTCTTTTTTCAGCATGAACCCAGAAGATCAAGGATCAAGTATACTTCTGTATTGCTATATTATGTTATGTACATGTATGAACTATAAAGATGAAAAAGATAGTATGGTTTAGAAAGTATATTAAGTAGTTAGAAAATATTGCCAAAAGTATCATAACAGTGATGATGCTCTGCTTAAGTTAATTATAAGCCCCCCGCCTTATTATTAGGGGCCGGGTTGTATAGGCCATTTCATTTCATTTGTTTTCTGGGGTGCTTGCTGGCGGGGAGGAGGGGACAGCAGACGCAGCCAGGTAGTGAAGCACAGGTGATATGGGTTAGGAGCTGATTACTGTCTTTGTGCAGATTCAGCAGGAGCATCACGCCACATCATTTCATCGTGAGTAAACTTTTGATTGTGAATGAAATAAACAAATAACTGAGACATAAACAAAGCCTTTTTGGTTTGTGGACGCGCATCAAAGTCAGACTCCCGCAGACTATAGTGTCACCTAATTCTCCTGGAAGGTGCCACTACAAGAGGCTACCTCTCTGAGAGCCAATCAGAGGTAGGCTCGGTAAGAGCCAATCAGAGGCCAGCTCTTTGAGAGTCAATCATAGACCAGTTCAGTGAGAACCAATCAGAGGCAAGCACTGTGAGAGACAATCAGAGGCCAACTCTTTGAGAGCCAATCAGACACCAGCTCGCTGAGATCCAATCAGAGGCCAGCACTGTGAGAGACAATCAGAAACCAGCTTGGTGAAAACCATTCAGAGGCCAGCACTGTGAAAGCCAACCAGAGGCCAACTCTTTGAGAGCCAATCAGACACCAGCTCGCTGAGATCCAATCAGAGGCCAGCTCTGTAAGAAGCAATCAGAGGTGTATAGGCCATTTCATTCCATTTGTTTTACGGGGCGCTTGTGGGAGGGGAGGAGGGGACGGGGGACGCAGCCAGGTAGTGAAGCACAGGTGATATGGGTTAGGTGCTGATAACTGTCTTTGTGCAGATTCTGCGGGAGCGTCACGCCACATCCTTTGATCGTGAGTTAAAACTTTTGATTGTGAATGAAATAAACAAATAACTGAGACATAAACAAAGCCTTTTTGGTTTGCTGACGCACATCAAAGTCAGACTCCCGCTTACTATAGTGTCACCTAATTCACCTGGAAGGTGCCACTACAAGAGGCTACCTCTCTGAGAGCCAATCAGAGGTAGGCTTGGTAAGAGCCAATCAGAGGCCAGCTCTTTGAGAGTCAATCATAGACCAGTTCAGTGAGAACCAATCAGAGGCCAGCACTGTGAGAGACAATCAGAGGCCAGCACTGTGAGAGCCAATCAGAAACCAGCTTGGTGAAAACCATTCAGAGGCCAGCACTGTGAAAGCCAACCAGAGGCCAACTCTTTGAGAGCCAATCAGACACCAGCTCGCTGAGATCCAATCAGAGGCCAGCTCTGTAAGAAGCAATCAGAGGTGTACAGGCCATTTCATTCCATTTGTTTTACGGGGTGCTTGTGGGAGGGGAGGAGGGGACGGGGGACGCAGCCAGGTAGTGAAGCACAGGTGATATGGGTTAGGTGCTGATAACTGTCTTTGTGCAGATTCAGCGGGAGCGTCACGCCACATCCTTTGATCGTGAGTAGGGATGCTCGATATTGGCTTTTCTGCCGATATCCGATATTCCGATATTGTCCAACCCTTAATTTCCGATACCGATATCACCCGATACCGATATATGCAGCCTTTTTACAACAACATCACATATCACCTATTATGGAATTAACACATTATGCCTAATTTTATTGTGATGCCCCACTGGATGCATACACAAATGCAACACGGCTTTTCAAATGTAAACACTGACTGTACAAAATAAGTTATTCAAAAAAGTGCCATTCATTTATTTGTTTGTGTTTTTAGAGAGAATATTTTGCCTCAAACAACACCACAGACATTATCAAAACCAGGAAGATGCATATCTTTAGTCCAGAGTAGTAAACAAACATAGTCCTCTTTTTCCAGACTGAGTAACGACTGAGCTGTAACTTGGCAAATAATACAATCAATAAATTAGCATTCAAGCTCAACATGCTAACCTGTATTAGCATACAGGCTAAGGCTTCCTCTCTGAGAGCCAATCAGAGGCAGGCTCGGTGAGAGCCAATCAGAGGCCAGCTCTGTGATTGCCAATCAGAGGTCAGCTCTGTGCAAACATATCAGAGGCCAGTGAGAGCCAATCAGAGGAAGGCTCTGTAAGAGCCAATCAGAAGCCAGCTCGGTGATCGCCAATCGCTCTGTGAGAAAATATCAGAGGCCAGTAACAGCCAATTAGAGGCCAGCTCTGTGAGAAGATTCAAAGGCCAGCTCTGTGAGAGCCAACCAAAAGCCAACTCTCTGAGAGCCACTCAGAGGCCAGCTCTGTGAGAACCAACCAAAAGCCATTGAGAGCCAATCAGAGGCCAGCTCTGTGAGAGCCAATCAGAGGCCAGCTCTGTGAGAGCCAATCAGAGGCCAGCTCTGTAAGAGATAATCAGAAGCCCGCGCTGGGAGAGCCAATCAAAGGCCAGCTCTGTGAGAAGCAATCAGAGGCCAGCTCTCTGAGAGCCAATATTATTTTATTAACCTTTATTTATACAGGTAAAGTCTCATTGAGACCCAGGGTCTCATTTGCAAGAGAGACCTGTTCAGGTCGGCAACAGCAAAACACAAAGTGACAGACTAACTGAACACACAGGAGACACAACTCAGAACACAAACAGTAAAACAGTAAAATATTACAGTACAAACTGCAAAGGGCGAAGAACAAGTTAAGTTCAAGTTGAGTTATCCTCAAAGCAATTTCAGTCAAAAAACAACTGGACTGGTTGTTTGTCTAGGAAGACGTTTCACCTCTCATCCAAGAGGCTTCATCAGTTCATGTACGCATCTGACCAGGCTGGGACTGGTCCAACTAACTGGTGTGGAGATCCAGGTATTTAACCTCTCACAAGGCCGATGATGTCACTGAAACCCTTTGTGCTCCAAAAGCCCACGCCCGTCGTTAGGGTGACAGTCGTTTGTGGGCAGTTGGTTTCGACTTCGTTAGTGCTCTATTGAGTCTGAATGACAGTCGTTGGGGTCACACGGGCCATGTGTGAACAGTTGTCCTTTGAGGTTAGATTGTTGAATCTCCTGGGAAGGGATGAAAGGGCAGCATTGTAAATTGGAGATAAGCGGTGTCTCAGACCTCCTCCTCTGTTTAGCGATGGTTTTTCCACTTTTACATAGATAGCTTCTTTTACTCCTCTTTCAAACCATCTGTCCTCTCTGTCCAAGATTTGGACATTGCTGTCATCAAAGGAGTGGGCTTTCTCCTTGAGGTGTAAGTGGACAGCGGAGTGCAGGCCTGAGGAGTTAGCTCTCCTGTGTTGGGCCATGCGTTTATGCAGTGGTTGTTTTGTTTCTCCAATGTAAAGATCTTTGCATTCCTCGTTGCATTGGACAGCATAAACCAGGTTGCTTTTGTGGTGGTGTGGTGTTCTGTCCTTCGGATGTACTAGTCTCTGTCTGAGTGTGTTACCGGGTTTGAAATACACAGGGATGCAGTGTTTGTTGAAGATCCTCCTGAGTTTCTCAGATACCCCAGCCACATATGGGATGACTATGTTGTTTCTCCTGTTATCTTTTTCTTTCTCAACCAATTTGGTTTTCTTTCTGGAGGCAGCTGCCGTTTTAACAAAGGTCCGGCTAGGGTAGCCACAAGTTGTGAGGGCGCCTCTCAGGTGCTTGCGTTCTTCCCCTTGAGCCTGTGAGCTAGTGGGTACGTTATCAGCTCTATGCTGCAGTGTTCTGATAACGCCAAGCTTGTGTTCCAAAGGGTGGTGAGAGTCGAAAAGTAGATATTGATCCGTGTGAGTGGGTTTTCTGTATACCCCTATGTGGAGGCTCCTGTCATTAAATGACAGGAGGATTGCTTTGAGGATAACGATGACCTGGACGAATGAGGATAACGATGACCTGGACGAATGAGAACATTCACAGGCTTCAAGTTGAGTAATGTACAAGTGCAGACCCCCACAGACTCTCTCAATAGCCTTCCTACGAGCAGGTTGAAGTCCCCTAAAGTAACAAAGCTCGACAGCTTCAGCCTCTGCTGGAGCTGGTTCCAGGTCGCAGGCGCAGCGTAGGAAAATGCCTTCTTGCCAAGCTCAGTACGGACTGACGGGATGGCAAACGAGATGAAGTCCAGGGACCGGAGGCTGCGATCAGATTGATTCAGTACCAGATACATTGACAAATAAGATGGGAGCAGCCCGATTATGGATTTATAGACAAATAAATACCAGTGAGTGGTTCTGCGCATGGAGAGTGAAGACCAGTTTGTGAGAGAGTACAATGTACAGTGATGTGTGAGGGGTTTACAGCAAGTTATGAATCTCAAGGCCCCGTGATATGCGGCATCCAGCAGTTGCAGGGAGTGAGCAGAGGCATTTATATATACAACATCCCCACAATCCAGGAGTGGCAAGAAAGTGGCCGCAACAATACGTTTTCTGGTTTTAAAAGAGAAACAGGCTCTATTTCTGAAGAAAAACCCCAGCTTTAACCTCAATTTCTTCAGTAACTGGTCAACATGACATTTAGAAGAAAGGCTATCATCCACTGTGATGCCTGGATATTTGTAAGTGGCCACAGACTCAATGGGGATACCCTGAGCAGACATAATTCTGGGTAGAACAGCAGGTGCCTTCCTTTTATTAGAAAAGAACAACATCTTGGTTTTACCTGCATTTAAAACTAGCCTTAGTTAGAATAATTGCGCCTGAATGGTGTCAAAAGCAGACTGCAAGTCAGTGAACACCTGGTCAATAGAAGATGCACAACAATAGAAAACGGTGTCGTCAGCATAAAGATGTAAAGATGCATTAATAAATTGGCCCAATTCATTTATATAGATGGTAAAGAGAGTTGGTCCTAAGACAGAACCTTGCGGCACACCGTTTACAGTGTTTAAGAACTCGGGAGTAAAGGCCATCAGACTGCACACACTGTCACAATATTTCTTGGCATCTATGGCTATCAACATATCATTTATCACCTTAATGGCAGCAGTTGCAGTACTATGCTGTTTCCTAAAGCCAGATTAAAAAGGAGATAAAATATTGTTCAGGCTCAGATAATCCTTGACCTGGTCATTCACCAGCCTTTCAAGCACTTTTGCTAAAATAGAGAGCTTAGAGATGGGTCTGTAATTATCCAATAAAGTGCGGTCAGAAAGCACATAGGAGGTTTTCCACATTTCAGGAATAATGTTGCTCTGGAGAGAAAGATTAAAAATGTAGGATAACCGTTGAGCTATAATGTGCGCAGACATTTACACATTATAGCTCAAGAAGTAAGGGGGGATATTATCTGGACCTGCTGATTTTTGAGGGTCTAGGTCTTTTAGGGCCATAAGAACCTCTTTATCTCAAGTGAGGAAGTTGCACCACTTGTGATGAACAGCTGCGGGCAAAAAGAGTCTGGAATCAATCAGAGGTCAGCTTTGTGAGAAGGAATCAGAAGCCAGCTCTGTCAGAGCCAATCCGAGGCCAGACCTTTAGAGCCAATCAGAGACCAGCTCGGTGAGAGCCATTCAGAGGCCAGCTCTGTGAGAGCCAACTTGAGGCCAGCCCTGTAAGAAGATCAGAGGCCAGTCAGAGCCAACCAAAAGCCAGCTCTGTGAGAGCCAGACAGAAGCCAGCTCCTTGGGAGCCAATCAGAGACTATCTCTTTGAGAGCCAATCAGAGGCCACCTCTCTGAGACCAAATAAGCCTTCAGCTGGGTGAGAGCCAATCAGAGGCCAGCTCTGTAAGAAGCAATCAGAGGCCAGTGAGAGCCAACCAAAAGCCAACTCTGTTAGAGCCAGACAGAAGCAAGCTCCTTGGGAGCCAATCAGAGACTATCGATGTGAGAGCCAATCAGAGATCAAATCAGCCTTCAGCTGGGTGAGAGCAATGCAGAGGCCAGCTCGGTGGAAACCAATCAGAGGCCAGCTCTGTAAGATTCAATCAGAGGTCAGCTGGGTGAAAACCAATTAGAGTTCAACTCTTATAGAACCAATCAGAGGCCAGCTCTCTGAGAGCCAATCAGAGACCACCTCGATGAGAGCCAATCAGAGTTTAACTCTTATAGAGCCAATCATAGGCCAACTCTCTGAGAGCTGGTCAGAGGCCAGCTTTGTGAGAAACAATCAAAAGACAGTGAGAGCCAATCAGAGGCCAGCTCTGTGAGAACATATCAGAGGCCAGCTCTGTAAGATTTAATCAGAGGTCAACTGGGTTACAGCAAAAGAGAGTCCAGCTCTTTGAGAAGCAATCAGAGGCCAGCTCGATGAGAGCCAATAAGAGGCCACCTCTCTGAGCCCAAATCAGCCATCACCTGGGTGAGAGCCAATCAGAGGCCAGCTCTGTGAGAATCATTCAGAGGCCAGGTCTGTGAGAACCAACCAAAAGCCATTGAGAGCCAATCAGAGGCCAGCTCTGTGAGAAGCAATAAGAAACTAGCTCTCTGAGAGCCAATCAGAGGTCAGTTCATTTAGAGCCAATCAGAAGCCAGCTCTGTGAGAGCCAATCACCCTTCCGGTTCCGGCGCTGTGTCGAGCGGCAGCCAGCAACAGTTGCTCTCTCTCTTTTCCGCACTTTTTAGCTATTGTATTATTTTTTCTTATTTACTGTCTTTTTATCAGTTCTATTTTCCTTTAAGTCATTGTGCTAACCTTAGCCAACTATGTTTGTGAACTTTCTTACATGTTTTTTGTCCGTTTGTCTCATTCTTGGGACTGTTTTTGCCAAAAGCGTCTCCGTCTGGACACAAAAATGCGGCGCTTCATTGTTTTCACCCATGAACAGCTGTTGTCGCTAACACATACGGCGTTGATGCGGGAAAGGCCTGAAATCCCCACAGAACTAAGGAGAAAGTACAGGGGATGTAGGCCGTGACGTGACGTCATCCACACCGTTGCGCGGGTCTTCAGACACGGCACCCAGATGCATTCATTGCAATATCTGGGGACTTCAACGACATCACTCTGGCTGCAACACTGCCCACTTTCAAGCAGTTTGTGGACTGTCCCACCAGGGAAAACAAGACACTGGACCTGCTGTAGGCTAATGTTAAGGAGGCTTACAGCTCCACTGCCCTTCCTCCTCTTTGAAGATCAGACCACAACCTCATCCACCTGCAGCCCCTGTATAAGCCCCAAGTCCAGGGGCTTCCTGTGACCACCAGGACTGTGAGGAGATGGTCACAGGAGACCGATGAAGCTTTAGGCAAGGCAAGGCAAGGCAACTTTATTTGTATAGCACTTTTCATACACAAGGCAGACTCAAAGTGCTTCACAGCACAACATGTCATGAATTAAAATGCATTACAGAAAGACAAAGAGAATAAAAACATAGAAAATAATAAAAACAGTGCGGACGTTAAAAGATATAAGTCAGACAACGTATCCTTCAGAAAGCAGAGTACTTTGGTGTTATTATTGTTTTTCATATCTTTTACAGAAAAGTCACGCACAATCAGATTTTCAGGCCCACTTGTTAGCTTTCTCTGTGGTTTTAAGTTAGCAGGTCTTGCCCTGCTGCGTGGTGATGGTGGGTTATTCAGGCAATCAGACGGGGATCCATTGTCCGGCAACAGTGGAGCAAACCTGTTCTTTAGTTGAACACTTGCTTGCTGTGGAGGTTTCTTGGTACTTTTCCTCTTCTCAGCTGTCTGCTGATGTGTCCTACGTGGCAGTGGAGTTGATGAAGCGCTATGCCTGGATGGAGATGGAAGCGCAGGCCAACCGGTCAGATCAGAGATATCGGGGCGCTGGGTCCTCCCAGTTATCCGTTCTCCCTTGTCGCAGGGAGGTGGTCTTCTCTTTGGCTTTGCACCAAGTGTGTTCCCGGGAGGATTATTGCTGGTAGATTTATCACCCTGTACAGGGACCTCCCGTTTCCTCGTAGCTTCATCATTGCTAGTTAGCTGGGTTCTGGCATGCCCCTGTCCACTGTTTTCAGTCAGTGCTAGAGTGGTGTTGTTTCCACAATATCCATTCACTTCTATATATACTTCTAACCGATTAATTTTTGTTTCCAACAGTAAAATCTTCTGTAGTAGTTTGTGGTAATCTTCCGTAGAGAAGGGAGGCATCTTCTGCTGATTACCTTTAGCACTGTAGCACAGGCTCAGGCTTATCTTGAATGGTAGACCTCCCTGCCTAGCGTTGAGGAAGTCGTAAAAATATTGAAAAATGCCTCTGTTATCTAAAAGAAAGGTTGCTCTTTGTTTCTTATTGAGGAGAAGCAAATAGTAGCAGATAGTGGCAAAAATGCAAGCAAAGGCGAGAGCAAGCAGAAAAGCGTCCGCACTGTAGCAATGCAGGAAGTGGTGAGTCTTTACAGGGCTGCTTCGAACTTACAGACTGGGATTTGCTCTGTGATTCACATGGAGAGGACCTCTGAGAGCCAATCAGATGCTTAGCTCTGTGAGGACATATCAGAGGCCAGTGAGAGCAAATCAGATGTCTGCTCTGTGAGTAGCAATCAGAGGTCAACTCTGTGAGAAGGAATCAGAGGCCAGCTCTGTCAGAGCCAATCCGAGGCCAGACCTTTAGAGCCAATAAGAGACCAGCTGGGTTAGAGCCATTCAGAGGCCAGCCCTGTGAGAAGCAATTAGAGGCCAGCTCTGTGAGAACCAATAAGAGGCCAGCACTGGAAGAGTCAATCAGAGGCCAGCTCTGTAAGAAGCAATCAGAGGCAAGTGAGAGCCATCCAGAAGCCAGCTCTGTAAGTGCCAGACAGAAGCCAGCTCCGTGGGAGCCAATCAGAGACCAGCTCGGTGAAAACCAATCAGAGGCCAGCTCTGTAAGATTCAATCAGAGGTCAGCTGGGTGAGAGCCAATAAGAGGCCAACTCTGTGAGAAGCAATCAGAGGCCAGCTCAGTTAGAACCAACCAGAGGCCAGCTCTGTGAAAACCAATCAAAAGCCAGTGAGAGCCAATCAGAGGCCAGCTCTGTGCAAGCCAATCAGAGGCCAGGGGCCTCATGTACTAAGACTTGCGTGGCTTTCTTACTAAAACATGGCGTACACTAGAATCCAGAAACTGGCGTAAGCACAAAAAAATTCAAAATTTAAACGATGAGTAAAGGTAAGAAGCGCAACTTCAACGAGTCTAAGCTCGAAATTTTATTAAATGAAGTGGAGACCCGAAGAGCTGTGTTATTTGGTAGCCTCTTTTCAGGGATAAACACAAAGAAAAAGACATTTGAGTGTGTGTGTGTGTGTGAGGCAGTGAACGCTGTGGGGTCGGAGCAGCGCACAACCACCGAAGTATCACCGCAACGGGCGGGGTGACAGGAGGGGAGGAACTGACCCCCTTTTGATCAGAGAGTGGCGGCTATTGTGGAGGACACAGCGCTAAGCGGAGTTGTGGGTGCCCATGAAGGCGACACAGATCATCTTCAAGGTAAATGTGTTAAACTCAGAAATGTCATTAGACTGGTCGTAAAATAGGCTGCTCACATTACACATGCTCGTGCGTTAAGTTGCCAGGATATAAACGCATTGACTCATGTTTAATTACTTCATTTTTTTATTATTATTTCTCAATAGACGATGAGACAGGAGAGGGCTCCTCCCTCTGCACCGTGCGCCCTGGCGTCTCCACCGGCACCTCCAGCACCACGCGCCCCGGTGACTCCACCGGCACGTCCAGCACCACGCGCCCCGGTGACTCCACCGGCACCTCCCCCACCAAGCGCCCCGGCGACTCCACGCCAGCTGACGTCCGCCCGACTGGCCGTGTCCTTTCACAAGCTGTGCTGGAATCACAGGAGGAAATAGTGAGAGCAATCCGTGGCGTCAGTGATCGTCTAGATCAAATTGTCAATGCACTGGGAGATATTTATCATGCAATAAATGCACTTACAAAGTAAATTGTGTCCTTGCCTCTTTACATCGTTGAAATCAGACGCTGCCCGGCCCGTATCGCTTCACGGGGTGGGTCGAGGTTGACGGGTCCGGCATCCGGTTCCTCTGGTGGGGGGGATGTGCTCTGGCAGTGGTATGCCATGGCGGTGTGCCAAGTTGTGCAGGACACCATAGGCCAGCACGATGCGGCACACCTTCTCAGGTGTGTACAGCAGCACCCCGCCCGACCGGTCTAGACAGCGCCAGCGCCCCTTCAATAGGTCAATTGCCCTCTCCACCACTGCCCGAGTTCGGGAATGGCGGTCGTTGTACCTCCCCTCTTGGTCAGTGCCGGGGTTAGTGAGAGGGGTCAACAGCCACGTTCTCAGGGGGTACATATATATATATATATAAATAAATAAAAATCACACTACTGTTCGCGGGAAAATAAACAGGACAAAACCACTTCATTACAAGGATTGACAAGACTGATCACACTTATATTAATGACTGCAGAGGTGCGCCGTGGCTACTGAAGTTTACTTTAAGCACGCGTTTATTGAGACAAATACTGAACACAAGGAGACAAGATAGCTCTGCCATTCTTTTTTCACCAGGGAAAAAAACAAATACACATATTTGATATTACCATTTGCGATGTCTTCTGACAAGGCCAAGGCTGCCATTGTTAATGCCATTTTTCATTAAATTGCGCATGCTTTTATATCCTTCCTTATGATTGCAAACACCTGTGTGTTAATTTTCCATTAATGTGTCTCTGATGCGCACATTACACTGAATTGTTTTCACATAACTAACAGTTTCCCAGCATCACCTCTAAGTGTCGGCAACGAAACAATAGCTGTAGAAACGTGCGTACGACAGCCATGAAGTTTGCGTGGCGCACCGCACATTTCCACGGTCATTTCACTTTTGATACATCTGAACGTTGGCGTGGAAAATGGCGTACGCCACTTTTTGTGCGGACGCAACATTGATACATGAGGCCCCAGGTCTGTGAGAAGCAATATTAGGCCAGTTCTCTGAGAGCCAATCAGAGGCCATCTCTGTCAGAGCCAATCCGAGGCCAGATCTTTTAGGGCCAGCTTGGTGAGAGCCATTTTGAGAGCCATATTGTTCGCGAGCAACGGCTGCATTGATTTCTTCACGTTAATCTTTTAGCATGTGATGCAAATGAACCGGTGATAAAACATTTGTCAATGAAATTATACAAAACTAAGTTATTAAACTGTAACACTGTAAATTATAACTGCAATCATGATATAGTGTTATTACCTGTAAAACTTTCAACTGAAATCATCAAATGTAGTGTAAGCCTGAGCAACTGTGGATTAGCGCTTGCCTGCGTTGTGCAAAATCCTGTCTTGATTAGAATAAAAATGAATCTTAACCTAAACAGTTATGAAATCATGTTTTGATTAGAATAAAAATGAATGAATGAAAACACTGAACAACTAATGAAAAATGAATCTTAATCTAACTGAGTATAGTGAATGACTTCCTGACTCTCAACTATGCAGATCATCAGCTGTGATCTGGTGATCATAACCATCTAATCCCGGTGTGTGTTTACATCTATTATACCATCTCCCTCCTGAAGTCACTATATGTGATTTACCTTGATTGTCTTACTACCATAAAACCTGAAACTATTGTCTAGTGTATGATTATGATGTAACCTTTATACTGCGACTCACACTCTAATATTGGATAGCATACACATATGAAATTCATGAACATTCTTGTACAGTCTTTAACAAAAATGGAAGAATATGTGGGTTAATTTGTGTCTGCATCGCCCATCATCAGTCCTGGAAGTCGCCGACTCCGCCAATACCAAGATTCAGTTGGGCAATATTTCAGCGTGAGAGAATGTCTCATGGCACAGTCCTGATGAGCTCTCTCTCAGTTAGTTTGTGTCCATTTAACCATCCTCCTTACTGCTCCAAAAGAGAAAAAGAAAAATTTAGAAACCATGTAGACATTCATAGTTTATTAGCCCTGGGTAGTAGTTCAGTTGACCAACTCCAGTTGAGCCATTGGTAGTCTTGTGTCTTCCACTGCCCGCTTATACCACATTCCCTGGATCCACCTTTTCAGTATGGGTATGATACAACAGTGTAGGGATGCTACAATAATTAACACTATGAAAATGATCACAATAGCTTTTACACATAACGCTCCCCACTCTCCGGCTATTGCTTCTAGTCCTCTCCACTCACGTTCATCTCTGCCAGCATTTTTTGTCAGTCCCTTCAATTTGTTCATAGCAATAGAAAAAGTTCCATTTGCGGCCGTATTGTTTGGTATGTATGTGCAACATTGCATCCCATACATGTAGCATACTCCTCCTTGTTCGGCTAGCAGCCAATCTAACGCCAGCCTGTTTTGTCTCCTCTTTTCGGAGGTTGCATGTAACTGTGCACCAAATGTAGCTCAGTCCATAGGTGATAAGAGGGTTGCTGGTTCGAGTCCCTGTGTGGACCATGAATGGAGTGTGGACTGGTGGCTGGAGAGGTGCCAGATCATCTCCTGGGCACTGCCTCGGTGCTGTTGAGCAAGGCACAGAACCCCCAACTCCTCAGGGAGCCAGTCACTGGCAGCCCCCTCGCCCTAACATCTCTCCATTGGTTGCATGTATATAGGTCCTGTCTGTGTGTGTATTTCGGGCCTGTGTGTGTGTGTGTGTATAAAATGAAAAATAATAGAGTGAAAATTGAATTTCCCCATTCGCGGGACTAATAAAGGAATTCTTCTTCTTCTTAAATACTTCAAAGCCCTCTAAGGTGTAATTGAGCAGCCTCTGTTGGTAATAGTATACGTAATTTATCCACTCTACATTCTTGTTAATGGTGATCCAGAGTATGATAGACTCAAGACCCGCTTTAATCTCATCTCGGGCCTTAAACTCGTATGGAAATCCTCGTGGTTGTCCTATCACATCCAAATACACTTCCCTGTGCTCCATCAGACTTCTTCTCATTCGGGTCCTTCCTGCAACTAACTCGTCCACTCCTGAATATATCACAGTTATTGGCACCATTAACCTTACTAATGTACACAACCCAACCCCCCTTGCTGGAAAAACATTTATCACTCTAGCCCCTCCACACAACCAATAACTGTCTGCAATGGGAAAGGTCTGGTCACCGAAAAAAAAATAATGTGGTCAAAGTCATGGTTACACAGCACAATCCTGTTCTAAAGACTCTGAAGGGTTTTCGAACCACACTGGTGATGTAATGGATGTCTTGCTTACATGTGGAAACAAGGATAGTACCCATGTAACACTACACTTTACGGTGGTGTTTCCTACTTCAACACCACCTTGATCCCTGAAGACTCCGCTCGCGAAGCACTCGTACTCAGCCTCCCGGTCTATGTTGTAGTTTGTTGGGGGGGTGTCGTCTTTGACCGTCTGTGTCTTAATATCGGCACATTTTACCTTGTATTTATTGTCTCCAAACCTCAAATATGAATGTATTCTCTGAGAACAATATAGTAATCTACATCCAAGACCACACACAGGTTGGCGAAAAAACATCGGTGCATGTTTATTCTTAGAAAACTGTCCTTTTTTACAGACTTGTTTCTGATACTCTGCACACTCTCTAGAGTTATATTTTTCTGGGATTACAGTAGTTCTCGCTTCGGGACTTTTAGAACACACTAAACAGTCGTTTGTCGTCAGGTCTTTGGCTGTAGCCCACACATCTTGTACCAATAGTTCTGTGCGGCTCGGGCCTCCAGCTCATCTTTAATCTCTCTATATTGTTTTGGCCGTACCTATTTGGGTTTAAATGTTCTCGGACCTGCCACAGGAAATGCTCTTGGACCGGCCGTGGGGCTGTCTCCACTACACGTCACGTCCACAAATACCTCCAGCCCACCTTGAGGATCGTAACACTCTACTTTAATTTTAGTTGCATTGTCTGTTCTATACATTCTCTGTACTACTACTTTTGTGGTCTTGATTAGCCCTGTGGTCACTTGTTTTGGTTCTACTGTGGTGGTTCTCTGGGTTGTTGTACTGATTGTAATGCTCTTATGTGTGGTCGTGGTTCTGGCTGGTGTTGTAGTACTCTTAGTTGTAGTAGTAGTCTTAGCTGGTGTTGTAATACTTTTAGTTGTAGTATCAGTCTTAGTTGGTGTTGTAATACTTTTAGTTGTAGTAGTAGTCTTAGTTGGTGTTGTAATACTTTTAGTTGTAGTAATAATTGTACTCACAGGTGTAGTCACTTCTTCTTCAGGCGCGGCGATCACATCCCTCGCCAGCCCTTCACACAGCACGTCCATCGTTGGCTTTGCGTACCTTGCACTCCATTGTACTTTCACTTCCATCTGACCACCTATTTCTGCAGCGCTAACACTATTGAGTTCATATGTTTTACCAATATTAATTGCTGCATTATCTACTTCCATGATCCATCCACACAACGCCTCTCGCACTACCGGCATGCATTTCACTGCCCCCTTGTCCCACACTGACATTCCTAACTTATCTGACATCCACCCACATATAACTTGCCGACTTCTATCTTTGAGGATTTCTGAAATCGTCACCTCTCTTCTTTCTACCAAACCTGCTCGTCCTTGTGCTGGGAGGTGTAATCTTAATCTCCCTCCTGTTACCACCTCTGTCCTAAGTCCTTTGTTCCCATCTAACTTCTCTGGTACCTCTGGTCTTGTAACTTGTTCTGGAAGTATTTCTCTATCTTCCCAAATCCATGCTGTATGGCTCTGTCTTTTCTTTCGCATTTTTATGCTTTCCTGTGTTAGACGCTCAAATGGGTTTGTACATTTATTTCTATGTGACAATGCTGGCAGGTGGCAAAGAGCGTTTAGTTTTGCATCATACTCATCTGTTTTAGACTGGTGGATCCCCGTCTGGGGCTGGATCGCCTTTTCCTCGTCTCCGACTCCTCCTTTCTGTGGACTCTCGCTTGTTGGTACCTGGCTTGGCACGGTTCTGCTCTCCACTGTCATCATACTCTGAACACACAGGAATATCAGAGTCAGTTTTACCACATTTCTCATCTCCCACTTCTGCCGTTGGGTTCTCTTCATCCTTGATTCGCGTTTTTGTGCAGTGGTTCAGATGATACCACCTGGTGCTCCCTTCGACCTGGACAGCTGTCGGCGTGGCCCTGACCACCTGGTACAGCCCTTCCCAACGCGGTTGATGCCAGAACACCTTGATCCACTCCAAGTCTCCTGGTTTCACTGGCCACTCCCCCTTCAGCTCATTTTGCAATTGTTCAAGCAGTGGTCCTTTAAAAGGACCTCTTAGCTGCGGTGCTGGCATAGGTCGACCTGAAAGCATTTCATGCGGTGTTAAATGCGTTATTCTATGCGTTTGCATGCGATAGCTCATTAGTGCTAGTGGCAAAGCATCTACCCAGTTCAGCTTAGTGGCGGCACAAATTTTGTTTAGCTTAGCCTTCAAGGTTCCATTTACTCGCTCAACCAATCCTTGGCTTTGCGGATGATACACTGCTCCTAAACGTTGTTTGATTCTCAACTGTTGTAGGATACCTTTGGCAACTTTCTGCACAAACGCAGACCCATTGTCAGAGCTGACTTCTGATAGAATCCCAAATCGCGGGATTACTTCTCTTATCAGATACTTGACAACCGTCTCAGCGCTCAAGTCTTTTAATGGTGTAGCTTCAACCCATCTGCTGAATATGTCGATTACCACAAGCATGTATCTTTTGCCTTGAACTGATTTATCATATTAACATAGTCCATAACTAGATGTTTAAATGGACCTTCTGTTACTGGAATACGTCCGACAGGTGTTTTCACACCTTTCTTTACATTATTTTGAGCACATACTTAACATTGGTTTATTACCTCATTCACCATTGCTCTCATATAAGGCGACCAGTAACCTTGTTGTTGAATATTCTTCATCACTTCCCCCCTTGCACAGTGATCTAGACTGTGCACTTCAGAAATCAACATGGACAACAACGTCACTGGGGCCACCAACAAATCGTCTTGTGACCTCCATAACCCTTGTTCACTCATTGTTGCGCCCCGCCTTCTCCAAATGTCTCGTTCATCCTCAGCCGCTTCTTTTGTATCAAAATGATGTCTTCCGGCGTGGCCACAGCCTCCAATGTCATCATTGGGGCAAAAATAGCTATTTGAATCTTAGCAGCTGCCTTTGCTGCTTCATCAGCTGCATTGTTACCACGGATAACGTCATCGTTCCCTTTTCCGGTGTGCCTGGCACTTTATTATTGCTACCTTTAATGGAAGCATCATTGCTGCAATTAACTCTTTAATTTGGCTGCAATGTTGAATTGGGGTCCCATCGGATCTCCGGAACCCTCTTTGTCTCCACACAGACGCGAACAAATAACACACTCTGTGTGCATATGCTGAGTCCGTATATATGTTGGCAGTTTTTCCTTTTGCCAATTTACATGCTTCAGTCAATGCTTTTAATTCTGCTAGTTGTGCTGAGCATGGCTGCTCACACATTTTCGCTTTCTTTGTTGTGTGCTCGGTACCCTCCTGTTTGACTATCGCATAGCCTGCATGGGTCCCTACATGGTCTCTGTAACATGAACCGTCAACAAAATATGTAACGTCGGTCTGTAACAATGGTGTAGACTCCATGTCAGGTCTTAGTCTGGTATATTTCATAGTTTCAGCGACACATTCATGGGGCTCCCCCTCTTTCTCTGATGGCATGAAATTAGCTGGGTTAAATGTGTTGCATCTCTTTATGGTCACGTCAGGATACGTCAGCAACGTCAGCAACATCATGTACTGTAAGCATCTTGCTTGGGTTATGACAAACTTGCCTTGATTCACCAACTCAACAATCTTGTGGTGTGTCAGGATGGTAACTCGATATCCCATGGTCACCGTTGCCGCCTTTTCATATGCATAATACACTGCAGCTAGGCCTTGATAACATGGAGGCCATCCCTGCACAACATTATCTAACTTTATGCGGTAGTGTGCTACTGGTTGTTTTCTCCTATCGTGACATGTCTCTTGCATTAATACTGCTGAAGCATACTTGTTTTGTTTGTTAGCTACATACAAAGATAACTGCTTTTTATAGTCAGGTGTTGCTAGTATTGGTGCATTTTGCATGTCCATTTTAGAGTTTCAAAAGCTATATTTGCCTCTGTGGTCCACTTCAGTGGAGCCTTTAAAACCTGGGTGCCTGCCTGTTTCATTAGTTCTCGTAGCGGAGCTGTTTTTTCTGCGTAGTCTTCCATCCACCCCGAACTAAATCCTGTCATTCCTAAGAATGTCATCATCTGTCCTACAGTACGTGGTTTTGGAGCTCTAGCTATACCCTCCAATTGGGATGGTGAGATTGCTATGGTTCCTTGTGAGATTTTCCGTCCCAAATACTCAACCTGTGTTTTGCAGTACTGAAGCTTTGATTTTGAAACTCTGTTTCCTCCTTCTACCAATCGCTGGAGGATTTTGATGGAGTCTTTGTGGCAGTCCTCCAATGTCGATGCGCAGAGCAACAGATCATCTACGTACTGCAACAGTGTGCCACTGAGCTCCAGTCCTTCCGTCTTAGTATCTGGTTGAAAATTCCCGAAATCCTTGCGGGATTCTGGTGTAAGTGTACTGCTTTCCCCTGTAAGTAAATGCAAATAGGTAATGCGATGCTTCATGTAGGGGAATGCTGAAAAATGCTGAACACAGGTCAATGACCGTGAAAAATCCGGAGGAACATTTGTGAGCAGTGTGTGAGGGTTTGGTACCTCTGCTACTTTGCCCTGTACTCGGTCATTTACAATCCTTAGATCATGCACTAACCTGTATTTGGACTTATCAGCTTTCAATACTGGAAATATTGGAGTGTTTAGCAGACCAGAAATGGTCTTACTTATTCCTTCATCCGCTTCCAGCTTCAGCGGATATTGTCTGCGATTGGGGAAGGTTTCCTCTGGTTTAAGATCCACCTTTACTGGCCTGGCAGACTTTACCAGTCCAACATCAAAATCGCTCCTTGGCCACAAGTGATCCGGCACTTGTTTCAACATCTCTCCCAACAGGTTGTTTTCTGTCGCTTCTACATCTGTGTCCCTGTGACTCAGAACTTTTGCCATTATATTTACTTCCTGTGGTTTGGCCAACATCGATGTTCAGCACAGAATCTTGATCATCTTTGAGTCTTGCGTCTGAAGTATCAACGGATTGTCGGTTGCTTTCCATTCAGCTTTTTGCGCAGTTTTCATCATAGGACCCAAGTCTCTGGCCTTGGCCTTGCTACTTACCAGCAGAGTGATGTGAGGCGCTGATTCTGGAACATTGTACCATTTATTGATGAAATCATTGGGTTCCATGCTGAGAGCTACACCTTGTTCACCTACAATGATGTACTGTGTGACTAATTCTACTTCTGTTCCTTCCGTTTCTGTGCTCCACTTTTTTCGAACTCTTCACTTCTAGCCACATCATAAAAAATTGTACAGTGATAGTCTAGTGTTGGTGTTTTTGCTTTTGTGAGTTGTACTTTTAAATATTTCCCCCACTTCTGGAGTGCTTCTGACACTGGCTTTGTGATGTTCCCCAGCCAATATACTTGAGCCCTTTCTGATTGAACGGCCATCTGACCGTCAATGGTGTTTTCTACTGAATTTTGCATATTTTTTGACGAGCACAAAATTGTCATGTTTAATTTACACAATGTATCTCTTTCAATCAAATTGAGAGGTGTTTGTTTTGAAACCAGAATTGGGATTTTAATTTCTTCGTTTTCTGTGGTTATTTTCACTGGAGCCGTCATTTGAATTAGCTGCTCTTGTCCCGAGAATCCTACTGTCTCAACAAATCTGTCTGCATTGATGTCAGCCCTACCACCTCTTCCAGCTTGCTCTGGACTGGGGCTAGCATGGCCTCCACAATGGCGTTCCTGAACAATGTCATCAGCACTGGGCTGTTCTCAATCTCCTCCTCATTTTCCTACTTCCACCTTTTCATCTGCCTTGTGATGTACGTGGCTGGGTTCTCAGTCTCTGAGAGCAACTCCCCCTTAAGAGCCTTTGGATCAACTCTCGTGGGGTATTCACTTCGCAGCTCCGTCCACAGTGTGCTGCGATATGCGTTGAACTCTGCTCTTGGTTCTAACATCCACCCATTTTGGCTGTGTTTGAAAAGGTTCTCCATTGCTGCCGCCCCAAAACATCTTGCCTATATCGCTTTTATGTCACCGATGGCCAGCATTTTTCCCACAGTTTCTTCTTCAAATGCTCTTATCCATTTGCTGGCTCCTTGGTGAATGTCAGGGAGTCTTGAGACAAGACCTGCAAGGTTTGCCACGGCACATAATGCCCCTGAGTGCCCTTTATTAAAACTGTCTGGTTTACATATGTTTGGCCTGTATCTAAGGTCAAATTCTCTCGTCTGTGGTCTGTCGATTTTTGGTGGCTGGGGAACCTCTGGCCACTGTTGGAGTTCTCCATTTGTCTGTCTGTCCTGTGCTCTTTCATGGTATACATCTATGTCTTCCTCCAAGTCTTGTATTTGGGATCGATTCAATTCTCTGTGAAGGTCAGTGCCTGCAGTATCCAGGTTCAGCCAGTATGACTGTCCTGCTTTGCTTGCATCTAGGTCCTTGTAGCAGTCCAATATGGATGTCCTTTTTCCTGTGCTGCAAAACTTTGGCACCAGGCCTGATTGGCAATTAGCTCCTGTCAGAGTTTTGTCCGTGTCGTCGCTCACACCATGTTTCTGTGTTGTCATACTGTCGGGGGCCCTGGCCTGCAAGTCCCGAGCTCCACATATCTCCTCCATCTCCCATGGCTCACAGTGGCCAGTGATGAGGCAGGTGTCGGGGCCTGTGTCGCCACTGTTGTTGGTGTTTGTTCCTCGAGCAGGTCAAAGTCTCCAGTAAATTGGACCGTGCCAGCTAGGCTGGGGTAGATTCCTGCAGCCTGCTGTTTGTACGCCTCTTTTTTTCATTTGACTGTGATTTATCACGTTCTCTCTGAATTTTTCTCTGTTTGTAGTTTTTTATTTGTCCCTCCATGTCCTCGCAGGCTCCCACATCAAATGTGCCCTCCTTCGGCCACGGTGCAGGCGTTCTTTCCTAGCGCTTTGCCCATTTCTCTCAAACTCTTGGGATATCCTTAATGTATTCTGGGTATTTGGCCCCCATTATCTCAATTGTTCGTGCAGTCATTGTTGTGTTGCTGTGTTATTATGGTGATGCTAATCTTTGATAGCACTTTTGCCGAATGCTATTTCTATGTTTTACTGGTGGTGAGTTTAGGCCTAGCTTACCTTGGTTATGCTCCTTTTTAGTGATATTTGAAATTAATTGAACCGTTAATTATTTAGCTTTAATGCTAGCTAGTTTAGCCTTAGTTATGGTTTTGGTTATGCTAAGCTAGGCTATGGCAATACCAACAGTCTAATTTCATATGCTAGTTTTTTATTTTTTATTTTATTTTATTATTATTTATTTTAATTTATTTTTTTATTTATTTTTTAAAACTCAGTGCTAAATAGCTTTGCCTTAGCTATGCTAGTTATGCTAAGCTAATCTATGGCTATACCCAAAGTCTAATTTAATATGCTAGGTTTTTAGCTTAATGCTAATTAGCTTAGCCTTAGCTATGCTAGTCATGCTAAGCTAGGCCATGGTAATAGCTGTAATCAATTTTAAATGCTAAGACTTAGATTAGCCTTTCAGGTAGCTATGCTATTTGGGCCTATGTCCTCTCAGTTGGTGCCATCTGTTTCACCCCCCCCGTCTGGCGGTCTGCCAAACTCCTGGCAAAAATGACGTGTACCAAGAATTTAAACGGCACAATGTTTCATTCAAAATGGTGATTAGGTTTTAAAATGGCGGGCCTCCAAGCCACACCTACTCCTAAATTTCAACTGCGCCCCAACTTCAAAATGGCGATTGATAGCACAACCACACCTCTTTCCGATTTTCTTCTGCGCCACTGTTCCAAAATGGCGATTGGCCTTTATAGCCACACCCAACTTCTGAAATACAACTGCGCCACAACCTAAAATGACAACGCTCGCAAAACCTCATTTATTTAATTCACAGTATGTATTTACACTATTCTATTTAGCTGTTTTTCCTCTGATCACAGCTGAGTCACATGAACTTTTCTACTTGGAACCATGAAAGCCAGCTGCTTAACATGCAGATAGCAGTTTCTCAAAACACATGCAGTATCTCAATACTCCACGCTCAGTCAAAACAGATTTCAGACACACACGAACATATCCTTGTTGAAAGAGAGTCAGTGAGTGATTAACCCATTCAAAGATTCTCTAGAATCTAGTTTATGGATCTACATATATATTTATAGGTTATAGATAGATTTTTACAGATCTATATAAAGAGATTTTATTAAGCGTTTTTTTATTTACTTATTTTCGATGTTAACTTTCCCTTATCAACTGGTGCTTTACATATCATACATGCAGTGTTTATATGAGTTTATATATTTCTATGGGAGTTTTCATAAGCAGTATGTTCCTTGCTGACTGAATTACTTTATTTGTGAGCCTTTCAATAGATAGTTTGAGACACTTTTTCCTGTTTTCTGTGTGTGTGTGTGTTCATATCTTTATATTACAGTGCTCAAACAGATTCTAGTGAATTTCCTTTCACGTATATATAAATGATTTAGTTGACTCTGTAGTACCACGGTGATCAGCCCGTGGCAGTAGCGGGTCAGCATGTGCGTGTGACCTGTATAGACTCTAAAGCGCATACCCCTCCATATTATATTTACAAACTCTTTGAAAATATCCTCTTAAGCCAATACCAAACATTCAGTCCGTTTTTTTATTGAAACACTCATCCACTCCCCCTATAAATCACAATCACAATGACCGTTCATCCACACACACCCCAATTTCACACATTTTCTGGCCACTATTCTTTTCCCTTTTTCCTTCTTTTTTAATTTTTTTTATCACAGCTGCTGACACAGTCCAATGTTTCAAATTCTTGTTATATTATAGAAAATTCTAAAGAATTACAGCAGCTTTCCTGCCGGAATACACAAGACAGCCAGAGGCCTCCCAGCTGACTCAGCCTGTTCAACTTGGAACGCACCTCAAAAACGCTACCCTGAGTCGAGGCTGAGCCTCAACAGGCATACAACTGTGCGAGATAGGACAAAAGTTCCTACCTTTTTGGCGCCTTCTGCACAGCGCCTGCAATGGTAAGCTCAGCCGTCGTCCCAGCGAGCAGGTCCAAATAGATCGAACGTACAGGGTCACCAATTTATGGTAGAACAATGTATTACAAAAATAGAAAGGTCTGCAAGAAGGAGTCAGCAGAGAGGTCTCACAGCCATCAAGGATAATTTATTGAATCAAGGTTTGATACACTCATCACAGAGTTCCGAGATTCACAATACCAAAATTCCAAGTGTCTCTTAACAGAACTTCCCATCTTATAACCAGGCTGACAACACTTACACTGCCCGTCAGGTTTTTCCAATACACACTCAGTACATTTACAATCAGTGGCGTCTACTTTGTGTCCAGCCGTCATCATGCCCACATACAGTTCTATTGTTTTCTAAACAGAAGGTGCTTATCAGGCCTATGTCCCCAGTACACGGTGACCTCGGCCTGTTATTCACTTTCTCAATCATATTTTCTTCCACACAGCTAGGTGAGAAGCAATAAGAGGCCAGCTCTCTGAGAGCCAATTAGAGGCTCTGTGAGAACATATTAGAGGCCAGGTAGAGCCAATCCGAGGCCAGCTCTGTGAGAAGCCATCAGAGGCCCGCTCTCTGAGAGCCAATCAGAGGGCAGCTCTGTGAGAACATATTAGAGGCCAGTTAGAGCCAACCAGAGGCCAGCTCTGTTAGAGCCAATCAGAAGTCAGCTCTGTGTGACCCAATCAGAGGCCAGTAAAAGCCAATCAGAAGTCAGCTCGGTGAGAACCAATCAGAGGCCAGCTCTGTAAGATCCAATCAGAAGTCAGCTGTGTGAGAGCAAAGCAGCGGCCAGCTCTTTGAGAATCAATCAGAGGCCAGCTCTCTGAGAGCCAGTCGGAATCACCTTGATGAGAGCCAATAAGAGGCCACCTCTCTGAGATCAAATCAGCCTTCAGCTGGGTGAGAGCCAATCAGAGGCCAGCTCTGTGAGAAACATTCAATCGCCAGCTCGGTTAAATATAATCAGAGGCCAGCACTGTGAGAGCCAATCAGAGACCAGTTGGGTGAGAACGAATCAGAGGACATCACTTGGAGAGCCAATCAAAGGCAAGCTCTGTGAGAAGCAATCAGAGGCCAGCTCTCTGAGAGCCAATTAGAGGCCTGCACTGTGAGAACATATCAGAGGTCAGTTAGGGCCAATCAGAGGCCAGCTCTGTGAGAAGCAATCAGAGGCCAGCTCTCTGAGAGCCAATCAGAGGCCAGCTCTGTAAGAACATCTTAGAGGCCAGTTAGAGCAAATCAGAGGCCAGCTCTGTGAGAAGCAATCAGAGGCCAGCTCTGTGAGAATCAATCAGGGGCCAGTAAAAGCCAATCAGAGGCCTACTCTGTAAGAGCCAATTGGGGGCCCAATGAGAGGCCAGCTTCTTGAGAGCCAGTCAGAGTCCGGCTCTGTGAGAGCCAATCAGAAGCCAGCTCTGTGAGAGCCAATCAGAGTCCGGCTCTGTGAGAACCAATCAGAAGCCAGCTCTGTGAGAGCTTTTCAGAAGCAAGCCCTGTGAGAGCCAATCAGATGCCAGCTCTGTGAGAGCCAATCAAAGGCTAGCTTGGCGAGAATCAATGAGAAATCAGCTCAGTGATAGCCAATCAGAGCCCAGTTCGGTGAGAGCCAATTAAATCCCAGCTCTCTGACAGCCAATCAGAGAGAGCCAACCGGAGTCCAGCTCTCTGACAGCCAATCAGAGAGAGAAAACCGGAGGCCAGCTCAATGAGAGCCAATCCGAGGCCAGCACAGTGAGAACCAATCAGAGGCCAGCTCTCAGATAGCTTAACAGAAGCCATCTCTGTGACAGCCAATCAGACGCCAGCTCTGTTATAGCCAATAAGATGCCAGCTCTGTGAGAAACAATCAGATGCCAGCTCTCTAAGAGCCAATCAAAGGCCAGCTTGGCGAGAGCCAATGAGAAGCCAGCTCTGTGATAGCCAATCAGAGGCCAGCTTGGTGAGAGCCAATGAGAAGCCAGCTCTGTGATAGCCAATCAGAGGCCAGCTTGGTGAGAGCCAATCAAAGCCCAGCTCTCTGACAGCCAATCAGAGAGAGCCAACTGGAGGCCAGCTCTCTGACAGCCAATCAGAGAGAGCCAACCGGAGGCCAGCTCTCTGACAGCCAATCAGAGAGAGCCAACCGGAGGCCAGCTCAATGAGAGCCAATCCGAGGCCAGCACAGTGAGAACCAATCAGAGGCCAGCTCTCAGATAGCTTTACAGAAGCCATCTCTGTGACAGCCAATCAGAGGACAGCTCTGTTTGAGCCAATCAGGTGCCAGCTCTGTTATAGCCAATAAGATGCCAGCTCTGTGAGAAACAATCAGATGCCAGCTCTCTAAGAGCCAATCAAAGGCCAGCTTGGCGAGAGCCAATGAGAAGCCAGCTCTGTGATAGCCAATCAGAGGCCAGCTTGGTGAGAGCCAATCAAAGGACAGCCAATCAGAGATAGCCAACCGGAGGCCAGCTCTCTGACAGCCAATCAGAGAGAGCCAACCGGAGGCCAGCTCTCTGACAGCCAATCAGAGAGAGCCAACCGGAGGCCAGCTCAATGAGAGCCAATCCGAGGCCAGCACAGGGAGAACCAATCAGAGGCCAGCTCTCAGATAGCTTTACAGAAGCCATCTCTGTGACAGCCAATCAGAGGACAGCTCTGTTTGAGCCAATCAGGTGCCAGCTCTGTTATAGCCAATAAGATGCCAGCTCTGTGAGAAACAATCAGATGCCAGCTCTCTAAGAGCCAATCAAAGGCCAGCTTGGCGAGAGCCAATGAGAAGCCAGCTCTGTGATAGCCAATCAGAGGCCAGCTTGGTGAGAGCCAATCAAAGGACAGCCAATCAGAGATAGCCAACCGGAGGCCAGCTCTCTGACAGCCAATCAGAGAGAGCCAACTGAAGGCCAGCTCAATGAGAGCAGAACTATATCAGGTGCACCTCATTGGCGTGCGTGGTGTCGCGCGCGCTGTTTTCTTTTTTTTTTTTCTTGCGCGCATTTGAAATATGTGTGATGTGTGTTATAGGATGTTGTATAGATATAAATAGTTTATGTTTTAACTAAAGTGGTTTTTGTGTGGAGTCCTCTTGTTAATGTATTTTCTGAGCGTCTGTGTGTGATCCTGCGTGTGTGCCTGTGTTGACAATGTGCATGCTGCGGGTCTGTTTTTAGGGGTCGCAATTATCTGACGTATTATTTCCGCGTCTGTTTGTGTGTGTGTGTGTAGTTTTATATTTCTGTTGTGACTGCGCATGCTCTGTTTTAGCTGGCGCCGTTAAGTGACGTATTATTTCAGCGTCTGTGTGATTGTAGTTTAAATATGTTTTGTGGGACACAGCGCATGCGTGGTAAGCCTCACTTTTTTTTTGTTTTGTTTTTAAAGTATAGTTCTTTTTACATAAGTTGATGTGTCCTGACATGTTTTAATGTGAGGGTTTTTACTGAATCCTTATGTTGTAAATAATGTGAAAGGGTAAGAGTTGGGTTTAGATGAGAGTTGATTTGTTTTTTAAATAGTAAGACCATTTTTTCATGTCTTGCTGATGTAGTGTTTTTAAATAGAGGTTTTAAGTTAGAATAGAGATGAGCAGAGTTACCAAAAATAAAAAAAATAGTATGATTGTATATAGATAAGAATGTAGGTCTATTTTTAAAATAAAAAGTATGCAAGAGTACTATATAAAGTGGTGTTTTTAAAATAAAATCTGGTTAGAATATTGGTGTTTATATGAGTAGAGATTTAATCAAAATAGTATTTTTTTGTTCTGTCTCTTGTGATTTAGTGTAAATTAGTGGTGTTTAAACGAGAAGAGATATAGTCAAGATAGTATTTTCTCTTAGAGGCTGTGTTTTCTTGTTAATTCTTTTTCATTAGATATTTGTGTGTGTGTGTGTGTGTGTGTGTGTGTGTGTGTGTTGTAGTGTTTTTAAAACACTTATTTATATGAGAAGATTTCTTCTTATCATTATAAGTTTTTATTCTTGTTACTGTTACAGTCGTGGGAATCAGGGGGTTTGGGGGGTTGCAGACGTATTGTCTTAAGGCGATGTGTCTGGATATGTCGGTAAAGGTGTCTCATTGAAACTCTTTTATGCATCCTTTCCGAGATCCGCTCAAGGTGTCACTTCCCAGCATCATCCTGTGGGGCTCTCGAAAAAGGATACATCAAAGAGAGCAATGTCCCACCTCTACAGATGCGACGTCTTCCATAGCCTTATTTGGGGGGGGGCATAGAAAGTTTGTGTGTGTGTGCGTGTGGGGGTGCGTTTGTAAACGCCTTGAGGGAGTGGCGTTTCCCCTGAGCTACTATTTAGCGGGGGTGGTTGAAGCGGTAATTTCACGAAAGAAAAACTGAGTTTCTCTCACTATAAACGTATTATTATATTACTTTAAAGGTAAATAACTACATTTAAGACGGATTCTTTAACACCCAAAAGACGATGTAGAATGGATACAAAAACCATTTACCCGCCAAAACCAGGTTGGTGGGTCTCTCACGACCCGTGAAGTTTGAAATAACTTTCATCAAAGCTGCAGATGTGATTCAGCATAGACATCCAAAACAATTGAGGTGTTATATCGGGGAGGGGTTTTCTGTATAAATCTAGGGGCTCTCGTACAGATCTTCCTCAGACCTCAGACTTCATATCCTCACGAAGAAGACTGCGTTTTTGCATTGCTCATCCATTTTCTGCTTGAGAATACGTCAACTTCTTCTGGAAAATGGTGAGCACATCTGGTGAGTATGACATTTGATGAGTATTAGTATGAGTATTTACCTGATGTGTTATTTGATAAGTAGTGTTCTAAAACAGGGGAGGAGCGCACTGTGCTATCCGCTACAGTGACCTTTGGGGACTCCATTGTAGAAGCCACCGGAGCAAGAAAGAGGTCTTATGTCCTAGGTATGAAGCTAACATCTAAGCGAACATTTGTATTATATGTATGTGTTTGTGTGGGGGAGTGTCTGTGTGAAGAAACGTTTAAAGCTGTTGTGACGAAGAGCACATCGTCACCAGTTTTGCACACATGGCACCACGCACTTTAGACCGAGTATGAATACAGATGCACTTTAATAATTGCACAGACACTTTAAGAAGAGCAACAGCACTTTATTAGAGATTTGCACAATACATTTTAACACTATTTTTGGATTTGTAGCCATGTGATTGATGTTTGGCGGGTCTTGATCTGGCTGATAGGTGCTGTGTAGGCCACGCAGTTTACCTAGAGCAGAGGGACATGGGGTTAAATGTGCCTATTAAGTTGTTAATTGATCAAACAAGGAGCTAAGTTAAAAATGTATTGTGTTGCTTAATGAGTGTGCAGTGGATAAATCAAGAGTGTTGTGTACTCACCAGTCTTTTGTCTTCCGGGTGTGCAGGCAAAAGGCTTCCCCAGGAAACGGACGCCACTTATATAGTTCCGGGGGCAGCCAAGTGTAAATTGGTGTGGGGGTGGTAAATGTGTGTATTGTATTTTAGTGGAGGTAATATGAAGTGTATTGGTGTATTTTCTCTGTCAGTGGATGTAGAGTAGGATATATATAAGTCACAGATGATGGGGTGCAGATACAGAAATAAAAACAATGGTGGGTTAAAAATGTTTTAGGCCAGGGATCCTGGAGAATGGATTCTTCCAGGGTAATAGGTTGACACCCAATAAATAGGCGCCATTTTGGCAACCTGGGGTTCTCTTTTGTTTGGTGATCGTGATGTGCCTATACGATTTGCCAAGGGCAATGAATAAAGAATCGCCTTGATGACCCACCTCAAACCTTGCCTATGGATCATTTTTTTGCTGTATCATCCGGCTGTAATTGTCGTCATTCTCACAAGTGGTGTCAGAAGTGGGATCCACGTTACAGTAAATGATGCCAAGGAAGGGGAAGAGCGATGGCCAAGAAGAACCAGATGAGGGGCCAAGCGGGCCAGACACCATGACAGATCCTAAGACAGAAGGCAAGCTGGATGAATTAGCAGGTCTGGTGAAATCACTCATGCGAGCACAAACAGAGAGAGACCACCAAAGAGAGAAAGAGTCCTCTCTTCAAGAACAGCGATGGAGACGCATGCAGTCTCAAGTCTCCCAAATGCAGCAACAAGTAAACATGAGGAGAGAAGAACAAAGAACAGAGCCGGACACTATGGATGGGAGTCGGCACCGACAAATAGATGACGAAAATTATGATTTTGATGACCCAGATGAAATGATGAGCCAGGCAAGTTGGGTTGTCAGACAGAGGGAACCCAAACTACTTCCATTATCTCCAGATGATGACATTGAGCATTTCTTAACAACGTTTGAAAGGATGGCCCAGGTTTGTCACTGGCCTAAAGATGGATGGGCTGTGCGTCTGGTCCCTCTGCTCACTGGCAAAGCACGCAGTGCTTATGTTCTGATGGACATGAAAGAATCTGAAAGATATGAAAAAGTTAAAGCAGCAATTCTGGCAAAATATGAAATTACACCGGATACTTACCGAAGAAGATTCCGGTCCCTCAAGATTGAGTCTGGTGAAACTCCAAGAGAGCTGTATGTGCGTCTAAAAGACCTTTTTTGCAAATGGGTTAAGCCAGAGAAATCAACAGTTAAAGAACTAGTAGAGACTATGATACTTGAACAGTACCTCAGGATGGTCCATCCAGAGCTGGAGATCTGGATCAGAGAGCATGACCCCAAGACAGCAGAGGAAGCTGCACGACTGGCCGACGTCTTCACATCAGCCAGAAACGGAAGCCGAGCTGCCACCTTTGGCTGGGAGAACCACCGGGACCATTCAAGTAAGTCCTCTGGGGGTGAACAGGGGTTTGGTCAGCCACGAGGTAGAGGGTTTTCAAGTGATAGGCAGTTTACTCCCCAGGCCACAAGCTATGCTAAAAAGTCTCCCCCCCGAGCCTCGAAAAATGATGTCAGGTGTTACCACTGTAATGGTTTAGGGCACACAAAACCATTTTGTCCGGTCTTGAGCCACACTAAACCATCTTTCCTTTGTTCTGCCCCGAGACCAGCCACAGTAGGTACAGTGAGGGATGCAGGCCGTACAGCCCCAGTTCTGGTCAATGGAAAGCGTGAAGTGGCATTACTTGACTCTGCATGTTTTCAGACTGTGGTTTTGTCAGGTTTAGTCCCCAGAGATAAATGGAGTGAAGACAGATCACGTATAAGCTGTATTCATGGAGATGAGCATGTTTATCCTACAGCTGAAGTTTATCTGACGGTGGCGGGACAGACTTTTCTGTTGTCTGTGGCATTAGCGCCAACATTGCCATATGCTGTAATTTTAGGCAATGATGTACCCACACTCTATGACCTTATGACCCAGCCAATATGCAAACTTGACAGGAGCAGTGATGGTCAGAGTTCAGTAGCCGATTTCAGTGGGCCACTGAGTGATTCAGACACGTTGCCTGTAAAACAATGTAATGTCACCACCAGAGCACAGAGTGCAGAGGGAGTCCTCAGAGAGCTGCCTTTCTTTGGGGTAGACTGGGAAGCAGGGCCAGTGAAACCTCACAAGTCAAGAGCACAGAGAAGGCAGGAGAAGCTAAAAGGTTCACTTAGACAAGGAGCACAAAGCCCTCCTAAACCACCAGAACTGCTTGATTTTGAGTTTCCCCCAGATCTGAGCTCACTGCAAAAGCAAGATGTGACACTGAAGCACTGGTTTGAAAGGGTGACAGATGTAGAGGGTGTTCAGCAAAATAACCCAAGCTGTTTAGATGATGCCACCTACATGGTGAAGGAGGGTCTTCTCTATCAGAAAAAGGGAAAAACTGAGACTTTAGCGCTGCCACAACAGTTTAGGCAGAGAGTTATGGAGATGGGTCATTCAATTCCATGGGCAGGCCACATGGCTTTCCAGAAAACTCTATACAGGATTGCAAGCCGTTTTGTTTGGCCAGGGATGTACACTCAAGTCTCTCATTTCTGTGCTTCATGTGAAACCTGCCAACTGACCTCTGCTAAAGGAGTCGTACGTGCCCAATTACAGTCGTTACCCATCATTGATACACCCTTTGAGAGGATAGGCATGGACATTGTAGGCCCAATAGAGAAAAGTTCCTCAGGCCACCGTTATATTTTGGTTGTCTGCGACTATGCCACACGGTACCCTGAAGCCTTCCCCCTCAGATCTTTCAAAGCTAGACAAGTAGCAGATTGCCTTGTGCAACTTTTTTCTAGAGTGGGCATACCCAAGGAGATTTTAACAGACTGTGGGACTAATTTTTTGTCCAAACTGTTGCAGCAGGTTTATCAAGTGTTAGGAGTAAAGGGCATTAAGACCACCCCTTACCACCCCCAGACAGATGGACTGGTGGAGCGCTATAACCAGACACTGAAAAACATGCTGCGCAAGTTTGTATCCCACACAGGCTCCGATTGGGACCGCTGGCTGCCATACCTTCTGTTTGCCTACAGAGAGGTCCCACAGGCATCTACAGGTTTCTCTCCGTTTGAACTGTTGTATGGGCGCCAGGTGAGAGGACCACTGGACCTGCTGAAAGACTACTGGGAGAGTTCGAAGCCAGAAGGAGAAAATGTGGTGGCATATGTGGTAAAAATGAGGGAGAGACTGGAGGAGATGACGGCGCTTGCACATGAACACATGGAGTCAGCTCAACGAAACCAGAAGGTGTGGTATGATCAAAAGGCCAGAGAGCGGGTCTTTCACCCAGGTCAAAAAGTGCTGTTACTGCTGCCAACCAGTGAAAGCAAGTTACTGACTAAATGGCATGGGCCATATGAAATCAGCAAACGCATGGGCACGGTCACATATGAACTTTTTATGCACAACAGGTTTAAAAAATATCAGACTTTTCATGTTAACCTGCTTAAGGAGTTCCAGGTGCGTTCAGAGCCTGTGCACCAGCAGCTTTTGGTCCGTGCGGTTCAGGAGGAGGATACTGTTGACAAGTTCTTCCCAGCTACTGCCACAACAGCCGAGGGCCCAGAAGTGGACCTGTCACATCTGTCCCTCACCCGGCAGGCAGAGGTGAAGCCCCTGCTTGACCCAGAGCTCTTCAGAGAGACACCAGGTTTCACCTCACTGGTGCAACATAGGATTCGGCTGAAGGGAGAGGCCCCAGTGCGTCAGAAAAGCTATAGGATTCCTGAGCGGTTGATTCCTCTGCTGCAGAAGGAAATTAAGCTGATGTTGGAGCTGGGAATAATAGAGATTTCCTGCAGTGAGTGGTGCAGTCCCATTGTGCTGGTCCCAAAGAAGGATGGTACACTCCGATTTTGTATTGATTTCAGATACCTGAATACAGTGTCCAACTTTGACCCATACCCAATGCCTCGGATTGATGATCTGGTGGAGCGAGTTGGAAGAGCTCGGTACATCACCACACTGGACCTCAGCAAGGGCTACTGGCAGGTCACCTTGGCACCAGATGCCAAGGAGATGACAGCTTTCAGAACACCATTCGGTATGTATCAGTTTAAGGTCATGCCATTTGGTCTCCAGGGGGCGCCAGCCACATTTCAAAGACTAATGGACCATGTTTTGAGGGATTTGTCTGACTGTGTGGCTGCATATTTGGATGATGTAGTTATCTTCAGCCAATCATGGGAGGAGCATATGGTTCATCTGCAGCAGGTGCTGCAGAAAATAGGGGCAGCCGGCCTCACCATTAACCCTCACAAGTGTGCTGTTGCCCAAAGAGAAGTGGAGTACTTGGGTTACGTCATTGGTTTTGGACAAATTAGACCACAGCTTGGGAAAATGGAGGCCATCCAATCCTTTCCTGTTCCCACTACCAAAAAGAGGTTGAGGGGATTCCTTGGTCTGGTGGGCTGGTATCGTAAGTTTGTGCCTCATTTTGCGGATAAAGCTGTTTTGTTGAATGATCTAACCAAAGCCTCTGCTCCAAACAAGATTCAATGGACTGATGAATGTGACAGAGCCTTCAGGGACCTCAAGGAATCCATCTGCACTCACCCAGTCCTACACAGTCCTGATTTTGAGAAGCCTTTCATCCTGCAGACGGACGCTTCCGGAGTGGGCCTGGGAGCAGTGTTGCTGCAGGAGGTGGAAGGAGAGAGAAGACCCGTGGTGTTTCTAAGTCGGAAGCTGCTGGACAGAGAGACAAGGTACTCTACAGTAGAAAAGGAGTGCTTAGCGATGAAGTGGGCCATCGACACCCTCAGATATTATCTGCTGGGACGGCACTTCCTCCTGGAAACTGATCATCGGGCTCTACAGTGGCTGCATCGCATGAGGGATGCCAACATGCGCATCGCTGGATGGTATCTGGCTCTGCAGCCCTATGACTTCACGGTGCACTACAGGTCGGGGAAGTCAAATGTGGTGGCGGACTGTTTGTCCAGAGTTTCAGAGGAATGAGGTACTGTTCTCTTTGGGGAGAGGGAGGAGGAAATGTGACGAAGAGCACATCGTCACCAGTTTTGCACACATGGCACCACGCACTTTAGACCGAGTATGAATACAGATGCACTTTAATAATTGCACAGACACTTTAAGAAGAGCAACAGCACTTTATTAGAGATTTGCACAATACATTTTAACACTATTTTTGGATTTGTAGCCATGTGATTGATGTTTGGCGGGTCTTGATCTGGCTGATAGGTGCTGTGTAGGCCACGCAGTTTACCTAGAGCAGAGGGACATGGGGTTAAATGTGCCTATTAAGTTGTTAATTGATCAAACAAGGAGCTAAGTTAAAAATGTATTGTGTTGCTTAATGAGTGTGCAGTGGATAAATCAAGAGTGTTGTGTACTCACCAGTCTTTTGTCTTCCGGGTGTGCAGGCAAAAGGCTTCCCCAGGAAACGGACGCCACTTATATAGTTCCGGGGGCAGCCAAGTGTAAATTGGTGTGGGGGTGGTAAATGTGTGTATTGTATTTTAGTGGAGGTAATATGAAGTGTATTGGTGTATTTTCTCTGTCAGTGGATGTAGAGTAGGATATATATAAGTCACAGATGATGGGGTGCAGATACAGAAATAAAAACAATGGTGGGTTAAAAATGTTTTAGGCCAGGGATCCTGGAGAATGGATTCTTCCAGGGTAATAGGTTGACACCCTATAAATAGGCGCCATTTTGGCAACCTGGGGTTCTCTTTTGTTTGGTGATCGTGATGTGCCTATACGGTTTGCCAAGGGCAATGAATAAAGAATCGCCTTGATGACCCACCTCAAACCTTGCCTATGGATCATTTTTTTGCTGTATCATCCGGCTGTAATTGTCGTCATTCTCACAGCTGTCATTAACTTATTTTTTTATCCCACTTAAAGAGGCCCAGCAGGCTGTAGATGTACAGCAAAACTCTGGAAATGAGACATGTTGTAATCAGAAAACTGCAGAAAAGGGTACGTTGTTATCCATTTTATATTTACATTAAAAGAGCTGTTTATGGCCTGCATTTTGACAAGTACTCTTCTCATGTATCTATTTTAAACAGGAATATTCCCGATCTTCAACCAACACAGTCTCACTCCCAATGCGTCAAAAACTGACGATTGGTCAGGGGCCTTTGGCGTTGATTACTGACTAAAAAGGTCTCCTTAAACGTACAAACCCGACGCAGAGGGCTTTCAACTCATTCCAATGCGCGCTCCTTAAACGTCGCTGTTTGAAGCTCAGGGCTCTCCTTAAATGAGTTGCAAGCCCCCTGCGTCGGGTTTGAACGTAGGCAGAACGTATGCCTCTTTTCGCATGTGTCCATGGTGCATTGTGGGTCTATTTGATTACATCTTTTTTCATCGCTTGACACACGGACTATTAAAGGTAAGTAGCTAGTAATAAATAGTGCTAAAAACGATTTGAGAACGATCAAATGTGTAAATCATTGCATTCTATGTCCTTTCGCCGTCTATTAATGTAATAGAAACTAGATTATTATCGGCTGTATAATGTTTTAAGAGCTCAGTTAACATTCATTTAACTAGGCAATAAAGCTAGTCAGCTAGCGCGGACAACCGCTAACGTGATATTAAACTTTGATGACGCTTTCTATAAATATCCGTTTTCACAATAGCTAATATTAATTGAAAGAGATCGCTCATCGTTATTGTTTTAGGTGTTTAACGTTATATGCGTTTATACGCTCCCAATTAGTCTTGCGTTACATGAAATGGTAAGCTAAAATGATATGTATTTTAGATTTAATATTTTCTTTTGATCAGGCTGTCTAGTTGAGATTAAAATATATTTTTAGACACCCTAGATTACGTAAAGACACGTACAGGTGCAAAGCCAGGAATACATAAGACACGGTAGAGGACAGACAAAACAGGTGTACCGTCAAATATGTGACCCATTTACTATGTTTGTGACTTTTTGTGCATGTTTTAAGGAAGAATGCATTTGTTAATATACCACCTAACGTATTTTGTTTTCAATAGACCTTTTCAGCGGAATTCCATTGCTAGGCAACAGCCTTGTTCCTTGTTTACTTCCTGACAGCTGGTGTCATTCACATACACTGCAACAGGAAATAAACTAGGACTGTTTTGGAATGTTTAAGTTTACATCTTTGAAAAGGTCTATAGGTATTTCTTAATTCATAACAAGCATTTATTGTTACCTTCTAGAGCCCTCAAGAAACTATCACATATACAGTTTTTATAAATTGACTTGGAAAAAAAACTAATTTGGGGAAACAGGTCCTAAGTAGTATAAGGCTGTAGCAGTTTTCTTTGAAGGCCAACATGTAAGAGCACTGTATTTATTGTGTTAATTTATTATTCACTGGTAACACAGCATGCAGTGTTCTCATTTCTTATTTCTGTTTCTGTCTCCAGATGCCTACTCAAAAACAATGCACCACATGCAAGGAAACGATTGGTGTGGCCAGCAAGATGTGTAAGCAGTGCGGGGCCAAGCAGGCTTACAAAAGAAAGAAATAGAAAATCAAAAGAAGAAATTTGGCCACGATTGGAAACACACAAAAAAAAACTGCAGCATCAACAAAATGTATGATGCAACAAATTTACTAGTAGGTTATTTTTTTTCTTTCAAGTAAAAACACAGTTGTTTGACTGATTAACTGGGCAAAACAGGAGAAAATGTAATAGAAAATTCTTGGGATCGAATAAAAAAAAATAATATGTAATATCCACAATAACGGGGCCCAATCTAGCTGAGTATAAACATATGATCTATTGTATTGTTTGACAAGATTTTAGTCATAGAAAGTATGTAATAGCATGCAGGATTGATTCAAGCTACTTAAAATACATAGCGAAACCTGAAAATGAACATTTACATTGAAGGATTAGAATTCGGAAGTTGTTCCTTAACGCATATCTGACAGTCTTTGATATCTTATAGTGTGGTTTTGACCTGCTCTTTATGAAAAGTGTCCTGAGACTACTTCTGTTGTGATTAGATACCATGAATAAAATTTAATTGGATAGTTTGTAGCGTTGGCTGTGTTTTTAGATATAGAAGCATGTGATGCTTCCCTTGTCTCACACTGAATTGGAATAGCTGTGTTTGTTACCAAGGTTTTTTGTTTTTTACATTGCTACTAAAACAGTTTATAGTGACCTCACTCTGAGTCTCAATGTATAGCTTATATGTATAGGTATCAAAGCATAAAATATATTTTTTTCATGTATATGACCTTCCATTTATGTATCCAATTTTCTGTCTTGTGATTTTGTGCCAATTTTGTTTCAGCTCCACAAGCGACATCCCATCCTCCTTGCCAGCAGAGCTCCAGATGGGTTTACAGCCGAGTGTGTCTGTCCATGGGAAATGGACACTGAAGATGCCAGGAATGCCCTTATTACAATTAAGAGGATTTATGAAAGTCTTCTTAGCGGTAATGTACACAGTGCATGCTATATTTTCAAGACTCCTTTGAAATACTGCCTTTGCAACATATTTCTGCATATAGCAAAGCAAAGTCTTTTTTTCTTTAACATGTGAACAACATGACTTAGGATGAAAATGCAGACCTGGTTACCCATCAGTCTTTAACTGTGTCCTTCCACAATTTGATGCGGAATAATGAATCTTGATTGATTCCATAGTGGTATTATGTCTCTTTCAATTGGTACTGACATGTTCAGTTTGTACAGCAAACTGTTTAGTGTTCTAATCAAGTGTCACACACTTGTTGTTCCTTATATCTTTCTTTCTTTTTTAAGGACCGTGCTGAGGTGTTGGTGCAGTGGCTGCCTTGCTCTGGATGGTGTGTATGTTCTTAAGTTTATTTTACTGTAGATGAGGAAAATCCACTAATAAAAATAGTAAAATGTCTTCAACTTTAACTGCAGTTTAATAAGGGTCAGCAAAGTCTGAGGATCAAGCAAGTCACATAGCAGTCGAATGTTTTGGGCAGTATTGTGCATTGGACTTGAAATAAATTCACAGTATATAACATAATCAAGAAACCCCCTGTGCAATATCACTATAGTGTGAAATGATTCAAAATTGTATCACCTTATAAAAGTGAACGCCACAATTTTCTCAGTTTTGGCCTGGTGTCTAATGCAATCTAAGAAAAAAACATTCCTCATAAAACGGCACAAAACTGCAAGATTTAACTTGGCCAAAAACATGAAGAAAAAAAGATTCATACTGGCAATACATTCTTTAGTCAAATTAAACCTAAATTTACAATTTTTTTTCCCCCATACAAATTTCCCATTCACACAGACGTCGACTCTGTGCTGTTGCGTCTCTGTGACTACCTCCAATGCCAGCTCGGAGGTGTAACAGTTCTGTTGCCCCCATTCCTTCTCCATACCTTTCACACAGACGTTGGGGAGTTTTGTTATACACTGTCTAAATATGATATTGAAAAGCTAATTTTCAAAAAAGAATGCATGCATACCTGTATAATCCATATCTCATTGTAAATAGTACAGTGTCAGTTATATTCTCAAAAATTATGAACAATTTGACAGTAATACTTCTTGCTGTGTTTCTGTCTTACAGTGGGGACAAATGGAAAACCTCCTGGGAGCCGAAAGAAAATGTTTTGCAAAAATAAATGTTTTTAAATCACATATACCAGTTACTGGCTGTGTTCCTTCATATACACTTGATTTCTATGATCGTTCAGAACCTTTCAAGAGAGAATTGTAGTAGTTGTAGTTTCCCAAAAAAAAAAACATTTTGTTATTTTTACTGTTGGCAAATTTAGTGTTCAGTCACCATCTTAAAAACATGAGAAATAGAATGATTTACTGAAAAAAGGTGGATGTAAAACAATTATTTTTTGGCTTTTTCCCTCACCTTTTCTTAAAGCAGAAATATTTTTCCATCCCCTGGGTTTCTTTCTATGTATTATGTATTTGTACGCTGAAGACAATACCCAGACAAAAGGAAGAGTACATCCTGTTCACACAGCTAAAAATAAACTTTTAAATGTATTCACAATCACCATGATCTACAGGCAGTTTATCGATTCATCTGAAATGCTCATTCTTGGCTGGTGTAATAACACCCATAAGGATAAGGTAAGAAGATGCCAGAGAGGGATAACGTTCTTATCGTAGAATCACTTAGCTTAGACTCATAATTGTTTTCCTTTACTAAGTAAATAATTGGGCTTTTGTTTTTGAATACATTTATGACTTGACATGGGTTTTAAATCATCCTGCAGTCCCATTGGAGAACCGAGGACCCGCCTCCCGGAAGCATTTTTTTCAACAATCTCCTGATAAAGAGTCCTTAATAACTTCACAATACGATGGGTTAATGCAATGGCCATCGATTATAATTATTTCTTTCGAATCTGAGAAATATAGTTTTATTTTGTCAGTTTTGGATAACGGAAGGCTACGTTTTTACCCCCAGCCACCGTTGCGCTTGTTTGGCTTGTGTTAAAGGCGGAAGTGGTGTGTTCGAATACTATTATGAGCTGTCCGCCGTGGATGGGCTGCATTCCAACTCAAATTGCTGCCGGTCAGCGTCACTAGCTCTGTTGATGAGACATTTTATAGCCAGTGATTGTAAAATATGAAGTGGCTCATTAATATAATTTAATATTATATTTTTAAGAATATATGGCTGATTATATTTAAAATAAAATCGTATTTCGTATGTGTCTTCCTCAACTAATATTGAACCACATACGAATCAGAATGGGTTTTTATTATCATATTGTCATATTAAAAGGAAAAAGACCAAAAAATAAATAAAAGGTAAATACTAAATAATAGATAACAGGCTATAGACATTTGAATGTAATTCCCGTGCTAGGCAACAGCCTTGGTCCTTGTTAACTTCCCATCAGCTGATGTAATTCACATTCACTACAACAAATAATAATTGCAATAAACTTGGACAAATTTAGAATGTTTATATTTACAACTTTGACATTTTCCGATGACCGTTCCTGTTGCCCAGCAATGGAATCCCATTAAAAAGGTTGATATGCAAAAAGGGTAGTAAATAATGTGCCGTATACTTTAAATATTGAATATAGCCTAACTCCCGTTTTCTCTTCATATATATGGTCTTTATGTTAAGAAACAGTTCAGATGCTAGGTGTTTGAACAATATTTATTAGTTTTAAGTAAATTAGGGTTTGCATGCAGCGGACTGGCTCCGTCTCTATAGCCACTTCCGGCTTCCGCAGCGTGCGTGGCAACCACCATAGCAACAATAGAAAACGATGCATCTGTGCATTCCAACTATTTGTTCCCTTTGTAATAACTCATAAATAATATATCATAAACATTCACTAGACAAAGCTGTAGATTAGACATTTATTTGTGAGGCTTAATTCTTCATGTCTACATTGTTATAACATACAAAATACAATATTTTTAAAGATTATCTCCAGACATGTTAGATGTATGAAAAAACCTCGTTTGTAATAACAGTAATGTTTGAATGAGCCACCGGTATACTGGATGAACCAGAACACCATGGCACAACAATTTGTGACACGAATAATGTTACATTTCAAACGCTATGTTTTTATATTCATGTACTCACATTAGAATATGCCACTCTCATGCAAAATAAAACACATCCCACTGTGATATACTGTAAAACTTACAGAATCTTTAAAATATTTAAACAAATAATTGGTCACACTGCCCAGCACTAGGCACTATATAAATGCAGCCATTTACTGAACTTCCACGAGTAACAAGTACAGCACTCTGCCCAAAACTGAGCACAACTTTCGTCACCTGTTATGTAAACTTTATACAACAGTTAGTTTCCAGCTTACACAAAGTATCAAGCTATTGCACAGTCAAATGGTTATGTGTTGCTTAGCCACAGTCCAGTTCCAGTCTGGTGCTTTGTAGAAAGGATGTATAAAAGCAATATCACACGAGAGGGAGTGATGTTGTGCTGAACATCATCACAGCTGAGAATAGCCACATGGCCTGCGGCCTTATGTCCACAACCGAATCACAGCCTCAAAGGCTTTACATTTCTTCCTCTGAAATATCTGGAGTGCTGTTGTCCTCCTGGTCACTGTCCTCTTCAACGTCCTCATTGTCTTCCTCCAACATGAAAAAGGAGGGTTCAGTGTCAAAATGGGCGTAAGTGCTGGTGACTGCGCTCAGTTTCTGCTGCAGAATGTGCAGCTTGTGCAGCAGACAACAGAGCAGCCCCCTGTATCCCTCTTCTCTCAGCTCTCTGGGAGGTGCTAAAATAAAATGTAAAAAAAATAAATAATAATAATCAGATAGAAAATAAGGCAACTCTTTATGAACATTAAAATGCAGATTGTCTGCCCAGCTCTGAGACTGTACTACTACATACCATACTATGTTTCGTGATATTCTCTTGAGTGTGACGAAGGAGGCTGTATACTTTGTCCAAGGCCTTTCTCAGGTACTGGCAATGCTGGGTCATCTCCTTCACAATGATAACTTTTTCCTCTTCCATAGGCCTGACCAGCATAGCCTGGTGAAAAAGTCGCCTCTTCAGGCGAAAACTCACCACTGTTTTGGAAAAGAGAACAGATGGGACAAAAGTAAAACACTTAAGCCCCTTTCACATATACACTGCAAACATAAAATGATCTAGACAATCAGTATGTGAAAACACAAATATTTGATCCAGTCAGACTGGACATCAAGTGGAATTTACCTGGCCAGCTCCCAAGTACTACTACTATGAGCTACATGTCTCTTTTGAAAAACAGAAACAAGCAAAATTGACCATAAAAAAATAGTATTGTAAAACATTTAGTGAAATGTACCATAACACATAGCAGTGGCTGCCCACTGCTGGACGTCACACACCCATTCCTCCGTGTCCTCCAGAGAGATGTTGAGCTCCTGCTTGAGACTCTCAAGATTAGCTCCTTCGATTTCTGCTCTCTGTTTAGTCATTTTAGAATGTTTAAAAAACAAACAAACATAGATAAGTCATGGTGTGATCCGTAAAAAGGTATGTTAACAAAGGGCATTAGAGATAAGAGAATAAAGATGTTTTCATATTTGAACCCAGAATAATGTCAGAGAATCAGGTCCGGAGATGGTCCCGAGTTTCTCTTTCACACATGCAGCACACACTTAGATGTGTTCACACTTAATGTAACTACTTAGTTTGGTTTAGGCAAGGGGAGCGTGCAGCTGTATTCACGAATGTGCACACTCTGGAATTAACCAGTCTTTGCACTATTAAGCTGGGAGGGTAAACTCCATTTGATGCCTGGTCCGACTGAATCCGATATTAGTGTACACACACAGCTGTACCAGGAAAGATAGTTTCAGGTTTGCAGTGCGACAGGGGCTTAAGATGTAGGACAACTATCTATTGGAATTTAATACACCAAAAGTATTTCATAGTATCAGACAAAATATGTTATTTTAAAAAAAGGGGACAATATCAGTGAGTGTATCTCTAATCATGATTGAAAAACCTAAATGACAACATGCAAAACATTCAAGCACAAATTTATGAGGATATTCTTAAAGGTATGTCCTCAAAAGAGACTATGTGCCTCATGAAACAATTATTTCCTTGTTATAACAAAGGCTATTTTATGGTGAAAGAATGCAATACGTATATAAGAATGCTAATTGGATAGAAAGGACATTGAGTTGTTTGCTGCAGTCATTTGATGTCAAAAACACTAAATGGTGATTTTTGTGAGTTGTCATGATGACAACACACGCCAGTGGGGCCGTCAAGTGCGCCACAGCTAGTTGGGAGGATGTTCTTCAGAGGAAGGTGTGAGGAGAAGGGACTGTTAAACTCAGTAGCAGTGAGTCAGTGGACCATAAGCCCATTGTTCTGCTCATTTTTTGTAGCCAATGCAGCACAAAATCACAGCGATCCAGCAAGCCAGCAGCCAACCAGCATATGGCTCTGCCATGCCTCCACACCACACCAGTCACAGTACATAGGCTGAACAAAGCTGTCACTCCTTTAACCTGTGATGCCAGTATTCAAGCCCACAGAAAGTAACCATGAAATGACAAATGTTAACTTGCAGTAAAGACTTCTTACTTTGAAAAATCTTTTTGCCAGGGTCTTGTGCAGACTCTCTGTCTTCCTGTTGTTCCATCCCATGGCAAGCAAAGTTATCATATCTGCTCTGCCTGTAAAAAAAAAAAAAATCCACACACACAAAACCCCCCAGAAAATTCAGACAAATTTTACAATCTGGTACCTTGTCAAGCCTAGCCTTTTCTGACTACACACCAACCAGCATCAGCTGTTTTACATTGCTGACAGCAATGTGGAGTTACAGTCTCTGCGCCCAATTTCGAATTCAAGAGCTCTGGCATTGCAGCTCTGAATTCTTTTTCAGACATTAACTGTTTTCTGGTCCATGCTGACATTGTTGGTGTCTCCTCCACTTTAGTCACTGAAGATGTTGATCAAAAATAATAAAACACAAAAATGATGTAAAGGACAGTGTATTTAAAGACAGAAAAGTCATTTCCATAATGGCTTTGTTACTGCATGTGCATAAAAAAAATCACGGCCACTACTTAAATCAGTTGCCTAAATTTCACATTTTTAAATGGAAACATAAAAGTCGTCTTTAAGCTATTTAAGCTATCAGATGTCAATATGCGTACCAAGACTTAGGACATCTTAAGGAATGTCATCTGTCAGCAACTCCTCCACTTCTGGGGGCTTCCTAGCGCCACAAGGTTTAACTATAAACACAAAACATAATGCAAGAAACATTACTGCTGACCAACTTGTGATTAACAGTAGAACTGTATTATATTTTACTGACCAGATCGATTCTTCCTAAAGTGTTGAGCTATAATGTTCCCATTCTTGTCCCTCTTCCTCAAGGTAACTCTGGAAACTTTAGTCCCTTTCTGTTTTCTTTTCGGAGGCTAAAAGTAAAAAAAAACAAGGTGATAAATTTGCCTATACTCAGGCCACACATCCTTTTCAGTTATGTGTAGAAGTGTACATTTCAGTGATTGATAAGTCAATAAATTAATAATTGCATTAGAGGGAAACTTAACCCTTTTTGCTTCCAACTCGGCTATCAGGGCTTTTCCTGCCTCCAACCATTCATTCAAAACTTGGGATGGCCCAGATGCCATTTTAGATGAGAGAGAGAGAGAGAGATTTTGATTTTCAAAACACCTTTATTTTCCAATAAATAACAGACAATCTTAAAATGACATTATTACCTGATTAGACAGAAATAAATAAATAAATATGTTAAAAAAATCTCATAGAAACACAGAGTTAAAACTCAGTTCCCCCTCAACAACAGAACACAGAGCTTTGCTGAAACACCATTGAGACAAAAAATCATCAACATTATTCACCAGAGAGTCGAATCTAAAATCCACTCTGACTCTGGCTTTCACCAACGACACAAACATGGATAACACTCCCTCACCTGACGCATTTTCTATTTGATTTTTCCTGCTTTTATAAATGGCCAGTTTGGCCTGTCCTACGACAAAATTCAACAACTGCCACTTCTTTGCATTTTCCTTCTTGTAGCCAGCACCAAAAATAAAAGCAGTTTCACACAAACTCTCACTACAATTTAAGAACACAGTTTTCAGGGCTTCAAACAGAACTTCTAGTCTTCTACAGTCGAGGAAACAGTGAAAAATAGTTTCTGGTTCCTTACAGAAGGGACAATCAATGGAAACATTGGGATTTATCTTAGAAACAAAACTATTAACAGCCAGCGCCCCCTGCAGAATTCTCCATTGCAGGTCACCTGACCTCTTGTTTAGTGGTGGTTTGTAAAACACCCTCCACACTGGCTTCCAGTCATCCTGCACCTTTAGTCTCTCTCTCCACACAGTGTCCTGCCTCCCACTCAGCTTTTTCTTATTCAAAGCTCTGACACAGTATTTGTACAAGACTTTTCCCTTTAACATGGACAAATTTACAGCAGCACCCATAGTTCTGACCAGTGATGGTTCCGTCAGTCCAGTTTCTTCAATCTGAAGACCCAGTTCAGGGAAAGGATCCCCTTCACCAGGAGTCTCTGCTCCAATAAAATAGTCCTGGAGCATACCCATTTCCTTGCTGGTAAGTCTTTTAATCCATGCGTTTAAAATGTCTCTAGTGTGACAACTTGACCTGAGACCCAGTAGAGATGCCACTGCCTCTGTGTTGTGAAGTCCTGGACCTGCAGTATCCACTATGCGTCTCAGCTTCACTGACCCGGTTGAACATAAGCGTTGTGTGAGAGCAGGTCTGCTATCTTCTTGAACATCCAACCGGGCCCCGTGGATCAGAGGCTCTTCCAGGAGCCAAAACAGTGAAGCTGCAGGTTCCAGTTTTTTTCATTTAAAAAGAGTCCAGGCTCTAAACAGTCCCTGATAAAAAGGGGGCAAGTCGGTCAAACAAATAAAATCACAGTCCATTAAAAACAAAGACGCATCCAAACCCAAACCTGCTACTCTCCTTAAGATGGTGCTCATCAATGGTTTCCAGACAATGTCGTCATTTCCTGTAAGGTACCTTTGAATAACTTGTAATCTGAAGGCTGCTGCTCTGCTCTCCAGGTGCACTAACCCCTGCCCCCCCTCTTCCTTTGGCAGGTAAAGTACACTTGAGGAAACCCAGTGCAAGTTATCCCAAAGAAAGTTGAGCATCACAGACTGTACTTTTTTTAGTAGACCAGAAGGGGGTTCCATACATTTCAACCTGTGCCAGAGAGTTGATGCTACCAAATTATTAACTATCAGGACTCTTCCTCTGTATGACATGTGAGGTAACAGCCACTTCCACTTGGCCAACCTCCCCTCCACCTTCTCCACCACTCCCTCCCAGTTTTTCTTTATGTTCTGTTCATCTCCTATATGGACCCCCAGGTATTTTAGACCTCCCCTCCTCCAGCTTAACCCTCCTGGCAGCTGAGGGAGCCCCGCAGACCAACTCCCAACTGCTAAGGCCTCACTCTTTGCCCTATTTACTTTGGCAGCTGATATTTTACCAAAGTTTTCAACAATGTTTCCTAAAACCTTCACATCTTCCTGATTCTTTACAATGACAATAATATCATCTGCATATGCAGATAAATTAAAATGTATAATAGAATCAGTTAAAAACAGACCATCAATAAAAGAACGAATATAGTGCAACATGGGTTCAATAGAAAATGCGTAGAGCATACCGGACATCGAACAGCCCTGTCTGATACCCCTGGTCACCTTAAAAGGCTTACACAAACCACCATTTATTTTCAGTACACTCTCAATGTCTTCGTACAGTACCTTAATCTTGGCATAAGTACAGGGCTGAGGCCAAACCTTTGTAGCACTTTCCAAAGGTAACGGTGCTCAACCCGGTCAAATGCCTTTTCTTGGTCCAAAGAAACCAGACCAGCATCAAAACCCAAAGAGCCAGAGACTTCCAAAAAATCTCTAATCCGTGACACATTGTCAACAATGGACCTACCGGGCACACAGTAGGTTTGGGTACGGTGGATGACTTGTTCCATCACCTTCTTCAGTCTATTAGCCAGGACTTTAGATAACAGTTTGTAATCTGTGCAGAGCAGAGAGACTGGCCGCCAGTTCTTTATATCCTGCAGGTCACCTTTTTTTGGTAAAAGAGTCAGCACTGCTCTTCTAGAACTCTGTGGCAGAAATGAGTCATTAAAACTCTCATTGAAGACTTCTAGAAAATCTTCTCTCATCTCATTCCAAAAGACTTTAAAAAACTCTGGTGGAAGCCCATCGATCCCAGGGGCCTTCCCTCCCTGCATGCTCTGCAGCGCCGCGTACACTTCCTCTTCAGTCAGAGGACCCTCCAGTTCCTCGTTGGTCTCCTCTGGGACTCTGGGCAGCCCACTGCAGAAGGAGTTAAAGGCCCCCTCATCCTCTATGTACTCACTGTTATACAGTTGGGAGTAAAAATCCACAGCTCTCTGCCGGATCCCGCTGGCTTCAGTCAACATCTTTCCTGAAATCGAGCGCAGTGCATGGATAAACCTGCTCTGCCCGTTCTTCTTCTCCAGGCTGAAAAAAAACTTTGACGGTGAGTCCATCTGAGTAGCGCTCTGAAAGCGAGACCGGACCAGCGCCCCCTGTGCTTTAGAGCCCAGCAGGTCTGCCAGTACGGCTTTTTTGGTTTTGAGGTCTTCAAAGCAGCCTCGATTTCCTGTGGACTCTGCAGAACTCTGCAGTTCCACTATTTCTATCTCCAGATCCCTCATAGATTTGGTTATGTTCTGAGAGACATTGAGAGTGTGCTGTTGACATAGCTGCTTGATCTCCACCTTCCCACAATCCCACCACTGCTTCAATGATGTAAAATCTTCTTTTCTAGTTTTAAAAACTTTCCAAAAAAAAATAAAAATTTCTCTAAAATGTACATCTAATAACAAAGCAGTGTTAAAGTGCCAATATGCAGACTTGTGTTTGACATTTGCAATGAAGACATTACAAGACACCATGGAATGATCTGTGAACCCTACAGGCAGTATTCTGCACCCTTTAAAAATACTAAAATGATGCTTAAAACAATAAAATCTGTCTAATCTGACCATAGAAAAAAATTCTCTCTGTGTTGGACCCAAGTGTACTGTCATGCATTTCTCTCCATACATCAGTTAATCTATGAACCTCCACAAGCTGTTTTATGGCACGTTTTGAAGCAGCATGAGGTTCAATATGATTTCTGTCCACCTGATCATTCTCAGTACAGTTAAAATCCCCTCCTAAAAATAAAAACTCTTGTTGCCCACATTGACTTAAAACCACACTGAGTTCATTTAAAAACTGAACTCTGTCAGGTCCTGTGTTGGGAGCATATACATTTATAAACACAATAGTAAAAAGCTCATATGTGGCTCTAACCATCAGTCTGCCCTGTATTACTTCCTGCACCACATGAGACTTTGGCAGAAAGTTTTTGGAGAAAAGGACTGCCACCCCTCCAATGGTTCTGCTTAAATGACTAAGAACAACCTCCCCATCCCATTCTCTCCTCCAGTCAGTCTCATTTAAAGTGTCACTGTGCATTTCCTGAACCAATATTACATTGATGCTCTTCAGTTTAACAAGCTCAAACAGACTCGCTCTCTTCCTCACATCTCTAGCTCCATTTAAATTGAGGGTGGAGATTGTGAAATCACTCATTATCTCTGATGTGAGAAGTAACAAGCAGAGTAACAAAGACATCAGACCGACTATCTTACAAGGCTTTTGTGTCATCATTATAAAGTTCTTGTTTGAGTTTCTGCACTATTTTCTTCAGTCTGAAAATCTCCTGGTCATTATAACCTCCCTTTCCTCTGTTTCTCATCTGTGACCGGGCATGAAGAAAGAACGATTCTTTGTCTTCAAAGTAATTTTCAACTTTCACTTTTTTCATGTTTTTTGTTATTTGCAGGATTTTTTTAATCTGTTTCACTTCATACTGTTTCTCCTGCTGCTGTAAGTCAACAGAACGTTGTGAGTCAGTCTGAGGCTGGTTGTCTTCCGTACAGACCTCTTCCTCTTCCTCATCCTCCTCCTCTTCCTCCTCCTCCTCCATACCAGACTCAGACTCTGGCTGCTCCTCCTGCTGACCCTCCCTGCTCCTGGTTACTGGTCCTTTTTTAGCCTGAGAACCATTGTTGTCATTAATTTGTTTGTTTGTTTATTGCTTGCTTCTTTCTGACTGACAGCTGCTTCACTCTGTGCATCTTTTCCAGCCTCACTGTTTCCTGTCTCTGCTGTGTCTCTTTTGTCCCCTCACCATCTTTAGTCAGTCTCTGTGTGTCTCCTCTCGCCACCTCTCTCTGTGTTTTATCATCAGAGGTAGCTTTCTCAGGACAGGCCCGGATTAAGTGACCTTCCCTCCCGCAGCCAAAACACTTCAGAGTCCCCGAGGTCACAAACACAATATATTCAAATTCGTCTGCTTTCAGATTGAACACCAGATTAAGTTCCTCATTTTTATTGTTAAGGATCATGTAAACCTGCCGTGAAACGACGTGTTTCAGCAGCGGAGATTTACAGCCCGACAGCAGCTTCCTGATAGGGGAAATGATCTTCCCGTGCCTCACCAGTTCCCTCAACAACACATCATCACTGATAAACGGCGGGATGTTAGATATGGTGACTCGTTTAGCAGGTGTATTGAGAGGAGACACTGATACAAAAGTGTCGTTAACAACAATGCCGGTCTCGATCACTTTGTTTACTTTTTCGACCTCATCCACAAAAACGACCACTGCGCGTTCATCCAAGCAGCAGATTTAATGCTGCTGTGACCCACAACTTCTCCCACTGCCAAACTGCAGTCCTCCACTGAGCACGGGAAACCCGGAGAGATTTTAAATCCATGTTTCCTGCTCGGTCTGGTAAAATCCATGCCGGCGTTAAGCACGCCGACCAGCGAAAACTGGGCGACCGCAAAACCCGCACAAAAACCCCTAGAACCCCTGTATATACACACCAACACAATACAACACCGAATACACCTACAACTACACTATATACAGCATTTGTGATGAAAAGAAAAGGTTTAGAAAAAAATCGCTCACACCAACTCTCACCGCCGCTCCGCTCAACACACACTCACTCCCAGCATGCACTCCGAGAGAGAGAGTGAGAGAGAGAGAGAAGAAACTAACAAACAGAAGACCAAACAAAGGCTACAGTCAAAGTAAAGACAAAGACAAAGAGACAAAATGACAAAGCAAAAGCTCAGAAAATTAAATTAGTGTAACAAGGAGAAGGATTAAGAAAATGGCTCTTTAAAGAACCGTTGGATTTGTGATATATGAAGAGAGTTTTTTTATAATAAAAAAAATGAAGCAGGATTAGTTGCACTTCCATAAATGTTACTTATTGCCACTAAAAATAAAAATTTAGCAAAATGTAGAGTAAATTATCAAAAGAATAAAAAGAGAAATAAAACGTGTGCCTACAAAAGTTAAGAGTACACTAACACTAATTAAAACTATCAGGGCTCTGTATTTGAGAAATGATTAAGTATCAAAATGCGCTCTCTAAGTTCTTACAGTGCATTTTCACCTGTTTATTAACATACCAGCTCCGTGGCATTCCCAACTGAGTTGTAACTTAAACGTCAAACTGAACTAACTTAGTTACACATGATTTGCAGACAATCACCGTGATAGCTCACGCACAAAACACAACATAACCACATAAATTGAGAACACAAACGTGTCGGACTTACCAATGCTACGACGTTCAGTGAAACGTGAATGCCACGCCTCCTTCTGGCGCATCACATTTTGATTGGTGCCAAAGGTTAAATGGTAGACGATGACGACATACCCAACACACCGTTTATTGTAGTTATGTACACGACCGCTAAACTCGAAACGTGCCTATGGGTCGTAATAAGCTCCTTGATCAAACAACCTATGTGGTCGTTTTTGGGTGGAGGACAGGCTGCTTACATTGGAATGAGTTGAAAGCCCCCTGTGTCGGTTTTGTACATTAAATGAGCGCTCCGAGGACCACCCTGAAGAGCGCTCCTCGAGCTTCAAATATCGCCGCGGACGGGCTTACATTGGAATGAGTTAAAAGCCCCCTGCGTCTGGTTTGTACGTTTAAGGAGCGCCCTGAGCTTCAAATATCGCCGCGGACAGGCTTACATTGGAATGAGTTGAAAGCCCTCTGGAGACCTTTTTAGTCAGTAACTAACGCCAAAGGCCCCTGACCAATCGTCAGTTTTTGACGCGTTGGGTGTGAGACTGTGTTGCTTCAACATACAACATCCTTCTTATCTGATAAAGGAAACACAGGAAGAGACTGGTGAAGGACCCTCTACCGCAGATACCAACACCGACACAGAAACATACTCAGAAATTCCAAACTGGACTGAGGCACAGATACAAGACTGGGACGAAAATTCTTTCACCGAAGACAGCCATCACTCATCTCATGGTAAGAAAAGCATTACATATCACGGTGCACAACAGCTGTCTACAAATAAGTCTTTTACCTATGCAGAAAGAGAGCTACAGGGGTTGATAAGGCGTAGCAGAGCCCAGATTAAGGAATGTCGTTAGACAAAGACAGTAGTCAATAACAACAGCATCAGACTCGCCAACATAGCACTCAGACAGATTAGGAAGTCACATCAGCTTGAAAAAGAGGTTGGATGGCTTAGAAGTGAGGTTTTAGAACTTAGAGGCCATCTTAAAAGAGATTTCAATATGATACGTAATAAACTGGATCTACTACTAAGAAAGATGTGAATAGTAGTGTGTGTACTAGACTCCTGGAGTTAGATAAGTTTGTGTCTGATTTAGCTTACGGTGTCTTGTGTTGTCTTAAAACATGGGTCGCAAATGCGCGCGCAAATAAAAACATGGCAGGCGTTGTGTTGTGGTATCTAACAATGATGAAAATTACCCTCTCAATAGCCTATCGGAAATAGAAAAAAAAATACATGAATTGGTTGATTCAAATTCAGGTGATGAGCAGGAGGAGTATAAGTGGTATGATTATACTCCATCGACTCTCATTGACAGCCTGTCTGCTATTGAAATTGAAATGGATGCATTAGAGGAAGATGATGTGGAGATGACATCAGAGCAGGCTCTTAATCTTTTGCATAGCATGGGTAAAATGAAGCAGGATGTCTCAGAATTTGTTGAGTCAGATGAGGAGTCACAAAAGGCACAAATGACTGGTGGTTCTGTACACCAAAGACAACCCCCTCAAAATGATAGCATCCCTTCATCACATAAACATAAAACTGCAAAGTACAGCCCTGAATTAAGCGCACGTTTGAACCGTGTGGGTGGAGCACGTGAGTTTAATATCACAGAGAGGCGCAATTTTAACGGGGCGGAGATAAGACAGCGTGTTAACCTGAATGATATTGCGTTGGATAATCTTAGCACTGCATTGTCAACACTAAGACATAGATTGACAGATATAGTTGACTTTTCAACAGATTTGGCAGCGCCAGATGGCGTTTTAGATGTAGTCTTAAGAGGGCCATCACTATCCAGCGATGTGTGTGCATTGTTAAATGCTTCTAACAACTTCAATGCTGAAGCCTTCCTGAACGAAATTGAGCAGGTGATGCAGAGTAATGACAGGATTGCGTCAGATGACCAGCTCGAATTTGTAGTCTCGGCAGCATTCAACAAGCGTGGGGGTGTGAGACGCAAACTAGCATCCATCCCCTATGAAGATATGATAAAAAAGAGAAAATTAAATCTCTACATACCCCCAAACACGAATAATAACTTGTGCTTTTCCATGTGTCTCGTGCACTACATGCACCCAGACATGCATGAAAATGAGGTTCAAGAGCAGGCCCTGCAGATTCATTCGGGTGTAGGCTTTGATGTAGATCAAAAGGTATCGTTATCAGACGTGTCCAAATTTGAGCAGCATTTGGGTATCAAGATTATTGTATTCCATCACAATAACAGTACGAAAAAATTGGAGACATTCCAAACACTTGAAATCCCCGCCCCAAAACAGCATGGCTCTACCTGAACGATGAACATTATCACATGGTAAAAAAGAAAACCGGATTTTTGGGGTCTAGCTATGTGTGTGGTTACTGTTACAAAGGCTACAAAACACCAGCATTCCACAAATGCAAATACTTTTGCAATGTATGTCTGTCTGGTGAGTGCCGCACACAGCAAAGTTTATCAGCCATACGCTGTGCAGATTGCAACCGCTTCTGTAGATCAAAAGAATGTTTTTGAAATGTTAAAGAATGTTAAATGTTATGTATTTATGGCATTAGCAACAAATCAAAAGCGGGGGGTCATAAATGTCTAAAGGACAAATGTAGTCACTGTGGCGGATTGATGGAGTCTGACATAGATCATCAGTGTTTTATACAGCCTGAAAAACCGTCAGCGCCCCAGACTAAATATGTCTTTTACGACTTTGAGACACACACTGACAACAACAACCACAAGGCCAATTTTGTCTGCGCTATTGATTTTGAAAATAAGAAATGGTCAGCTTCATGCTGTGGAAGATAGAGAAATGAGCTGCTCTCTTCATGTGGCTTTTGAAATGGCTAAACTGAAGTTGGTGCACAGTGGGGTTATGGTACATAAACCCCTGGAATGAGACTAGTCCTGGCTGGTTGAGCAGATAATAACTTGCATCACAGAGCCTCACAGAAAAGAGAGTTCAGATCTGTAGAGTGTGCACGATAGAGATCTCGTGCCCACTCACACATCACCTCGTTATGATTCTAAAAAACAGAGGAATGCTCATTTCCTCATTTTAGGCACACACACACATACTCATTAACTAACAATTTCGTGTGTTGCAAACACAGACACATCTGTCTCTCCCATATAGGGACATGCACTAATTTCCTTCTCTCAGCTTTTAGTGTTATAAGGTGTTGCTAGGCAGATTAACGCCCATTGCCGCCTTTTTTACCTTTAAGGCGTTACCATCAGCCCACCAGGGTATTTAAAGCCGCTACTCTTAGACCACAACAGACTCTTCTGAAGTATGACCGAGTGTGTGTTGTATCAGAACTTGTCTCCGCTTTGCAAAGTGCTCCAATAAAGATATTGGTGTGATCTCAAGCCATCGTCTCAAGATCTCTTCTTCTATCCTCCGATCAACGGACCCGGGGAGGTAACTGCAGGTTGATCTCAACAATTTGGGGGCCCGTCCGGGATCGGATGGAGGAGAAGGCAAATTTGACCCAAAAGGTTTCTTCACGGGGAACAGCGTGAGACACAAGCCCATCAGTAAAGGTAAGCAGAACCTGTTTAATCGAAACTCTGCACATTGGGCATTCTAAAACATTGTGTCTTGCCTGCGCCACAGTGAGTAAACTATTTAAATTGAGATAATGGCAAAACTGAGAATGGTAAACTGAGAATGGTCCTGGGTCGTGGTTGACCCCACCGTTATTCTGACGAGGATACGGACAAAACCTAGGAGGTTACTGGGTTAGAGACCCGGGGAACTGAGGATACCCCGAATTCTATAAGTGAGTTTTTAGCTCACAGAGACATCGCAAATTTTGCTATAAGCTGAGTCTGGGACTCATATGTGTGTTTAAAGAAGTGTGGGAGGTTTGTGTGTATATCCACTTTGACATCAGACTCAGGTTCTGAGGAATACACATTTCTGTGGGACAACAGAGGGCGGTATAATTCTGTCACTGTTTTTATCTGAAACGGGAAAAGTGGTGCACGTTCTGGGGTAACCCCGAGAGTGAAGGCGCACGGACGTGAGTCTGTGTAGAAGCTTCCTTTACTAGAACGGCATTACCGGCATTGACCCCCGTTGACGAGAGCAGCGAAGTGTTATAACTTCATTCATGGTTGCACCATATACGTCACCGGAGTATTTAGTGTGGATTGTGAAAGTGAATAAAGAACAGAAAAGGCAGACGAGATACTTAGGCGCCATTTTGGAATAATTAAATATCGGGCTTGCTGTTTTCTGACTCACAATAAGAGCGAAGTGAACGAATAACACGGTGTCCTGGCTGTTCCAATCAGAGGTGATCCGTAACGAACAAAGTCAGCAGGATCAGCAAGAGCTGATTGGCCGTGGATGAGTCACCGTCTCAGAATAAGGCTCAGAAGACAGTATTCATATAAGAAAATAATGAACGGAGAATTTGATCCCGAGCAGAACGATGGAGGCTGGGGTCCGGTTAACCCCAACTCCAGATGGACGTCATTTGCAGTCCAGTTAGACAATATGATAAAAGTAGCGGATACCACCCTCGGACCGAAAGGGAAAGAAAAGAAGTTGTTAGAGATAAGAGTTTAAGTGGAAGGGTTGGTGAAGAGAAAAGGGAAAGAAATGGATGAGAAAGGATCATTGGGCAAGTGGTTATGGGAGAAGGAGTGTGAAAGTCGGGTGACAAGGGATGAAATGAACGACAAGGGTAAGAATGCAGGAATAATGAAACGTTCCGGATATAAGAAAAAAGTGGAAGCTCTGGAGGAATATAGAAGGGAGTGGTCGGAACTAGGGTTTTACTGGCAAAGTACAAAACACTTACACGAAAAAACCACACCCACTAAAAAACAACTCGCCATTTCTGCCACAGCTCCATCATGTCCACCTCCGTATTCCCCTTCAGCCACGACTCAAACTTCAGAAACCCCTGGCATGTATCCAACATTCTATATTACTACGCCGGTGTAGTATTACTAACAATATCCTGTGTGTACACCGGATATTGTTAGTAACACCTCAAGCCTACAAACGGGCCCCATCTCACAGGCAACAGGAGGGGCCTCGTGGCCACCTCCACCCCCGCCACCGACGGTTAATACCAGCTCAGGCGGAATGGCCACTGCTCCATTTGATCTGCGCAAACAACGTGAAAAACAAGCCGAAGAATGGGCTAGGTTAGAAAATGAATTACAAAAGTACCACTCGACACTGAAGCAACAGACCCAACCCCGACCTCCACCACTCACCACTGCCCCCGCTCCGACAGCACAGCCACCGTCGCAGCCTACGGGCTTCCCCACACCAAGCTCCAATACTCCTTTACCAGCACTCGATTTAACGGGTCGAGGATGGGCCACCTTTAGGGGGACAGGGGAAGAAGAACAGACTGGGAATTTCGTTCCTGTCACTATGGATCTATTAGGATCCTGGGACAATAACGATCCGGCATCTGCCTGTCAGTCTCCTTCTGTGACAGACATACTAGAACGTGAGAGGTCTGCTTTACAGGAGAGAATTTGGGAATCAACAGCCACTGTTAAAGCCCTGGAAAATACTATTGGTAGCAGGGTTGCGGCCAGAAATCGCACAAGCCGTCAGGAAAATCTTTCTGGAGGGGTATATGGCAATTATCCACTGGTGACGTCAAATAACAATAGAGGACGATATAAACCTTATAGTCAGGGAGACCTTGGCGCCATCGTTGAAAAACTACCACCTATGTCCGAATGGGGTAACTTGTGGTTAGCCAAATTAGATGCGTTGACTGCGGGACAGAAACTAGATCTGGGTGACTTCCGAGCGGTAGCTGCACGTTGCATGACAGGAGGAGACTTAGCGTCTCTTGAACAACAGGCAGGGACCGTTGGCCTAAGTGATGATACTCCATTTTTGGCACTGAGCACTCTGATTGGTCAGTTTTTAAGGGAAAAATACCCATTGCCCAGCGCAGCCGGCATGCCCAAAATGAAGTGGGATCCTAAGCAAAATCTGCGAGAATACATTGACAACGGCAAAGATTTATGGTTAAAATATACAGGCATGCACCCTGGCAAAGAAGGTACACAACGTGAATGGTTTAGACAGGTGGTACTGGAGTTGCGGAGGAAGTCTGAGTGGCTATGGTCAATAACCCGGATATGTAAGGGCGGAGTCGACTAATTGAGAAAAACATCTCATACATCATTTGACTCGTGCACAAGACCAAACTCGAAAAGAGACAGAGGATCTTAAAGAATTACAGACACAACTACTGAAATTACAATTATCTGATGCGAGACAAAAAGTAAATGACAAAAAGAAGTCTAATAAGGACTCTGGGAAGGTGATGGTTGCCGCAGAATACACGCCCGACTCATTCCACTCTGATCAAATTCCATGGGTGCCACCACACCCACAACAAACGAGGGGCAGTGGGCGTGGCAGGGGATTCGTGAGGGGTGGCAGCAGGTTCCGAGAAGGGCATGGAAAGGGCAGTACAGGGCGTGGTCAGTCGAGGGAGGGTTGCTTTGTATGCGGTGACCAAGGACACTGGGCCAGAGACTGCCCCAGAGGACAGGGCGGTCCGTCACGTTTCCGGGCCAGAGGCCGTGCATCTGGAGGACGACGACCTCCATGTCCTCCTTGGCGTGCCACTGACGAGGCCCCACCAGAGGGCAGCAACGAAGATCCCGGCCAGTTTCCACAGTGGGAGGGTGGCTGGGAGGAGTCCAGCCAATATTGACACACCCCCGAGAACCACACGGACAACAATCCCACGGCAGAACCAATGTTGTCTGTACAAGTAGGAACGGCCAAATTGCCATTTTTGGTTGACACGGGGGCCACGTGCTCAACGATAAAAACATTACCTCCCGGTTCTCTATCTTCAAACACCATCTCACTTGTGGGCTTCTCTGGGGAAAAACAAACTCTGCCGATTACCTAAACCCTGTTAACAAAAATTGGCCCACAGACTTTTGTGCATCCCTTTGTGCATTCTCCCATGGTCCCTATGAATCTCCTGGGGAGGGATATGCTCATTAAAATGGGAGCATCCATCCTGTGTTGTGCTGATGGACTGGTTGTCACTCTACCGGACGGTACTCGACTGCCATGCTCGAACGGCCCAGTCTCAGCTGGACAATATCTGCTGCAACCTGTAACCGAACAATGCGTCGACATATACTGGGGAACTATACAACCACAAACGCCGGGGCAGGGTAGCGTTCTTTCGGCTTACTCTCTCTGGAAACCCTGGAAAGCTCAGATCGAGCCCTACGTCTCTCCTCCGGATCCACCACATGTCACACTGTTCTATGATAGAGCACAAACTGATTGGTATCAGGATAAATATCAAAGCTGCCTTGAAGGGCAGACTTGGGAAATTGACACACAATACATTTATGTTGCACCAGAGGGCGTGGCTGCTGCGGTCAACTTAACACCTGAACAGACTTCCTGGTACATGATGGATGACGAGGCGTCGCCACACGTTTCTCTGGCGCTGCATCCTCAACATCAGGCCAAGGAACTTGGGAGCATTGTTAAAAGGGCAATACAGCAAACGGATTGGGTAGACACACCACTGCCACAAGTCCAATATTCGCATACGACTAACACTTATCGTATTTTAGTTTCAGGAACTGATCAGGTAATCTTAGAACATGCACAGGTGTCCAGACATCACGGTCGTGAGCAGACAGATCACCCAGAGGCCGCCAACATACTTGCCGGACTTCCTGCTAGTTTATGGGCAAATGGCCGGACGGACGTCGGCATGGTACAATGCTCGCCGGTCACTTTCCAGATACAGGACGACAATCCTATCTGGATCAGGCAGTATCCGCATAAGCCTCAAGCTGAGGAGGGGATAGCTGACACAATCCTGGGCCTTCTCCACTCAGGGGTCCTGGAGCAATCACATTCCCAATGGAACACGCCCATTTTACCGGTTGAAAAGAAAGGGACAGGTAAATATCGCATGGCACATGATCTGAGGGCCATCAATGACATCCTTCGTACTCCCACAGTACCAGTTCCTAACCCATATGTTGCGCTCACGAATTTGGCTCCGGAACAACAGTGGTTCACCTGTATTGATTTGGCTACACAAGGTTTCGCCCTCTCCCCTGGACTGTTTAATCAGACCCTCAAGGAACTGTTAGTCGACTGTCCCTTACCCGTCCAAGTGACTTTGGTTCAGTACGTAGACGACCTGCTACTTGCTGCACCAACGGCCGCGTTATGCCTACAAGCGACGCAACTCGTTCTGATTCATTTGGCAAAAGGGGGATTCAAAGTCAGCAAAAACAAACTGCAGGTCTGTCGAAAGCAGGTTTCTTTTTTGGGAAAGGTAATTTCTCAGAAGGGGACTAGCCTCTCTCCACAGCATAAATCCACCATTTTGCATCATTCAAAACCCGTGTTAGTAAAAGACATGCTGTCGTTTTTAGGACTCACAGGCTATAGTAGGTCATATATTGCTGACTATGTTGGACTGACGACTCCCTCGCGCAACCTCGTGAAAGAACAGGGTATCCGGAATCTCTCAGCGTCTCTTGACTGGACCCAGGAGGCGGAAGAAGCTTTTATCAATCTTAAACAGGCACTTTCGTCCGCCGCTGAATTGGCCATTCCAGACTACTCGTTACCGTTCTGTCTTGATGTCTCTGTCACAAATGCCTGTGCCAACGGCATTTTGTTCCAGAGAAAAGGGGGAGATAGGATAGTATTAATGTATGTAAGCGTCATGTTAGACGAAATGGAAAAACGACATCATGACTGCACTCGACACGCAGCAGGTTTGGCTAAAATCATCCAGAAAACGGCCCATGTCGTCATGGGCCATCCATTACACGTTTTGACGTCACACAGTGTGGTAGCATATGTCAACTCACAAGCATTCACAGTAACGGCGTTACGACAACGAAGACTGAGTCATATACTCGAAGCCCCGAATTTAACATTCACACATGAAGGAATAAATATGGCCGATCAAATGGGAACAGGAGAACCTCACTAGTGCGTGGACATAATATATAGAGATGAAAAAGTGCGACCTGACTTGCAGGCACAAGCAATTGATGGCGCCAGAGACTTGGACACAGACGGCTGTTGCTTTAGAGATGAGAAGGAAGGGTTAAAAGCTGCCTGCGCGGTGGTAGAGGATCTACAAGGACAGTTCGTCACACGAAGCGCGGAACGAATACAGGTACAGCAATCAGCCCAAAGAGCGGAGGTTCTGGCCCTTATAGCGGCCCTAAAAATAGGTGAAGGACAGAGAGTAAACATTTATTCAGACTCCGCGTATGCAACGGGCGTGGTGCATGTAGAATTAAAACAATGGTTAAGGACAGGCTTTCTGACGACCAACAAAAAACCCATCAAACATGAAACTGAAATGAGAGAACTGGCGAATGCATTATTACTCCCAAACGAGGTAGCAGTAATAAAATGCAAAGGACATGACAAAGTCAACACACGAGTAAGACAAGGCAATGACCCAGCTGATCAAGCCGCAAAGAAGGCGGCAGGATACGTAACACAAGCAATAGTGGTGTGTTCAGAGGCAGAAGAGCTATCTGATCTGAGTGCACTCAAAAATGGACAAGCAGCAGCGTCTCCACAGGAGAAAACAATATGGAAAGCTAGAGGGGCCACACAAACGGTAGGTTTGTGGAGAGGCCCGGATGGGCGTCTAGTTTTGCCTCCGGACGGTAGACAGACCGCTTTAGCTGAAGCACACGGTGTGGGACATGTGGGTGTGGCTCAGATGATGAGAAATCTGGAACATTGGTGGCATCCTTATCTGAAAGACATGGCCAAACACTTTGTGACCACATGCAAAATATGTACACAGTACAATGCCAGACCCACGGTGAAACCACATCCTGGACGATATCCTCTAGAACCCAGAGTCGGAAGAGAAATCATAATCGATTATACAGATATGGTTACCATGGTAAGAGGGTATAGGTATGTGTTGATGTGTGTGGATGCATATACAGGATGGCCAGAGGCATGGCCTGCGAAGAAGGAAGACAGTAAGACGGTAATTAAGTTTTTGATAAACCAGTACATCCCGAGACATGGGTTCCCGGAGAAAATCAGGTCAGATAACGGAACACATTTCAAGAATCAGGATTTGCAGAAGGTTGAATCAATGTTGGGTTTGAAACACAAGTTTGGTATAGTTTATCATCCCCAGTCACAAGGGAAAGTGGAAAGAATGAATCTGTGCACAGACCAAAATGAATTGGGTTGACGCCCTACCATTAGCTTTGATGTCTATTAGGAGCTCTGTGAATCAGAGCACAGGTTTCACGCCTTTTGAGTTGCAAACGGGAAGGGATCTGCCAGGGCCACAGTCTAGGCTGCCTGGTATGAAAAATGATGACCAATCACTAACCAACAGAGAGTATTTCCGTGAATTGCGAAGTCTCGTTTCAGCATTCGCCAAACAGGTGACCGATCGACTCGGCAACGCGGAGGCCCAGCCAATGGCGGAGACAGACTGGGTGGTGCTGAAGGTCATCAAGCAGAAGTGGTCCGAACCTCGCTGGACAGGTCCATACCAGGTGGTGGAGCGAACGTCCCACGCCGTCCGACTGAAGGGGAAAGGCGACACTTGGTACCACTGGAGCCAGTGTGCGGCAGCGGCAGAACCACAACGCTCCTTGAGTGAGGTGCAACAGGACCTGAAAGCATCATGCACTGTACCGACTGGTACAGAAGAAAAGACCACCGACCAACAAGGGGCAGAATAATCCCCTGGTGGCACTGGAGGGAAGGTAGTATACCTGAGCTCGTTAAAACCAACACCCGAAGAAGACGACATCGCCATCTCCATGACAACGTGTCAACTGAACTTTTTCATTTTTCTATCTGTAATATTTGCTATTTCCTTTGCTTTAGGTTTGCTAAAACTCATACTCACAGGCACCACTAGGTTTTAGTCCTAAATCATGCTACTATTTGGTAATAGAGGAGTGTTATTATCGTGTGGTGCTCTAACATGTATAATAGTACCCCTGATTTTTTGGTTATGCGAAGGTCAGCATGAACAGAGTAAGGCAGTGACACCCCTTAGCCCGCTCTCTTGTAAGAAACGAGGAACGCAAAAAAAGGATGAGTGCATAACCCATGTACGGCCGAACTATAGCATACGGCCGAGCTATATCCATGTTTGCTATCAATGATTGTCTGCAATTGCGAACGCTTGATGTTGAGCTCTTTTGAGAGCTCAAAAGGGGGAATTGTCGAAGATAGAGAAATGAGCTGCTCTCTTCATGTGGCTTTTGAAATGGCTAAACTGAAGTTGGTGCACAGTGGGGTCATGGTACATAAACCCCTGGAATGAGACTAGTCCTGGCTGGTTGAGCAGATAATAACTTGCATCACAGAGCCTCACAGAAAAGAGAGTTCAGATCTGTAGAGTGTGCACGATAGAGATCTCGTGCCCACTCACACATCACCTCGTTATGATTCTAAAAAACAGAGGAATGCTCATTTCCTCATTTTAGGCACACACACACATACTCATTGACTAACAATTTTGTGTGTTGCAAACACAGACACATCTGTCTCTCTAGATAGCCATATAGGGACATGCACTAATTTCCCTCTCTCAGCTTTTAGTGTTATAAGGTGTTGCTAGGCAGATTAACGCCCATTGCCGCCTTTTTTACCTTTAAGGCGTTACCATCAGCCCACCGGGGTATTTAAAGCCGCTACTCTTAGACCACAACAGACCCTTCCGAAGCATGACCTAGTGTGTGTTGTATCAGAACTTGTCTCCGCTTTGCAAAGCGCTCCAATAAAGATATTGATGTGATCTCAAGCCATCGTCTCAAGATCTGTTCTTCTATCCTCCGATCAACGGACCCGGGGAGGTAACTGCAGGTTGATCTCAACAAGGCCCAAAATGTGTTGAACTCTTTCTACAAAAGTTTAGAAAGCCAAAATAGAAAGACTACACATTCATTGCTCATAATGCTTCAGGATGTGACCATTACATTGTGTTACACTATCTCACCAAACAGGGTATCGCCCCTAAAATCATAATGAAAGGAAGCAGGGTAGTGCGCATGTATGATTTAGTTTACAGACAGAGGTGGATTGATTCGTCCAGTTTCCTACCCATGAGAATTGCAAAAACTCCTGCAGCGTTAGGTTTTGAAGACGCCAAAAAAGGCCATTTCCCTCATTACTATGATTATGACAACATGTCTGTACATGACAGAGCAGAGTTCATGCTGTGGTACAACGCAGTGCGTCATGGGGTGATTTCCGGAGGGAACTATATTCATATGGCGTTTTTTTTACGCAAAGCCTGCATTGTTTATCGTGAAGCCTTTTAGGAGTGTGCCAAGCTTGATCCTTTTGAATATATCACATTGGCTTCATGCTGCATGGCAGTGTTTAAGACACAATTTCTCCCCTATGACACGCTGGCATTGACATATGATGGGGCTTATATCAGGCAACACAAGGCATTTTCCAATGCATCCATCCAGTGGCTGGATATTGAGTCCTTCAAAAAAAAACTGATATTAGACACGCTTTGAATCATGGCGAGGAGCAGTTTGGACCATACTATGTTGACGGTTTTTGTCAACGAAACAAAACAAAAATTGCTCATGAGTTTGCAGGCTGTTTTTGGCATGGCTGCTCCAGATGTTTTAATCACGGCCATAAAAACCCCTCAAACCACATTACATTTGGAGTTCCTCACCGACAGTTGAAGGGAAAAATACAATCACTTAGACTAACACATAAACTAGAAGTTAAGGTTATGTGGGAATGTGAGTGGGAGAGAGCAAAACAAGGTGACCCAATTCTGCAGGACTTTTTGAAAACTTATGATGCACCTAAAAGACTCAACCCTCGAAAAGCTCTGTTTGGCGGTCGAACCAACGCGTACAAACTGTACTACAAGGCAGCTGAGGGTGAAAAGATGTATTATTATGACTTCACATCACTGTACCCAACTGTTCAGGCCCAATTGCTACCCCATAGGTCACCCCAAAGTGATCTTCCGCGATTTTGAACTGCTGGAAAATTATTTTGGGTTAATAAAGTGCACTGTACAGCCTCCCAGAGGATTGTACCGCTGAGTTACTAAAAGCTGTAGAAAAGGGTTATACTGTGGACAGGATAGATGAGGTATGGCATTTCAAATCTGTTTAAAGACTACGTGAAAACCTTCCGACAGTGGAAGCAGGGGGCGTCAGGTTATCCCAGCTATGCAAAAGACGAGAAGTCAAAAGCAAAATACATCCAAGATTATCAAGACAGAGAGGGGATTCATTTGAATCCAGACAGGATTGGTGTTAACAAAGCTGTGTGTAGCATTAATAAACTTCTTTTGAACTCTCTCTGGGGGCGCTTCTCTATGTGTGAAAATCTGGTCACAAGCGAACTAGTAACAGATCCTGATCTCTTTACCTCTACATGTTTAGTGTTTACATGTTTTCTATTCCTATCTGATCATGTCGCACTTGTCCAGTGGCGGTTCAGAGAAGCACAGACGGGTAGAACAAAAGACATAAACGTCTTTCTAGGAGCTATGACTACAGCATACGCACGTCTGATGCTTTATGATTTGATGGATAAGCTAGGTGAGAGATGTCTCTATTCTGATACAGACAGTGTCATTTTTGTTTCAAAGGAAGGTGGCTGGATGCCCGAAACAGGGCCCTTTTTAGGGGATTTGACCGACAAACTCAATGGAGATAGCGATGGGGGTGATAATATTGTGGAGTTTGTATCTGGCGGGCTGAAATGGTATGCATACCATTCTTTACACAACAAGACTGCGACACTGACTGCACACAATGCTTCCATTGTGACATGTGATGCCCTCGTGAAGCTTGTGCACGAATTTGTGGGGTGTAATGGGACAACGCAAAACATTGTGACAAAATCAGACACTTCAACTGAAAAACAAAACAGTCAGGAAACGCTTTCAGGTGGTCTACACAAAGAGACGGTCACTCCCTGATTTGACTACACTGCCATATGGTTACTGAGATGAGTGTTCGGGACATTCGTGTGTTTGATTGCAGGCTGCAGCATTCTTTCAGTCTTATTGTGTCAGGTCCTTCAATCTGTGGCAAGACCTATTTTGTAAAAATGCTGATAAAATAATATCAAAATATATTGATAACATTGTGTATATATATTCATGTTGGCAGCCAATGTATGATCATATCTTAAAATCTAGAAATGTAAATTTTATTGAAGGCCTGCCTGTATCTTTATGTGATGATTCATTTTTGCCTGTAAATAAAAACAATTTGTTGATCATTGATAATTTAATGAATGATGCTTGTAATAATGTTGAAGTTCAGAATGTTTTTACAAAGGATGTACATCACAGGAATTTAAGCTGTTTGTATCTTGTACAGAATTTGTTTTTTCACGGTAGTGGTAGCCGTACTATCAGTTTAAATGCCAGTGATCTTGTTATTTTCAAGAATCCTAGAGAAAAAACATTATTAAAAGTGCTTCCTCAGACTTTATTTTAACATTATGTGAGATTGCCTACAATGTTTTAAAAGGCAAGATACCTCTAACCAAAACACAATACCACAAGTTGAAAAAGAAGAAGGCGGGGATTAAATTATTTGCTGATAAAAAAATGTGGGTTTGGTACAGAAACCTCTCTTAAGTATTGCTGTGCCTTTTATATCTAGTCTTATAGCCTCAAGACCGAAATAAAATGAACATGGGACAGGCTCATGCCCATAACAGCAACTAAATCTTTTAAGACATCAACCCACGCGAGCATTTATAAGGGGATATGGTTGAAAATGAATTGGATCGCGATATGAGAGACATTTTGGACGAGAAAACTGAGGATATTCATGAAAAGGCAAAAAAATATTCCAGCGTCGTGCAGAGATTTCTCACAATGGTGAGGCAAGGTGAACGTGATCAGAATACACATACATTGTCTTTACCCCTGAATGAAAATGTGAACGGGACAGCGCGTGAGGAAGGCCATGAAAAAAAAGTGGCTGAAGAAATTTTAAAAAACATTCCAAAAAACAGCAAGAACAGAGTGCAGCATATTATGGATAAAATGATATAGATAGATAGATAGATAACTTTATTTATCCCCGAGGGGAAATTAGGTCATCGTAGCAGCGGTACAGAGCAATCAGAAGTACTAAAATAAGATAAAATATAAAATACAAAATATAATATACAAAATATGAACAGCAATAAAATAGAATAAAATAAAAAAGTACAGTATTGCAGATAAAACACTATATTAAATGTGCAGTGTGGATTTTAATGTGCAATTGGGATAAGGTGCATGTCAGTGATAGGTCACTATGAGTATTGAGAGTTTATTCCCTGAGCGTTGCTCAGCGTTGTTGTGCAGCGTTGTAAAGTCTGACGGCAGCAGGTAGGAATGATTTCCTGTGCCGTTCCTTAAGGCAGCGGGGTTGAATGAGTCTGCTGCTGAAGCTGCTCTGAAGCTTGTCCAGGGTTTTATGGAGGGGATGGGAGACATTGTCCATGATCACCAGCAGTTTTGCCAGCATCCTGTGCTCCACCACCTCCTCCAGGGTGACAAGCTTAGAGCCAACAACAGACCCTGCCTTCTTTATCAGTTTATTCAGTTTGTTCGCGTCTTTTGCTTTGATGCCCGCACCCCAGGACACCACAGCGAAGAAGATGGTGCTCGCGACAACAGACTGATAAAACATCTGAAGCATCCGGTTGCAGACATTAAAGGACCTGAGCCTCCTCAGGAAGTAAAGCCGGCTCAGGCCCTTCTTGTAGACTGCCTGTGTGTTTGTGGTCCACTCCAGTTTATTATCCAGCACCACACCCAGGTACTTGTAGGAGTCCACAATGTTTATGTCCGTCCCACCAATGCAGACTGGAGAGGGCGGGGGCTTGTTCCTCCTAAAGTCCACCACCATCTCTTTTGTCTTAGCCACATTCAGCTGCAGGTGGTTCTCCTCACACCACTTGACAAAATTGCCGACCAGGTCCCTGTACTCGTCCTCCCTTCCACCCTCTACACGCCCCACAATGGCCGTGTCATCAGAGAATTTCTGCAGATGACACGACTCAGTGCGGTACTTAAAGTCTGCTGTGTAGGTGGTGAAGAGGAAGGGCGACAGCACGGTTCCCTGGGGGGCACCAATGTTACTGATCAGGCGGTCAGACACACAGTTCCGTAATCTCACATACTGCGGCCTGCCCGTCAGATAGTCATTTACCCATGTGACGAGAGGAGAATCCACCTGCATGTTCTCCAGTTTGGCCTTCAGCAGCTCGGGCTGGATGGTGTTAAAAGCGCTGGAGAAGTCAAAGAACATGACGCGGACAGCAGTGTTGGGTCTATCCAGGGAGGAGTAGGCTTCCTGCAGCAGGTAGATGAGAGCATCATCAACCCCAACATGGGGCTGATATGCAAATTGTAGGGGGTCCTGTGATGGGCACACTAGGGGTCTGAGGTGTGCAAGAACCAGCCTCTCCATGACCTTCATAATGTGAGAGGTCAGTGCAATCGGCCTGTAGTCATCCAGTGCCACAGGATGTCCTTTTTTGGGCACTGGAACAAGGCAGGATGTTTTCCACAGCACTGGCACTCTCTGAAGGTGGAGGCTCAGGTTGAAGAGGTGCTGGAGAACTCCGCAGAGCTGGCTGGCACAGGCCTTCAGCACGCGAGGGCTGATGCGGTCCGGACCGGCGTCTTTTCTCTGGCTGAGCTTCTCCAGTTCTCTCCTCACCTGGCTGGCTGTGATGTTGTATCTGCCAAACATATTACTTCATGGACTAAACAGGGGGAATTTGTTTTTAACGGCAACGTGATAAAAGGATCCCACGTTTACGATTTGCTAAGAAGTGTAACAGCTACTCACAATATATCTGACAGTCAAAGGCCTACAGGATGGGACAAATACCTGCTATCATTATCTATGCTGAACATCCCTCTCTCAGTCGTACCCAATCATCAGGTTAAAAGAAGAATTGAAGAGCTTAAGAAACATTCACCTGTCACTCAATCTTTGACCCCCTCCCCTGCTAAAAGAAAGCGAAGCGCAGATGAGGAAGAAAGTCCTTTTCTATCTCCTAGACCTATGTTGTCAAACTGGATGCATTTTTGATTTTTGTACTGACTCATGTGGTGTTAAATTAAAAAAAAAAAAATATTACGTAATAAAGTGTTCAGAACCCCTTTATTTATTTATATTTTCATGCACAATACAGTTGGCATAAAATACAAAATAGCAAAAACTAAACAAAACTCATCTTAAAAATAAATCTCCAGATTGTACACATTGTACACACCCGAAGTGACTCTTTGCACATGAGACAGAGGGTTGTATCTTTTTCACAAATTTGCACACCATAACATAATTTTTCTGTAGATTATTACTATATTTCTTCATTAGAGCATCATAAGAAACCCCTCCATCCATATGATAGAGAAAAAAATACAATGCTGACCACACACTGTGGAGCATACATCTTGCACTTGTTTTACAGAATGCTGTATAGACACACTATTTCTTTTAAGAAAGGAAAGAATTGATTCAGGGAAGTGTGCGTATGTAGGCGCATTCCCAAAGCTGTCAAAGAATGAACCCACTCCATGTTCATTGATGTAGAGGGCCAACCAATGTTGACCACCCATGTAAGAGGGGTCAGTATTTATCACCAGCCCATAGGGTCTATTCATAATTTTTTTAGGTAGCTGATCGCTGGCAAATACTCCTACAAAGACACTTTGTTTTACCAGCTTGCCAAGAACCTCAGTCAACTCTATTGTGTTCATATTGTGAGGATCTCAGTAAAAATCAATGAGAACTTGCCGCCGTGAAGATATCTCGATTATAGAATCATGTGTGGAATAAATGATGGCATTTATTGTTCTCTGTAGAGGGTTTCTAAAACGCGCCTCTAGACGAATACTGCAATTTTTTATAAGGGACATATGCCCTCCACAGCCCTCATCAGGGGTCAAGATAAAGCAAAACATGGAATAACCTTTACAAAATTCATCCCTGGTTATCGCTACAGCAGTGTTTTTTAAATACTTGCCAGTGGCTGCATATAACTGGTGATACTCTCTTACGGCATTACCCCTGGCAAAATTGGGCTGAAAGGGTTTTGAGGGATATTGCTGCCCATCAACGTACAAACATAAAAAATCTATATCATAATGGTTAAATGCAAAAGGATTACGTGTATAAGATCCACTAAAAGATTCATTATTTACAAATGCTATAACAATACATTTCGGTATCTGCCCCAAAAATATATTTTTCTGATTACAGACCCGGATACCTGCAGGAGTGCTAAAATTCTTGATGCAGACCCTGTCAATAGGGTATTTCACGTTACTGTGCATTAGAGCTTTGGCGTGGGCGAGCTTAACAGAGGGAGACACAGTGACTTTCTTTATAAACAGGCTTGCGGACATAATACTGAACTTAAAGTCATCCACCGTATTTCTCATTAGACAAAATTTGTTTTTTGCTCTTATAAATTTAAGTTTAAGATCAACACAATTTATCAACAACTTGTCCTGATAAAACAGATCAGAGTGTATAGGGGAAATTAATTCCACCACACGACCTCCGTCTGTATACCCCATTCTCTTGATAAGTCCTTCATTATCACCGCCAGCTGTCACATCCTCCATATGACCTGCAGTGTCCATACAAAACAATCCAGCTCCAAACTGTGATTGTAATGCATCTTTCCCATAATTTAAAAGACATTCTATAATCCCTCGATAAGGATATGTGTTTGACGACTGTGTAATGAGTCTGTCCCCCAGCAATATATCCACTTGGGACAGAGTACATCCAGGGTAGTTAATAAAGCCAACTTCATCTCCTTGCGCCAGATTTCCCCGTTAGCCTTGGTGATCTTAGCACTGATGTACATAAAAGTACTGTTTAGGTCCAGATATTCTTCTGAGCTTGCAGGGATGTAAAATTCTAATGGAGCTGTGTCTGTAATGGCTGCTAGAGGAGGTACTTCCACATATACACATTTCTCAATACTTGTTTGTGTTAACGGAACGAGAAACAGGCCCAATTCCGATTTTACACATTCTTTTGACATTTCGTGTACTAAAGCCATTTTAGAATATATCTCCAGCTCTTGCCTTGCGTTTTGCCCCCTTACGTCTTCTCACGGGTGTACTTTTTCTTTTTAAAGCAACCCTCTTCTTATTTGCAACTAGGCGGCGCCTCTTTTGCTGGGAACTCCCCCTGCGCCCAGGTGGACGTTTTATTGGTAGATGAGATATGGCCATCATTCCAGACCCCTCTTGCTTTCTACTGCTATGGTTCATGTTCTGGTTTATCTCAGTTATGAAGAATTAATGATTAATGAGTGAAGTATAGTAATCATGTGTTAGCGTGTGTATTAGTAATGATTAATGAGTGTGATAATAAGACGCAGTAAGTATAATCATTTAAGAATGTGATAGTATGTGCCTCTGCTATTATTTGACCAGACTCAAGCTTTTCTGCTTTCTCCAAAAGCACACGAACTTTTGGCAGTCAGTCAAGGTCACAAAGACAATGAAATAGCCAGCTTGCACAAACGCACCTGGCAACTAGTTGAGATTATACCAAAACAATACCATACAAGGAGGCAGGAACAACCATATAAGGAGGTAGGCTGTAGGGAGGATGAGAATATGTGCTTTTTCACAGATAAAGAAGACGAGTCATGCCAAACAGATGAAACCCTGAAGGGCGGGGGTGGAAGATGGAGGAATCGGGACAGCTGCTTCTGAAATAAACATATGCACGCACAAGCGGACACATAACCACGCCTTTGTAATAAGTTTATATGCTGGAGCAGATAGAATAGAGATCAGGAACTTCTTGCCTCTGATCCTGGGTACTGTGACACCTTGAGCGGATCTCGGAAAGGATGCATCAAAGAGTTTCAATGAGACACCTCTACCGACATGTCCAGACACATCAATTCAATTCAATTCATTTATAGTGTCGAATCATAACAAAAGTTATCTCAGGACACGTTACAAAGTAGGTAAACACCACACTCAATGACTTATTTATGATTTACATAGACCCAACAATAACTCTGTAGAGTACAGTGGCAACGAAAACCTTCACTATAACCGGCGGGAACGTCAGACAGAACCAGCTGTGGAGGACGGCCATCTGTCTTGACCGGTTGGGGAGGAAGAAAAGGAGAGAGGAAGAGAGAAAAGACACACAGATGGACAGAGAGAGACAGACAGACACACTTCCAGAGATGCAAGCAAAGCCTAACAGTAACTATAATAATATTTATAGTAATGTGAATATGACGTATATGTTAAGACAGTTAATACAACAGAATAGTAGAAACAAGCACAGCTAAGGTTATAGAATATGAAAATGATAATAATTATGGTGGCAAACATGATCAATGATGAGTAGTGGCAATAGCAGCTACGATATAGCTACAAATTTTATAGTTTATTAAACTAGTGATAGTATATATATGAGTAACAGTGATAATAGCAGCAGGAAGCGTCATGTAGGACCACGGCAGCAGGCACCACCACGATCAGCAGAGACCTGCGAGACGACAAAGAACAAACAACTCCGGGGAAGAAGCTGAATTAGTATCATGCATTGATGAGACATTAATGATACAGACAGAAAGGAGAGAAGCTCAGAGTATCAGGAAAAGTATTATCCCCCGGCAGACTAGGCCTATAGCAGCATAATTAAGCAGAACAAAATTTTATCGTAAGCCCTAGCAAAAAGGAAAGTTTTAAGTTTATTCTTAAATAAGGAGACAGTGTCTGCCTCCCCAATAACATTTGGGAGTTTGTTCCACAGGAGAGGAGCTTGGTAGCTGAAGGCTCTGCCTCCACTTCTACTTTTGGAGACTCTAGGAACGACGAGTAGCCCTGCATTCTCAGAGCGCAGAGATCTAGTTGGGTGATACGGTACTATGAGCTCTTTAAGATACGTTGGAGCCTGACCAATAAGAGCTTTGTAAGTAAGGAGAAGGATTTTAAATTCTATTCTAGATTTTACAGGTAGCCAGTGCAAAGAAGCTAATACAGGTGTCACGGACCAGACAGATGAGGACCACAAGTGCGTCACGTTTTAAGAGTTTTATTGAGGGTTCCAGAGAGGGAAAGGGAGTGCAGTTCAGGGTGAGGCAGTGATCGTAGTCAGGCAGAAAGGCAGGTCGGTTTACCGGGGCAGAAGATCATACAGGTCCAGAGGAGAAGGCAGGTCGGGTTCTCCAGGGCAGACGATCAGGCAGGTTCAGGGGCGAAGGCAGGTCGGGTTTTCCGGGGCAGACGATCAGGCAGGTTCAGGGGCAAAGGCAGGTCGGGTTTTCCGGGGCAGACGATCAGGCAGGTTCAGGGGCGAAGACAGGTCGGGTTTACCAAGGCAGAAGATCAGGCAGGTTCAGGGGCGAAGGCAGGTCGGGTTTTCCGGGGCAGAAGATCAGGCAGGTTTACAGGCAGGTCTGGGTTGTACAGGAGTCAGGGAGTAAAGCCAGTGAAGCACGATACTGAAGCAACTTCGCAGATGGTCTGACAAGGCTGAGCTGAAAAGCAGGACTCTTTATGCTGGAGGTGGTGAGTGGGAAATGCACTGCAGCTGGCAGGTAAGCGGGAGCAGAGCAGAGACAGGTGAAGCTGATGAGTACAATTAGTGAGTTGCCAGGCAGAGAGAGAGAGCTCATGACAACAGGAGATATTTTACTTTCTCTTCTATTTGTTTTAGTTAGTACACGAGCTGCAGCATTTTGGACCAACTGGAGACTCTTAACGGACTTATTGGAGCAGCCTGATAATAAGGAGTTGCAATAGTCCAGCCTAGAAGTAACAAATGCATGGACTAGTTTCTCTGCATTTTTCTGAGACACAATGTTCCTAATTTTCGCAATATTAGGCAGGTGAAAATATGCAGTCCTTGTCGTTAGTTTTATGTGAGAATCGAAGGACATATCCTGATCAAAAATAACTCCCAGATTCCTTACTGTGGTGCTGACAACACAACATCATCCAGAGTAACAATGTCTTTAGCTATTGAGTTTCGGAGGCCTTTTGGGCCAAGTACAATAACTTCAGTTATGTCTGAGTTTAACATCAGAAAATTGCAGGGATCCAGCTTTTTATTTCTTTAATGCACATTTGAAGTTTATACAACTGATCGGTTTCTTCTGGTTTGATCGACAAATATAATTGTGTATCATCAGCATAACAATGAAAATGTATGGAGTGCTTCCTTATAATATTTCCTAAGGGAAGCATATGTAAGGTGAAAAGAATCGGTCCAAGGACAGAACCCTGTGGGACTCCGTGACTAACTTTAGTGTGCATGGAGGATTTGTCATTAACATGTACAAACTGAGATCTATCTGATAAATATGACTTAAACCAGCTCAGTGCGGTTCCTTTAATGCCAATTAGATGCTCCAGTCTCTGTAGCAGGATGTGATGGTCAATAGTGTCGAAGGCCGCACTAAGATCTAGTAAAACAAGCACAGAGACAAGTCCTTTGTCTGAAGCTATAAGAAGGTCGTTAGCACTGAGACAGCAATGGTGAAAATTACTATGATTTGCTCTAAATCCTGACTGGAAGTCCTCAAGTAACTCATTATTATGTAAAAAGTCACACAACTGATTGGCAACTAATTTCTCTAGGATCTTAGAGAGAAAAGGAAGGTTAGATATAGATCTATAGTTGGCTAGTACCTCAAGATAAAGACTGGGCTTTTTAAGAAGAGGTTTAATTACAGCTACTTTAAAAGACTGTGGTACATAACCTGCTGATAAAGACATGTTAATCATATCTAATACAGGAGTGCTAATTAAAGGTAACACTTCTTTGAGTAACCTAGTTGGAATAGAGTCTAGGAGACAAGTAGAAGGTTTTGATGCTGAAATTGTAGAGGTTAATTTGTTAAGGTCGACTCTAGAAAAGCAGTCCAAGAATATATCAGGTCGTACAGTTTCTAAGGTTCCTGGGTTTGATCAAAAATTGGTGCCAAGCGAGTTGATTTTGTCTCTATTAGTTGTAATTTTGTCATTAAAGAAGGTCATGAAGTCGTTACTACTGAGGGTTATAGGAATACATGGCTCAATAGAGCTGTGGCTCTCTGTCAGCCTGGCTACAGTGCTGAAAAGAAATCTAGGATTGTTCTTATTCTCCTCTATTAAAGATGAGTAATAGGCTGCTCTCGCATTATAGAGGGCCTTCCTATATGTTTTAAGACTTTCTTGCCAAACTAAGTGAGATTCCTTCAGTTTAGTGGAGCGCCATTTACTTTCCAACTTTCGCGATATTTGTTTTAATTCACGGATTTGTGAGTTATACCACGGAGCTAACTTCCTCTGTTTTATTATCTTCTTTTTTTAAAGGAGCAACAGAGTCGAGTGTTGTTCATAGTTAGCCTGCAACACTGTCAACAATGTGATCAATTTCAGAGATACTAACGTTAGTGCAGGAATCTTGAATTGAGGCATTAAAGTAAATGCAGATGGAATCGCTTCCTTAAATTTAGTTATAGCACTATCAGATAAACATCTAGTGTAGACACTTTTACCCAGAGGTGAGTAGTCCTGTAATATGAATTCAAAAGTTATTAAATAATGGTCTGATAAAATAAGATTCTGTTGAAAGACTATTAAGTCATTAATTTCCACACCATAAGCCAGAACAAGGTCGAGGGTGTGATTAAAACAGTGAGTAGGTTTATGTACACTCTGACTAAAACCAATCGAATCTAATAGAGAGATAAACGCAATACTAAGACTTTATTATCGCTGTCCAAATGGATATTAAAATCACCTACAATGATTACTTTGTCAGATTTAAGGACTAAATTTGACAGAAACTCTGAGAATTCAGACAGAAATTCAGAGTACGGACCAGGAGCACGGTACACTATAACAAATATAAGTGACTGCACAGTTTTCCAGGTTGAATGTGAAAGACTAAGAACAAGACTTTCAAATGAATTATAATTTAGTTAAGGTTTAGGGTTTATTAATAGGCCTGAGTCATAAATAGCTGCAACGCCTCCTCCTCGACCACTGCCTCGAGGAATATGAGTATTAATATGACTGGGAGGAGTGGATTCATTTAGGCTAACATATTCTTCAGGACACAGCCATGTTTCGGTCAGACAGAGTAAATCAATATGGTTATCTGATATCACATCGTTTACTAATACAGCTTTAGATGACAGAGATCTGATGTTTAAAAGTCCACATTTTACTTTCTGATATTGTTGCATAGTCGCAGATTTTTTGCGTTGATTTGTATCAAGTTTTTCTGTATAGCTCCTCTTCTGTTCATTTTTGATCTGTCTAATTTATATGATCGTGGGGCAGACAGTGTTTGTATACTAAACTGAGCTGAAAAATGCTCCTCAGGGAGCACAGAGAGGTGTGTAAGACTGCCACTCTGCTTCCTGGGCACCTGCGATAAGGGCAGCGCAGAGAGGTGTATTAAACTGCGACTCTGCTTCCTGATCCCAACACTGGGTTGTCATGGTTTTAGACCGCTAACAACTGCGTCCAGGTTCTTAGATATGAGAGCGGCACCCTCCAAAGTAGGATGAATACCATCTCTCTTAATAAGACCAGGTTTTCCCCAGAAAGACTGCCAATTATCTACGAAGCCCACATTATTTACGGAGTCCGACATAGTTTTTGCATAAGCAAACACCGACTCCACATTAATTTTAGTGACCTCCGATTGACATAATCGGGTGTCACCTTAAGACAATACGTCTGCAACCTCCCAAACCCCCTGATTCCCACAACTGTAACAGTAACAAGAATAAAAACTTATAATGATAAGAAGAAATCTTCTCATATAAATAACTGTTTTAAAAAAACTACAACACACACACACACACACACACACACACACACACACACACACACACACACACACACACACACACACACACACACACACACACACACACACACACACACACACACACACACACACACACACACACACACACACACACACACACACACACACACACACACACACACACACACACACACACACACACACACACACACACACACACACACACACACACATATCTAATGAAAAAGAATTAACAAGAAAACACAGCCTCTAAGAGAAAATACTATCTTGACTATATCTCTTCTCGTTTAAACACCACTAATTTACACTAAATCACAAGAGACAGAACAAAAAAATACTATTTTGATTAAAATCTCTACTCATATAAACACCAATATTCTAACCAGATTTGATTTTAAAAACACCACTTTATATAGTACTCTTGCATACTTTTTTATTTTAAAAATAGACCTACATTCTTATCTATATACAATCATACTATTTTTTTTATTTTTGGTAACTCTGCTCATCTCTATTCTAACTTAAAACCTCTATTTAAAAACACTACATCAGCAGGACATGAAAAAATGGTCTTACTATTTAAAAACAAAACAACTCTCATCTAAGCCCAACTCTAACCCTTTCACATTATTTACAACATAAGGATTCAGTAAAAACCCTCACATTAAAACATGTCAGGACACATCAACTTATGTAAAAAGACCTAGATACTTTAAAAACAAAACAAAAAAAACGTGAGGCTTGCCACGCATGCGCTGTGTCACACAAAACATATTTAAACTACAATCACACAGACGCTGAAATAATACGTCACTTAACGGCGCCAGCTAAAACAGAGCATGCGCAGTCACAACAGAAATATAAAACTACACACACACACACAAACAGAAGCGGAAATAATACGTCAGATAATCGCGACCCCTAAAAACAGACCCGCAGCATGCACATTGTCAACACAGGCACACACGCAGGATCACACACAGACGCTCAGAAAATACATTAACAAGAGGACTCCACACAAAAACCACTTTAGTTAAAACTTAAACTATTTATATCTATACAACATCCTATAACACACATCACACATATTTCAAATGTGCGCTAAAAAAAAACATGCCAATAGGGTGCACCTGATATACTACTGAGAGCCAATCCGAGGCCAGCTCAGTGAGAAGCAATCAGAGGCCAGCTCTCAGAGGGCATAAGTGAAGCCAGCTCTGTGAGAGCCAATCAGAGGACAGCTCTGTTTGAGCCAATCAGACGGCAGCTCTGTTATAGCCAACAGGATGCCAGCTCCGTGAGAGCCAATCAGAAGCCAGCTTTTTGAAAGACAATCAGAAGCCAGCTCTGTGAGAGCCAATGAGAGGCAAGCTCTGTGAGACCCAATCAGAGGCCAGCTTCTTGAAAGCCAATCAGAGTCCGGCTCTGTGAGAGAAAATCAGATGCCAGCTCTGTGAGAGCTAATCAGAAGCTAGTCCTGTGAGACCCAATCAGAGGCCAGCTTTTTCAAAGCCAATCTGAGGCCCGCTCTGTGAGAACCAAAAAAATCAGAAATCAGAGACCAGTGAGTGCCAATCAGCGGCCAGTGAGAGCCAACCAAAGGCAAGCTCAGCGAGAGCCAATGAGAAGCCAGCTCTGTGATAGCCAATCAGAGGCCAGCTCGGTGAGAGCCAATCAAAGGCCAGCTCTCTGACAGCCAATCAGAGAGAGCCAACCAGAGGCCAGCTCTCTGACAGCCAATCAGAGAGAGCTAACTGGAGGCCAGCTCAATGAGAGCCAATCTGAGGCCAGCTCAGTGAGAAGCAATCAGAGGCCAGCTCTCAGATAGCATAACAGAAGCCAGCTCTCTGAGAGCCAATCTGAGGACAGCTCTGTTTGAGCCAATCAGAGGCCAGCTCTGTGACAACCAATCAGAGGACAGCTCTGTTTGAGCCAATCAGACACCAGCTCTGTTATAGACAATTAGATGCCAGCTCTGTGAGAAACAATCAGAGGCCAGCTCTCTAAGAGCCAATAAAAGGCCAGCTCGGCGAGAGCCAATGAGAAGCCAGCTCTGTGATAGCCAATCAGAGAGAGCCAACTGGAGGCAAGCTCAATGAGAGCCAATCCGAGGCCAGCTCAGTGAGAAGCAATCAGAGGCCAGCTCTCAGATAGCATAACAGAAGCCAGCTCTGTCAGAGCCAATCAGAGGACAGCTCTGTTTGAGCCAACAGGATGCCAGCCCTGTGAGAGCCAATCAGAAGCCAGCTTTTTGAAAGACAATCAGAAGCCAGCTCTGTGAGAGCCAAGTAGAGACAAGCTCTGTGAGACCAAATCAGAGGCCAGCTTCTTGAAAGCCAATCAGAGTCCGGCTCTGTGAGAGCCAATCAGAAGCCAGCTCTTTGAGAGCTAATCAGAAGCAAGCCCTGTGAGAGCCAAAAAATCAGAAATCAGAGACCTGTGAGAGCCAATCAGAGGCAAGTGAGAGTCAACCAAAGGCCAGCTCTCTGACAGCCAATCAGAGGCCAGCTCAGTGAGAAGCAATCAGAGGCCAGCTCTAAGATAGCATAAGAGAAGCCAGCTCTCTGAGAGCCGATCAGAGGACAGCTCTGTTTGAGCCAATCAGACGCCAGCTCTTTTATAGGCAATAAGATGCCAGCTCAGTGATAAGCAATCAGATGCCAGCTCTGTGGGAGCCAATTAGACGCCATCTTTTGAAAAGCCAATCTGAGGCCGGCTCTGTGAGAACCAATCAGAGACTAGTGAGAGCTAATCAGAGGCCAGCTCAGTGAGAACCAATCAGAGGCCAGCTCTGTAAGAAGCAATCAGAGCCTAGCTCTGTGATAGCCATTCTTAGGCCAGCTCTGTGAGAGCGAATCAGAAGCCATCCCTGTGAGAGCCAATTAGATGCCAGCTCTGTGAGAGCCAATCAGAGGCCAACTCTGTGAGAGCCAATCAGATGCCAGCTCAATGAGAAGCCAGCTGTGTGAGAACCAATCAGAAGCCAGCTCAATGAGAAAAAGCAATAAGAGGCCAATTCTGTGAGAGCCAATCAGAAGCCAGAACAATGAGAAGCCAGCTGTGTGAGAACCAATCAAAAGCCAGCTCAATGAGAAGCAAGCTCTCTGAGAGTCAATCAGAGGCCAACTGTGTGAGAGCCAAACAGGGGTCAGCTCTGTGATTGTCAATCAGAGGCCAGCTTGTTGGGAACCAATTAAGAGGCCAGCTCTGTAAGAGCCAATGAGAGGCAAGCTCTGTGAGACCCAATCAGAGGCCAGCTCTGTGTGAGCAAATCAGAAGCAAGCTTTCTAAAGCCAATCAGAGTCCAGCTCTGTGAGAGCCAATCAGAAGCCAGCTCTGTGAGAGCTAATCAGAAGCAAGCCCTGTGAGAGCCTATCAGATGCCAGCTCTGTGAGAGCCAATCAGAAGCCAGCTTTTTTAAAGCCAATTAGAGGCCGTCCCTGTAAGAGCCAATCGGAGACCAATGAGAGCCAATCAGAGGCCAGTGAGAGCCAACCGGAGGCCAACTCTGTGAGAGCCGATCCGAGGCCATCTCAGTGAGAAGCAATCAGAGGCTAGCTCTCAGATAGCATAACAGAAGCCAGCTCTGTGAGAGCCAATCAGAGGACAGCTCTTTTTGAGCCAATCAGACGCCAGCTCGTTTAAAGCCAATAAGATGCCAGCTCTGTGAGAAAAATTCAGAGGCCAGCTCTCTAAGAGCCAATCAAAGGCCAGCTTGGCTAGAGCCAATGAGAAGCCAGCTCTGTGACAGCCAATCTGAGACCAGCTCTGTGAAAGCCAATCAGAGGCCAGCTCTATGAGAGCCAATCAAAGGCCAGCTCTGTGAGAGCAAATTAAAGGCCAGCTCGGAGGGAGACAATAAGAGGCCAGCTCTGTGAGAGCCAATCAGAGACCAGTGAGAGTAAATCAGAGGCCAGCTCCCTGAGAGCCAATCTGAGGCCAGCTCTGTGAGAGCAAATTAAAGGCCAGCTCGGAGAGAGCCAATAAGAGGCCAGCTCAGTGAGAACCAATCAGAGGCCAGCTCAGTGAGAAGCAATCAGATGGCAGCTCTGTGAGAGCAAATCAGAGGCCAGCTTCTTGAAAGACAATCGGAGTCCGGCTCTGTGAGAGCCAATCAGAAGCCAGCTCTGTGAGAGCTAATTAGAAGCAATCCCTGTGAGAGCAAATATGATGCCCGCTCTTTGAGAGCCAATCAAAAGCCAGGTTTTTGAAAGCCAATCTGAGGCCTGCTCTGTGATAACCAATCAGAGACCAGTGAGAGCCGATCAGAGGCCAGTGAGAGCCATCCAGAGGACAGCTCTGTGAGAGCCAATCAGAGGACAGCTCTGTTTGAGCCAATCAGACGCCAGTTCTGTTATAGCCGATAAGATGCCAGCTCTGTGAGAAAAAATCAGAGGCCAGCTCTCTGAGAGCAAATAAAAGGCCAGCTCGGCGAGAGCTAATCAGAAGCAAGCCCTGTGAGAGCCAATCCGATGCCAGCTCTGTGAGAGCAAATCAGAAGCCAGCTTTTTGAAAGCATATCTGAGGCCGGCTCTGTGAAAAACAATCAGAGACCAGTGAGATCCAATCAGAGGCCAGCTCCCTGAAAGCCAATCTTAGGCCAGCTCTGTGAGCAGAAATCAGAGGCCAGCTCTCAGATAGCATAACAGAAGCCAGCTCTGTGAGAGCCAATCAGAGGACAGCTCTGTTTGAGCCAATCAGACGCCAGCTCTGTTATAGCCAATAAGATGCCAGCTCTGTGAGAAACATTCAGAGGCCTGCTCTCTAAGAGCCAATCGAAGGCCAGCTCGGCGAGAGTCAATGAGAAGCCAGCTCTGTGATAGCCAATCAGTGGCCAGCTCAGTGAGCGCAAATCAGAGGTCAGCTCAGTGAGAATTATTTAGAGGCCAGCTCTGTAGGCGTCAATCTGAGGGCGGCTCTGTGAGAGCCACTCTGAGGCCAGCTCAGTGAGAACCAATCAGAGGCCATCTCTGTTAGAAGCAATCAGAGACTAGCTCTGTGATAGCAAATCTAAGGCCAGCTCTGTGAGAGCGAATCAGAAGCCATCCCTCTGAGAGCCAATCAGACGCCAGCTCGATGAGAGCCAATCAGAAACTAGCCCTGTAAGAGCCAATTAGATGCCAGCTCAGTGAGAGCAAATCCGAAGCTAGCTTTTTGAAAGCTAATCAGATGCCAGCCCGGTGAGAGCTAATCAGAGGCCAACTCTGTGAGAGCCAATCAGATGCCAGCTCAATGAGAAGCCAGCTGTGTGAGAACCAATCAGAAGCCAGCTCAATGAGAAGCAAGCTCTGTGAGAGCCAATCAGAGGCAAGCTCTGTGAGACCCAATAAGAGGCCAGCTCAGTGAGAACCAATCAAAGGCCAGCTCGTTGGGAACCAATCAGAGGCCAGCTCTGTAAGAGCCAATGAGAGTCCAGCTCTGTTAGAGCCAATCAGAAGCCAGCTCTGTGAGAGCTAATCTGAAGCAAGCCCTGTGAGAGTTAGAGGCCGTCTCTGTGAGAGCCAATCAGAGACCAATGAGAGCCAATCAGAGGCCAGTGAGAGCCAACCGGAGGCCAGCTCTGTGAGAGCCAATCCGAGGCCAGCTCAGTGAGAAGCAATCAGAGGCTATCTCTTAGATGGCATAACAGAAGCCAGCTCTGTGAGAACCAATCTTAGGCCAGCTCTGTGAGAGCGATTCAGAAGCCATCCCTGTGAGAGCCAATCAGATGCCAGCTCTGTGAGAGCGAATAAGAAGCCAGCCCTGTGAGAAGAAATCAGAGGCCAGCTCTCAGACAGCATAACAGAAGCCAACTCTGTGAGAGCCAATCAGAAGACAGCTCATTTTGAGTCAATCAGACGCCAGCTCTGTTATAGCCAATAAGATGCCAGCTCTGTGAGAAAAATTCAGAGGCCAGCTCTCTAAGAGCCAATCGAAGGCCAGCTTGGAGAGAGCCAATGAGAAGCCAGCTCTGTGACAGCCAATCTGAGATCAGCTCTGTGGTAGCCAATCAGAGGCCAGCTCTTCGATAGCCAATCAGAGTCCAGCTCTGTGAGAGCCAATTAGAAGCCAGCTTTTTGAAAGAAAATCAGAAGCCAGCTATGTGAGAGACAATCAGAGACCAGTGAGAGTAAATCAGAGGCAAGCTCTGTGAGAGCCAATTAAAGGCCAGCTCGGAGAGAGCCAATAAGAGGCCAGCTCAGTGAGAAGCAATCAGATGGCAGCTCTGTGAGAGCAAATCAGAGGCCAGCTTCTTGAAAGACAATCGGAGTCCGGCTCTGTGAGAGCCAATCAGAAGCCAGCTCTGTGAGAGCTAATTAGAAGCTATCCCTGTGAGAGCAAATCAGATGCCCGCTCTTTGAGAGCCAATCAAAAGCCAGGTTTTTGAAAGCCAATCTGAGGCCTGCTCTGTGATAACCAATCAGAGACCAGTGAGAGCCGATCAGAGGCCAGTGAGAGCCATCCAGAGGACAGCTCTGTGAGAGCCAATCAGAGGACAGCTCTGTTTGAGCCAATCAGACGCCAGCTCTGTTATAGCCGATAAGATGCCAGCTCTGTGAGAAAAAATCAGAGGCCAGCTCTCTGAGAGCAAATAAAAGGCCAGCTCGGCGAGAGCTAATCAGAAGCAAGCCCTGTGAGAGCCAATCCGATGCCAGCTCTGTGAGAGCAAATCAGAAGCCAGCTTTTTGAAAGCATATCTGAGGCCGGCTCTGTGAAAAACAATCAGAGACCAGTGAGATCCAATCAGAGGCCAGCTCCCTGAAAGCCAATCTTAGGCCAGCTCTGTGAGCAGAAATCAGAGGCCAGCTCTCAGATAGCATAACAGAAGCCAGCTCTGTGAGAGCCAATCAGAGGACAGCTCTGTTTGAGCCAATCAGACGCCAGCTCTGTTATAGCCAATAAGATGCCAGCTCTGTGAGAAACATTCAGAGGCCTGCTCTCTAAGAGCCAATCGAAGGCCAGCTCGGCGAGAGAAAATGAGAAGCCAGCTCTGTGATAGCCAATCAGTGGCCAGCTCAGTGAGCGCAAATCAGAGGTCAGCTCAGTGAGAATTATTTAGAGGCCAGCTCTGTAGGCGTCAATCTGAGGGCGGCTCTGTGAAAGCCACTCTGAGGCCAGCTCAGTGAGAACCAATCAGAGGCCAGCTCTGTTAGAAGCAATCAGAGCCTAGCTCTGTGATAGCAAATCTAAGGCCAGCTCTGTGAGAGCGAATCAGAAGCCATCCCTCTGAGAGCCAATCAGACGCCAGCTCGATGAGAGCGAATCAGAAACTAGCCCTGTAAGAGCCAATTAGATGCCAGCTCAGTGAGAGCAAATCCGAAAGCTAGCTTTTTGAAAGCTAATCAGATGCCAGCCCGGTGAGAGCTAATCAGAGGCCAACTCTGTGAGAGCCAATCAGATGCCAGCTCAATGAGAAGCCAGCTGTGTGAGAACCAATCAGAAGCCAGCTCAATGAGAAGCAAGCTCTGTGAGAGCCAATCAGAGGCAAGCTCTGTGAGACCCAATAAGAGGCCAGCTCAGTGAGAACCAATCAAAGGCCAGCTCGTTGGGAACCAATCAGAGGCCAGCTCTGTAAGAGCCAATGAGAGTCCAGCTCTGTTAGAGCCAATCAGAAGCCAGCTCTGTGAGAGCTAATCTGAAGCAAGCCCTGTGAGAGTTAGAGGCCGTCTATGTGAGAGCCAATCAGAGACCAATGAGAGCCAATCAGAGGCCAGTGAGAGCCAACCGGAGGCCAGCTCTGTGAGAGCCAATCCGAGGCCAGCTCAGTGAGAAGCAATCAGAGGCTATCTCTTAGATAGCATAACAGAAGCCAGCTCTGTGAGAACCAATCTTAGGCCAGCTCTGTGAGAGCGATTCAGAAGCCATCCCTGTGAGAGCCAATCAGATGCCAGCTCTGTGAGAGCGAATAAGAAGCCAGCCCTGTGAGAAGAAATCAGAGGCCAGCTCTCAGACAGCATAACAGAAGCCAACTCTGTGAGAGCCAATCAGAAGACAGCTCATTTTGAGTCAATCAGACGCCAGCTCTGTTATAGCCAATAAGATGCCAGCTCTGTGAGAAAAATTCAGAGGCCAGCTCTCTAAGAGCCAATCGAAGGCCAGCTTGGAGAGAGCCAATGAGAAGCCAGCTCTGTGACAGCCAATCTGAGACCAGCTCTGTGGTAGCCAATCAGAGGCCAGCTCTTCGATAGCCAATCAGAGTCCAGCTCTGTGAGAGCCAATTAGAAGCCAGCTTTTTGAAAGAAAATCAGAAGCCAGCTATGTGAGAGACAATCAGAGACCAGTGAGAGTAAATCAGAGGCAAGCTCTGTGGGAGCCAATTAAAGGCCAGCTCGGAGAGAGCCAATAAGAGGCCAGCTCAGTGAGAAGCAATCAGAGGCCATCTCTGTGAGAGCAAATCAGAGGCCAGCTTCTTGAAAGACAATCGGAGTCCGGCTCTGTGAGAGCCAATCAGAAGCCAGCTCTGTGAGAGCTAATCAGAAGCAAGCCCTGTCAGAGCCAATCAGATGCCCGCTCTTTGAGAGCCAATCAAAAGCCAGGTTTTTGAAAGCCAATCTGAGGCCGGCTCTGTGATAACCAATCAGAGACCAGTGAGAGCCAATCAGAGGCCATTGAGAGCCACCCAGAGGACAGCTCTGTGAGAGCCAATCAGAGGACAGCTCTGTTTGAGCCAATCCGAAGCCAGCTCTGTTATAGCCGATTAGATGCCAGCTCTGTGAGAAAAAAATCAGAGGCCAGCTCTCTGAGAGCCAATAAAAGGCCAGCTCAGCGAGAGCTTATCAGAAGCAAGCCCTGTGAGAGCCAATCAGAAGCCAGCTCTGTGAGAGCAAATCAGACGCCAGCTTTTTGAAAGCATATCTGAGGACAGCTCTGTGAAAACAAATCAGAGACCAGTGAGAGCCAATCAGAGGCCAGCTCCCTGAAAGCCAATCCGAGGACAGCTCAGTGAAAACCAATCAGAGGCCAGCTCTGTAAGAAGCAATCAGAGCCCAGCTCTGTGATAGCCACTCTTAGGCCAGCTCTGTGAGAGCGATTCAGAAGCCATCCCTGTGAGAGCCAATCAGATGCCAGCTCTGTGAAAGCAAATAAGAAGCCAGCCCTGTGAGAAGAAATCAGAGGCCAGCTCTCAGATAGCATTACAGAAGCCAGCTCTGTGAGAGCAAATTAAAGGCCAGCTCCGAGAGAGCCAATAAGAGGCCAGCTCAGTGAGAACCAATCAGAGGCCAGCTCAGTGAGAAGCAATCAGATGGCAGCTCTGTGAGAGCAAATCAGAGGCCAGCTTCTTGAAAGACAATCGGAGTACGGCTCTGTGAGAGCCAATCAGAAGCCAGCTCTGTGAGAGCTAATTAGAAGCAATCCCTGTGAGAGCAAATCAGATGCCCGCTCTTTGAGAGCCAATCAAAAGCCAGGTTTTTGAAAGCCAATCTGAGGCCTGCTCTGTGATAACCAATCAGAGACCAGTGAGAGCCGATCAGAGGCCAGTGAGGGCCATCCAGAGGACAGCTCTGTGAGAGCCAATCAGAGGACAGCTCTGTTTGAGCCAATCAGACGCCAGCTCTGTTATAGCCGATAAGATGCCAGCTCTGTGAGAGCAAATACAAGGCCAGCTTGGCGAGAGCTAATCAGAAGCAAGCCCTGTGAGAGCCAATCCGATGCCAGCTCTGTGAGAGCAAATCAGAAGCCAGCTTTTTGAAAGCATATCTGAGGCCGGCTCTGTGAAAAACAATCAGAGACCAGTGAGAGCCAATCAGAGGCCAGCTCCCTGAAAGCCAATCTTAGGCCAGCTCTGTGAGAAGAAATCAGAGGCCAGCTCTCAGATAGCATAACAGAAGCCAGCTCTGTGAGAGCCAATCAGAGGACAGCTCTGTTTGAGCCAATCAGACGCCAGCTCTGTTATAGCCAATAAGATGCCAGCTCTGTGAGAAACATTCAGAGGCCTGCTCTCTAAGAGCCAATCAAAGGCCAGCTCGGCGAGAGCCAATGAGAAGCCAGCTCTGTGATAGCCAATCAGTGGCCAGCTTAGTGAGAGCAAATCAGAGGTCAGCTCAGTGAGAATTATTTAGAGGCCAGCTCTGTAGGCGTCAATCTGAGGGCGGCTCTGTGAGAGCCACTCTGAGGCCAGCTCAGTGAGAACCAATCAGAGGCCAGCTCTGTTAGAAGCAATCAGAGCCTAGCTCTGTGATAGCAAATCTAAGGCCAGCTCTGTGAGAGCGAATCAGAAGCCATCCCTCTGAGAGCCAATCAGACGCCAGCTCGATGAGAGCCAATCAGAAACCAGCCCTGTAAGAGCCAATTAGATGCCAGCTCTGTGAGAGCAAATCAGAAGCTAGCTTTTTGAAAGCTAATCAGATGCCAGCCCAGTGAGAGCTAATCAGAGGCCAACTCTGTGAGAGCCAATCAGATGCCAGCTCAATGAGAAGCCAGCTGTGTGAGAACTAATCAGAAGCCAGCTCAATGAGAAGCAAGCTCTGTGAGAGCCAATCAGAGGCAGGCTCTGTGAGACCCAATAAGAGGCCAGCTCAGTGAGAACCAATCAAAGGCCATCTCGTTGGGAACCAATCAGAGGCCAGCTCTGTAAGAGCCAATGAGAGTCCAGCTCTGTTAGAGCCAATCAGAAGCCAGCTCTGTGAGAGCTAATCAGAAGCAAGCCCTGTGAGAGTTAGAGGCCGTCTCTGTGAGAGCCAATCCGAGGCCAGCTCAGTGAGAAGCAATCAGAGGCTTACTCTTAGATAGCATAACAGAAGCCAGCTCTGTGAGAACCAATCTTAGGCCAGCTCTGTGAGAGCGATTCAGAAGCCATCCCTGTGAGAGCCAATCAGATGCCAGCTCTGTGAGAGCGAATAAGAAGCCAGCCCTGTGAGAAGAAATCAGAGGCCAGCTCTCAGACAGCATAACAGAAGCCAGCTCTGTGAGAGCCAATCAGAAGACAGCTCATTTTGAGTCAATCAGACGCCAGCTCTGTTATAGCCAATAAGATGCCAGCTCTGTGAGAAAAATTCAGAGGCCAGCTCTCTAAGAGCCAATCAAAGGCCAGCTTGGAGAGAGCCAATGAGAAGCCAGCTCTGTGACAGCCAATCTGAGACCAGCTCTGTGGTAGCCAATCAGAGGCCAGCTCTTCGATAGCCAAACAGAGTCCAGCTCTGTGAGAGCCAATTAGAAGCCAGCCATTGAAAGAAAATCAGAAGCCAGCTATGTGAGAGACAATCAGAGACCAGTGAGAGTAAATCAGAGGCAAGCTCTGTGAGAGCCAATTAAAGGCCAGCTCGGAGAGAGCCAATCAGAGTCCAGCTCTGTGAGAGCCAATTAGAAGCCAGCTTTTTGAAAGAAAATCAGAAGCCAGCTATGTGAGAGACAATCAGAGACCAGTGAGAGTAAATCAGAGGCAAGCTCTGTGAGAGCCAATTAAAGGCCAGCTCGGAGAGAGCCAATAAGAGGCCAGCTCAGTGAGAAGCAATCAGAGGCCAGCTTCTTGAAAGACAATCGGAGTCCGGCTCTGTGAGAGCCAATCAGAAGCCAGCTCTGTGAGAGCTTATCAGAAGCAAGCCCTGTGAGAGCCAATCAGATGCCCGCTCTTTGAGAGCCAATCAAAAGCCAGGTTTTTGAAAGCCAATCTGATGCCGGCTCTGTAAGAAGCAATCAGAGCCTAGCTCTGTGATAGCCATTCTTAGGCCAGCTCTGTGAGAGCGAATCAGAAGCCATCCCTGTGAGAGCCAATTAGATGCCAGCTCTGTGAGAGCCAATCAGAGGCCAAATCTTTGAGAGCCAATCAGATGCCAGCTCAATGAGAAGCCAGCTGTGTGAGAACCAATCAGAAGCCAGCTCAATGAGAAGACGCAATCAGAGGCCAACTCTGTGAGAGCCAATCAGAAGCCAGAACAATGAGAAGTAAGCTCTGTGAGAGCCAATCAGAGGCCAACTGTGTGAGAGCAAAACAGGGGTCAGCTCTGTGATTGTCAATCAGAGGCCAGCTTGTTGGGAACCAATTAAGAGGCCAGCTCTGTAAGAGCCAATGAGAGGCAAGCTCTGTGAAACCCAATCAGAGTTCAGCTCTGTGTGAGCAAATCACAAGCAAGCTTTCTATAGCTCTGTGAGAGCCAATCAGAGGCCAACTGTGTGAGAGCCAAACAGGGGTCAGCTCTGTGATTGTCAATCAGAGGCCAGCTTGTTGGGAACCAATTAAGAAGCAAGCTCTGTGAGAGCCAATCAGAGGCAAGCTCTGTGAGACCCGATAAGAGGCCAGCTCAGTGAGAACCAATCAAAGGCCAGCTCGTTGGGAACCAATCAGAGGCCAGCTCTGTAAGAGCCAATGAGAGTCCAGCTCTGTTAGAGCCAATCAGAAGCCAGCTCTGTGAGAGCTAATCAGAAGCAAGCCCTGTGAGAGTTAGAGGCCGTCTCTGTGAGAGCCAATCAGAGACCAATGAGAGCCAATAAGAGGCCAGTGAGAGCCAACCGGAGGCCAGCTCTGTGAGAGCCAATCCGAGGCCAGCTCAGTGAGAAGCAATCAGAGGCTATCTCTTAGATAGCATAACAGAAGCCAGCTCTGTGAGAACCAATCTTAGGCCAGCTCTGTGAGAGCGATTCAGAAGCCATCCCTGTGAGAGCCAATCAGATGCCAGCTCTGTGAGAGCGAATAAGAAGCCAGCCCTGTGAGAAGAAATCAGAGGCCAGCTCTCAGACAGCATAACAGAAGCCAGCTCTGTGAGAGCCAATCAGAAGAAAGCTCATTTTGAGTCAATCAGACGCCAGCTCTGTTATAGCCAATAAGATGCCAGCTCTGTGAGAAAAATTCAGAGGCCAGCTCTCTAAGAGCCAATCGAAGGCCAGCTTGGAGAGAGCCAATGAGAAGCCAGCTCTGTGACAGCCAATCTGAGACCAGCTCTGTGGTAGCCAATCAGAGGCCAGCTCTTCGATAGCCAATCAGAGTCCAGCTCTGTGAGAGCCAATTAGAAGCCAGCTTTTTGAAAGAAAATCAGAAGCCAGCTATGTGAGAGGCAATCAGAGACCAGTGAGAGTAAATCAGAGGCAAGCTCTGTGAGAGCCAATTAAAGGCCAGCTCGGAGAAAGCCAATAAGAGGCCAGCTCAGTGAGAAGCAATCAGAGGCCATCTCTGTGAGAGCCAATCAGAAGCCAGCTCTGTGAGAGCTAATCAGAAGCAAGCCCTGTGAGAGCCAATCAGATGCCCGCTCTTTGAGAGCCAATCAAAAGCCAGGTTTTTGAAAGCCAATCTGAGGCCGGCTCTGTGATAACCAATCAGAGACCAGTGAGAGCCAATCAGAGGCCATTGAGAGCCACCCAGAGGACAGCTCTGTGAGAGCCATTCAGAGGACAGCTCTGTTTGAGCCAATCCGAAGCCAGCTCTGTTATAGCCGATCAGATGCCAGCTCTGTGAGAAAAAAATCAGAGGCCAGCTCTCTGAGAGCCAATAAAAGGCCAGCTCAGCGAGAGCTTATCAGAAGCAAGCCCTCTGAGAGCAAATCAGAAGCCAGCTCTGTGAGAGCAAATCAGAAGCCAGCTTTTTGAAAGCATATCTGAGGACAGCTCTGTAAAAACAAATCAGAGACCAGTGAGAGCCAATCAGAGGCCAGCTCTGTGAGAGCCAATCCGAGGCCAGCTCAGTGAGAAGCAATCAGAGGCTATCTCTTAGATAGCATAACAGAAGCCAGCTCTGTGAGAACCAATCTTAGGCCAGCTCTGTGAGAGCGATTCAGAAGCCATCCCTGTGAGAGCCAATCAGATGCCAGCTCTGTGAGAGCGAATAAGAAGCCAGCCCTGTGAGAAGAAATCAGAGGCCAGCTCTCAGACAGCATAACAGAAGCCAGCTCTGTGAGAGCCAATCAGAAGAAAGCTTATTTTGAGTCAATCAGACGCCAGCTCTGTTATAGCCAATAAGATGCCAGCTCTGTGGTAGCCAATCAGAGGCCAGCTCTTCGATAGCCAATCAGAGTCCAGCTCTGTGAGAGCCAATTAGAAGCCAGCTTTTTGAAAGAAAATCAGAAGCCAGCTATGTGAGAGACAATCAGAGACCAGTGAGAGTAAATCAGAGGCAAGCTCTGTGAGAGCCAATCAGACGCCAGCTCTGTTATAGCCAATAAGATGCCAGCTCTGTGAGAAACATTCAGAGGCCTGCTCTCTAAGAGCCAATCAAAGGCCAGCTCGGCGAGAGCCAATGAGAAGCCAGCTCTGTGATAGCCAATCAGTGGCCAGCTTAGTGAGAGCAAATCAGAGGTCAGCTCAGTGAGAATTATTTAGAGGCCAGCTCTGTAGGCGTCAATCTGAGGGCGGCTCTGTGAGAGCCACTCTGAGGCCAGCTCAGTGAGAACCAATCAGAGGCCAGCTCTGTTAGAAGCAATCAGAGCCTAGCTCTGTGATAGCAAATCTAAGGCCAGCTCTGTGAGAGCGAATCAGAAGCCATCCCTCTGAGAGCCAATCAGACGCCAGCTCGATGAGAGCCATTCAGAAACCAGCCCTGTAAGAGCCAATTAGATGCCAGCTCTGTGAGAGCAAATCAGAAGCTAGCTTTTTGAAAGCTAATCAGATGCCAGCCCAGTGAGAGCTAATCAGAGGCCAACTCTGTGAGAGCCAATCAGATGCCAGCTCAATGAGAAGCCAGCTGTGTGAGAACTAATCAGAAGCCAGCTCAATGAGAAGCAAGCTCTGTGAGAGCCAATCAGAGGCAGGCTCTGTGAGACCCAATAAGAGGCCAGCTCAGTGAGAACCAATCAAAGGCCATCTCGTTGGGAACCAATCAGAGGCCAGCTCTGTAAGAGCCAATGAGAGTCCAGCTCTGTTAGAGCCAATCAGAAGCCAGCTCTGTGAGAGCTAATCAGAAGCAAGCCCTGTGAGAGTTAGAGGCCGTCTCTGTGAGAGCCAATCCGAGGCCAGCTCAGTGAGAAGCAATCAGAGGCTTACTCTTAGATAGCATAACAGAAGCCAGCTCTGTGAGAACCAATCTTAGGCCAGCTCTGTGAGAGCGATTCAGAAGCCATCCCTGTGAGAGCCAATCAGATGCCAGCTCTGTGAGAGCGAATAAGAAGCCAGCCCTGTGAGAAGAAATCAGAGGCCAGCTCTCAGACAGCATAACAGAAGCCAGCTCTGTGAGAGCCAATCAGAAGACAGCTCATTTTGAGTCAATCAGACGCCAGCTCTGTTATAGCCAATAAGATGCCAGCTCTGTGAGAAAAATTCAGAGGCCAGCTCTCTAAGAGCCAATCAAAGGCCAGCTTGGAGAGAGCCAATGAGAAGCCAGCTCTGTGACAGCCAATCTGAGACCAGCTCTGTGGTAGCCAATCAGAGGCCAGCTCTTCGATAGCCAAACAGAGTCCAGCTCTGTGAGAGCCAATTAGAAGCCAGCCATTGAAAGAAAATCAGAAGCCAGCTATGTGAGAGACAATCAGAGACCAGTGAGAGTAAATCAGAGGCAAGCTCTGTGAGAGCCAATTAAAGGCCAGCTCGGAGAGAGCCAATCAGAGTCCAGCTCTGTGAGAGCCAATTAGAAGCCAGCTTTTTGAAAGAAAATCAGAAGCCAGCTATGTGAGAGACAATCAGAGACCAGTGAGAGTAAATCAGAGGCAAGCTCTGTGAGAGCCAATTAAAGGCCAGCTCGGAGAGAGCCAATAAGAGGCCAGCTCAGTGAGAAGCAATCAGAGGCCAGCTTCTTGAAAGACAATCGGAGTCCGGCTCTGTGAGAGCCAATCAGAAGCCAGCTCTGTGAGAGCTTATCAGAAGCAAGCCCTGTGAGAGCCAATCAGATGCCCGCTCTTTGAGAGCCAATCAAAAGCCAGGTTTTTGAAAGCCAATCTGATGCCGGCTCTGTAAGAAGCAATCAGAGCCTAGCTCTGTGATAGCCATTCTTAGGCCAGCTCTGTGAGAGCGAATCAGAAGCCACCCCTGTGAGAGCCAATTAGATGCCAGCTCTGTGAGAGCCAATCAGAGGCCAAATCTTTGAGAGCCAATCAGATGCCAGCTCAATGAGAAGCCAGCTGTGTGAGAACCAATCAGAAGCCAGCTCAATGAGAAGACGCAATCAGAGGCCAACTCTGTGAGAGCCAATCAGAAGCCAGAACAATGAGAAGTAAGCTCTGTGAGAGCCAATCAGAGGCCAACTGTGTGAGAGCAAAACAGGGGTCAGCTCTGTGATTGTCAGTCAGAGGCCAGCTTGTTGGGAACCAATTAAGAGGCCAGCTCTGTAAGAGCCAATGAGAGGCAAGCTCTGTGAAACCCAATCAGAGTTCAGCTCTGTGTGAGCAAATCACAAGCAAGCTTTCTATAGCTCTGTGAGAGCCAATCAGAGGCCAACTGTGTGAGAGCCAAACAGGGGTCAGCTCTGTGATTGTCAATCAGAGGCCAGCTTGTTGGGAACCAATTAAGAAGCAAGCTCTGTGAGAGCCAATCAGAGGCAAGCTCTGTGAGACCCGATAAGAGGCCAGCTCAGTGAGAACCAATCAAAGGCCAGCTCGTTGGGAACCAATCAGAGGCCAGCTCTGTAAGAGCCAATGAGAGTCCAGCTCTGTTAGAGCCAATCAGAAGCCAGCTCTGTGAGAGCTAATCAGAAGCAAGCCCTGTGAGAGTTAGAGGCCGTCTCTGTGAGAGCCAATCAGAGACCAATGAGAGCCAATAAGAGGCCAGTGAGAGCCAACCGGAGGCCAGCTCTGTGAGAGCCAATCCGAGGCCAGCTCAGTGAGAAGCAATCAGAGGCTATCTCTTAGATAGCATAACAGAAGCCAGCTCTGTGAGAACCAATCTTAGGCCAGCTCTGTGAGAGCGATTCAGAAGCCATCCCTGTGAGAGCCAATCAGATGCCAGCTCTGTGAGAGCGAATAAGAAGCCAGCCCTGTGAGAAGAAATCAGAGGCCAGCTCTCAGACAGCATAACAGAAGCCAGCTCTGTGAGAGCCAATCAGAAGAAAGCTCATTTTGAGTCAATCAGACGCCAGCTCTGTTATAGCCAATAAGATGCCAGCTCTGTGAGAAAAATTCAGAGGCCAGCTCTCTAAGAGCCAATCGAAGGCCAGCTTGGAGAGAGCCAATGAGAAGCCAGCTCTGTGACAGCCAATCTGAGACCAGCTCTGTGGTAGCCAATCAGAGGCCAGCTCTTCGATAGCCAATCAGAGTCCAGCTCTGTGAGAGCCAATTAGAAGCCAGCTTTTTGAAAGAAAATCAGAAGCCAGCTATGTGAGAGGCAATCAGAGACCAGTGAGAGTAAATCAGAGGCAAGCTCTGTGAGAGCCAATTAAAGGCCAGCTCGGAGAGAGCCAATAAGAGGCCAGCTCAGTGAGAAGCAATCAGAGGCCATCTCTGTGAGAGCCAATCAGAAGCCAGCTCTGTGAGAGCTAATCAGAAGCAAGCCCTGTGAGAGCCAATCAGATGCCCGCTCTTTGAGAGCCAATCAAAAGCCAGGTTTTTGAAAGCCAATCTGAGGCCGGCTCTGTGATAACCAATCAGAGACCAGTGAGAGCCAATCAGAGGCCATTGAGAGCCACCCAGAGGACAGCTCTGTGAGAGCCATTCAGAGGACAGCTCTGTTTGAGCCAATCCGAAGCCAGCTCTGTTATAGCCGATCAGATGCCAGCTCTGTGAGAAAAAAATCAGAGGCCAGCTCTCTGAGAGCCAATAAAAGGCCAGCTCAGCGAGAGCTTATCAGAAGCAAGCCCTCTGAGAGCAAATCAGAAGCTAGCTCTGTGAGAGCAAATCAGAAGCCAGCTTTTTGAAAGCATATCTGAGGACAGCTCTGTAAAAACAAATCAGAGACCAGTGAGAGCCAATCAGAGGCCAGCTCTGTGAGAGCCAATCCGAGGCCAGCTCAGTGAGAAGCAATCAGAGGCTATCTCTTAGATAGCATAACAGAAGCCAGCTCTGTGAGAACCAATCTTAGGCCAGCTCTGTGAGAGCGATTCAGAAGCCATCCCTGTGAGAGCCAATCAGATGCCAGCTCTGTGAGAGCGAATAAGAAGCCAGCCCTGTGAGAAGAAATCAGAGGCCAGCTCTCAGACAGCATAACAGAAGCCAGCTCTGTGAGAGCCAATCAGAAGAAAGCTTATTTTGAGTCAATCAGACGCCAGCTCTGTTATAGCCAATAAGATGCCAGCTCTGTGGTAGCCAATCAGAGGCCAGCTCTTCGATAGCCAATCAGAGTCCAGCTCTGTGAGAGCCAATTAGAAGCCAGCTTTTTGAAAGAAAATCAGAAGCCAGCTATGTGAGAGACAATCAGAGACCAGTGAGAGTAAATCAGAGGCAAGCTCTGTGAGAGCCAATTAAAGGCCAGCTCGGAGAGAGCCAATAAGAGGCCAGCTCAGTGAGAAGCAATCAGAGGCCATCTCTGTGAGAGCAAATCAGAGGCCAGCTTCTTGAAAGACAGTCGGAGTCCGGCTCTGTGAGAGCCAATCAGAAGCCAGCTCTGTGAGAGCTAATCAGAAGCAAGCCCTGTGAGAGCCAATCAGATGCCCGCTCTTTGAGAGCCAATCAAAAGCCAGGTTTTTGAAAGCCAATCTGAGGCCGGCTCTGTGATAACCAATCAGAGACCAGTGAGAGCCAATCAGAGGCCATTGAGAGCCACCCAGAGGACAGCTCTGTGAGAGCCAATCAGAGGACAGCTCTGTTTGAGCCAATCCGAAGCCAGCTCTGTTATAGCCGATTAGATGCCAGCTCTGTGAGAAAAAAATCAGAGGCCAGCTCTCTGAGAGCCAATAAAAGGCCAGCTCAGCGAGAGCTTATCAGAAGCAAGCCCTCTGAGAGCAAATCAGAAGCCAGCTCTGTGAAAGCAAATCAGAAGCCAGCTTTTTGAAAGCATATCTGAGGACAGCTCTGTGAAAACAAATCAGAGACCAGTGAGAGCCAATCAGAGGCCAGCTCCCTGAAAGCCAATCCGAGGACAGCTCAGTGAAAACCAATCAGAGGCCAGCTCTGTAAGAAGCAATCAGAGCCCAGCTCTGTGATAGCCACTCTTAGGCCAGCTCTGTGAGAGCGATTCAGAAGCCATCCCTGTGAGAGCCAATCAGATGCCAGCTCTGTGAAAGCAAATAAGAAGCCAGCCCTGTGAGAAGAAATCAGAGGCCAGCTCTCAGATAGCATTACAGTAGCCAGCTCTGTGAGAGCAATTTAAAGGCCAGCTCCGAGAGAGCCAATAAGAGGCCAGCTCAGTGAGAACCAATCAGAGGCCAGCTCAGTGAGAAGCAATCAGATGGCAGCTCTGTGAGAGCAAATCAGAGGCCAGCTTCTTGAAAGACAATCGGAGTCCGGCTCTGTGAGAGCCAATCAGAAGCCAGCTCTGTGAGAGCTAATTAGAAGCAATCCTTGTGAGAGCAAATCCGATGCCCGCTCTTTGAGAGCCAATCAAAAGCCAGGTTTTTGAAAGCCAATCTGAGGCCTGCTCTGTGATAACCAATCAGAGACCAGTGAGAGCCGATCAGAGGCCAGTGAGAGCCATCCAGAGGACAGCTCTGTGAGAGCCAATCAGAGGACAGCTCTGTTTGAGCCAATCAGACGCCAGCTCTGTTATAGCCGATAAGATGCCAGCTCTGTGAGAAAAAATCAGAGGCCAGCTCTCTGAGGGCAAATACAAGGCCAGCTCGGCGAGAGCTAATCAGAAGCAAGCCCTGTGAGAGCCAATCCGATGCCAGCTCTGTGAGAGCAAATCAGAAGCCAGCTTTTTGAAAGCATATCTGAGGCCGGCTCTGTGAAAAACAATCAGAGACCAGTGAGAGCCAATCAGAGGCCAGCTCCCTGAAAGCCAATCTTAGGCCAGCTCTGTGAGAAGAAATCAGAGGCCAGCTCTCAGACAGCATAACAGAAGCCAGCTCTGTGAGAGCCAATCAGAAGACAGCTCATTTTGAGTCAATCAGACGCCAGCTCTGTTATAGCCAATAAGATGCCAGCTCTGTGAGAAAAATTCAGAGGCCAGCTCTCTAAGAGCCAATCGAAGGCCAGCTTGGAGAGAGCCAATGGGAAGCCAGCTCTGTGACAGCCAATCTGAGACCAGCTCTGTGGTAGCCAATCAGAGGCCAGCTCTTCGATAGCCAATCAGAGTCCAGCTCTGTGAGAGCAAATTAGAAGCCAGCTTTTTGAAAGAAAATCAGAAGCCAGCTATGTGAGAGACAATCAGAGACCAGTGAGAGTAAATCAGAGGCAAGCTCTGTGAGAGCCAATTAAAGGCCAGCTCGGAGAGAGCCAATAAGAGGCCAGCTCAGTGAGAAGCAATCAGAGGCCATCTCTGTGAGAGCCAATCAGAAGCCAGCTCTGTGAGAGCTAATCAGAAGCAAGCCCTGTGAGAGCCAATCAGATGCCCGCTCTTTGAGAGCCAATAAAAGGCCAGGTTTTTGAAAGCCAATCTGAGGCCGGCTCTGTGATAACCAATCAGAGACCAGTGAGAGCCAATCAGAGGCCATTGAGAGCCACCCAGAGGACAGCTCTGTGAGAGCCAATCAGAGGACAGCTCTGTTTGAGCCAATCCGAAGCCAGCTCTGTTATAGCCGATTAGATGCCAGCTCTGTGAGAAAAAAATCAGAGGCCAGCTCTCTGAGAGCCAATAAAAGGCCAGCTCAGCGAGAGCTTATCAGAAGCAAGCCCTCTGAGAGCAAATCAGAAGCCAGCTCTGTGAGAGCAAATCAGAAGCCAGCTTTTTGAAAGCATATCTGAGGACAGCTCTGTAAAAACAAATCAGAGACCAGTGAGAGCCAATCAGAGGCCAGCTCTGTGAGAGCCAATCCGAGGCCAGCTCAGTGAGAAGCAATCAGAGGCTATCTCTTAGATAGCATAACAGAAGCCAGCTCTGTGAGAACCAATCTTGGGCCAGCTCTGTGAGAGCGATTCAGAAGCCATCCCTGTGAGAGCCAATCAGATGCCAGCTCTGTGAGAGCGAATAAGAAGCCAGCCCTGTGAGAAGAAATCAGAGGCCAGCTCTCAGACAGCATAATAGAAGCCAGCTCTGTGAGAGCCAATCAGAAGAAAGCTTATTTTGAGTCAATCAGACGCCAGCTCTGTTATAACCAATAAGATGCCAGCTCTGTGAGAAAAATTCAGAGGCCAGCTCTCTAAGAGCCAATCGAAGGCCAGCTTGGAGAGAGCCAATGAGAAGCCAGCTCTGTGACAGCCTATCTGAGACCAGCTCTGTGGTAGCCAATCAGAGGCCAGCTCTTCGATAGCCAATCAGAGTCCAGCTCTGTGAGAGCCAATTAGAAGCCAGCTTTTTGAAAGAAAATCAGAAGCCAGCTATGTGAGAGACAATCAGAGACCAGTGAGAGTAAATCAGAGGCAAGCTCTGTGAGAGCCAATTAAAGGCCAGCTCGGAGAGAGCCAATAAGAGGCCAGCTCAGTGAGAAGCAATCAGAGGCCATCTCTGTGAGAGCAAATCAGAGGCCAGCTTCTTGAAAGACAGTCGGAGTCCGGCTCTGTGAGAGCCAATCAGAAGCCAGCTCTGTGAGAGCTAATCAGAAGCAAGCCCTGTGAGAGCCAATCAGATGCCCGCTCTTTGAGAGCCAATCAAAAGCCAGGTTTTTGAAAGCCAATCTGAGGCCGGCTCTGTGATAACCAATCAGAGACCAGTGAGAGCCAATCAGAGGCCATTGAGAGCCACCCAGAGGACAGCTCTGTGAGAGCCAATCAGAGGACAGCTCTGTTTGAGCCAATCCGAAGCCAGCTCTGTTATAGCCGATTAGATGCCAGCTCTGTGAGAAAAAAATCAGAGGCCAGCTCTCTGAGAGCCAATAAAAGGCCAGCTCAGCGAGTGCTTATCAGAAGCAAGCCCTCTGAGAGCAAATCAGAAGCCAGCTCTGTGAAAGCAAATCAGAAGCCAGCTTTTTGAAAGCATATCTGAGGACAGCTCTGTGAAAACAAATCAGAGACCAGTGAGAGCCAATCAGAGGCCAGCTCCCTGAAAGCCAATCCGAGGACAGCTCAGTGAAAACCAATCAGAGGCCAGCTCTGTAAGAAGCAATCAGAGCCCAGCTCTGTGATAGCCACTCTTAGGCCAGCTCTGTGAGAGCGATTCAGAAGCCATCCCTGTGAGAGCCAATCAGATGCCAGCTCTGTGAAAGCAAATAAGAAGCCAGCCCTGTGAGAAGAAATCAGAGGCCAGCTCTCAGATAGCATTACAGTAGCCAGCTCTGTGAGAGCAATTTAAAGGCCAGCTCCGAGAGAGCCAATAAGAGGCCAGCTCAGTGAGAACCAATCAGAGGCCAGCTCAGTGAGAAGCAATCAGATGGCAGCTCTGTGAGAGCAAATCAGAGGCCAGCTTCTTGAAAGACAATCGGAGTCCGGCTCTGTGAGAGCCAATCAGAAGCCAGCTCTGTGAGAGCTAATTAGAAGCAATCCCTGTGAGAGCAAATCCGATGCCCGCTCTTTGAGAGCCAATCAAAAGCCAGGTTTTTGAAAGCCAATCTGAGGCCTGCTCTGTGATAACCAATCAGAGACCAGTGAGAGCCGATCAGAGGCCAGTGAGAGCCATCCAGAGGACAGCTCTGTGAGAGCCAATCAGAGGACAGCTCTGTTTGAGCCAATCAGACGCCAGCTCTGTTATAGCCGATAAGATGCCAGCTCTGTGAGAAAAAATCAGAGGCCAGCTCTCTGAGGGCAAATACAAGGCCAGCTGGGCGAGAGCTAATCAGAAGCAAGCCCTGTGAGAGCCAATCCGATGCCAGCTCTGTGAGAGCAAATCAGAAGCCAGCTTTTTGAAAGCATATCTGAGGCCGGCTCTGTGAAAAACAATCAGAGACCAGTGAGAGCCAATCAGAGGCCAGCTCTGTGAGAAGAAATCAGAGGCCAGCTCTCAGACAGCATAACAGAAGCCAGCTCTGTGAGAGCCAATCAGAAGACAGCTCATTTTGAGTCAATCAGACGCCAGCTCTGTTATAGGCAATAAGATGCCAGCTCTGTGAGAAAAATTCAGAGGCCAGCTCTCTAAGAGCCAATCGAAGGCCAGCTTGGAAAGAGCCAATGAGAAGCCAGCTCTGTGACAGCCAATCTGAGACCAGCTCTGTGGTAGCCAATCAGAGGCCAGCTCTTCGATAGCCAATCAGAGTCCAGCTCTGTGAGAGCCAATTAGAAGCCAGCTTTTTGAAAGAAAATCAGAAGCCAGCTATGTGAGAGACAATCAGAGACCAGTGAGAGTAAATCAGAGGCAAGCTCTGTGAGAGCCAATTAAAGGCCAGCTCGGAGAGAGCCAATAAGAGGCCAGCTCAGTGAGAAGCAATCAGAGGCCAGCTTCTTGAAAGACAATCTGAGTCCGGCTCTGTGAGAGCCAATCAGAAGCAAGCTCGGTGAGAGCTAATCAGAAGCAAGCCCTGTGAGAGCCAATCAGATGCCCGCTCTTTGGGAGCCAATCAAAAGCCAGGTTTTTGAAAGCCAATCTGAGGCCGGCTCTGTAAGAAGCAATCAGAGCCTAGCCCTGTGATAGCCATTCTCAGGCCAGCTCTGTGAGAGCGAATCAGAAGCCATCCCTGTGAGAGCCAATTAGATGCCAGCTCTGTGAGAGCCAATCAGAGGCCAAATCTGTGAGAGCCAATCAGATGCCAGCTCAAAGAGAAGCCAGCTGTGTGAGAACCAATCAGAAGCCAGCTCAATGAGAAGAAGCAATCATAGGCCAACTCTGTGAGAGCCAATCAGAAGCCAGAACAATGAGAAGCCAGCTGTGTGAGAACCAATAAAAAGCCAGCTCAATGAGAAGCAAGCTCTGTGAGAGCCAATCAGAGGCCAACTGTGTGAGAGCAAAACAGGGGTCAGCTCTGTGATTGTCAATCAGAGGCCAGCTTGTTGGGAACCAATTAAGAGGCCAGCTCTGTAAGAGCCAATGAGAGGCAAGCTCTGTGAAACCCAATCAGAGGCCAGCTCTGTGTGAGCAAATCACAAGCAAGCTTTCTATAGCTCTGTGAGAACCAATCAGAGGCCAACTGTGTGAGAGCCAAACAGGGGTCAGCTCTGTAATTGTCAATCAGAGGCCAGCTTGTTGGGAACCAATTAAGAAGCAAGCTCTGTGAGAGCCAATCAGAGGCAAGCTCTGTGAGACCCAATAAGAGGCCAGCTCAGTGAGAACCAATCAAAGGCCAGCTCGTTGGGAACCAATCAGAGGCCAGCTCTGTAAGAGCCAATGAGAGTCCAGCTCTGTTAGAGCCAATCAGAAGCCAGCTCTGTGAGAGCTAATCAGAATCAAGCCCTGTGAGAGTTAGAGGCCATCTCTGTGAGAGCCAATCAGAGACCAATGAGAGCCAATCAGAGGCCAGTGAGAGCCAACCGGAGGCCAGCTCTGTGAGAGCCAATCCGAGGCCAGCTCAGTGAGAAGCAATCAGAGGCTATCTCTTAGATAGCATAACAGAAGCCAGCTCTGTGAGAACCAATCTTAGGCCAGCTCTGTGAGAGCGATTCAGAAGCCATCCCTGTGAGAGCCAATCAGATGCCAGCTCTGTGAGAGCGAATAAGAGGCCAGCTCAGTGAGAAGCAATCAGAGGCTATCTCTTAGATAGCATAACAGAAGCCAGCTCTGTGAGAACCAATCTTAGGCCAGCTCTTCGATAGCCAATCAGAGTCCAGCTCTGTGAGAGCTAATCAGAGACCAGTGAGAGTAAATCAGAGGCAACCTCTGTGAGAGCCAATTAAAGGCCAGCTCGGAGAGAGCAAATAAGAGGCCAGCTCAGTGAGAAGCAATCAGAGGCCATCTCTGTGAGAGCAAATCAGAGGCCAGCTTCTTGAAAGACAATCGGAGTCCGGCTCTTTGAGAGCCAATCAGAAGCCAGCTCTGTGAGAGCTTATCAGAAGCAAGCCCTGAGAGAGCCAATCAGATGCCCGCTCTTTGAGAGCCAATCAAAAGCCAGGTTTTTGAAAGCCAATCTGAGGCCGGCTCTGTGATTACCAATCAGAGACCAGTGAGAGCCAATCAGAGGCCATTGAGAGCCACCCAGAGGACAGCTCTGTGAGAGCCAATCAGAGGACAGCTCTGTTTGAGCCAATCTGAAGCCAGCTCTGTTATAGCCGATTAGATGCCAGCTCTGTGAGAAAAAAATCAGAGGCCAGCTCTTTGAGAGCCAATAAAAGGCCAGCTCAGCGAGAGCTTATCAGAAGCAAGCCCTGTGAGAGCAAATCAGAAGCCAGCTCTGTGAGAGCAAATCAGAAGCCAGCTTTTTGAAAGCATATCTGAGGACAGCTCTGTGAAAACAAATCAGAGACCAGTGAGAGCCAATCAGAGGCCAGCTCCCTGAAAGCCAATCCGAGGACAGCTCAGTGAAAACCAATCAGAGGCCAGCTCTGTAAGAAGCAATCAGAGCCCAGCTCTGTGATAGCCACTCTTAGGCCAGCTCTGTGAGAGCGATTCAGAAGCCATCCCTGTGAGAGCCAATCAGATGCCAGCTCTGTGAAAGCAAATAAGAAGCCAGCCCTGTGAAAAGAAATCAGAGGCCAGCTCTCAGATAGCATTACAGAAGCCAGCTCTGTGAGAGACAATCAGAGGACAGCTCTGTTTGAGTCAATCAGACGCCAGCTGTGTTATAGCCAATAAGATGCCAGCTCTGTGAGAAACATTCAGAGGCCTGCTCTCTAAGAGCCAATCAAAGGCCAGCTCGGCAAGAGCCAATGAGAAGCCAGCTCTGTGATAGCCAATCAGTGGTCAGCTCAGTGAGAATTATTAAGAGGCCAGCTCTGTAGGCGTCAATCAGAGGCAAACTCTGTGAGAGCCAATCAATTGCCAGCTCTGTGAGAACCAATCAGAGACCAGTGAGAGCCAATCAGAGGCCAGCTCCCTGAAAGCCAATCCATGCCAGCTCAGTGAGAAACAATCAGAGGCCAGCTCTGTTAGAAGCAATCAGAGCCCAGCTCTGTGATAGCCAATCAGTAGCCAGCTCTGTGAGAGCAAATCAGAAGCCATCCCTGTGAGAGCCAATCAGATGCAAGCTCTGTAAGAGACAATGAAACGCCAGCTCTCTGATAGCCAATCCGAAGCTAGCTCTTCGAGAGCCAATCAGAAGCCAGCTTAGTGAGAATCAATCATAGGCCAGCTCTCTGACAGCCAATCAGAGGCCAGCTCTGTGATAGCCAATCAGAGTCTAGCTCTGTGAGAGCCAATCAGAAGCCAGCTGTGTCAGAGCCAATCAGAGGCAAACTCTGTGAGAACCAATCAGAAGCAAGCTCTGTGAGAGCCAATCAGTAGCCAGCTCTGTAAGAGATGATTATAAGCAAGCCCTGTAAGAGCTCATCAGATGCCAGCTCTGTGAGAGCCAATCAGAAGCCAGCTTTTAAAAAGCCAATCAGAGGCCAGTTTAGTGAGAATCAATCATAGGCCAGCTCTCTGACAGCCAATCAGAGGCCAGCTCTGTGATTGCCAATCAGAGTCTAGCTCTGTGAGAGCCAATCAGAAGCCAGCTGTGTCAGAGCCAATCAGAGGCAAACTCTGTGAGAACCAATCAGAAGCCAGCTCTGTGAGAGCCAATCAGTAGCCAGCTCTGTGAGAGATTATTATAAGCAAGCCCTGTAAGAGCTCATCAGATGCCAGCTCTGTGAGAGCTAATCAGAAGCCAGCTTTTAAAAAGCCAATCAGAGGCCAGTGAGAGGCAATCAGAGGCCAGCTCGATGAGAGCCAATCCGTGGCCAGCTTGGTGAGAGGCAATCAGAGGCCAGCTTGATGAGAGCCAATCAGTGGCCAGCTTGGTGAGAGCCAATAAGAGGCCAGCTCGATCAATCATAGGCCAGCTCGATTAGAGCCAATCAGAAGCAAACTCTGTAAGAGCCAATCAGAAGCAAACTCTGTAAGAGCCAATCAGAAGCCAGCTGTGTGAGAACCAATCACAAGCCAGCTGAATGAGAAGACAGCCCTGTATGAGCTTATCAGATGCCAGCTCTGTGAGAGCCAATCAGAAGCCAACTTTTTGATAGACATACAGAAGCCAGCTCAGTGAGAGCCAATCAGAAGCAGGCTCTGTGAGAGCTAATCAAAAGCCAGCTTTTTGAAAGCATATCTGAGGACAGCTCTGTAAAAACAAATCAGAGACCAGTGAGAGCCAATCAGAGGCCAGCTCTGTGAGAGCCAATCCGAGGCCAGCTCAGTGAGAAGCAATCAGAGGCTATCTCTTAGATAGCATAACAGAAGCCAGCTCTGTGAGAACCAATCTTAGGCCAGCTCTGTGAGAGCGATTCAGAAGCCATCCCTGTGAGAGCCAATCAGATGCCAGCTCTGTGAGAGCGAATAAGAAGCCAGCCCTGTGAGAAGAAATCAGAGGCCAGCTCTCAGACAGCATAACAGAAGCCAGCTCTGTGAGAGCCAATCAGAAGAAAGCTTATTTTGAGTCAATCAGACGCCAGCTCTGTTATAGCCAATAAGATGCCAGCTCTGTGAGAAAAATTCAGAGGCCAGCTCTCTAAGAGCCAATCGAAGGCCAGCTTGGAGAGAGCCAATGAGAAGCCAGCTCTGTGACAGCCAATCTGAGACCAGCTCTGTGGTAGCCAATCAGAGGCCAGCTCTTCGATAGCCAATCAGAGTCCAGCTCTGTGAGAGCCAATTAGAAGCCAGCTTTTTGAAAGAAAATCAGAAGCCAGCTATGTGAGAGACAATCAGAGACCAGTGAGAGTAAATCAGAGGCAAGCTCTGTGAGAGCCAATTAAAGGCCAGCTCGGAGAGAGCCAATAAGAGGCCAGCTCAGTGAGAAGCAATCAGAGGCCATCTCTGTGAGAGCAAATCAGAGGCCAGCTTCTTGAAAGACAGTCGGAGTCCGGCTCTGTGAGAGCCAATCAGAAGCCAGCTCTGTGAGAGCTAATCAGAAGCAAGCCCTGTGAGAGCCAATCAGATGCCCGCTCTTTGAGAGCCAATCAAAAGCCAGGTTTTTGAAAGCCAATCTGAGGCCGGCTCTGTGATAACCAATCAGAGACCAGTGAGAGCCAATCAGAGGCCATTGAGAGCCACCCAGAGGACAGCTCTGTGAGAGCCAATCAGAGGACAGCTCTGTTTGAGCCAATCCGAAGCCAGCTCTGTTATAGCCGATTAGATGCCAGCTCTGTGAGAAAAAAATCAGAGGCCAGCTCTCTGAGAGCCATTAAAAGGCCAGCTCAGCGAGAGCTTATCAGAAGCAAGCCCTCTGAGAGTAAATCAGAAGCCAGCTCTGTGAAAGCAAATCAGAAGCCAGCTTTTTGAAAGCATATCTGAGGACAGCTCTGTGAAAACAAATCAGAGACCAGTGAGAGCCAATCAGAGGCCAGCTCCCTGAAAGCCAATCCGAGGACAGCTCAGTGAAAACCAATCAGAGGCCAGCTCTGTAAGAAGCAATCAGAGCCCAGCTCTGTGATAGCCACTCTTAGGCCAGCTCTGTGAGAGCGATTCAGAAGCCATCCCTGTGAGAGCCAATCAGATGCCAGCTCTGTGAAAGCAAATATGAAGCCAGCCCTGTGAGAAGAAATCAGAGGCCAGCTCTCAGATAGCATTACAGTAGCCAGCTCTGTAAGAGCAATTTAAAGGCCAGCTCCGAGAGAGCCAATAAGAGGCCAGCTCAGTGAGAACCAATCAGAGGCCAGCTCAGTGAGAAGCAATCAGATGGCAGCTCTGTGAGAGCAAATCAGAGGCCAGCTTCTTGAAAGACAATCGGAGTCCGGCTCTGTGAGAGCCAATCAGAAGCCAGCTCTGTGAGAGCTAATTAGAAGCAATCCCTGTGAGAGCAAATCCGATGCCCGCTCTTTGAGAGCCAATCAAAAGCCAGGTTTTTGAAAGCCAATCTGAGGCCTGCTCTGTGATAACCAATCAGAGACCAGTGAGAGCCGATCAGAGGCCAGTGAGAGCCATCCAGAGGACAGCTCTGTGAGAGCCAATCAGAGGACAGCTCTGTTTGAGCCAATCAGACGCCAGCTCTGTTATAGCCGATAAGATGCCAGCTCTGTGAGAAAAAATCAGAGGCCAGCTCTCTGAGGGCAAATACAAGGCCAGCTCGGCGAGAGCTAATCAGAAGCAAGCCCTGTGAGAGCCAATCCGATGCCAGCTCTGTGAGAGCAAATCAGAAGCCAGCTTTTTGAAAGCATATCTGAGGCCAGTTTAGTGAGAATCAATCATAGGCCAGCTCTCTGACAGCCAATCAGAGGCCAGCTCTGTGATTGCCAATCAGAGTCTAGCTCTGTGAGAGCCAATCAGAAGCCAGCTGTGTCAGAGCCAATCAGAGGCAAACTCTGTGAGAACCAATCAGAAGCCAGCTCTGTGAGAGCCAATCAGTAGCCAGCTCTGTGAGAGATTATTATAAGCAAGCCCTGTAAGAGCTCATCAGATGCCAGCTCTGTGAGAGCCAATCAGAAGCCAGCTTTTAAAAAGCCAATCAGAGGCCAGTTTAGTGAGAATCAATCATAGGCCAGCTCTCTGACAGCCAATCAGAGGCCAGCTCTGTGATTGCCAATCAGAGTCTAGCTCTGTGAGAGCCAATCAGAAGCCAGCTGTGTCAGAGCCAATCAGAGGCAAACTCTGAGAGAACCAATCAGAAGCCAGCTCTGTGAGAGCCAATCAGTAGCCAGCTCTGTGAGAGATTATTATAAGCAAGCCCTGTAAGAGCTCATCAGATGCCAGCTCTGTGAGAGCCAATCAGAAGCCAGCTTTTAAAAAGCCAATCAGAGGCCAGTGAGAGGCAATCAGAGGCCAGCTCGATGAGAGCCAATCCGTGGCCAGCTTGGTGAGAGGCAATCAGAGGCCAGCTTGATGAGAGCCAATCAGTGGCCAGCTTGGTGAGAGCCAATAAGAGGCCAGCTCGATCAATCATAGGCCAGCTCGATTAGAGCCAATCAGAAGCAAACTCTGTAAGAGCCAATCAGAAGCAAACTCTGTAAGAGCCAATCAGAAGCCAGCTGTGTGAGAACCAATCACAAGCCAGCTGAATGAGAAGACAGCCCTGTATGAGCTTATCAGATGCCAGCTCTGTGAGAGCCAATCAGAAGCCAACTTTTTGATAGACAATCAGAAGCCAGCTCAGTGAGAGCCAATCAGAAGCAGGCTCTGTGAGAGCTAATCAAAAGCCAGCTTTTTGAAAGCATATCTGAGGACAGCTCTGTAAAAACAAATCAGAGACCAGTGAGAGCCAATCAGAGGCCAGCTCTGTGAGAGCCAATCCGAGGCCAGCTCAGTGAGAAGCAATCAGAGGCTATCTCTTAGATAGCATAACAGAAGCCAGCTCTGTGAGAACCAATCTTAGGCCAGCTCTGTGAGAGCGATTCAGAAGCCATCCCTGTGAGAGCCAATCAGATGCCAGCTCTGTGAGAGCGAATAAGAAGCCAGCCCTGTGAGAAGAAATCAGAGGCCAGCTCTCAGACAGCATAACAGAAGCCAGCTCTGTGAGAGCAAATCAGAAGAAAGCTTATTTTGAGTCAATCAGACGCCAGCTCTGTTATAGCCAATAAGATGCCAGCTCTGTGAGAAAAATTCAGAGGCCAGCTCTCTAAGAGCCAATCGAAGGCCAGCTTGGAGAGAGCCAATGAGAAGCCAGCTCTGTGACAGCCAATCTGAGACCAGCTCTGTGGTAGCCAATCAGAGGCCAGCTCTTCGATAGCCAATCAGAGTCCAGCTCTGTGAGAGCCAATTAGAAGCCAGCTTTTTGAAAGAAAATCAGAAGCCAGCTATGTGAGAGACAATCAGAGACCAGTGAGAGTAAATCAGAGGCAAGCTCTGTGAGAGCCAATTAAAGGCCAGCTCGGAGAGAGCCAATAAGAGGCCAGCTCAGTGAGAAGCAATCAGAGGCCATCTCTGTGAGAGCAAATCAGAGGCCAGCTTCTTGAAAGACAGTCGGAGTCCGGCTCTGTGAGAGCCAATCAGAAGCCAGCTCTGTGAGAGCTAATCAGAAGCAAGCCCTGTGAGAGCCAATCAGATGCCCGCTCTTTGAGAGCCAATCAAAAGCCAGGTTTTTGAAAGCCAATCTGAGGCCGGCTCTGTGATAACCAATCAGAGACCAGTGAGAGCCAATCAGAGGCCATTGAGAGCCACCCAGAGGACAGCTCTGTGAGAGCCAATCAGAGGACAGCTCTGTTTGAGCCAATCCGAAGCCAGCTCTGTTATAGCCGATTAGATGCCAGCTCTGTGAGAAAAAAATCAGAGGCCAGCTCTCTGAGAGCCAATAAAAGGCCAGCTTAGCGAGAGCTTATCAGAAGCAAGCCCTCTGAGAGCAAATCAGAAGCCAGCTCTGTGAAAGCAAATCAGAAGCCAGCTTTTTGAAAGCATATCTGAGGACAGCTCTGTGAAAACAAATCAGAGACCAGTGAGAGCCAATCAGAGGCCAGCTCCCTGAAAGCCAATCCGAGGACAGCTCAGTGAAAACCAATCAGAGGCCAGCTCTGTAAGAAGCAATCAGAGCCCAGCTCTGTGATAGCCACTCTTAGGCCAGCTCTGTGAGAGCGATTCAGAAGCCATCCCTGTGAGAGCCAATCAGATGCCAGCTCTGTGAAAGCAAATAAGAAGCCAGCCCTGTGAGAAGAAATCAGAGGCCAGCTCTCAGATAGCATTACAGTAGCCAGCTCTGTGAGAGCAATTTAAAGGCCAGCTCCGAGAGAGCCAATAAGAGGCCAGCTCAGTGAGAACCAATCAGAGGCCAGCTCAGTGAGAAGCAATCAGATGGCAGCTCTGTGAGAGCAAATCAGAGGCCAGCTTCTTGAAAGACAATCGGAGTCCGGCTCTGTGAGAGCCAATCAGAAGCCAGCTCTGTGAGAGCTAATTAGAAGCAATCCCTGTGAGAGCAAATCCGATGCCCGCTCTTTGAGAGCCAATCAAAAGCCAGGTTTTTGAAAGCCAATCTGAGGCCTGCTCTGTGATAACCAATCAGAGACCAGTGAGAGCCGATCAGAGGCCAGTGAGAGCCATCCAGAGGACAGCTCTGTGAGAGCCAATCAGAGGACAGCTCTGTTTGAGCCAATCAGACGCCAGCTCTGTTATAGCCGATAAGATGCCAGCTCTGTGAGAAAAAATCAGAGGCCAGCTCTCTGAGGGCAAATACAAGGCCAGCTCGGTGAGAGCTAATCAGAAGCAAGCCCTGTGAGAGCCAATCCGATGCCAGCTCTGTGAGAGCAAATCAGAAGCCAGCTTTTTGAAAGCATATCTGAGGCCGGCTCTGTGAAAAACAATCAGAGACCAGTGAGAGCCAATCAGAGGCCAGCTCCCTGAAAGCCAATCTTAGGCCAGCTCTGTGAGAAGAAATCAGAGGCCAGCTCTCAGACAGCATAACAGAAGCCAGCTCTGTGAGAGCCAATCAGAAGACAGCTCATTTTGAGTCAATCAGACGCCAGCTCTGTTATAGGCAATAAGATGCCAGCTCTGTGAGAAAAATTCAGAGGCCAGCTCTCTAAGAGCCAATCGAAGGCCAGCTTGGAGAGAGCCAATGAGAAGCCAGCTCTGTGACAGCCAATCTGAGACCAGCTCTGTGGTAGCCAATCAGAGGCCAGCTCTTCGATAGCCAATCAGAGTCCAGCTCTGTGAGAGCCAATTAGAAGCCAGCTTTTTGAAAGAAAATCAGAAGCCAGCTATGTGAGAGACAATCAGAGACCAGTGAGAGTAAATCAGAGGCAAGCTCTGTGAGAGCCAATTAAAGGCCAGCTCGGAGAGAGCCAATAAGAGGCCAGCTCAGTGAGAAGCAATCAGAGGCCAGCTTCTTGAAAGACAATCTGAGTCCGGCTCTGTGAGAGCCAATCAGAAGCCAGCTCTGTGAGAGCTAATCAGAAGCAAGCCCTGTGAGAGCCAATCAGATGCCCGCTCTTTGAGAGCCAATCAAAAGTCAGGTTTTTGAAAGCCAATCTGAGGCCGGCTCTGTAAGAAGCAATCAGAGCCTAGCCCTGTGATAGCCATTCTTAGGCCAGCTCTGTGAGAGCGAATCAGAAGCCATCCCTGTGAGAGCCAATTAGATGCCAGCTCTGTGAGAGCCAATCAGAGGCCAAATCTGTGAGAGCCAATCAGATGCCAGCTCAAAGAGAAGCCAGCTGTGTGAGAACCAATCAGAAGCCAGCTCAATGAGAAGAAGCAATCAGAGGCCAACTCTGTGAGAGCCAATCAGAAGCCAGAACAATGAGAAGCCAGCTGTGTGAGAACCAATAAAAAGCCAGCTCAATGAGAAGCAAGCTCTGTGAGAGCCAACAGGGGTCAGCTCTGTGATTGTCAATCAGAGGCCAGCTTGTTGGGAACCAATTAAGAGGCCAGCTCTGTAAGAGCCAATGAGAGGCAAGCTCTGTGAAACCCAATCAGAGGCCAGCTCTGTGTGAGCAAATCACAAGCAAGCTTTCTATAGCTCTGTGAGAACCAATCAGAGGCCAACTGTGTGAGAGCCAAACAGGGGTCAGCTCTGTGATTGTCAATCAGAGGCCAGCTTGTTGGGAACCAATTAAGAAGCAAGCTCTGTGAGAGCCAATCAGAGGCAAGCTCTGTGAGACCCAATAAGAGGCGAGCTCAGTGAGAACCAATCAAAGGCCAGCTCGTTGGGAACCAATCAGAGGCCAGCTCTGTAAGAGCCAATGAGAGTCCAGCTCTGTTAGAGCCAATCAGAAGCCAGCTCTGTGAGAGCTAATCAGAATCAAGCCCTGTGAGAGTTAGAGGCCATCTCTGTGAGAGCCAATCAGAGACCAATGAGAGCCAATCAGAGGCCAGTGAGAGCCAACCGGAGGCCAGCTCTGTGAGAGCCAATCCGAGGCCAGCTCAGTGAGATGCAATCAGAGGCTATCTCTTAGATAGCATAACAGAAGCCAGCTCTGTGAGAACCAATCTTAGGCCAGCTCTGTGAGAGCGATTCAGAAGCCATCCCTGTGAGAGCCAATCAGATGCCAGCTCTGTGAGAGCGAATAACAGGCCAGCTCAGTGAGAAGCAATCAGAGGCTATCTCTTAGATAGCATAACAGAAGCCAGCTCTGTGAGAACCAATCTTAGGCCAGCTCTTCGATAGCCAATCAGAGTCCAGCTCTGTGAGAGCCAATCAGAGACCAGTGAGAGTAAATCAGAGGCAACCTCTGTGAGAGCCAATTAAAGGCCAGCTCGGAGAGAGCAAATAAGAGGCCAGCTCAGTGAGAAGCAATCAGAGGCCATCCCTGTGAGAGCAAATCAGAGGCCAGCTTCTTGAAAGACAATCGGAGTCCGGCTCTTTGAGAGCCAATCAGAAGCCAGCTCTGTGAGAGCTAATCAGAAGCAAGCCCTGTGAGAGCCAATCAGATGCCCGCTCTTTGAGAGCCAATCAAAAGCCAGGTTTTTGAAAGCCAATCTGAGGCCGGCTCTGTGATTACCAATCAGAGACCAGTGAGAGCCAATCAGAGGCCATTGAGAGCCACCCAGAGGACAGCTCTGTGAGAGCCAATCAGAGGACAGCTCTGTTTGAGCCAATCTGAAGCCAGCTCTGTTATAGCCGATTAGATGCCAGCTCTGTGAGAAAAAAATCAGAGGCCAGCTCTTTGAGAGCCAATAAAAGGCCAGCTCAGCGAGAGCTTATCAGAAGCAAGCCCTGTGAGAGCAAATCAGAAGCCAGCTCTGTGAGAGCAAATCAGAAGCCAGCTTTTTGAAAGCATATCTGAGGACAGCTCTGTGAAAACAAATCAGAGACCAGTGAGAGCCAATCAGAGGCCAGCTCCCTGAAAGCCAATCCGAGGACAGCTCAGTGAAAACCAATCAGAGGCCAGCTCTGTAAGAAGCAATCAGAGCCCAGCTCTGTGATAGCCACTCTTAGGCCAGCTCTGTGAGAGCGATTCAGAAGCCATCCCTGTGAGAGCCAATCAGATGCCAGCTCTGTGAAAGCAAATATGAAGCCAGCCCTGTGAGAAGAAATCAGAGGCCAGCTCTCAGATAGCATTACAGTAGCCAGCTCTGTAAGAGCAATTTAAAGGCCAGCTCCGAGAGAGCCAATAAGAGGCCAGCTCAGTGAGAACCAATCAGAGGCCAGCTCAGTGAGAAGCAATCAGATGGCAGCTCTGTGAGAGCAAATCAGAGGCCAGCTTCTTGAAAGACAATCGGAGTCCGGCTCTGTGAGAGCCAATCAGAAGCCAGCTCTGTGAGAGCTAATTAGAAGCAATCCCTGTGAGAGCAAATCCGATGCCCGCTCTTTGAGAGCCAATCAAAAGCCAGGTTTTTGAAAGCCAATCTGAGGCCTGCTCTGTGATAACCAATCAGAGACCAGTGAGAGCCGATCAGAGGCCAGTGAGAGCCATCCAGAGGACAGCTCTGTGAGAGCCAATCAGAGGACAGCTCTGTTTGAGCCAATCAGACGCCAGCTCTGTTATAGCCGATAAGATGCCAGCTCTGTGAGAAAAAATCAGAGGCCAGCTCTCTGAGGGCAAATACAAGGCCAGCTCGGCGAGAGCTAATCAGAAGCAAGCCCTGTGAGAGCCAATCCGATGCCAGCTCTGTGAGAGCAAATCAGAAGCCAGCTTTTTGAAAGCATATCTGAGGCCAGTTTAGTGAGAATCAATCATAGGCCAGCTCTCTGACAGCCAATCAGAGGCCAGCTCTGTGATTGCCAATCAGAGTCTAGCTCTGTGAGAGCCAATCAGAAGCCAGCTGTGTCAGAGCCAATCAGAGGCAAACTCTGTGAGAACCAATCAGAAGCCAGCTCTGTGAGAGCCAATCAGTAGCCAGCTCTGTGAGAGATTATTATAAGCAAGCCCTGTAAGAGCTCATCAGATGCCAGCTCTGTGAGAGCCAATCAGAAGCCAGCTTTTAAAAAGCCAATCAGAGGCCAGTTTAGTGAGAATCAATCATAGGCCAGCTCTCTGACAGCCAATCAGAGGCCAGCTCTGTGATTGCCAATCAGAGTCTAGCTCTGTGAGAGCCAATCAGAAGCCAGCTGTGTCAGAGCCAATCAGAGGCAAACTCTGAGAGAACCAATCAGAAGCCAGCTCTGTGAGAGCCAATCAGTAGCCAGCTCTGTGAGAGATTATTATAAGCAAGCCCTGTAAGAGCTCATCAGATGCCAGCTCTGTGAGAGCCAATCAGAAGCCAGCTTTTAAAAAGCCAATCAGAGGCCAGTGAGAGGCAATCAGAGGCCAGCTCGATGAGAGCCAATCCGTGGCCAGCTTGGTGAGAGGCAATCAGAGGCCAGCTTGATGAGAGCCAATCAGTGGCCAGCTTGGTGAGAGCCAATAAGAGGCCAGCTCGATCAATCATAGGCCAGCTCGATTAGAGCCAATCAGAAGCAAACTCTGTAAGAGCCAATCAGAAGCAAACTCTGTAAGAGCCAATCAGAAGCCAGCTGTGTGAGAACCAATCACAAGCCAGCTGAATGAGAAGACAGCCCTGTATGAGCTTATCAGATGCCAGCTCTGTGAGAGCCAATCAGAAGCCAACTTTTTGATAGACAATCAGAAGCCAGCTCAGTGAGAGCCAATCAGAAGCAGGCTCTGTGAGAGCTAATCAAAAGCCAGCTTTTTGAAAGCATATCTGAGGACAGCTCTGTAAAAACAAATCAGAGACCAGTGAGAGCCAATCAGAGGCCAGCTCTGTGAGAGCCAATCCGAGGCCAGCTCAGTGAGAAGCAATCAGAGGCTATCTCTTAGATAGCATAACAGAAGCCAGCTCTGTGAGAACCAATCTTAGGCCAGCTCTGTGAGAGCGATTCAGAAGCCATCCCTGTGAGAGCCAATCAGATGCCAGCTCTGTGAGAGCGAATAAGAAGCCAGCCCTGTGAGAAGAAATCAGAGGCCAGCTCTCAGACAGCATAACAGAAGCCAGCTCTGTGAGAGCCAATCAGAAGAAAGCTTATTTTGAGTCAATCAGACGCCAGCTCTGTTATAGCCAATAAGATGCCAGCTCTGTGAGAAAAATTCAGAGGCCAGCTCTCTAAGAGCCAATCGAAGGCCAGCTTGGAGAGAGCCAATGAGAAGCCAGCTCTGTGACAGCCAATCTGAGACCAGCTCTGTGGTAGCCAATCAGAGGCCAGCTCTTCGATAGCCAATCAGAGTCCAGCTCTGTGAGAGCCAATTAGAAGCCAGCTTTTTGAAAGAAAATCAGAAGCCAGCTATGTGAGAGACAATCAGAGACCAGTGAGAGTAAATCAGAGGCAAGCTCTGTGAGAGCCAATTAAAGGCCAGCTCGGAGAGAGCCAATAAGAGGCCAGCTCAGTGAGAAGCAATCAGAGGCCATCTCTGTGAGAGCAAATCAGAGGCCAGCTTCTTGAAAGACAGTCGGAGTCCGGCTCTGTGAGAGCCAATCAGAAGCCAGCTCTGTGAGAGCTAATCAGAAGCAAGCCCTGTGAGAGCCAATCAGATGCCCGCTCTTTGAGAGCCAATCAAAAGCCAGGTTTTTGAAAGCCAATCTGAGGCCGGCTCTGTGATTACCAATCAGAGACCAGTGAGAGCCAATCAGAGGCCATTGAGAGCCACCCAGAGGACAGCTCTGTGAGAGCCAATCAGAGGACAGCTCTGTTTGAGCCAATCCGAAGCCAGCTCTGTTATAGCCGATTAGATGCCAGCTCTGTGAGAAAAAAATCAGAGGCCAGCTCTCTGAGAGCCAATAAAAGGCCAGCTTAGCGAGAGCTTATCAGAAGCAAGCCCTCTGAGAGCAAATCAGAAGCCAGCTCTGTGAAAGAAAATCAGAAGCCAGCTTTTTGAAAGCATATCTGAGGACAGCTCTGTGAAAACAAATCAGAGACCAGTGAGAGCCAATCAGAGGCCAGCTCCCTGAAAGCCAATCCGAGGACAGCTCAGTGAAAACCAATCAGAGGCCAGCTCTGTAAGAAGCAATCAGAGCCCAGCTCTGTGATAGCCACTCTTAGGCCAGCTCTGTGAGAGCGATTCAGAAGCCATCCCTGTGAGAGCCAATCAGATGCCAGCTCTGTGAAAGCAAATAAGAAGCCAGCCCTGTGAGAAGAAATCAGAGGCCAGCTCTCAGATAGCATTACAGTAGCCAGCTCTGTGAGAGCAATTTAAAGGCCAGCTCCGAGAGAGCCAATAAGAGGCCAGCTCAGTGAGAACCAATCAGAGGCCAGCTCAGTGAGAAGCAATCAGATGGCAGCTCTGTGAGAGCAAATCAGAGGCCAGCTTCTTGAAAGACAATCGGAGTCCGGCTCTGTGAGAGCCAATCAGAAGCCAGCTCTGTGAGAGCTAATTAGAAGCAATCCCTGTGAGAGCAAATCCGATGCCCGCTCTTTGAGAGCCAATCAAAAGCCAGGTTTTTGAAAGCCAATCTGAGGCCTGCTCTGTGATAACCAATCAGAGACCAGTGAGAGCCGATCAGAGGCCAGTGAGAGCCATCCAGAGGACAGCTCTGTGAGAGCCAATCAGAGGACAGCTCTGTTTGAGCCAATCAGACGCCAGCTCTGTTATAGCCGATAAGATGCCAGCTCTGTGAGAAAAAATCAGAGGCCAGCTCTCTGAGGGCAAATACAAGGCCAGCTCGGTGAGAGCTAATCAGAAGCAAGCCCTGTGAGAGCCAATCCGATGCCAGCTCTGTGAGAGCAAATCAGAAGCCAGCTTTTTGAAAGCATATCTGAGGCCGGCTCTGTGAAAAACAATCAGAGACCAGTGAGAGCCAATCAGAGGCCAGCTCCCTGAAAGCCAATCTTAGGCCAGCTCTGTGAGAAGAAATCAGAGGCCAGCTCTCAGACAGCATAACAGAAGCCAGCTCTGTGAGAGCCAATCAGAAGACAGCTCATTTTGAGTCAATCAGACGCCAGCTCTGTTATAGGCAATAAGATGCCAGCTCTGTGAGAAAAATTCAGAGGCCAGCTCTCTAAGAGCCAATCGAAGGCCAGCTTGGAGAGAGCCAATGAGAAGCCAGCTCTGTGACAGCCAATCTGAGACCAGCTCTGTGGTAGCCAATCAGAGGCCAGCTCTTCGATAGCCAATCAGAGTCCAGCTCTGTGAGAGCCAATTAGAAGCCAGCTTTTTGAAAGAAAATCAGAAGCCAGCTATGTGAGAGACAATCAGAGACCAGTGAGAGTAAATCAGAGGCAAGCTCTGTGAGAGCCAATTAAAGGCCAGCTCGGAGAGAGCCAATAAGAGGCCAGCTCAGTGAGAAGCAATCAGAGGCCAGCTTCTTGAAAGACAATCTGAGTCCGGCTCTGTGAGAGCCAATCAGAAGCCAGCTCTGTGAGAGCTAATCAGAAGCAAGCCCTGTGAGAGCCAATCAGATGCCCGCTCTTTGACAGCCAATCAAAAGCCAGGTTTTTGAAAGCCAATCTGAGGCCGGCTCTGTAAGAAGCAATCAGAGCCTAGCCCTGTGATAGCCATTCTTAGGCCAGCTCTGTGAGAGCGAATCAGAAGCCATCCCTGTGAGAGCCAATTAGATGCCAGCTCTGTGAGAGCCAATCAGAGGCCAAATCTGTGAGAGCCAATCAGAAGCCAGAACAATGAGAAGCCAGCTGTGTGAGAACCAATAAAAAGCCAGCTCAATGAGAAGCAAGCTCTGTGAGAGCCAATCAGAGGCCAACTGTGTGAGAGCAAAACAGGGGTCAGCTCTGTGATTGTCAATCAGAGGCCAGCTTGTTGGGAACCAATTAAGAGGCCAGCTCTGTAAGAGCCAATGAGAGGCAAGCTCTGTGAAACCCAATCAGAGGCCAGCTCTGTGTGAGCAAATCACAAGCAAGCTTTCTATAGCTCAGCGAGAACCAATCAGAGGTCAACTGTGTGAGAGCCAAACAGGGGTCAGCGCTGTGATTGTCAATCAGAGGCCAGCTTGTTGGGAACCAATTAAGAAGCAAGCTCTGTGAGAGCCAATCAGAGGCAAGCTCTGTGAGACCCAATAAGAGGCCAGCTCAGTGAGAACCAATCAAAGGCCAGCTCGTTGGGAACCAATCAGAGGCCAGCTCTGTAAGAGCCAATGAGAGTCCAGCTCTGTTAGAGCCAATCAGAAGCCAGCTCTGTGAGAGCTAATCAGAATCAAGCCCTGTGAGAGTTAGAGGCCATCTCTGTGAGAGCCAATCAGAGACCAATGAGAGCCAATCAGAGGCCAGTGAGAGCCAACCGGAGGCCAGCTCTGTGAGAGCCAATCCGAGGCCAGCTCAGTGAGATGCAATCAGAGGCTATCTCTTAGATAGCATAACAGAAGCCAGCTCTGTGAGAACCAATCTTAGGCCAGCTCTGTGAGAGCGATTCAGAAGCCATCCCTGTGAGAGCCAATCAGATGCCAGCTCTGTGAGAGCGAATAACAGGCCAGCTCAGTGAGAAGCAATCAGAGGCTATCTCTTAGATAGCATAACAGAAGCCAGCTCTGTGAGAACCAATCTTAGGCCAGCTCTTCGATAGCCAATCAGAGTCCAGCTCTGTGAGAGCCAATCAGAGACCAGTGAGAGTAAATCAGAGGCAACCTCTGTGAGAGCCAATTAAAGGCCAGCTCGGAGAGAGCAAATAAGAGGCCAGCTCAGTGAGAAGCAATCAGAGGCCATCTCTGTGAGAGCAAATCAGAGGCCAGCTTCTTGAAAGACAATCGGAGTCCGGCTCTTTGAGAGCCAATCAGAAGCCAGCTCTGTGAGAGCTAATCAGAAGCAAGCCCTGTGAGAGCCAATCAGATGCCCGCTCTTTGAGAGCCAATCAAAAGCCAGGTTTTTGAAAGCCAATCTGAGGCCGGCTCTGTGATTACCAATCAGAGACCAGTGAGAGCCAATCAGAGGCCATTGAGAGCCACCCAGAGGACAGCTCTGTGAGAGCCAATCAGAGGACAGCTCTGTTTGAGCCAATCTGAAGCCAGCTCTGTTATAGCCGATTAGATGCCAGCTCTGTGAGAAAAAAATCAGAGGCCAGCTCTTTGAGAGCCAATAAAAGGCCAGCTCAGCGAGAGCTTATCAGAAGCAAGCCCTGTGAGAGCAAATCAGAAGCCAGCTCTGTGAGAGCAAATCAGAAGCCAGCTTTTTGAAAGCATATCTGAGGACAGCTCTGTGAAAACAAATCAGAGACCAGTGAGAGCCAATCAGAGGCCAGCTCCCTGAAAGCCAATCCGAGGACAGCTCAGTGAAAACCAATCAGAGGCCAGCTCTGTAAGAAGCAATCAGAGCCCAGCTCTGTGATAGCCACTCTTAGGCCAGCTCTGTGAGAGCGATTCAGAAGCCATCCCTGTGAGAGCCAATCAGATGCCAGCTCTGTGAAAGCAAATAAGAAGCCAGCCCTGTGAGAAGAAATCAGAGGCCAGCTCTCAGATAGCATTACAGAAGCCAGCTCTGTGAGAGCCAATCAGAGGACAGCTCTGTTTGAGTCAATCAGACGCCAGCTGTGTTATAGCCAATAAGATGCCAGCTCTGTGAGAAACATTCAGAGGCCTGCTCTCTAAGAGCCAATCAAAGGCCAGCTCGGCAAGAGCCAATGAGAAGCCAGCTCTGTGACAGCCAATCAGTGGTCAGCTCAGTGAGAATTATTAAGAGGCCAGCTCTGTAGGCGTCAATCAGAGGCAAACTCTGTGAGAGCCAATCAAATGCCAGCTCTGTGAGAACCAATCAGAGACCAGTGAGAGCCAATCAGAGGCCAGCTCCCTGAAAGCCAATCCATGCCAGCTCAGTGAGAAACAATCAGAGGCCAGCTCTGTTAGAAGCAATCAGATGCCAGCTCTGTGAGAGCCAATCAGAAGCCAGCTTTTAAAAAGCCAATCAGAGGCCAGTTTAGTGAGAATCAATCATAGGCCAGCTCTCTGACAGCCAATCAGAGGCCAGCTCTGTGATTGCCAATCAGAGTCTAGCTCTGTGAGAGCCAATCAGAAGCCAGCTGTGTCAGAGCCAATCAGAGGCAAACTCTGTGAGAACCAATCAGAAGCCAGCTCTGTGAGAGCCAATCAGTAGCCAGCTCTGTGAGAGATTATTATAAGCAAGCCCTGTAAGAGCTCATCAGATGCCAGCTCTGTGAGAGCCAATCAGAAGCCAGCTTTTAAAAAGCCAATCAGAGGCCAGTGAGAGGCAATCAGAGGCCAGCTCGATGAGAGCCAATCCGTGGCCAGCTTGGTGAGAGGCAATCAGAGGCCAGCTTGATGAGAGCCAATCAGTGGCCAGCTTGGTGAGAGCCAATAAGAGGCCAGCTCGATCAATCATAGGCCAGCTCGATTAGAGCCAATCAGAAGCAAACTCTGTAAGAGCCAATCAGAAGCAAACTCTGTAAGAGCCAATCAGAAGCCAGCTGTGTGAGAACCAATCACAAGCCAGCTGAATGAGAAGACAGCCCTGTATGAGCTTATCAGATGCCAGCTCTGTGAGAGCCAATCAGAAGCCAACTTTTTGATAGACAATCAGAAGCCAGCTCAGTGAGAGCCAATCAGAAGCAGGCTCTGTGAGAGCTAATCAAAAGCAAGCCCTGTGAGAGCGAATCAGATACCAGCTTTGTGAGAGCCGATCAGAAGCCAGCTTTTTCAAAGCCAATCTGAGGCCGGCTCTGTGAGAACCAGAAAATCAGAAATCAGAGACCATTGAGAGCCGATCAGAGGCCAGCTCTCTGACAGCCAAACAGAGAGAGCTAACACAGAAGGCCATCACTGTGAGAGCCAATAAGAGGACAGCTCTGATTTAGCCAATCAGACGCCAGCTCTGTTATAGCCAATTAGATGCCAGCTCAGTGAGAAACAATTAGAGGCAAGCTCTATGAGAGCCAATCAAAGGCCAGCTCGGCGAGAGCTAATCAGAAGAAAGCCCTGTGAGAGCCAATCAGATGCCAGCTCTGTGAGAGCCAATAAGACGCCAGCTATTTGAAAGCCAGACTGAGGCCGGCTCTGTGAGAACCAATCAGAGACTAGTGACAGCCAATCAGAGCCCAGTTCTGTGAGAGCCAATCTGAGGCCAGCTCTGTGAGAGCGAATCAGAAGCCATCCCTCTGAGAGCCAATCAGATGCCAGCTCTGTGAGAGCGAATCAGAAACCAGTTCTGTGAGAGCCAATTAGATGCCAGCTCTGTGAGAGCAAATCAGAAGCTAGCTTTTTGAAAGCCAATCAGAGGCCAGCTTTGTGAGAGCCAATCAGAGGCCAGCTCTGTGAGAGTCAATCAGAGGCCAGCTCGGTGAGAGCTAATCAGAGGGCAACTCTGTCCGAGCCAATCAGAAGCCATCTCAATGTGAAGCCAGCTGTGTGAGAACCAATCAGAAGACAGCTCAGTGAGAAGCAAGCTCTGTTTTTTTTTTTTTTATTAACCTTTATTTATACAGGTAAAATCTCATTGAGACCCAGGGTCTCATTTGCAAGAGAGACCTGTTCAGGTCCGCAGCAGCAAAACACAAAGTTACAGACTAACTGAACACACAGGAGACACAACACAGAACACATACAGTAAAACAGTAAAATAATACAGTGCAAAGGGCAAAGAACAAGATAAGTACAAGTTAAATTATGTACAAGTGCAGACCCCCACAGACTCTCTCAACAGCCTTCCTACAAGCAGTTTGAAGTCCCCTAAAGAAATAAAGCTGGAGGCTGAAGCTGGTTCCAGGTCGCAGGCGCAGCGTAGGAAAAAGCCTTCTTGCCAAGCTCAGTACGGACTGACGGGATGGCAAACGAGATGAAGTCCAGGGACCGGAGGCTGCGATGGGACTGTTTCCGTACCAGATACATTGACAAATAAGATGGGAGCAGCCAGATAATGGATTTATAGACAAATAAATACCAGTGAGTGGTTCTGCGCATGGAGAGTGAAGACCAGTTTGTGAGAGAGTACAATGTACAGTGATGTGTGAGGGGTTTACAGCCAGTTAGGAATCTCAAGGCCCCGTGATATGCGGCATCCAGTAGTTGCAGGGAGTCAGCAGAGGCATTTATATATACCACATCCCCATAATCCAGGAGTGGCAAGAAAGAAACAATACGTTTCCTGGCCTTAAAAGAGAAACAGGCTCTATTTCTGAAGAAAAACCCCAGCTTTAACCTCAATTTCTTCAGTAACTGGTCAACATGACATTTAAAGGAAAGGCTATCATCCACTGTGATGCCTAGATATTTGTAAGTGGCCACAGACCCAATGGGGATACCCTGAGCAGACATAATTCTGGGTAGAACAGCAGGTACTTTCCTTTTATTAGAAAAGAACAAGAACTTGGTTTTACCTGCATTTAGAACTAGCCTTAGTTGGAATAATTGTGCCTGAATGGTGTCAAAAGCAGACTGCAAGTCAGTGAACACCTGGTCAACAGACTGAGACTGAGACTGAGTAGGTGGGTTAACATCACGAGAGGAATCAAACAAGGAGCTGGAGGCTATGAAATGTTTGTTAAAACAGTTTAGCATTTCAGATTTGTCGGATATAGGGACGGAGTCAACAACAATATTGGGAGGCAGCTCTGAAGAGCAGGTATTGGCTGAAAGAGGTTTTATAGTATGCCAAAATTTCCTGGGGTCATTCAAATTGTCTGTGGTCTGTGATAAATAGTACTCTCGCTTAGCTACCCTAATAGCGCTGGTGCAGCTGTTACGTGCTTGCCGAAAAAGTAGCCAGTCCGACTCAAGCCCAGACTTCCTTGCATTGGCCCAGAGCTGATTTCTCTTGTGTAAGAGACCCGTAAGTTCAGCAGTGAAACAGGGGCTCTCCCGTCCCTTCACCCTGAACCGACGAAGAGGAGCATGTTTGTTCATAAAATAACTAAAACTGCCATAAAAATATTCCCAAGCAAGATTTAAATCATCAATTAGTAAAATACGATCCCAGTTAAAATGATAAAGATCATGAAGAAAAGCTTGTTCAATAAAGTTCTTCAGACTTCTTTTAAGAACAATACGAGGCTTAGTGCGCGGGATTTTTATGTCCCTAACAGCACCGATCACACAATGGTCACTCATATCATTGGCAAAAACTGCTGTAGCAGAATATTTATATGGCATGTTGGTAACTAAAAGATCAATAAGAGAAGATTTGGTTGAGCATTTGGGATTAAGACGCGTGGGACTTTTAATGATTTGAGTAAGGTTAAAAGCTAAACACTGGGCCTTAAAAGGATCAGACACTGGTGAAAACCAGTCCCAATTAAAATCACCCACCAGAACAATCTCTTTGAATTTCAGTTCAGATAACAGCTGCATTTAAGAGGGTAACGCCTCTGCAGTGGAAGAGGGGGGCCTGTAGCAACCAACAATAGTAAGGTGTTGACCACCAGACAAAACAATACTTAAAGCTAAGATTTCAAACTGTTTACAAATTGATTTGCCAAGCAAGATTTGTGCAGTAAGACAGGATCTGACATATATTGCCACTCCACCGGCCTTATTAGGACGATCTGAACGTAAAATATTAAAACCCTGAATGGCTACATCCTTGTCTGAAATAGATTTAGAGAGCCAGGTCTCAGAAATGACAATTACATCTGCACCGGTCGACTCAAACCAAATTTTTAGCAAATCCATTTTCAGGTTAGAAAGCAGACTGCGAGCATTTACATGTATGATATGCAGACCAGACACATTCTTAAAATCTGATGGCGTGCTACATGTAACTGGGGGACCGGGATTTGGATGAATTCCAGATAGCAGAAGAAGCATCAAAACTAAACATTTCCGCTTGATGCTCAGACCAGTTGAGCCATTACAGGAATTAATAGTATAGGCCCTACCTCGTGTGGCACCTGTGTGATTCCATAGGGAGAACGCATTGGGGAAACAACAAATATCCAAACCGCCCAAGCAAGCGAAATAATCGGACCGAGCTATATTTAACTGCAAAAGCCGATCAGCTGGCTCAGGTCCAAGTGAGGAAGTTGCACCACTTGTGATGAACAGCTGCGGGCAAAAAGAGTCTGGATACCACACCGCAGGACCGCCAAGATGCCAGGCCATGGCGAGGCAAACAACAAGGGGCAAAATCACCATGGCAGCAGTCAAGTGGCAGGTCAGATGAGAAAAAAGTGCGGAGCGGTAATCGCTCGTCCAGCCGCTTAGGCCTAGCCAGCGGCGGCGGCTTGCGGTGTCGGCCACTCGGATCCCTCACAGCGATCGGGTGTCGGCGGCGGCGGATCCGGCGTTCGGGAGTCGGCGGCAGCGGCTCCCGGCGTTTAGGAGTCAGCGGCGGCTCACGGCTTACGAGTGGCGGCGGCGGCGGCTCCTGGCGTTCTGGAGCTGGCGGCGGCGGCTCCCGGCGTTCGGCCCTCCGGACCCAGTGTCGGCTCACGGTTTTCGGCCCTTCGGATCCCGGTGTCAGCGGCGGCAGCTCACTTACTGCCAAGCTAACTGTCAGGCTAACTGTCAGGCTGAATGACAGCTGTCACGACATCCAGGTAAAAAGCATGCTTCAAAACGTGAGAGCCAATCAGAGGCCAGCTCTGTGAGAGCCAATCAGGTGTCAGCTCTGTGAGAGTCAATCAGAGGCCAGCTCGTTGGTAGCAAATCAGAGGCCAGCTCTGTAAGAGCAATTGAGAGGCAAGCGCTGTGAGACCGAATCAGAGGCCAGCTCAGTGAGAACCAATCAGATGCCAGCTCTGTGAGACCATATCAGAAGCAAGCTTCTTTAAAGCCAATAAGAGTCCAGCTCTGTGAGAACCAATCAGAGACCAGTGAGAGCCAATCAGAGGCCGGTGAGAGCCAACCGGACGCCAGCTCTGTGAGAGCTAATCCAAGGCCAGCTCAGTGAGAAGCAATCAGAGACCAGCTCTCTGATAGCATAACAGAAGCCAGCTCTAGGAGAGCCAATCAGAGGAAAGCTCTGTTTGAGCCAATCAGACGCCAGCTCTGTTATAGCCAATAAGATTCCAGCTCTTTGAGAAGAAATAAGAGGCCAGCTCTCTGAGAGCAAATCAAAGGCCAGCATGGCGAGAGCCAATGAGAAGCCAGGTCTTTGGTAGCCAATAAGAGGCCAGCTCTTCGATAGCCAATCAGAGTCCAGCTCTGTTAGAGCCAATCAGAAGCCAGCTTTTTGAAAGAAAAACAGAAGCCAGCTCTTTGAGAGCCAATCAGTGACAAGTGAGAGTAAATCAGAGGCCAGCTCCCTGAGAGCCAATCTGAGGCCAGCTCTGTGAGAGCCAATCAAAGGCCAGCTCGGAGAGAGCCAATCAGAGGCCAGCTCTGTGAGAAGCAATCAGAGGCCATCTCTGTGAGAGCAAATCAGAGGCCAGCTTCTTAAGACAATCAGAGTCCGGCTCTGTGAGAGCCAATCAGAAGCCAGCTCTGTCAGAGCTAATCAGAAGCAAGCCCTGTGCGAGCCAATCAGATGCCAGCTCTTAAAGAGCCATTCAAAAGCCAGGTTTTTGAAAGCCAATCTGAGGCCGGCTCTGTGAGAACCAATCAGAGACTAATGAGAGCCAATCAGAGACCTGTGAGAGCCAATCAGAGGACAGCTCTTTTTGAGCAAATAAGAAGCCAGCTTTTTGAAAGCCTATCTGAGGCTGGCTCTGTGAGAACCAATCAGAGACCAGTGAGAGCCAATCAGAGTCCATCTTCCTGAGAGCCAATCCGAGGCCAGCTCAGTGAGAGTCAATCTGTGGCCAGCTCCGTGAAAGTCAATCTGAGGCCAGCTCTGTGAGAGTGAATCAGAAGCCATCCCTCTGAGAGCCAATCATACACCAGTTCTGTGAGAGCAAATCATGACCAGCCCTGTGAGAGCCAATTAGATGCCAGCTCAGTGAGAGATAATCAGAAGCTAGCTTTTTGAAAGCCAATCAGAAGCCAGCTCACTGAGAGCCAATCAGAGGTCAGCTCTGTGAAAGCCAATCTGAGGCCAGCCCTGTGAGAGCGAATCAGAAGCCAGCTCTACGAGAGCTAATCAGAAGCAAGCCCTGTTAGAGCCAATCAGATGCCAGCTCTTTGAGAGCCAATCAAAAGCCAGGGTTTTGAAAGCCAATCTGAGGCAGGCTCTGTGAGAACCAATCAGAGACTAGTGAGAGCCAATCCGAGGCCAGTGAGAGCCAATCTGAGGCCAGCTCAGTGAGAAGCAATCAGAGGCCAGCTCTCAGATAGCATAACAGAAGCCAGCTCTGTGAGAGCCATTTAGAGGACAGCTCGGTTTCAGCCAATCAGAAGCCAGCTTTTTGAAAGCCTATCTGAGGCTGGCTCTGTGAGAACCAATCAGAGACCAGTGAGAGCCAATAAGAGGCCAGCTCGGTGAGAGCCAATCAAAGGCCAGCTCTGTGACAGCCAAATAGAGTGAGCCAACCGGAGGCCAGCTCTCTGACAGTCAATCAGAGGCCAGCTCTCATACAGCCAATCAAAGAGGGCCAACCGGAGGCCAGCTCAATGAGAGCCAATCTGAGGCTAGCTCACTGAGAAGCAATCGGAGGCCAGCTCTCAGACAGCAAAACAGAAGCCAGCTCTGTGAGAGCCAATCAGACAGCAGCTCTGTTATAGCCAACAAGATTCCAGTTCTGTGAGAAACAATCAGAGGCCAGCTCTCTAAGAGCCAATCAAAGGCCAGCTTGGCGAGAGCCAATGAGAAGCCAGCTCTGTGAGAGCAAATAAGAGGACAGCTTCTTAAAAGACAATCAGAGTCTGGCTCTGTGAGAGCCAATCAGAAGCTAGCTCTGTAAGAGCTAATCAGAAGCCAGGTTTTTGAAAGTCAATCTGAGGCCGGCACTGTGAGAACCAATCTGACACCAGTGAGAGCCAATCAGAGGCCAGTGAGAGCCAACAGGAGGCCAACACTGTGAGAGCCAATCAGAAGACAGCTCTGTTTTAGCCAATCAGATGCCAGCTCTGTTATAGCATATTCGATTCTAGCTCTGTGAGAAACAATCAGAGGCAAGCTCTATGAGAGCCAATCAAAGGCCAGCTCGGCAAAAGCAAATCAGAAGCAAGCCCTTTGAGAGCCAATTAGACGCCAGCTTTTTGAAAGCCAATCTGAGGCCGGCTCAGTGAGAGCCAATCCGAGGCCAGCTCAGTGAGAAGCAATCAGAGGCTAACTCTTAGATAGCATTACAGATGCCAGCTCTTTGAGAGCCAATCAAAGGCCAGCTCTCTGACAGCAAATAAGAGGCCAGCTCTGTGGTAGCCAATCAGAGTCCAGCTCTGTGAGAGCCAATTAGAAACCAGCTTTTTGAAAGAAAAGCGAGCTTTGTGAGAGCCAATCACAGACCAGTGAGAGTAAATCAGAGAGCAGCTCCCTGAGAGCCAATCTGAGTCCAGCTATGTGAGAGCCAATTCAAGGCCAGCTCGGAGAGAGCCAATAAGAGGCCAGCTTTTTGAGAACCAATCAGAGGCCAGCTCAGTAAGAACCAATCAGAGGCCATCTCTGTGAGAGCAGACCAAAGGCCAGCTTCTTGAAAGACAATCGGAGCCATCTCTGTGAGAGCAAATCAGAAGCCAGCTTTTTGAAAGCATATCTGAGGCCGGCTCTGTGAAAACCAATCAGAGACCAGTGAGAGCCAATATGAGGCCAGCTCCCTGAAAGCCAATCCGAGGACAGCTCTGTTAGAAGCAATTCAGAAGCCATCCCTGTGAGAGCCAATCAGATGCCAGCTCTGTGAGAGCGAATAAGAAGCCAGCCCTGTGAGAAGAAATCAGAGGCCAGCTCTCAGATAGCATAACAGAAGCCAGCTCTGTGAGAGCCAATCAGAGGACAGCTCTGTTTGAGCCAATCAGACGCTACCTCTGTTATAGCCAATCTGAGACCAGCTCTGTGACAGCCAATCAGAGGCCAGCTCTATGAGATCCAATCAAAGGCCAGCTCTCTGACAGCCAATAAGAGGCCAGCTCTGTGGTAGCCAATCAGAGGCAGGCTCTTTGATAGCCAATCAGAGTCAAGCTCTGTGAGAGCCAATTAGAAGCCAGCTTTTTGAAAGAAAATCAGAAGCCAGCTATGTGAGAGCCAATTAGAAGCCAGCTTTTTGAAAGAAAATCAGAAGCCAGCTATGTGAGAGCCAATCAGAGACCAGTGAGAGTAAATCAGAGACCAGCTCCCTGAGAGCCAATCTGAGGCCAGCTCTGTGAGAGCCAATTAAAGGCCAGTTGGGAGAGAGCCAATAAGAGGCCAGCTCTGTGAGAACCAATCAGAGGCCAGCTCAGTGAGAGCCAATCAGAGTCCAGCTCTGTGAGAGCCAATTGGAAGCCAGCTTTTTGAAAGAAAATCAGAAGCCAGCTATGTGAGAGCCAATCAGAGACCAGTGAGAGTAAATCAGAGGCCAGCTTCTTGAAAGACAATCGAAGTCCCGCTCTGTGAGAGCCAATCAGAAGCCAGCTCTGTGAGACCTAATCAGAAGCAAGCCCTGTGAGAGCCAATCAGATGCCCGCTCTTTGAGAGCCAATCAAAAGCCAGGTTTTTGAAAGCCAATCTGAGGCTGGCTCTGTGATTACCAATCAGAGACCAGTGAGATCCAATCAGAGGCCAGTGAGAGCCAATCAGAGGCCAGCTGTGTGATTGCCAATCAGAGTCCAGCCCTGTGAGAACCAATCAGAGACCAGTGAGAGCCAATCAGAGGCCAGCTCCCTGAAAGCCAATCCATGCCAGCTCAGTAAGAAACAATCAGAGGCCAGCTCTGTTAGAAGCAATCAGAGCCCAGCTCTGTGAGAGCCAATCTTAGGCCAGCTCTGTTAGAGCAAATCAGAAGCCATCCCTGTGAAAGCCAATCAGATGCCAGCTCTGTAAGAGACAATGAAACGCCAGCTCTCTGATAGCAAGCAAAACAGAGGCCAGCTCTGTGAGAGCCGATCAAAGGCAAGCTCTCTGACAGCCAATCAGAGGCCAGCTCTGTGATAGCCAATCAGAGTCTAGCTCTGTGAGAGCCAATCAGAAGCCAGCTTTTTGAAAGACAATCAGAAGCCAGCTGTGTCAGAGCCAATCAGAGTCAAACTCTGTGAGAACCAATCAGAAGCCAGCTCTGTGAGAGCCAATCAGTAGCCAGCTCTGTGAGACCTTATCAGAAGCAAGCCTTGTGAGAGCCAATCAGAGGCCAGCTCCCTGAGAGCCAATCAGTGGCCAGCTTGGTGAGAGTCAATCAGAGGCCAGCTCGATGAGATTCATTCAGTGGCCAGCTTGGTGAGAGCCATTCAGAGGCCAGCTCGATTAGAGCCAATCAGAAGCAAACTCTGTAAGAGCCAATCAGAAACAAACTCTGTAAGAGCCAATCAGAAGCCAGCTGTGTGAGAACCAATCACAAGCCAGCTGAATGAGAAGCCAGCCCTGTATGAGCTTATCAGATGCCAGCTCTTTGAGAGCCAATCAGAAGCCAGCCTTTTTCCAGAGTAGTTTATACACAGGTAACCCAATTAAAAGCTCACACTTTTGAACCTATTAATTGCAAGAAAAGCTGGTATTATATTTAGGAAACGCTGAGTCAAATACATTCAACTTGATCAAAAGATCCATTTATTTCATTTTGTAATTATGGCTGCAGTATATTTCCACAGAACATACAAAAAGGTATTGTTTTGTGTTCGCTATTACCCAAGTTTGTGATTTTAACTCTTTAAAATAGTTTATAGACTGTAAAAAAAAAAATGTTCTGACCGTTGTGGCTTACCTTTATATAAACTACTCCTATAGGTGGAAACAACAGCCTTCTGATCCAGAATAGCACCTATAATGCGAGGGGGTGCATTTCATGGCAGGGGTGCTGAGTACGGCACAACACGAGGGTAGCCAATGAGAAGCCAACCCGGTGCTAGCCAATAAGATGCCAGCTCTGTGAGAAACAATCAGAGGCCAGCTCTGTTAGAAGCAATCAGAGCCCAGCTCTGTGAGAGCCAATCTTAGGCCAGCTCTGTTAGAGCAAATCAGAAGCCATCCCTGTGAAAGCCAATCAGATGCCAGCTCTGTAAGAGACAATGAAACGCCAGCTCTCTGATAGCAAGCAAAACAGAGGCCAGCTCTGTGAGAGCCGATCAAAGGCAAGCTCTCTGACAGCCAATCAGAGGCCAGCTCTGTGATAGCCAATCAGAGTCTAGCTCTGTGAGAGCCAATCAGAAGCCAGCTTTTTGAAAGACAATCAGAAGCCAGCTGTGTCAGAGCCAATCAGAGTCAAACTCTGTGAGAACCAATCAGAAGCCAGCTCTGTGAGAGCCAATCAGTAGCCAGCTCTGTGAGAGCTTATCAGAAGCAAGCCCTGTGAGAGCCAATCAGAGGCCAGCTCCCTGAGAGCCAATCAGTGGCCAGCTTGGTGAGAGTCAATCAGAGGCCAGCTCGATGAGATTCATTCAGTGGCCAGCTTGGTGAGAGCCATTCAGAGGCCAGCTCGATTAGAGCCAATCAGAAGCAAACTCTGTAAGAGCCAATCAGAAACAAACTCTGTAAGAGCCAATCAGAAGCCAGCTGTGTGAGAACCAATCACAAGCCAGCTGAATGAGAAGCCAGCCCTGTATGAGCTTATCAGATGCCAGCTCTTTGAGAGCCAATCAGAAGCCAGCCTTTTTCCAGAGTAGTTTATACACAGGTAACCCAATTAAAAGCTCACACTTTTGAACCTATTAATTGCAAGAAAAGCTGGTATTATATTTAGGAAACGCTGAGTCAAATACATTCAACTTGATCAAAAGATCCATTTATTTCATTTTGTAATTATGGCTGCAGTATATTTCCACAGAACATACAAAAAGGTATTGTTTTGTGTTCTCTATTACCCAAGTTTGTGATTTTAACTCTTTAAAATAGTTTAAAGACTGTAAAAAAAAAAATGTTCTGACCGTTGTGGGTTACCTTTATATAAACTACTCCTATAGGTGGAAACAACAGCCTTCTGATCCAGAATAGCACCTATAATGCGAGGGGGTGCATTTCATGGCAGGGGTGCTGAGTACGGCACAACACGAGGGTAGCCAATGAGAAGCCAACTCTGTGATAGCCAATAAGATGCCAGCTCTGTGAGAAACAATCAGAGGCCAGCTCTCTGAGAGCCAATCAAAGGCCAGCTTGGCGAGAGCCAATGAGAAGCCAGCTCTGTGATAGCCAATCAGAGGCCAGCTCTGTGAGAGCCAATCAAAAGCCAGCTCAGTGAGCATCAATCAGAGGCTAGCTCTGTATGTGTAAATTAGAGGCCAGCTCTCTGACAGCCAATCAGAGGCCAGTTCTGTGATAGCCAATCAGAGGCCAGCTCTTTGATTGCCAATCAGAGTCCAGCTCTGTGAGAACCAATCAGAGACCAGTGAGAGACAATCAGAGGTCAGCTCCCTGAGAGCCAATCCGAGGCCAGCTCAGTGAGAACCAATCAGAGGCCAGCTCTGTTAGAAGCAATCAGAGCCCAGCTCTGTGATAGCCAATCTTAGGCCAGCTCTGTGAAAGCAAATCAGATGCCATCCCTGTGAGAGCCAATCAGATGCCAGCTCTGTGAGAGACAATGAAAAGCCAGCTCTGTGAGAGCCAATCAAAGGCCAGCTCACTGACAGCCATTCAGAGGCCAGCTCTGTGATAGCCAATCAGAGGCCAGCTATGTGAAGCCAATCACAACACCGGCGCTCTTGCTGTGTAGCGGGGTTTGCCAGCAGGGTTAATAGGTATTCCGTAAGAGGATACCTTTGTCACCTAGAAGAACCATAACAAGATGTAAATCATCTGATACATTTTTTGATTTAATGCAGTTTATCGAGGGTAGCCACTGACCGAGGAGATGACTTTGGCTCTGCAGTGCGTCTTGCTGCAGCCGCGCGCCAACACTTTCATTCATTAATTCAATGTCGGGGTCGCGGGGGGCTGGAGCCGAGCTGTTTTTAAATATAAAAGAATCGTGTGTGTCCCCTGGCCAACTGGCCACCACGTTTAAAAGCGATAGCTTGGTACCACAAATCACCTGTACATTTATCGAGTGGTAGTTTTTTCGATCGATGAATGCGTAATCATTCATTGAAGGTGCCTTCAGACGCACATGAGTACAATCAATTGCTCCAACCACAATTTTTATTTTTTTTATTCGTTTCAAGAATCCGTTTTAATCTGTTCTTAATATGTGACTGCTTATGCTTAATGACAGCTGAGGTTTGTTCATTATTTTCAGCCAGATTTTGCTGTGCTGCACCGCAAATAACCAGAAGCCATCGTTCTGAGAGCCAATCATACGCCAGTTCTGTGAGAGCAAATCATGACCAGCCCTGTGAGAGCCAATTAGATGCCAGCTCAGTGAGAGATAATCAGAAGCTAAGTTTTTGAAAGCCAATCAGAGGCCAGCTTTGTGAGAGCAAATCACAAATCAAAGCCGGATGCCAGCTCTGTGAGAGCCAATCAGAGACCAGTGAGAGCCAATCAGAGGCCAGTGAGAGCAAACCGGAGGCCAGCTCTGTGAGAGCCAATCAGAGGCCAGCTCAGTGAGAAGCAATCAGAGGCCAGCTCTCAGATAGCATAACAGAAGCCAGCTCTGTGAGAGCCAATCTGAGGCCAGCTCTGTGAGAGCCAATCAAAAGCCAAGTTTTTGAAAGCCACTCTAAGGCCGACTCTGTGAGAACCAATCAGAGACCAGTGAGGGCCAATCAGAGGCCAGTGAGAGCCATCCAGAGGACAGCTCTGTGAGAACCAATCAGAGGACAGCTCTGTTTGAGCCAATCAGAAGCCAGCTTTTTTAAAGCCTATCTGAGGCTGGCTCTGTGAGAACCAATCAGAGACCAGTGAGAGCCAATCCGAGGCCAGCTCAGTGAGAACCAATCAGAGGCCACCTCTGTTAGAAGCAATCAGAGCCCAGCTCTGTGATAGCCAATCTGAGGCCAGCTCTGTGAGAGCGAATCAGAAGCCAGCCCTGTGAGAAGAAATAAGAGGCCAGCTCTCTAAGCGCCAATCAAAAGCCAGATCGGCGAGAGCCAATGAGAAGCCAGCTCTGTGATAGCCAATCGGAGGCAAGCTCAATTGGAGCAAATCAGAAGTCAGCTCAGTGAGAATTATTTAGAGGCCAGCTCTGTAGGAGCCAATTAGAGGCCAGCTGTGTGAGAGCTAATCAGAAGCCAGCTCTGTGAGAGCCAATCAAAGGCCAGCTCGGCGAGAGCCAATGAGAAGCCAACTCTGTGATAGCCAATAAGATGCCAGCTCTGTGAGTAAAAATCAGAGGCCAGCTCTCTGAGAGCCAATCAAAGGCCAGCTCGGCGAGAGCCAATGAGAAGCCAACTCTGTGATAGCCAATCAGAGGCCAGCTCTGTGAGAGCCAATCAAAAGCTAGCTCAGTGAGCATCAATCAGAGGCTATCTCTGTATGTGTAAATCAGAGGCCAGCTCTCTGACAGCCAATCAGAAGCTAGCTCTGTGATAGCCAATCAGAGGCCAGCTCGGCGAGAGCCAATGAGAAGCCAACTCTGTGATAGCCAATCAGAGGCCAGCTCTGTGAGAGCCAATCAAAAGCCAGCTCAGTGAGCATCAATCAGAGGCTATCTCTGTATGTGTAAATCAGAGGCCAGCTCTCTGACAGCCAATCAGAGGCTAGCTCTGTGATAGCCAATCAGAGGCCAGCTAAGTGAGAAGCAATCAGAGGCCAAATCTCAGATAGCATAACAGAAGCTAGCTCTGTGAGAGCCGATCAGAGGACACCTCTGTTTGAGCCAATAAGATGCCAGCTCTGTGAGAAACAATCAGAGGCCAGCTCTCTGAGAGCCAATCAAAGACCAGCTCGGCGAGAGCCAATGAGAAGCCAGCTTTGTGATAGCCAATCAGAGTCCAGCTCTGTGAGAACCAATCAGAGACCAGTGAGAGCCAATCAGAGGCCAGCTCCCTGAAGCCAATCCGAGGCCAGCTCAGTGAGAACCAATCAGAGGCCAGCTCTGTTAGAAGCAATCAGAGCTCAGCTCTGTGATAGCCAATCCTAGGCCATTTCTGTGAAAGCGAATCAGAAGCCGTCCCTGTGAGAGCCAATCAGATGCCAGCTCTGTGAGAGCATATCAAAAGCCAGCTCAGTGCGCATCAATCAGAGGCTAGCTCTGTATGTGTAAATCAGAGGCCAGCTCTCTGACAGCCAATCAGAGGCCAGCTCTGTGATAGCCAATCAGAGGCCAGCTCAGTGAGAAGCAATCAGAGGCTAGCTCTGTATGTGTAAATCAGAGGGCAGCTCTCAGATAGCATAACAGAAGCCAGCTCTGTAAGAGCCGATCAGAGGACAGCTCTGTTTGAGCCTATTAGACGCCAGCTCTGTTATAGCCAATAAGATGCCAGCTCTGTGAGAAACAATCAGAGGCCAGCTCTCTGAGAGCCAATCAGAGGCCAGCTCTTTGATTGCCAATCAGAGTCCAGCTCTGTGAGAACCAATCAGAGACCAGTGGGAGCCAATCAGAGGCCAGCTCCCTGAGAGCCAATCCGAGGCCAGCTCAGTGAGAACCAATCAGAGGCCAGCTTTGTTAGAAGTTATCAGAGCCCAGCTCTGTGATAGCCAATATTAGGCCAGCTCTGTGAAAGCGAATCAGAAGCCATCCCTGTGAGAGCCAATCAGATGTCAGCTCTGTGAGAGACAATGAAAAGCCAGCTCTGTGATAGCCAATCAGAGGCCAGCTCTGTGAGAGCCAATCAAAGGCCAGCTCACTGACAGCCATTCAGAGGCCAGCTCTGTGAGAGTCAATCAGAGGCCAGCTCGGTGAGAGCCAATCAGAGGCCAACTCCCTGAGAGCCAATCAGACAAGGCCGGCTCTGTGAGAACCAATCAGAGACCAGTGAGAGCCAATCAGATTCCAGTGAGAGCCAACCGGAGTGCAGCTCTGTGAGAGCATATCCGAGGCCAGCTCAGTGAAAAGAAATCAAAGGCCAGCTCTCAGGTAGCATAACAGAAGCCAGCTCTGTGAGAGCCAATCAGATGCCAGCTCTGTTATAGCCAATAAGATCCCAGCTCTGTGAGAAACATTCAGAGGCCAGCTCTCTAAGAGCCAATCAAAGGCCAGCTCGGCGATAGCCAATGAGAAGCCAACTCTGTGATAGCCAATAAGATGCCAGCTCTGTGAGAAACAATCAGAGGCCAGCTCTCTGAGAGCCAATCAAAGGCCAGCTCGGCGAGAGCCAATGAGAAGCCAACTCTGTGATAGCCAATCAGAGGCCAGCTCTGTGAAAGCGAATCAGAAGCCATCCCTGTGAGAGCCCGATCAGAGGACAGCTCTGTTTGAGCCTATTAGACGCCAACTCTGTTATAGCCAATAAGATGCCAGCTCTGTGAGAAACAATCAGAGGCCAGCTCTCTGAGAGCCAATCAAAGGCCAGCTCGGCGAGAGCCAATGAGAAGCCTGCTCTGTGATAGCCAATCAAAAGCCAGCTCAGTGAGCATCAATGAGAGGCTAGCTCTGTATGTGTAAATCAGAGGCCAGCTCTGTGATAGCCAATCAGTGGCCAGCTTTTTGATTGCCAATCAGAGTCCAGCTCTGTGAGAACCAATCAGAGACCAGGGAGAGACAATCAGAGGCCAGCTCCCTGAGAGCCAATCCGAGGCCAGCTCAGTGAGAACCAATCAGAGGCCAGCTCTGTTAGAAGCAATCAGAGCCCAGCTCTGTGATAGCCAATCTTAGGCCAGATCTGTGAAAGTGAATCAGAAGCCATCCTTGTGAGAGCAAATCAGATGCCAGCTCTTTGAGAGCCAATTAGATGCCAGCTTTTTGAAAGAAAATCTGAGGCCAGCTCTGTGAGAACCATTCAGAGACTAGTGAGAGCGAATCAGAGGCCAGCTCCGTGAAAGCCAATCTGAGGCCAGCTTTCAGATAGCATAAAGGAAGCCAGCTCTGTGTAAGCCGATCAGAGGACAGCTCTGTTTGAGCGTATTAGACGCCAGCTCTGTTATAGCCAAAGAGAAGCCAGCTCTGTGAGAGCTAATCAGAAGCAAGCCCTGTGAGAGCCAATCAGATGCAAGCTCAGTGAGAAGCAATCAGAGGCCAGCTTTCAGATAGCATAACAGAAGCCAGCTCTGTGAGAGCCGATCAGAGGACAGCTCTGTTTGAGCCTATTAGACGCCAGCTCTGTTATAGCCAATAAGATGCCAGCTCTGTGAGAAACAATCAGAGGCCAGCTTTCTGAGAGCCAATCAAAGGCCAGCTAGGCGAGAGCCAATGAGAAGCCAGCTCTGTGATAGCCAATCAGAGACCAGCTCTGTGAGAGCCAATCAAAAGCCAGCTCAGTGAGCATCAATCAGAGGCTAGCTCTGTATGTGTAAATCAGAGGGCAGCTCTCAGATAGCATAACAGAAGCCAGCTCTGTAAGAGCCAATCAGAGGACAGCTCTGTTTGAGCCTATTAGATGCCAGCTCTGTTACAGCCAATAAGATGCCAGCTCTGTGAGAAACAATCAGAGGCCAGCTCCCTGAGAGCCAATCGGAGGCCAGCTAAGTGAGAACCAATCAGAGGCCAGCTCTGTTAGAAGTTATCAGAACCCAGCTCTGTGATAGCCAATCTTAGGCCAGCTCTGTGAAAGCGAATCAGGAGCCATACCTGTGAGAGCCAATCAGATGCCAGCTCTGTGAGAGACAATGAAAAGCCAGCTCTGTGATAGCCAATCAGAGGCCAGCTCAGTGAGAGCCAATCAAAGGCCAGCTCACTGACAGCCATTCAGAGTCCAGCTCTGTGAGAGTCAATCAGAGGCCAGCTCGGTGAGAGCCAATCAGAGGCCAACTCCCTGAGAGCCAATCAGACGAGGCCGGCTCTGTGAGAACCAATCACAGACCAGTGAGAGCCAATCAGATTCCAGTGAGAGCCAACCGGAGTGCAGCTCTGTGAGAGCATATCCGAGGCCAGCTCAGTGAAAAGAAATCAAAGGCCAGCTCTCAGATAGCATAACAGAAGACAGCTCTGTGAGAGCCAATCAGATGCCAGCTCTGTTATAGCCAATAAGATGCCAGCTCTGTGAGAAACATTCAGAGGCCAGCTCTCTAAGAGCCAATCAAAGGCCAGCTCTCTGAGAGCCAATCAAAGGCCAGCTCGGCGAGAGCCAATGAGAAGCCAACTCTGTGATAGCCAATCAGAGGCCAGCTCTGTGAGAGCCAATCAAAAGCCAGCTCAGTGAGCATCAATAAGAGGCTAGCTCTGTATGTGTAAATCAGAGGCCAGCTCTCTGACAGCCAATCAGAGGCCAGCTCTGTGATAGCCAATCAGAGGCCAGCTCTCTGATAGCCAATCAGAGGCCAGCTCAGTGAGAAGCAATCAGAGGCCGGCTCTCAGATAGCATAACAGAAGCCAGCTCTGTGAGAGCCAATCAGAGGACAGCTCTGTTTGAGCCTATTAGAAGCCAGCTCTGTTATAGCCAATAAGATGCCAGCTCTGTGAGAAACAATCAGAGGCCAGCTCTCTGAGAGCCAATCAAAGGCCAGCTCGGAGAGAGCCAATGAGAAGCCAGCTCTGTGATAGCCAATCAGAGGCCAGCTCTGTGAGAGCCAATCAGATGCCAGCTCAGTGAGCATCAATCAGAGGCTAGCTCTGTATGTGTAAATCAGAGGCCAGCTCTCTGACAGCCAATCAGAGGCCTGCTCTGTGATAGCCAATCAGAGGCCAGCTCTTTGATTGCCAATCAGAGTCCAGCTCTGTGAGAACCAGTCAGAGACCAGTGAGAGCCAATCAGAGGCCAGCTCCCTAAGAGCCAATCCGAGGCCAGCTCAGTGAGAACCAATCAGAGGCCAGCTCTGTTAGAAGCAATCAGAGCCCAGCTCTGTGATAGCCAATCTTAGGCCAGCTCTGTGAAAGCGAATCAGAAGCCGTCCCTGTGAGAGCCAATCAGATGCCAGCTCTGTGAGAGACAATGAAAAGCCAGCTCTGTTATAGCCAATAAGATGCCAGCTCTGTGAGAAACAATCAGAGGCCAGCTCTCTGAGAGCCAATCAAAGGCCAGCTCGGAGAGAGCCAATGAGAAGCCAGCTCTGTGATAGCCAATCAGAGGCCAGCTCTGTGAGAGCCAATCAGATGCCAGCTCAGTGAGCATCAATCAGAGGCTAGCTCTGTATGTGTAAATCAGAGGCCAGCTCTCTGACAGCCAATCAGAGGCCTGCTCTGTGATAGCCAATCAGAGGCCAGCTCTTTGATTGCCAATCAGAGTCCAGCTCTGTGAGAACCAATCAGAGACCAGGGAGAGCCAATCAGAGGCCAGCTCCCTAAGAGCCAATCCGAGGCCAGCTCAGTGAGAACCAATCAGAGGCCAGCTCTTTTAGAAGCAATCAGAGCCCAGCTCTGTGATAGCCAATCTTAGGCCAGCTCTGTGAAAGCGAATCAGAAGCCGTCCCTGTGAGAGCCAATCAGATGCCAGCTCTGTGAGAGACAATGAAAAGCCAACTCTGTTATAGCCAATCAGAGGCCAGCTCTGTGAGAGCCAATCAAGACCAGCTCAGTGAGCATCAATCAGAGGCTAGCTCTGTATGTGTAAATCAGAGGCCAGCTCTCTGACAGCCAATCAGAGGCCAGCTCTGTGATAGCCAACCAGAGGCCAGCTCAGTGAGAAGCAATCAGAGGCCAGCTGAGAGCTAATCAGAGGCCAACTCCCTGAGAGCCAATCAGATGAGGCCGGCTCTGTGAGAACCAATCAGATTCCAGTGAGAGCCAACCGGAGTGCAGCTCTGTGAGAGCATTTCCGAGGCCAGCTTGGTGAAAAGAAATCAGAGGCCAGCTCTCAGATAGCATAACAGAAGCCAGCTCTGTGACAGCCAATCAGATGCCAGCTCTGTTATAGCCAATAAGATGCCAGCTCTGTGAGAAACATTCAGAGGCCAGCTCTCTAAGAGCCGATCAAAGGCCAGCTCGGCTAGAGCCAATTAAAGGCCAGCTCTGTGATAGCCAATAAGATGCCAGCTCAGTGAGAATTATTTAGAAGCCAGCTCTGTAGGAGCCAATCAGAGGCCAGCTGTGTGAGAGCCAAGCAGAAGCCAGTGAGAGCAAACCGGAGGCCAGCTCTGCGAGAGCCAACCGGAGTGCAGCTCTGTGAGAGCCAATCCGAGCCCAGCTTTTTGATACCCAATCTTAGGCCAGCTCTGTGAAAGCGAATCAGAAGCCATCCCTGTGAGAGCCAATCAGATGCCAGCTCTGTGAGAGACAATGAATAGCCAGCTCTGTGATAGCCAATCAGAGGCCAGCTCTGTGAGAGCCAATCAGTAGCCAGCTTAGTGAGAATCAATCATTTGCCAGCTCTGTAGGAGCGAAAGAGATGCCAGCACTGTTAGAGCCAATCAAAGGCCAGCTCACTGACAGCCATTCAGAGGCCAGCTCTGTGATAGCCAATCAGAGGCCAGCTATGTGAAAGCCAATCAGAGTCTAGATCTGTAATAGCAAATCAGAAGCCAGCTTTTTGAGCCAATCAGATGCCAGCTCTGTGAGAGCCAATTAGATGCCAGCTTTTTGAAAGAAAATCTGAGGCCAGCTCTGTGAGAACCATTCAGAGACTAGTGAGAGCGAATCAGAGGCCAGCTCCGTGAAAGCCAATCTGAGGCCAGCTTTTAGATAGCATAAAGGAAGCCAGCTCTGTGTAAGCCGATCAGAGGACAGCTCTGTTTGAGCATATTAGACGCCAGCTCTGTTATAGCCAATGAGAAGCCAGCTCTGTGAGAGCTAATCAGACGCAAGCCCTGTGAGAGCCAATCAGATGCCAGCTCAGTGAGAAGCAATCAGAGGCCAGCTTTCAGATAGCATAACAGAAGCCAGCTCTGTGAGAGCCGATCAGAGGACAGCTCTGTTTGAGCCTATTAGACGCCAGCTCTGTTATAGCCAATAAGATGCCAGCTCTGTGAGAAACAATCAGAGGCCAGCTCTCTGAGAGCCAATCAAAGGCCAGCTCGGCGAGAGCCAATGAGAAGCCAGCTCTGTGATAGCCAATCAGAGGCCAGCTCTGTGAGAGCCAATCAAAAGCCAGCTCAGTGAGCATCAATCAGAGGCTAGCTCTGTATGTGTAAATCAGAGGCCAGCTCTCTGACAGCCAATCAGAGGCCAGCTCTGTAATAGCTAATCAGAGGCCAGCTCTTTGATTGCCAATCAGAGGCCAGCTCTTTGATTGCCAATCAGAGTCCAGCTCTGTGAGAAGCAATCAGAGACCAGTGAGAGCCAATCAGAGGCCAGCTCAGTTAAGAGCCAATCCAAGGCCAGCTCAGTGAGAACCAATCAGAGGCCAGCTCTGTTAGAAGCAATTAGAGCCCATCTCTGTGATAGCCAATCTAAGGCCAGCTCGGCGAGAGCCAATAAGAAGCCGGCTCTGTGAGAGCTAATCAGAAGCAAGCCCTGTGAGAGCCAATCAGATCCCAGCTCAGTGAGAAGCAATCAGAGGCCAGCTTTCAGATAGCATAACAGCAGCCAGCTCTGTGAGAGCCGATCAGAGGACTGCTCTGTTTGAGCCTACTAGACGCCAGCTCTGTTATAGCCAATAAGATGCCAGCTCTGTGAGAAACAATCAGAGGCCAGCTCTCTGAGAGCCAATCAAAGGCCAGCTCGGCGAGAGCCAATGAGAAGCCAGCTCTGTGATAGCCAATCAGAGGCCAGCTCTGTGAGAGCCAATCAAAAGCCAGCTCAGTGAGCATCAATCAGAGGCTAGCTCTGTATGTGTAAATCAGAGGCCAGCTCTCTGACAGCCAATCAGAGGCCAGCTCTGTGATAGCCAATCAGAGGCCAGCTCTTTGATTGCCAATCAGAGTCCAGCTCTGTGAGAACCAATCAGAGACCAGTGAAAGCCAATCAGAGGCCAGCTCCCTGAGAGCCAATCCGAGGCCAGCTCAGTGAGAACCAATCAGAGGCCAGCTCTTTTAGAAGCAATCAGAGCCCAGCTCTGTGATAGCCAATCTTAGGCCAGATCTGTGAAAGCGAATCAGAAGCCATCCCTGTGAGAGCCAATCAGATGCCAGCTCTGTGAGAGACAATGAAAAGCCAGATCTGTGATAGCCAATCAGAGACCAGCTCTGTGAGAGCAAATCAAAGGCCAGCTCACTGACAGCTATTCAGAGGCCAGCTCTGTGATAGCCTATAAGAGGCCAGCTATGTGATAGCCAATCAGAGACTAGATCTGTAAGAGCAAATCAGAAGCCAGCTTTTTGAAAGACAATCAGAAGCCAGCTCTGTGAGAGCCAGACAGAGGCAAACTTTTTGAGAGAAAATCAAAGGCCAGCTCTGTGAGAGTGAATCAGAGGCCAGCTCGGTGAGAGCCAATCAGAGGCAAACTCCCTGAGAGCCAATCAGACGAGGCCGGCTCTGTGAGAGCCAATCAGAGACCAGCTCTCAGATAGCATAACAGAAGCCAGCTCTGTGAGAGCCGATCAGAGGACAGCTCTGTTTGAGCCTATTAGACGCCAGCTCTGTTATAGCCAATAAGATGCCAGCTCTGTCAGAAACAATCAGAGGCCAGCTCTCTGAGAGCCAATCAAAGGCCAGCTCGGCGAGAGCCAATGAGAAGCCAGCTCTGTGATAGCCAATCAGAGGCCAGCTCTGTATGTGTAAATCAGAGGCCAGCTCTCTGAAAACCAATCAGAGGCCAGCTCTGTGATAGCCAATCAGAGGCCAGCTCTTTGATTGCCAATCAGAGTCCAGCTCTGTGAGAACCAATCAGACACCAGTGAGAGACAATCAGAGACCAGCTCCCTGAGAGCCAATCCGAGGCCACCTCAGTGAGAACCAATCAGAGGCCAGCTCTGTTAGAAGCAATCAGAGCCCAGCTCTGTGATAGCCAATCTTAGGCCAGATCTGTGAAAGTGAATCAGGAGCCATCCTTGTGAGAGCCAATCAGATGCCAGCTCTGTGAGAGACAATGAAAAGTCAAGTCTGTGATAGCCAATCAGAGGCCAGCTCTGTTAGAAGCAATCAGAGCCGGCTCTGTGAGAGCTAATCAGAAGCAAGCCCTGTGAGAGCCAATCAGATGCCAGCTCAGTGAGAAGCAATCAGAGGCCAGCTTTCAGATAGCATAAAAAAAGCCAGCTCTGTGAGAGCCGATCAGAGGACAGCTCTGTTTGAGCCTACTAGACGCCAGCTCTGTTATAGCCAATTAGATGCCAGCTCTGTGAGAAACAATCAGAGGCAAACTCCCTGAGAGCCAATCAGATGAGGCCGGCTCTGTGAGAGCCAATCAGAGACCAGTGAGAGCCAATCAGATTCCAGTGAGAGCCAACCGGAGTGCAGCTCTGTGAGAGCATATCCGAGGCCCGCTCAGTGAAAAGAAATCAGAAGCCAGCTCTCAGATAGCATAAAAGAAGCCAGCTCTGTGAGAGCCAATCAGATGCCAGCTCTTTCATAGCCAATAAGATGCCAGCTCTGTGAGAAACATTCAGAGTCCAGCTCTCTAAGAGCCAATCAAAGGCAGGCTCGGCGAGAGCCAATGAGAAGCCAGCTCTGTGATAGCCAATAAGATGCCAGCTCTGTGAGAAACAATCAGAGGCCAGCTCTCTGAGAGCCAATAAAAGGCCAGCTCGGCGAGAGCCAATGAGAATCCAGCTCTGTGATAGCCAATCAGAGGCCAGCTCTGTGAGAGCCAATCAAAAGCCAGCTCAGTGAGCATCAATCAGAGGCTAGCTCTGTATGTGTAAATCAGAGGCCAGCTCTCTGACAGCCAATCAGAGGCCAGCTCTGTGATAGCCAATCAGAGGCCAGCTCTTTGATTGCCAATCAGAGTCCAGCTCTGTGAAAACCAATCAGAGACCAGTGAAAGCCAATCAGAGGCCAGCTCCCTGAGAGCCAATCCGAGGCCAGCTCTGTGATAGCCAATCTTAGGCCAGCTCTGTGAAAGCGAATCAGAAGCCATCCCTGTGAGAGCCAATCAGATGCCAGCTCTGTGAGAGACAATGAAAAGCCAGATCTGTGATAGCCAATCAGAGGCCAGCTCTGTGAGAGCCAATCAAAGGCCAGCTCTCTGACAGCTATTCAGAGGCCAGCTCTGTGATAGCCAATAAGAGGCCAGCTATGTGATAGCCAATCAGAGACTAGATCTGTAAGAGCAAATCAGGAGCCAGCTTTTTGAAAGACAATCAGAAGCCAGCTCTGTGAGAGCCAGACAGGGGCAAACTCTTTGAGAGCAAATCAAAGGCCAGCTCTGTGAGAGCCGATCAGAGGACAGCTCTGTTTGAGCCTATTAGACGCCAGCTCTGTTATAGCCAATAAGATGGCAGCTCTGTGAGAAACAATCAGAGGCCAGCTCTCTGAGAGCCAATCAAAGGCCAGCTCGGCGAGAGCCAATGAGAATCCAGCTCTGTGATAGCCAATCAGAGGCCAGCTCTGTGAGAGCCAATCAAAAGCCAGCTCAGTGAGCATCAATCATGAGGCTAGCTCTGTATGTGTAAATCAGAGGCCAGCTCTCTGACAGCCAATCAGAGGCCAGCTCTGTGATAGCCAATCAGAGGCCAGCTCAGTGAGAAGCAATCAGAGATTATCTCTGTGAGAGCCAATCAAAGGCCAGCTCACTGACAGCCATTCAGAGACCAGCTCTGTGAGTGCCAGACAGAGGCAAACTCTTTGAGAGCAAATCAAAGGAGAGCTCTGTGAGAGTCAATCAGAGGCCAGCTCGGTGAGAGCCAATCGGAGGCCAACTCCCTGAGAGCCAATCAGACGAGGCCGGCTCTGTGAAAACCAATCAGAGACCAGTGAGAGCCAATCAGATTCCAGTGAGAGCCAACCGGAGTGCAGCTCTGTGAGAGCATATCCGAGGCCAGCTCAGTGAAAAGAATACAGAGGCCAGCTCTCAGATAGCATAACAGAAGCCAGCTCTGTGAGAGCCAATCAGATGCCCGCTCTTTCATAGCCAATAAGATGCCAGCTCTGTGAGAAACATTCAGAGGCCAGCTCTCTAAGAGCCAATCAAAGGCCAGCTCGGCGAGAGCCAATGAGAAGCCAACTCTGTGATAGCCAATCAGAGGCCAACTCTGTGAGAGCCAATCAAAAGCCAGCTCAGTGAGCATCAGTCAGAGGCTAGCTCTGTATGTGTAAATCAGAGGCCAGCTCTCTGACAGCCTATCAGAGGCCAGCTCTGTGATGGCCAATCCGAGGCCAGCTCTTTGATTGCCAATCAGAGTCCAGCTCTGTGAGAACCAATCAGAGACCAGTGAGAGCCAATCAGAGGCCAGCTCACTGAGAGCAAATCCGAGGCCAGCTCAGTGAGAACCAATCAGAGGCCAGCTCTGTTAGAAGCAATCAGAGCCCAGCTCTGTGATAGACAATCTTAGGCCAGCTCTGTGAAAGCGAATCAGAAGCAATTCCTGTGAGAGCCAATCAGATGCCAGCTCTTTGAGAAACAATGAAAGCCAGCTCTGTGATAGCCAATCAGAGACCAGCTCTATGAGAGCCAATCAAAGGCCAGCTCACTGACAGCAAATCCGAGGCCAGCTCAGTGAGAACCAATCAGAGGCCAGCTCTGTTAGAAGCAATCAGAGCCCAGCTCTGTGATAGACAATCTTAGGCCAGCTCTGTGAAAGCGAATCAGAAGCCATCCCTGTGAGAGCCAATCAGATGCCAGCTCTTTGAGAGACAAAGAAAGCCAGCTCTGTGATAGCCAATCCGAGGCCAGCTCTGTGAGAGCCAATCAAAGGCCAGCTCACTGACAGCCAATCAGAGGCCAGCTCTGTGATAGCCAATCAGAGGCCAGCTATGTGATAGCCAATCAGAGTCTAGATCTGTATGAGCAAATCGGAAGCCAGCTTTTTGAAAGACAATCAGAAGCCAGCTCTGTGAGAACCAGACAGAGGAAAACTCTTTGAGAGCAAATCAAAGGCCAGCTCTGTGAGAGTCAATCAGATTCCAACTTGGTGAGAGCCAATCATAGGCCAACTCCCTGAGAGCAAATCAGACGAGCCCGGCTCTGTGAGAAGCAATCAGAGACCAGTGAGAGCCAATCAGATTCCAGTGAGAGCCAACCGGAGTGCAGCTCTGTGAGAGCATATCCGAGGCCAGCTCAGTGAAAAGAAATCAGAGGCCAGCTCTCAGATAGCATGACAGAAGCCAGCTCTTTGAGAGCCAATCAGATGCCAGCTCTGTTATAGCCAATAAGATGCCAGCTCTGTGAGAAACAATCAGAGGCCAGCTCTCTGAGAGCCAATCAAAGGCCAGCTCGGCGAGAGCAAATGAGAAGCCAACTCTGTGATAGCCAATCAGAGGCCAGCTCTGTGAGAGCCAATCAAAAGCCCGCTCAGTGAGCATCAATCAGAGGCCAGCTCTGTATTTTTAAATCAGAGGCCAGCTCTCTGACAGCCAATCAGAGGCGAGCTCTGTGATAGCCAATCAGAGGCCAGCTCAGTGAGAAGCAATCAGAGATTAGCTCTGTATGTGTAAATCAGAGGCCAGCTCTCAGATAGCATAACAGAAGCCAGCTCTGTGAGAGCCGATCAGAGGACAGCTCTGTTTGAGCCTATTAGACGCCAGCTCTGTTATAGCCAATAAGATGCCAGCTCTGTGAGAAACAATCAGAGGCCAGCTCTCTGAGAGCCAATCAGAGGCCAGCTCTTTGAATGCCAATCAGAGTCCAGCTCTGTGAGAACCAATCAGAGACCAGTGAGAGCCAATCAGAGGCCAGCTCCCTGAGAGCCAATCCGAGGCCAGCTCAGTGAGAACCAATCAGAGGCCAGCTCTGTTAGAAGCAATCAGAGCCCAGCTCTGTGATAGCCAATCTTAGGCCAGCTCTGTGAAAGCGAATCAGAAGCCATCCCTGTGAGAGCCAATCAGATGCCAGCTCTGTGAGAGACAATGAAAACCCAGCTCTGTGATAGCCAATCAGAGGCCAGCTCTGTTAGAAGCAATCAGAGCCCAGCTCTGTGATAGCCAATCTTAGGCCAGCTCTGTGAAAGCAAATCAGATGCCATCCCTGTGAGAGCCAATCAGATGCCAGCTCTGTGAGAGACAATGAAAAGCCAGCTCTGTGAGAGCCAATCAAAGGCCAGCTCACTGACAGCCATTCAGAGGCCAGCTCTGTGATAGCCAATCAGAGGCCAGCTATGTGAAGCCAATCACAACACCGGCGCTCTTGCTGTGTAGCGGGGTTTGCCAGCAGGGTTAATAGGTATTCCGTAAGAGGATACCTTTGTCACCTAGAAGAACCATAACAAGATGTAAATCATCTGATACATTTTTTGATTTAATGCAGTTTATCGAGGGTAGCCACTGACCGAGGAGATGACTTTGGCTCTGCAGTGCGTCTTGCTGCAGCCGCGCGCCAACACTTTCATTCATTAATTCAATGTCGGGGTCGCGGGGGGCTGGAGCCGAGCTGTTTTTAAATATAAAAGAATCGTGTGTGTCCCCTGGCCAACTGGCCACTACGTTTAAAAGCGATAGCTTGGTACCACAAATCACCTGTACATTTATCGAGTGGTAGTTTTTTCGATCGATGAATGCGTAATCATTCATTGAAGGTGCCTTCAGACGCACATGAGTACAATCAATTGCTCCAACCACAATTTTTATTTTTTTTATTCGTTTCAAGAATCCGTTTTAATCTGTTCTTAATATGTGACTGCTTATGCTTAATGACAGCTGAGGTTTGTTCATTATTTTCAGCCAGATTTTGCTGTGCTGCACCGCAAATAACCAGAAGCCATCGTTCTGAGAGCCAATCATACGCCAGTTCTGTGAGAGCAAATCATGACCAGCCCTGTGAGAGCCAATTAGATGCCAGCTCAGTGAGAGATAATCAGAAGCTAAGTTTTTGAAAGCCAATCAGAGGCCAGCTTTGTGAGAGCAAATCACAAATCAAAGCCGGATGCCAGCTCTGTGAGAGCCAATCAGAGACCAGTGAGAGCCAATCAGAGGCCAGTGAGAGCAAACCGGAGGCCAGCTCTGTGAGAGCCAATCAGAGGCCAGCTCAGTGAGAGCCAATCAGATGCCAGCTCTTTGAGAAACAATGAAAGCCAGCTCTGTGATAGCCAATCAGAGACCAGCTCTATGAGAGCCAATCAAAGGCCAGCTCACTGACAGCAAATCCGAGGCCAGCTCAGTGAGAACCAATCAGAGGCCAGCTCTGTTAGAAGCAATCAGAGCCCAGCTCTGTGATAGACAATCTTAGGCCAGCTCTGTGAAAGCGAATCAGAAGCCATCCCAGTGAGAGCCAATCAGATGCCAGCTCTTTGAGAGACAAAGAAAGCCAGCTCTGTGATAGCCAATCAGAGGCCAGCTCTGTGAGAGCCAATCAAAGGCCAGCTCACTGACAGCCAATCAGAGGCCAGCTCTGTGATAGCCAATCAGAGGCCAGCTATGTGATAGCCAATCAGAGTCTAGATCTGTATGAGCAAATCGGAAGCCAGCTTTTTGAAAGACAATCAGAAGCCAGCTCTGTGAGAACCAGACAGAGGAAAACTCTTTGAGAGCAAATCAAAGGCCAGCTCTGTGAGAGTCAATCAGAGGCCAACTTGGTGAGAGCCAATCATAGGCCAACTCCCTGAGAGCAAATCAGACGAGCCCGGCTCTGTGAGAAGCAATCAGAGACCAGTGAGAGCCAATCAGATTCCAGTGAGAGCCAACCGGAGTGCAGCTCTGTGAGAGCATATCCGAGGCCAGCTCAGTGAAAAGAAATCAGAGGCCAGCTCTCAGATAGCATGACAGAAGCCAGCTCTTTGAGAGCCAATCAGATGCCAGCTCTGTTATAGCCAATAAGATGCCAGCTCTGTGAGAAACATTCAGAGGCCAGCTCTCTAAGAGCCAATCAAAGGCCAGCTCGACGAGAGCCAACGAGAAGCCAGCTCTGTGATAGCCAATAAGATGCCAGCTCTGTGAGAAACAATCAGAGGCCAGCTCTCTGAGAGCCAATCAAAGGCCAGCTCGGCGAGAGCAAATGAGAAGCCAACTCTGTGATAGCCAATCAGAGGCCAGCTCTGTGAGAGCCAATCAAAAGCCCGCTCAGTGAGCATCAATCAGAGGCCAGCTCTGTATTTGTAAATCAGAGGCCAGCTCTCTGACAGCCAATCAGAGGCGAGCTCTGTGATAGCCAATCAGAGGCCAGCTCAGTGAGAAGCAATCAGAGATTAGCTCTGTATGTGTAAATCAGAGGCCAGCTCTCAGATAGCATAACAGAAGCCAGCTCCGTGAGAGCCGATCAGAGGACAGCTCTGTTTGAGCCTATTAGACGCCAGCTCTGTTATAGCCAATAAGATGCCAGCTCTGTGAGAAACAATCAGAGGCCAGCTCTGTGAGAACCAATCAGAGACCAGTGAGAGCCAATCAGAGGCCAGCTCCCTGAGAGCCAATCCGAGGCCAGCTCAGTGAGAACCAATCAGAGGCCAGCTCTGTTAGAAGCAATCAGAGCCCAGCTCTTTGATAGCCAATCTTAGGCCAGCTCTGTGAAAGCGAATCAGAAGCCATCCCTGTGAGAGCCAATCAGATGCCAGCTCTGTGAGAGACAATGAAAACCCAGCTCTGTGATAGCCAATCAGAGGCCAGCTCTGTTAGAAGCAATCAGAGCCCAGCTCTGTGATAGCCAATCTTAGGCCAGCTCTGTGAAAGCAAATCAGATGCCATCCCTGTGAGAGCCAATCAGATGCCAGCTCTGTGAGAGACAATGAAAAGCCAGCTCTGTGAGAGCCAATCAAAGGCCAGCTCACTGACAGCCATTCAGAGGCCAGCTCTGTGATAGCCAATCAGAGGCCAGCTATGTGAAGCCAATCACAACACCGGCGCTCTTGCTGTGTAGCGGGGTTTGCCAGCAGGGTTAATAGGTATTCCGTAAGAGGATACCTTTGTCACCTAGAAGAACCATAACAAGATGTAAATCATCTGATACATTTTTTGATTTAATGCAGTTTATCGAGGGTAGCCACTGACCGAGGAGATGACTTTGGCTCTGCAGTGCGTCTTGCTGCAGCCGCGCGCCAACACTTTCATTCATTAATTCAATGTCGGGGTCGCGGGGGGCTGGAGCCGAGCTGTTTTTAAATATAAAAGAATCGTGTGTGTCCCCTGGCCAACTGGCCACCACGTTTAAAAGCGATAGCTTGGTACCACAAATCACCTGTACATTTATCGAGTGGTAGTTTTTTCGATCGATGAATGCGTAATCATTCATTGAAGGTGCCTTCAGACGCACATGAGTACAATCAATTGCTCCAACCACAATTTTTATTTTTTTTATTCGTTTCAAGAATCCGTTTTAATCTGTTCTTAATATGTGACTGCTTATGCTTAATGACAGCTGAGGTTTGTTCATTATTTTCAGCCAGATTTTGCTGTGCTGCACCGCAAATAACCAGAAGCCATCGTTCTGAGAGCCAATCATACGCCAGTTCTGTGAGAGCAAATCATGACCAGCCCTGTGAGAGCCAATTAGATGCCAGCTCAGTGAGAGATAATCAGAAGCTAAGTTTTTGAAAGCCAATCAGAGGCCAGCTTTGTGAGAGCAAATCACAAATCAAAGCCGGATGCCAGCTCTGTGAGAGCCAATCAGAGACCAGTGAGAGCCAATCAGAGGCCAGTGAGAGCAAACCGGAGGCCAGCTCTGTGAGAGCCAATCAGAGGCCAGCTCAGTGAGAAGCAATCAGAGGCCAGCTCTCAGATAGCATAACAGAAGCCAGCTCTGTGAGAGACAATCTGAGGCCAGCTCTGTGAGAGCCAATCAAAAGCCAAGTTTTTGAAAGCCACTCTAAGGCCGACTCTGTGAGAACCAATCAGAGACCAGTGAGGGCCAATCAGAGGCCAGTGAGAGCCATCCAGAGGACAGCTCTGTGAGAACCAATCAGAAGACAGCTCTGTTTGAGCCAATCAGAAGCTAGCTTTTTTAAAGACTATCTGAGGCTGGCTCTGTGAGAACCAATCAGAGACCAGTGAGAGCCAATCCGAGGCCACCTCTGTTAGAAGCAATCAGAGCCCAGCTCTGTGATAGCCAATCTGAGGCCAGCTCTGTGAGAGCGAATCAGAAGCCAGCCCTGTGAGAAGAAATAAGAGGCCAGCTCTCTAAGCGCCAATCAAAAGCCAGATCGGCGAGAGCCAATGAGAAGCCAGCTCTGTGATAGCCAATCGGAGGCAAGCTCAATTGGAGCAAATCAGAAGTCAGCTCAGTGAGAATTATTTAGAGGCCAGCTCTGTAGGAGCCAATTAGAGGCCAGCTGTGTGAGAGCTAATCAGAAGCCAGCTCTGTGAGAGCCAATCAAAGGCCAGCTCGGCGAGAGCCAATGAGAAGCCAACTCTGTGATAGCCAATAAGATGCCAGCTCTGTGAGAAAAAATCAGAGGCCAGCTCTCTGAGAGCCAATCAAAGGCCAGCTCTCTGAGAGCCAATGAGAAGCCAACTCTGTGATAGCCAATCAGAGGCCAGCTCTGTGAGAGCCAATCAAAAGCTAGCTCAGTGAGCATCAATCAGAGGCTATCTCTGTATGTGTAAATCAGAGGCCAGCTCTCTGACAGCCAATCAGAGGCTAGCTCTGTGATAGCCAATCAGAGGCCAGCTCGGCGAGAGCCAATGAGAAGCCAACTCTGTGATAGCCAATCAGAGGCCAGCTCTGTGAGAGCCAATCAAAAGCCAGCTCAGTGAGCATCAATCAGAGGCTATCTCTGTATGTGTAAATCAGAGGCCAGCTCTCTGACAGCCAATCAGAGGCTAGCTCTGTGATAGCCAATCAGAGGCCAGCTCAGTGAGAAGCAATCAGAGGCCAAATCTCAGATAGCATAACAGAAGCTAGCACTGTGAGAGCCGATCAGAGGACACCTCTGTTTGAGCCAATAAGATGCCAGCTCTGTGAGAAACAATCAGAGGCCAGCTCTCTGAGAGCCAATCAAAGGCCAGCTCGGCGAGAGCCAATGAGAAGCCAGCTTTGTGATAGCCAATCAGAGTCCAGCTCTGTGAGAACCAATCAGAGACCAGTGAGAGCCAATCAGAGGCCAGCTCCCTGAGAGCCAATCCGAGGCCAGCTCAGTGAGAACCAATCAGAGGCCAGCTCTGTTAGAAGCAATCAGAGCTCAGCTCTGTGATAGCCAATCTTAGGCCATTTCTGTGAAAGCGAATCAGAAGCCGTCCCTGTGAGAGCCAATCAGATGCCAGCTCTGTGAGAGCATATCAAAAGCCAGCTCATTGAGCATCAATCAGAGGCTAGCTCTGTATGTGTAAATCAGAGGCCAGCTCTCTGACAGCCAATCAGAGGCTAGCTCTGTGATAGCCAATCAGAGGCCAGCTCAGTGAGAAGCAATCAGAGGCTAGCTCTGTATGTGTAAATCAGAGGGCAGCTCTCAGATAGCATAACAGAAGCCAGCTCTGTAAGAGCCGATCAGAGGACAGCTCTGTTTGAGCCTATTAGACGCCAGCTCTGTTATAGCCAATAAGATGCCAGCTCTGTGAGAAACAATCAGAGGCCAGCTCTCTGAGAGCCAATCAGAGGCCAGCTCTTTGATTGCCAATCAGAGTCCAGCTCTGTGAGAACCAATCAGAGACCAGTGAGAGCCAATCAGAGGCCAGCTCCCTGAGAGCCAATCCGAGGCCAGCTCAGTGAGAACCAATCAGAGGCCAGCTTTGTTAGAAGTTATCAGAGCCCAGCTCTGTGATAGCCAATCTTAGGCCAGCTCTGTAAAAGCGAATCAGAAGCCATCCCTGTGAGAGCCAATCAGATGCCAGCTCTGTGAGAGACAATGAAAAGCCAGCTCTGTGATAGCCAATCAGAGGCCAGCTCTGTGAGAGCCAATCAAAGGCCAGCTCACTGACAGCCATTCAGAGGCCAGCTCTGTGAGAGTCAATCAGAGGCCAGCTCGGTGAGAGCCAATCAGAGGCCAACTCCCTGAGAGCCAATCAGACAAGGCCGGCTCTGTGAGAACCAATCAGAGACCAGTGAGAGCCAATCAGATTCCAGTGAGAGCCAACCGGAGTGCAGCTCTGTGAGAGCAAATCCGAGGCCAGCTCAGTGAGAACCAATCAGAGGCCAGCTCTGTTAGAAGCAATCAGAGCCCAGCTCTGTGATAGACAATCTTAGGCCAGCTCTGTGAAAGCGAATCAGAAGCCATCCCAGTGAGAGCCAATCAGATGCCAGCTCTTTGAGAGACAAAGAAAGCCAGCTCTGTGATAGCCAATCAGAGGCCAGCTCTGTGAGAGCCAATCAAAGGCCAGCTCACTGACAGCCAATCAGAGGCCAGCTCTGTGATAGCCAATCAGAGGCCAGCTATGTGATAGCCAATCAGAGTCTAGATCTGTATGAGCAAATCGGAAGCCAGCTTTTTGAAAGACAATCAGAAGCCAGCTCTGTGAGAACCAGACAGAGGAAAACTCTTTGAGAGCAAATCAAAGGCCAGCTCTGTGAGAGTCAATCAGAGGCCAACTTGGTGAGAGCCAATCATAGGCCAACTCCCTGAGAGCAAATCAGACGAGCCCGGCTCTGTGAGAAGCAATCAGAGACCAGTGAGAGCCAATCAGATTCCAGTGAGAGCCAACCGGAGTGCAGCTCTGTGAGAGCATATCCGAGGCCAGCTCAGTGAAAAGAAATCAGAGGCCAGCTCTCAGATAGCATGACAGAAGCCAGCTCTTTGAGAGCCAATCAGATGCCAGCTCTGTTATAGCCAATAAGATGCCAGCTCTGTGAGAAACATTCAGAGGCCAGCTCTCTAAGAGCCAATCAAAGGCCAGCTCGACGAGAGCCAACGAGAAGCCAGCTCTGTGATAGCCAATAAGATGCCAGCTCTGTGAGAAACAATCAGAGGCCAGCTCTCTGAGAGCCAATCAAAGGCCAGCTCGGCGAGAGCAAATGAGAAGCCAACTCTGTGATAGCCAATCAGAGGCCAGCTCTGTGAGAGCCAATCAAAAGCCCGCTCAGTGAGCATCAATCAGAGGCCAGCTCTGTATTTGTAAATCAGAGGCCAGCTCTCTGACAGCCAATCAGAGGCGAGCTCTGTGATAGCCAATCAGAGGCCAGCTCAGTGAGAAGCAATCAGAGATTAGCTCTGTATGTGTAAATCAGAGGCCAGCTCTCAGATAGCATAACAGAAGCCAGCTCTGTGAGAGCCGATCAGAGGACAGCTCTGTTTTAGCCTATTAGACGCCAGCTCTGTTATAGCCAATAAGATGCCAGCTCTGTGAGAAACAATCAGAGGCCAGCTCTCTGAGAGCCAATCAGAGGCCAGCTCTTTGAATGCCAATCAGAGTCCAGCTCTGTGAGAACCAATCAGAGACCAGTGAGAGCCAATCAGAGGCCAGCTCCCTGAGAGCCAATCCGAGGCCAGCTCAGTGAGAACCAATCAGAGGCCAGCTCTGTTAGAAGCAATCAGAGCCCAGCTCTGTGATAGCCAATCTTAGGCCAGCTCTGTGAAAGCGAATCAGAAGCCATCCCTGTGAGAGCCAATCAGATGCCAGCTCTGTGAGAGACAATGAAAACCCAGCTCTGTGATAGCCAATCAGAGGCCAGCTCTGTTAGAAGCAATCAGAGCCCAGCTCTGTGATAGCCAATCTTAGGCCAGCTCTGTGAAAGCAAATCAGATGCCATCCCTGTGAGAGCCAATCAGATGCCAGCTCTGTGAGAGACAATGAAAAGCCAGCTCTGTGAGAGCCAATCAAAGGCGAGCTCACTGACAGCCATTCAGAGGCCAGCTCTGTGATAGCCAATCAGAGGCCAGCTATGTGAAGCCAATCACAACACCGGCGCTCTTGCTGTGTAGCGGGGTTTGCCAGCAGGGTTAATAGGTATTCCGTAAGAGGATACCTTTGTCACCTAGAAGAACCATAACAAGATGTAAATCATCTGATACATTTTTTGATTTAATGCAGTTTATCGAGGGTAGCCACTGACCGAGGAGATGACTTTGGCTCTGCAGTGCGTCTTGCTGCAGCCGCGCGCCAACACTTTCATTCATTAATTCAATGTCGGGGTCGCGGGGGGCTGGAGCCGAGCTGTTTTTAAATATAAAAGAATCGTGTGTGTCCCCTGGCCAACTGGCCACCACGTTTAAAAGCGATAGCTTGGTACCACAAATCACCTGTACATTTATCGAGTGGTAGTTTTTTCGATCGATGAATGCGTAATCATTCATTGAAGGTGCCTTCAGACGCACATGAGTACAATCAATTGCTCCAACCACAATTTTTATTTTTTTTATTCGTTTCAAGAATCCGTTTTAATCTGTTCTTAATATGTGACTGCTTATGCTTAATGACAGCTGAGGTTTGTTCATTATTTTCAGCCAGATTTTGCTGTGCTGCACCGCAAATAACCAGAAGCCATCGTTCTGAGAGCCAATCATACGCCAGTTCTGTGAGAGCAAATCATGACCAGCCCTGTGAGAGCCAATTAGATGCCAGCTCAGTGAGAGATAATCAGAAGCTAAGTTTTTGAAAGCCAATCAGAGGCCAGCTTTGTGAGAGCAAATCACAAATCAAAGCCGGATGCCAGCTCTGTGAGAGCCAATCAGAGACCAGTGAGAGCCAATCAGAGGCCAGTGAGAGCAAACCGGAGGCCAGCTCTGTGAGAGCCAATCAGAGGCCAGCTCAGTGAGAAGCAATCAGAGGCCAGCTCTCAGATAGCATAACAGAAGCCAGCTCTGTGAGAGACAATCTGAGGCCAGCTCTGTGAGAGCCAATCAAAAGCCAAGTTTTTGAAAGCCACTCTAAGGCCGACTCTGTGAGAACCAATCAGAGACCAGTGAGGGCCAATCAGAGGCCAGTGAGAGCCATCCAGAGGACAGCTCTGTGAGAACCAATCAGAAGACAGCTCTGTTTGAGCCAATCAGAAGCTAGCTTTTTTAAAGACTATCTGAGGCTGGCTCTGTGAGAACCAATCAGAGACCAGTGAGAGCCAATCCGAGGCCACCTCTGTTAGAAGCAATCAGAGCCCAGCTCTGTGATAGCCAATCTGAGGCCAGCTCTGTGAGAGCGAATCAGAAGCCAGCCCTGTGAGAAGAAATAAGAGGCCAGCTCTCTAAGCGCCAATCAAAAGCCAGATCGGCGAGAGCCAATGAGAAGCCAGCTCTGTGATAGCCAATCGGAGGCAAGCTCAATTGGAGCAAATCAGAAGTCAGCTCAGTGAGAATTATTTAGAGGCCAGCTCTGTAGGAGCCAATTAGAGGCCAGCTGTGTGAGAGCTAATCAGAAGCCAGCTCTGTGAGAGCCAATCAAAGGCCAGCTCGGCGAGAGCCAATGAGAAGCCAACTCTGTGATAGCCAATAAGATGCCAGCTCTGTGAGAAAAAATCAGAGGCCAGCTCTCTGAGAGCCAATCAAAGGCCAGCTCTCTGAGAGCCAATGAGAAGCCAACTCTGTGATAGCCAATCAGAGGCCAGCTCTGTGAGAGCCAATCAAAAGCTAGCTCAGTGAGCATCAATCAGAGGCTATCTCTGTATGTGTAAATCAGAGGCCAGCTCTCTGACAGCCAATCAGAGGCTAGCTCTGTGATAGCCAATCAGAGGCCAGCTCGGCGAGAGCCAATGAGAAGCCAACTCTGTGATAGCCAATCAGAGGCCAGCTCTGTGAGAGCCAATCAAAAGCCAGCTCAGTGAGCATCAATCAGAGGCTATCTCTGTATGTGTAAATCAGAGGCCAGCTCTCTGACAGCCAATCAGAGGCTAGCTCTGTGATAGCCAATCAGAGGCCAGCTCAGTGAGAAGCAATCAGAGGCCAAATCTCAGATAGCATAACAGAAGCTAGCACTGTGAGAGCCGATCAGAGGACACCTCTGTTTGAGCCAATAAGATGCCAGCTCTGTGAGAAACAATCAGAGGCCAGCTCTCTGAGAGCCAATCAAAGGCCAGCTCGGCGAGAGCCAATGAGAAGCCAGCTTTGTGATAGCCAATCAGAGTCCAGCTCTGTGAGAACCAATCAGAGACCAGTGAGAGCCAATCAGAGGCCAGCTCCCTGAGAGCCAATCCGAGGCCAGCTCAGTGAGAACCAATCAGAGGCCAGCTCTGTTAGAAGCAATCAGAGCTCAGCTCTGTGATAGCCAATCTTAGGCCATTTCTGTGAAAGCGAATCAGAAGCCGTCCCTGTGAGAGCCAATCAGATGCCAGCTCTGTGAGAGCATATCAAAAGCCAGCTCATTGAGCATCAATCAGAGGCTAGCTCTGTATGTGTAAATCAGAGGCCAGCTCTCTGACAGCCAATCAGAGGCCAGCTCTGTGATAGCCAATCAGAGGCCAGCTCAGTGAGAAGCAATCAGAGGCTAGCTCTGTATGTGTAAATCAGAGGGCAGCTCTCAGATAGCATAACAGAAGCCAGCTCTGTAAGAGCCGATCAGAGGACAGCTCTGTTTGAGCCTATTAGACGCCAGCTCTGTTATAGCCAATAAGATGCCAGCTCTGTGAGAAACAATCAGAGGCCAGCTCTCTGAGAGCCAATCAGAGGCCAGCTCTTTGATTGCCAATCAGAGTCCAGCTCTGTGAGAACCAATCAGAGACCAGTGAGAGCCAATCAGAGGCCAGCTCCCTGAGAGCCAATCCGAGGCCAGCTCAGTGAGAACCAATCAGAGGCCAGCTTTGTTAGAAGTTATCAGAGCCCAGCTCTGTGATAGCCAATCTTAGGCCAGCTCTGTAAAAGCGAATCAGAAGCCATCCCTGTGAGAGCCAATCAGATGCCAGCTCTGTGAGAGACAATGAAAAGCCAGCTCTGTGATAGCCAATCAGAGGCCAGCTCTGTGAGAGCCAATCAAAGGCCAGCTCACTGACAGCCATTCAGAGGCCAGCTCTGTGAGAGTCAATCAGAGGCCAGCTCGGTGAGAGCCAATCAGAGGCCAACTCCCTGAGAGCCAATCAGACAAGGCCGGCTCTGTGAGAACCAATCAGAGACCAGTGAGAGCCAATCAGATTCCAGTGAGAGCCAACCGGAGTGCAGCTCTGTGAGAGCATATCCGAGGCCAGCTCAGTGAAAAGAAATCAAAGGCCAGCTCTCAGATAGCATAACAGAAGCCAGCTCTGTGAGAGCCAATCAGATGCCAGCTCTGTTATAGCCAATAAGATGCCAGCTCTGTGAGAAACATTCAGAGGCCAGCTCTCTAAGAGCCAATCAAAGGCCAGCTCGGCGATAGCCAATGAGAAGCCAACTCTGTGATAGCCAATAAGATGCCAGCTCTGTGAGATACAATCAGAGGCCAGCTCTCTGAGAGCCAATCAAAGGCCAGCTCGGCGAGAGCCAATGAGAAGCCAACTCTGTGATAGCCAATCAGAGGCCAGCTCTGTGAAAGCAAATCAGAAGCCATCCCTGTGAGAGCCCGATCAGAGGACAGCTCTGTTTGAGCCTATTAGACGCCAGCTCTGTTATAGCCAATAAGATGCCAGCTCTGTGAGAAACAATCAGAGGCCAGCTCTCTGAGAGCCAATCAAAGGCCAGCTCGGCGAGAGCCAATGAGAAGCCTGCTCTGTGATAGCCAATCAGAGGCCAACTCTGTGAGAGCCAATCAAAAGCCAGCTCAGTGAGCATCAATGAGAGGCTAGCTCTGTATGTGTAAATCAGAGGCCAGCTCTCTGACAACCAATCAGAGGGCAGCTCTGTGATAGCCAATCAGTGGCCAGCTTTTTGATTGCCAATCAGAGTCCAGCTCTGTGAGAACCAATCAGAGACCAGGGAGAGACAATCAGAGGCCAGCTCCCTGAGAGCCAATCCGAGGCCAGCTCAGTGAGAACCAATCAGAGGCCAGCTCTGTTAGAAGCAATCAGAGCCCAGCTCTGTGATAGCCAATCTTAGGCCAGATCTGTGAAAGTGAATCAGAAGCCATCCTTGTGAGAGCAAATCAGATGCCAGCTCTTTGAGAGCCAATTAGATGCCAGCTTTTTGAAAGAAAATCTGAGGCCAGCTCTGTGAGAACCATTCAGAGACTAGTGAGAGCGAATCAGAGGCCAGCTCCGTGAAAGCCAATCTGAGGCCAGCTTTCAGATAGCATAAAGGAAGCCAGCTCTGTGTAAGCCGATCAGAGGACAGCTCTGTTTGAGCGTATTAGACGCCAGCTCTGTTATAGCCAAAGAGAAGCCAGCTCTGTGAGAGCTAATCAGAAGCAAGCCCTGTGAGAGCCAATGAGATGCCAGCTCAGTGAGAAGCAATCAGAGGCCAGCTTTCAGATAGCATAACAGAAGCCAGCTCTGTGAGAGCCGATCAGAGGACAGCTCTGTTTGAGCCTATTAGACGCCAGCTCTGTTATAGCCAATAAGATGCCAGCTCTGTGAGAAACAATCAGAGGCCAGCTCTCTGAGAGCCAATCAAAGGCCAGCTCGGCGAGAGCCAATGAGAAGCCAGCTCTGTGATAGCCAATCAGAGGCCAGCTCTGTGAGAGCCAATCAAAAGCCAGCTCAGTGAGCATCAATCAGAGGCTAGTTCTGTATTTGTAAATCAGAGGCCAGCTCTCTGACAGCCAATCAGAGGCCAGCTCTGTGATAGCCAATCAGAGGTCAGCTCAGTGAGAAGCAATCAGAGGCTAGCTCTGTATGTGTAAATCAGAGGGCAGCTCTCAGATAGCATAACAGAAGCCAGCTCTGTAAGAGCCAATCAGAGGACAGCTCTGTTTGAGCCTATTAGACGCCAGCTCTGTTATAGCCAATAAGATGCCAGCTCTGTGAGAAACAATCAGAGGCCAGCTCCCTGAGAGCCAATCCGAGGCCAGCTAAGTGAGAACCAATCAGAGGCCAGCTCTGTTAGAAGTTATCAGAACCCAGCTCTGTGATAGCCAATCTTAGGCCAGCTCTGTGAAAGCGAATCAGAAGCCATACCTGTGAGAGCCAATCAGATGCCAGCTCTGTGAGAGACAATGAAAAGCCAGCTCTGTGATAGCCAATCAGAGGCCAGCTCAGTGAGAGCCAATCAAAGGCCAGCTCACTGACAGCCATTCAGAGTCCAGCTCTGTGAGAGTCAATCAGAGGCCAGCTCGGTGAGAGCCAATCAGAGGCCAACTCCCTGAGAGCCAATCAGACGAGGCCGGCTCTGTGAGAACCAATCACAGACCAGTGAGAGCCAATCAGATTCCAGTGAGAGCCAACCGGAGTGCAGCTCTGTGAGAGCATATCCGAGGCCAGCTCAGTGAAAAGAAATCAAAGGCCAGCTCTCAGATAGCATAACAGAAGCCAGCTCTGTGAGAGCCAATCAGATGCCAGCTCTGTTATAGCCAATAAGATGCCAGCTCTGTGAGAAACATTCAGAGGCCAGCTCTCTAAGAGCCAATCAAAGGCCAGCTCGGCGAGAGCCAATGAGAAGCCAACTCTGTGATAGCCAATAAGATGCCAGCTCTGTGAGAAACAATCAGAGGCCAGCCCTCTGAGAGCCAATCAAAGGCCAGCTCGGCGAGAGCCAATGAGAAGCCAACTCTGTGATAGCCAATCAGAGGCCAGCTCTGTGAGAGCCAATCAAGACCAGCTCAGTGAGCATCAATCAGAGGCTAGCTCTGTATGTGTAAATCAGAGGCCAGCTCTCTGACAGCCAATCAGAGGCCAGCTCTGTGATAGCCAACCAACCAGCTCAGTGAGAAGCAATCAGAGGCCAGCTCTCAGGTAGCATAACAGAAGCCAGCTCTGTGAGAGCCGTTCAGAGGACAGCACTGTTCGAGCCTATTAGACGCCAACTCTGTGATAGCCAATAAGATGCCAGCTCTGTGAGAAACAATCAGAGGCCAGCCCTCTGAGAGCCAATCAAAGGCCAGCTCGGCGAGAGCCAATGAGAAGCCAACTCTGTGATAGCCAATCAGAGGCCAGCTCTGTGAGAGCCAATCAAAAGCCAGCTCAGTGAGCATCAATCAGAGGCTAGCTCTGTATGTGTAAATAAGAGGCCAGCTCTCTGACAGCCAATCAGAGGCCAGCTCTGTGATAGCCAACCAGAGGCCAGCTCAGTGAGAAGCAATCAGAGGCCAGCTCTCAGGTAGCATAACAGAAGCCAGCTCTGTGAGAGCCGTTCAGAGGACAGCACTGTTTGAGCCTATTAGACGCCAGCTCTGTTATAGCCAATAAGATGCCAGCTCTGTGAGAAACAATCAGAGGCCAGCTCTCTGAGAGCCAATCAAAGGCCAGCTCGGCGAAAGCCAATGAGAAGCCAGCTCTTCGATAGCCAATCAGAGGCCAGCTCTGTGAGAGCCAATCAAAAGCCAGCTCAGTGAGCATCAATCAGAGGCTAGCTCTGTATGTGTAAAGCAGAGGCCAGCTCTCTGAAAACCAATCAGAGGCCAGCTCTGTGATAGCCAATCAGAGGCCAGCCCTTTGATTGCCAATCAGAGTCCAGCTCTGTGAGAACCAATCAGAGACCAGTGAGAGACAATCAGAGGCCAGCTCCCTGAGAGCCAATCCGAGGCCACCTCAGTGAGAACCAATCAGAGGCCAGCTCTGTTAGAAGCAATCAGAGCCCAGCTCTGTGATAGCCAATCTTAGGCCAGATCTGTGAAAGTGAATCAGAAGCCGTCCTTGTGAGAGCCAATCAGATGCCAGCTCTGTGAGAGACAATGAAAAGTCAAGTCTGTGATAGCCAATCAGAGGCCAGCTCTGTGAGAGCCAATCAAAGTCCAGCTCACTGACAGCCATTCAGAGGCCAGCTCTGTGATAGCCAATCAGAGGCCAGCTATGTGATAGCCAATCAGAGACTAGATCTTTAAGAGCAAATCAGAAGCAAGCTTTTTGAAAGACAATCAGAAGCCAGCTCTGTGAGAGCCAGACAGAGGCAAACTCTTTGAGAGCAAATCAAAGGCCAGCTCTGTGAGAGTCAATCAGACTCCAGCTGAGAGCTAATCAGAGGCCAACTCCCTAAAAGAGCCAATCAGATGAGGCCGGCTCTGTGAGAACCAATCAGATTCCAGTGAGAGCCAACCGGAGTGCAGCTCTGTGAGAGCATTTCCGAGGCCAGCTTGGTGAAAAGAAATCAGAGGCCAGCTCTCAGATAGCATAACAGAAGCCAGCTCTGTGACAGCCAATCAGATGCCAGCTCTGTTATAGCCAATAAGATGCCAGCTCTGTGAGAAACATTCAGAGGCCAGCTCTCTAAGAGCCGATCAAAGGCCAGCTCGGCTAGAGCCAATTAAAGGCCAGCTCTGTGATAGCCAATAAGATGCCAGCTCAGTGAGAATTATTTAGAGGCCAGCTCTGTAGGAGCCAATCAGAGGCCAGCTGTGTGAGAGCCAAGCAGAAGCCAGTGAGAGCAAACCGGAGGCCAGCTCTGCGAGAGCCAACCGGAGTGCAGCTCTGTGAGAGCCAATCCGAGCCCAGCTTTGTGATAGCCAATCTTAGGCCAGCTCTGTGAAAGCGAATCAGAAGCCATCCCTGTGAGAGCCAATCAGATGCCAGCTCTGTGAGAGACAATGAATAGCCAGCTCTGTGATAGCAAATCAGAGGCCAGCTCTGTGAAAGCGAATCAGAAGCCATCCCTGTGAGAGCCAATCAGATGCCAGCTCTGTGAGAGACAATGAAAAGCCAGCTCTGTGATAGCCAATCAGAGGCCAGCTCTGTGAGAGCCAATCAGTAGCCAGCTTAGTGAGAATCAATCATTTGCCAGCTCTGTAGGAGCGAAACAGATGCCAGCTCTGTTAGAGCCAATCAAAGGCCAGCTCACTGACAGCCATTCAGAGGCCAGCTCTGTGATAGCCAATCAGAGGCCAGCTATGTGATAGCCAATCAGAGTCTAGATCTGTAATAGCAAATCAGAAGCCAGCTTTTTGAGCCAATCAGATGCCAGCTCTGTGAGAGCCAATTAGATGCCAGCTTTTTGAAAGAAAATCTGAGGCCAGCTCTGTGAGAACCATTCAGAGACTAGTGAGAGCGAATCAGAGGCCAGCTCCGTGAAAGCCAATCTGAGGCCAGCTTTTAGATAGCATAAAGGAAGCCAGCTCTGTGTAAGCCGATCAGAGGACAGCTCTGTTTGAGCGTATTAGACGCCAGCTCTGTTATAGCCAATGAGAAGCCAGCTCTGTGAGAGCTAATCAGAAGCAAGCCCTGTGAGAGCCAATCAGATGCCAGCTCAGTGAGAAGCAATCAGAGGCCAGCTTTCAGATAGCATAACAGAAGCCAGCTCTGTGAGAGCCGATCAGAGGACAGCTGTTGTTTGAGCCTATTAGACGCCAGCTCTGTTATAGCCAATAAGATGCCAGCTCTGTGAGAAACAATCAGATGCCAGCTCTCTGAGAGCCAATCAAAGGCCAGCTCAGCGAGAGCCAATGAGAAGCCAGCTCTGTGATAGCCAATCAGAGGCCAGCTCTGTGAGAGCCAATCAAAAGCCAGCTCAGTGAGCATCAATCAGAGGCTAGCTCTGTATGTGTAAATCAGAGGCCAGCTCTCTGACAGCCAATCAGAGGCCAGCTCTGTAATAGCCAATCAGAGGCCAGCTCTTTGATTGCCAATCAGAGGCCAGCTCTTTGATTGCCAATCAGAGTCCAGCTCTGTGAGAACCAATCAGAGACCAGTGAGAGCCAATCAGAGGCCAGCTCAGTTAAGAGCCAATCCAAGGCCAGCTCAGTGAGAACCAATCAGAGGCCAGCTCTGTTAGAAGCAATTAGAGCCCAGCTCTGTGATAGCCAATCTAAGGCCAGCTCGGCGAGAGCCAATGAGAAGCCGGCTCTGTGAGAGCTAATCAGAAGCAAGCCCTGTGAGAGCCAATCAGATCCCAGCTCAGTGAGAAGCAATCAGAGGCCAGCTTTCAGATAGCATAACAGCAGCCAGCTCTGTGAGAGCCGATCAGAGGACTGCTCTGTTTGAGCCTACTAGACGCCAGCTCTGTTATAGCCAATAAGATGCCAGCTCTGTGAGAAACAATCAGAGGCCAGCTCTCTGAGAGCCAATCAAAGGCCAGCTCGGCGAGAGCCAATGAGAAGCCAGCTCTGTGATAGCCAATCAGAGGCCAGCTCTGTGAGAGCCAATCAAAAGCCAGCTCAGTGAGCATCAATCAGAGGCTAGCTCTGTATGTGTAAATCAGAGGCCAGCTCTCTGACAGCCAATCAGAGGCCAGCTCTGTGATAGCCAATCAGAGGCCAGCTGTTTGATTGCCAATCAGAGTCCAGCTCTGTGAGAACCAATCAGAGACCAGTGAAAGCCAATCAGAGGCCAGCTCCCTGAGAGCCAATCCGAGGCCAGCTCAGTGAGAACCAATCAGAGGCCAGCTCTGTTAGAAGCAATCAGAGCCCAGCTCTGTGATAGCCAATCTTAGGCCAGATCTGTGAAAGCGAATCAGAAGCCATCCCTGTGAGAGCCAATCAGATGCCAGCTCTGTGAGAGACAATGAAAAGCCAGATCTGTGATAGCCAATCAGAGACCAGCTCTGTGAGAGCCAATCAAAGGCCAGCTCACTGACAGCTATTCAGAGGCCAGCTCTGTGATAGTCTATAAGAGGCCAGCTATGTGATAGCCAATCAGAGACTAGATCTGTAAGAGCAAATCAGAAGCCAGCTTTTTGAAAGACAATCAGAAGCCAGCTCTGTGAGAGCCAGACAGAGGCAAACTCTTTGAGAGCAAATCAAAGGCCAGCTCTGTGAGAGTGAATCAGAGGCCAGCTCGGTGAGAGCCAATCAGAGGCAAACTCTGTGATAGCCAATCAGAGGCCAGCCCTTTGATTGCCAATCAGAGTCCAGCTCTGTGAGAACCAATCAGAGACCAGTGAGAGACAATCAGAGGCCAGCTCCCTGAGAGCCAATCCGAGGCCACCTCAGTGAGAACCAATCAGAGGCCAGCTCTGTTAGAAGCAATCAGAGCCCAGCTCTGTGATAGCCAATCTTAGGCCAGATCTGTGAAAGTGAATCAGAAGCCATCCTTGTGAGAGCCAATCAGATGCCAGCTCTGTGAGAGACAACGAAAAGTCAAGTCTGTGATAGCCAATCAGAGGCCAGCTCTGTGAGAGCCAATCAAAGTCCAGCTCACTGACAGCCATTCAGAGGCCAGCTCTGTGATAGCCAATCAGAGGCCAGCTATGTGATAGCCAATCAGAGACTAGATCTTTAAGAGCAAATCAGAAGCAAGCTTTTTGAAAGACAATCAGAAGCCAGCTCTGTGAGAGCCAGACAGAGGCAAACTCTTTGAGAGCAAATCAAAGGCCAGCTCTGTGAGAGTCAATCAGACTCCAGCTGAGAGCTAATCAGAGGCCAACTCCCTAAAAGAGCCAATCAGATGAGGCCGGCTCTGTGAGAACCAATCAGATTCCAGTGAGAGCCAACCGGAGTGCAGCTCTGTGAGAGCATTTCCGAGGCCAGCTTGGTGAAAAGAAATCAGAGGCCAGCTCTCAGATAGCATAACAGAAGCCAGCTCTGTGACAGCCAATCAGATGCCAGCTCTGTTATAGCCAATAAGATGCCAGCTCTGTGAGAAACATTCAGAGGCCAGCTCTCTAAGAGCCGATCAAAGGCCAGCTCGGCTAGAGCCAATTAAAGGCCAGCTCTGTGATAGCCAATAAGATGCCAGCTCAGTGAGAATTATTTAGAGGCCAGCTCTGTAGGAGCCAATCAGAGGCCAGCTGTGTGAGAGCCAAGCAGAAGCCAGTGAGAGCAAACCGGAGGCCAGCTCTGCGAGAGCCAACCGGAGTGCAGCTCTGTGAGAGCCAATCCGAGCCCAGCTTTGTGATAGCCAATCTTAGGCCAACTCTGTGAAAGCGAATCAGAAGCCATCCCTGTGAGAGCCAATCAGATGCCAGCTCTGTGAGAGACAATGAATAGCCAGCTCTGTGATAGCAAATCAGAGGCCAGCTCTGTGAAAGCGAATCAGAAGCCATCCCTGTGAGAGCCAATCAGATGCCAGCTCTGTGAGAGACAATGAAAAGCCAGCTCTGTGATAGCCAATCAGAGGCCAGCTCTGTGAGAGCCAATCAGTAGCCAGCTTAGTGAGAATCAATCATTTGCCAGCTCTGTAGGAGCGAAACAGATGCCAGCTCTGTTAGAGCCAATCAAAGGCCAGCTCACTGACAGCCATTCAGAGGCCAGCTCTGTGATAGCCAATCAGAGGCCAGCTATGTGATAGCCAATCAGAGTCTAGATCTGTAATAGCAAATCAGAAGCCAGCTTTTTGAGCCAATCAGATGCCAGCTCTGTGAGAGCCAATTAGATGCCAGCTTTTTGAAAGAAAATCTGAGGCCAGCTCTGTGAGAACCATTCAGAGACTAGTGAGAGCGAATCAGAGGCCAGCTCCGTGAAAGCCAATCTGAGGCCAGCTTTTAGATAGCATAAAGGAAGCCAGCTCTGTGTAAGCCGATCAGAGGACAGCTCTGTTTGAGCGTATTAGACGCCAGCTCTGTTATAGCCAATGAGAAGCCAGCTCTGTGAGAGCTAATCAGAGGCCAGCTCTCTGAGAGCCAATCAAAGGCCAGCTCGGCGAGAGCCAATGAGAAGCCAGCTCTGTGATAGCCAATCAGAGGCCAGCTCTGTGAGAGCCAATCAAAAGCCAGCTCAGTGAGCATCAATCAGAGGCTAGCTCTGTATGTGTAAATCAGAGGCCAGCTCTCTGACAGCCAATCAGAGGCCAGCTCTGTGATAGCCAATCAGAGGCCAGCTGTTTGATTGCCAATCAGAGTCCAGCTCTGTGAGAACCAATCAGAGACCAGTGAAAGCCAATCAGAGGCCAGCTCCCTGAGAGCCAATCCGAGGCCAGCTCAGTGAGAACCAATCAGAGGCCAGCTCTGTTAGAAGCAATCAGAGCCCAGCTCTGTGATAGCCAATCTTAGGCCAGATCTGTGAAAGCGAATCAGAAGCCATCCCTGTGAGAGCCAATCAGATGCCAGCTCTGTGAGAGACAATGAAAAGCCAGATCTGTGATAGCCAATCAGAGACCAGCTCTGTGAGAGCCAATCAAAGGCCAGCTCACTGACAGCTATTCAGAGGCCAGCTCTGTGATAGTCTATAAGAGGCCAGCTATGTGATAGCCAATCAGAGACTAGATCTGTAAGAGCAAATCAGAAGCCAGCTTTTTGAAAGACAATCAGAAGCCAGCTCTGTGAGAGCCAGACAGAGGCAAACTCTTTGAGAGCAAATCAAAGGCCAGCTCTGTGAGAGTGAATCAGAGGCCAGCTCGGTGAGAGCCAATCAGAGGCAAACTCTGTGATAGCCAATCAGAGGCCAGCCCTTTGATTGCCAATCAGAGTCCAGCTCTGTGAGAACCAATCAGAGACCAGTGAGAGACAATCAGAGGCCAGCTCCCTGAGAGCCAATCCGAGGCCACCTCAGTGAGAACCAATCAGAGGCCAGCTCTGTTAGAAGCAATCAGAGCCCAGCTCTGTGATAGCCAATCTTAGGCCAGATCTGTGAAAGTGAATCAGAAGCCATCCTTGTGAGAGCCAATCAGATGCCAGCTCTGTGAGAGACAACGAAAAGTCAAGTCTGTGATAGCCAATCAGAGGCCAGCTCTGTGAGAGCCAATCAAAGTCCAGCTCACTGACAGCCATTCAGAGGCCAGCTCTGTGATAGCCAATCAGAGGCCAGCTATGTGATAGCCAATCAGAGACTAGATCTTTAAGAGCAAATCAGAAGCAAGCTTTTTGAAAGACAATCAGAAGCCAGCTCTGTGAGAGCCAGACAGAGGCAAACTCTTTGAGAGCAAATCAAAGGCCAGCTCTGTGAGAGTCAATCAGACTCCAGCTGAGAGCTAATCAGAGGCCAACTCCCTAAAAGAGCCAATCAGATGAGGCCGGCTCTGTGAGAACCAATCAGATTCCAGTGAGAGCCAACCGGAGTGCAGCTCTGTGAGAGCATTTCCGAGGCCAGCTTGGTGAAAAGAAATCAGAGGCCAGCTCTCAGATAGCATAACAGAAGCCAGCTCTGTGACAGCCAATCAGATGCCAGCTCTGTTATAGCCAATAAGATGCCAGCTCTGTGAGAAACATTCAGAGGCCAGCTCTCTAAGAGCCGATCAAAGGCCAGCTCGGCTAGAGCCAATTAAAGGCCAGCTCTGTGATAGCCAATAAGATGCCAGCTCAGTGAGAATTATTTAGAGGCCAGCTCTGTAGGAGCCAATCAGAGGCCAGCTGTGTGAGAGCCAAGCAGAAGCCAGTGAGAGCAAACCGGAGGCCAGCTCTGCGAGAGCCAACCGGAGTGCAGCTCTGTGAGAGCCAATCCGAGCCCAGCTTTGTGATAGCCAATCTTAGGCCAACTCTGTGAAAGCGAATCAGAAGCCATCCCTGTGAGAGCCAATCAGATGCCAGCTCTGTGAGAGACAATGAATAGCCAGCTCTGTGATAGCAAATCAGAGGCCAGCTCTGTGAAAGCGAATCAGAAGCCATCCCTGTGAGAGCCAATCAGATGCCAGCTCTGTGAGAGACAATGAAAAGCCAGCTCTGTGATAGCCAATCAGAGGCCAGCTCTGTGAGAGCCAATCAGTAGCCAGCTTAGTGAGAATCAATCATTTGCCAGCTCTGTAGGAGCGAAACAGATGCCAGCTCTGTTAGAGCCAATCAAAGGCCAGCTCACTGACAGCCATTCAGAGGCCAGCTCTGTGATAGCCAATCAGAGGCCAGCTATGTGATAGCCAATCAGAGTCTAGATCTGTAATAGCAAATCAGAAGCCAGCTTTTTGAGCCAATCAGATGCCAGCTCTGTGAGAGCCAATTAGATGCCAGCTTTTTGAAAGAAAATCTGAGGCCAGCTCTGTGAGAACCATTCAGAGACTAGTGAGAGCGAATCAGAGGCCAGCTCCGTGAAAGCCAATCTGAGGCCAGCTTTTAGATAGCATAAAGGAAGCCAGCTCTGTGTAAGCCGATCAGAGGACAGCTCTGTTTGAGCGTATTAGACGCCAGCTCTGTTATAGCCAATGAGAAGCCAGCTCTGTGAGAGCTAATCAGAAGCAAGCCCTGTGAGAGCCAATCAGATGCCAGCTCAGTGAGAAGCAATCAGAGGCCAGCTTTCAGATAGCATAACAGAAGCCAGCTCTGTGAGAGCCGATCAGAGGACAGCTCTGTTTGAGCCTATTAGACGCCAGCTCTGTTATAGCCAATAAGATGCCAGCTCTGTGAGAAACAATCAGAGGCCAGCTCTCTGAGAGCCAATCAAAGGCCAGCTCAGCGAGAGCCAATGAGAAGCCAGCTCTGTGATAGCCAATCAGAGGCCAGCTCTGTGAGAGCTAATCAAAAGCCAGCTCAGTGAGCATCAATCAGAGGCTAGCTCTGTATGTGTAAATCAGAGGCCAGCTCTCTGACAGCCAATAAGAGGCCAGCTCTGTAATAGCCAATCAGAGGACAGCTCTTTGATTGCCAATCAGAGGCCAGCTCTTTGATTGCCAATCAGAGTCCAGCTCTGTGAGAACCAATCAGAGACCAGTGAGAGCCAATCAGAGGCCAGCTCAGTTAAGAGCCAATCCAAGGCCAGCTCAGTGAGAACCAATCAGAGGCCAGCTCTGTTAGAAGCAATTAGAGCCCAGCTCTGTGATAGCCAATCTAAGGCCAGCTCGGCGAGAGCCAATGAGAAGCCGGCTCTGTGAGAGCTAATCAGAAGCAAGCCCTGTGAGAGCCAATCAGATCCCAGCTCAGTGAGAAGCAATCAGAGGCCAGCTTTCAGATAGCATAACAGCAGCCAGCTCTGTGAGAGCCGATCAGAGGACTGCTCTGTTTGAGCCTACTAGACGCCAGCTCTGTTATAGCCAATAAGATGCCAGCTCTATGAGAAACAATCAGAGGCCAGCTCTCTGAGAGCCAATCAAAGGCCAGCTCTGCGAGAGCCAATGAGAAGCCAGCTCTGTGATAGCCAATCAGAGGCCAGCTCTGTGAGAGCCAATCAAAAGCCAGCTCAGTGAGCATCAATCAGAGGCTAGCTCTGTATGTGTAATTCAGAGGCCAGCTCTCTGACAGCCAATCAGAGGCCAGCTCTGTGATAGCCAATCAGAGGCCAGCTCTTTGATTGCCAATCAGAGTCCAGCTCTGTGAGAACCAATCAGAGACCAGTGAAAGCCAATCAGAGGCCAGCTCCCTGAGAGCCAATCCGAGGCCAGCTCAGTGAGAACCAATCAGAGGCCAGCTCTGTTAGAAGCAATCAGAGCCCAGCTCTGTGATAGCCAATCTTAGGCCAGATCTGTGAAAGCGAATCAGAAGCCATCCCTGTGAGAGCCAATCAGATGCCAGCTCTGTGAGAGACAATGAAAAGCCAGATCTGTGATAGCCAATCAGAGACCAGCTCTGTGAGAGCCAATCAAAGGCCAGCTCACTGACAGCTATTCAGAGGCCAGCTCTGTGATAGCCTATAAGAGGCCAGCTATGTGATAGCCAATCAGAGACTAGATCTGTAAGAGCAAATCAGAAGCCAGCTTTTTGAAAGACAATCAGAAGCCAGCTCTGTGAGAGCCAGACAGAGGCAAACTCTTTGAGAGCAAATCAAAGGCCAGCTCTGTGAGAGTGAATCAGACGCCAGCTCGGTGAGAGCCAATCAGAGGCAAACTCCCTGAGAGCCAATCAGACGAGGCCGGCTCTGTGAGAGCCAATCAGAGACCAGCTCTCAGATAGCATAACAGAAGCCAGCTCTGTGAGAGCCGATCAGAGGACAGCTCTGTTTGAGCCTATTAGACGCCAGCTCTGTTATAGCCAATAAGATGCCAGCTCTGTCAGAAACAATCAGAGGCCAGCTCTCTGAGAGCCAATCAAAGGCCAGCTCGGCGAGAGCCTATTAGACGCCAGCTCTGTTATAGCCAATAAGATGCCAGCTCTGTCAGAAACAATCAGAGGCCAGCTCTCTGAGAGCCAATCAAAGGCCAGCTCGGCGAGAGCCAATGAGAAGCCAGCTCTGTGATAGCCAATCAGAGGCCAGCTCTGTGAGAGCCAATCAAAAGCCAGCTCAGTGAGCATCAATCAGAGGCTAGCTCTGTATGTGTAAATCAGAGGCCAGCTCTTTGAAAACCAATCAGAGGCCAGCTCTGTGATAGCCAATCAGAGGCCAGCTCTTTGATTGCCAATCAGAGTCCAGCTCTGTGAGAACCAATCAGACACCAGTGAGAGACAATCAGAGGCCAGCTCCCTGAGAGCCAATCTGAGGCCACCTCAGTGAGAACCAATCAGAGGCCAGCTCTGTTAGAAGCAATCAGAGCCCAGCTCTGTGATAGCCAATCTAAGGCCAGCTCGGCGAGAGCCAATAAGAAGCCGGCTCTGTGAGAGCTAATCAGAAGCAAGCCCTGTGAGAGCCAATCAGATGCCAGCTCAGTGAGAAGCAATCAGAGGCCAGCTTTCAGATAGCATAACAAAAGCCAGCTCTGTGAGAGCCGATCAGAGGACAGCTCTGTTTGAGCCTACTAGACGCCAGCTCTGTTATAGCCAATAAGATGCCAGCTCTGTGAGAAACAATCAGAGGCAAACTCCCTGAGAGCCAATCAGATGAGGCCGGCTCTGTGAGAGCCAATCAGAGACCAGTGAGAGCCAATCAGATTCCAGAGAGAGCCAACCGGAGTGCAGCTCTGTGAGAGCATATCCGAGGCCCGCTCAGTGAAAAGAAATCAGAAGCCAGCTCTCAGATAGCATAAAAGAAGCCAGCTCTGTGAGAGCCAATCAGATGCCAGCTCTTTCATAGCCAATAAGATGCCAGCTCTGTGAGAAACATTCAGAGTCCAGCTCTCTAAGAGCCAATCAAAGGCCAGCTCGGCGAGAGCCAATGAGAAGCCAGCTCTGTGATAGCCAATAAGATGCCAGCTCTGTGAGAAACAATCAGAGGCCAGCTCTCTGAGAGCCAATAAAAGGCCAGCTCGGCGAGAGCCAATGTGAATCCAGCTCTGTGATAGCCAATCAGAGGCCAGCTCTGTGAGAGCCAATCAAAAGCCAGCTCAGTGAGCATCAATCAGAGGCTAGCTCTGTATGTGTAAATCAGAGGCCAGCTCTCTGACAGCCAATCAGAGGCCAGCTCTGTGATAGCCAATCAGAGGCCAGCTCTTTGATTGCCAATCAGAGTCCAGCTCTGTGAGAACCAATCAGACACCAGTGAGAGACAATCAGAGGCCAGCTCCCTGAGAGCCAATCTGAGGCCACCTCAGTGAGAACCAATCAGAGGCCAGCTCTGTTAGAAGCAATCAGAGCCCAGCTCTGTGATAGCCAATCTTAGGCCAGATCTGTGAAAGTGAATCAGGAGCCATCCTTGTGAGAGCCAATCAGATGCCAGCTCTGTGAGAGACAATGAAAAGTCAAGTCTGTGATAGCCAATCAGAGGCCAGCTCTGTTAGAAGCAATCAGAGCCCAGCTCTGTGATAGCCAATCTAAGGCCAGCTCGGCGAGAGCCAATAAGAAGCCGGCTCTGTGAGAGCTAATCAGAAGCAAGCCCTGTGAGAGCCAATCAGATGCCAGCTCAGTGAGAAGCAATCAGAGGCCAGCTTTCGAATAGCATAACAAAAGCCAGCTCTGTGAGAGCCGATCAGAGGACAGCTTTGTTTGAGCCTACTAAACGCCAGCTCTGTTATAGCCAATAAGATGACAGCTCTGTGAGAAACAATCAGAGGCAAACTCCCTGAGAGCCAATCAGATGAGGCCGGCTCTGTGAGAGCCAATCAGAGACCAGTGAGAGCCAATCAGATTCCAGTGAGAGCCAACCGGAGTGCAGCTCTGTGAGAGCATATCCGAGGCCCGCTCAGTGAAAAGAAATCAGAAGCCAGCTCTCAGATAGCATAAAAGAAGCCAGCTCTGTGAGAGCCAATCAGATGCCAGCTCTTTCATAGCCAATAAGATGCCAGCTCTGTGAGAAACATTCAGAGTCCAGCTCTCTAAGAGCCAATAAAAGGCCAGCTCGGCGAGAGCCAATGAGAAGCCAGCTCTGTGATAGCCAATAAGATGCCAGCTCTGTGAGAAACAATCAGAGGCCAGCTCTCTGAGAGCCAATAAAAGGCCAGCTCGGCGAGAGCCAATGAGAATCCAGCTCTGTGATAGCCAATCAGAGGCCAGCTCTGTGAGAGCCAATCAAAAGCCAGCTCAGTGAGCATCAATCAGAGGCTAGCTCTGTATGTGTAAATCAGAGGCCAGCTCTCTGACAGCCAATCAGAGGCCAGCTCTGTGATAGCCAATCAGAGGCCAGCTCTTTGATTGCCAATCAGAGTCCAGCTCTGTGAGAACCAATCAGAGACCAGTGAAAGCCAATCAGAGGCCAGCTCCCTGAGAGCCAATCCGAGGCCAGCTCAGTGAGAACCAATCAGAGGCTAGCTCTGTTAGAAGCAATCAGAGCCCAGCTCTGTGATAGCCAATCTTAGGCCAGCTCTGTGAAAGCGAATCAGAAGCCATCCCTGTGAGAGCCAATCAGATGCCAGCTCTGTGAGAGACAATGAAAAGCCAGATCTGTGATAGCCAATCTTAGGCCAGCTCTGTGAAAGCGAATCAGAAGCCATCCCTGTGAGAGCCAATCAGATGCCAGCTCTGTGAGAGACAATGAAAAGCCAGATCTTTGATAGCCAATCAGAGGCCAGCTCTGTGAGAGCCAATCAAAGGCCAGCTCACTAACAGCTATTCAGAGGCCAGCTCTGTTATAGCCAATAAGATGGCAGCTCTGTGAGAAACAATCAGAGGCCAGCTCTCTGAGAGCCAATCAAAGGCCAGCTCGGCGAGAGCCAATGAGAATCCAGCTCTGTGATAGCCAATCAGAGGCCAGCTCTGTGAGAGCCAATCAAAAGCCAGCTCAGTGAGCATCAATCAGAGGCTAGCTCTGTATGTGTAAATCAGAGGCCAGCTCTCTGACAGCCAATCAGAGGCCAGCTCTGTGATAGCCAATCAGAGGCCAGCTCTGTGAGAGCAGATCAGAGGACAGCTCTGTTTGAGCCTATTAGACGCCAGCTCTGTTATAGCCAATAAGATGCCAGCTCTGTGAGAAACAATCAGAGGCAAGCTCTCAAAGAGCCAATCAGAGGCCAGCTCTTTGAATGCCAATCAGAGTCCAGCTCTGTGAGAACCAATCCGAGGCAAGCCCTGTGAGAGCCAATTAGATGCCAGCTCTGTGAGAGACAATGAAAAGCCAGCTCTGTGATAGCCAATCAGAGGCCAGCTCAGTGAGAAGCAATCAGAGATTATCTCTGTATGTGTAAATCAGAGGCCAGCTCTCAGATAGCATAATTGAAGCCAGCTCTGTGAGAGCAGATCAGAGGACAGCTCTGTTTGAGCCTATTAGACGCCAGCTCTGTTATAGCCAATAAGATGCCAGCTCTGTGAGAAAAAATCAGAGGCAAGCTCTCAAAGAGCCAATCAGAGGCCAGCTCTTTGAATGCCAATCAGAGTCCAGCTCTGTGAGAACCAATCAGAGACAAGTGAGAGCCAATCAGAGGCCAGCTCCCTGAGAGCCAATCCGAGGCCAGCTCAGTGAGAACCAATCCGAGGCCAGCTCTGTGAGAGCCAATCAGATGCCAGCTCTGTGAGAGACAATGAAAAGCCAGCTCTGTGATAGCCAATCGGAGGCCAGCTCTGTGAGAGCCAATCAAAGGCCAGCTCACTGACAGCCATTCAGAGGCCAGCTCTGTGATAGCCAATCAGAGGCCAGCTATGTGATAGCCAATTAGAGACTAGATCTGTAAGAGCAAATCAGAAGCCAGCTTTTTGAAAGACAATCAGAAGCCAGCTCTGTGAGAGCCAGAAAGAGGAAAACTCTTTGAGAGTAAATCAAAGGCCAGCTCTGTGAGAGTCAATCAGACTCCAGCTGAGAGCTAATCAGAGGCCAACTCCCTGAGAGCCAATCAGATGAGGCCGGCTCTGTGAGAACCAATCAGATTCCAGTGAGAGCCAACCGGAGTGCAGCTCTGTGATAGCATTTCAGAGGCCAGCTTGGTGAAAAGAAATCAGAGGCCAGCTCTCAGATAGCATAACAGAAGCCAGCTCTGTGACAGCCAATCAGATGCCAGCTCTGTTATAGCCAATAAGATGCCAGCTCTGTGAGAAACATTCAGAGGCCAGCTCTCAAAGAGCCAATCAAAGGCCAGCTCGGCTAGAGACAATTAAAGGCCAGCTCTGTGATAGCCAATAAGATGCCAGCTCAGTGAGAAATATTTAGAGGCCAGCTCTGTAGGAGCCAATCAGAGGCCAGCTGTGTGAGAGCCACGCAGAAGCCAGTGAGAGCAAAACTTAGGCCAGCTCTGCGAGAGCCAACCGGAGTGCAGCTCTGTGAGAGCCAATCCGAGCCCAGCTTTGTGATAGCCAATCTTAGGCCAGCTCTGTGAGAGACAATGAAAAGCCAGCTCTGTGATAGCCAATCAGAGGCCAGCTCTGTAGGAGCCAATCAGAGTCCAGCTCTGTGAGAACCAATCAGAGACCAGTGAGAGCCAATCAGAGGCCAGCTCCCTGAGAGCCAATCCGAGGCCAGCTCAGTGAGAACCAATCAGAGGCCAGCTCTGTTAGAAGCAATCAGAGCCCAGCTCTGTGATAGCCAATCTAAGGCCAGCTCGGCGAGAGCCAATGAGAAGCCGGCTCTGTGAGAGCTTATCAGAAGCAAGCCCTGTGAGAGCCAATCAGATGCCAGCTCAGTGAGTTGCAAACAGAGGCCAGCTTTCAGATAGCATAACAGAAGCCAGCTCTGTGAGAGCCGATCAGAGGACAGCTCTGTTTGAGCCTACTAGACGCCAGCTCTGTTATAGCCAATAAGATGCCAGCTCTGTGAGAAACAATCAGAGGCAAACTCCCTGAGAGCCAATCAGACGAGGCCGGCTCTGTGAGAGCCAATCAGAGACCAGTGAGAGCCAATCAGATTCCAGTGAGAGCCAACCGGAGTGCAGCTCTGTGAGAGCATATCCGAGGCCCGCTCAGTGAAAAGAAATCAGAAGCCAGCTCTCAGATAGCATAAAAGAAGCCAGCTCTGTGAGAGCCAATCAGATGCCAGCTCTTTCATAGCCAATAAGATGCCAGCTCTGTGAGAAACATTCAGAGTCCAGCTCTCTAAGAGCCAATCAAAGGCCAGCTCGGCGAGAGCCAATGAGAAGCCAGCTCTGTGATAGCCAATAAGATGCCAGCTCTGTGAGAAACAATCAGAGGCCAGCTCACTGACAGCCATTCAGAGACCAGCTCTGTGAGTGCCAGACAGAGGCAAACTCTTTGAGAGCAAATCAAAGGAGAGCTCTGTGAGAGTCAATCAGAGGCCAGCTCGGTGAGAGCCAATCGGAGGCCAACTCCCTGAGAGCCAATCAGACGAGGCCGGCTCTGTGAAAACCAATCAGAGACCAGTGAGAGCCAATCAGATTCCAGTGAGAGCCAACCGGAGTGCAGCTCTGTGAGAGCATATCCGAGGCCAGCTCAGTGAAAAGAATACAGAGGCCAGCTCTCAGATAGCATAACAGAAGCCAGCTCTGTGAGAGCCAATCAGATGCCAGCTCTTTCATAGCCAATAAGATGCCAGCTCTGTGAGAAACAATCAGAGGCCAGCTGTCTGAGAGCCAATCAAAGGCCAGCTCGGCGAGAGCCAATGAGAATCCAGCTCTGTGATAGCCAATCAGAGGCCAGCTCTGTGAGAGCCAATCAAAAGCCAGCTCAGTGAGCATCAATCAGAGGCTAGCTCTGTATGTGTAAATCAGAGGCCAGCTCTCTGACAGCCAATCAGAGGCCAGCTCTGTGATAGCCAATCAGAGGCCAGCTCTGTGAGAGCAGATCAGAGGACAGCTCTGTTTGAGCCTATTAGACGCCAGCTCTGTTATAGCCAATAAGATGCCAGCTCTGTGAGAAACAATCAGAGACAAGTGAGAGCCAATCAGAGGCCAGCTCCCTGAGAGCCAATCTCAGGCCAGCTCAGTGAGAACCAATCCGAGGCCAGCCCTGTGAGAGCCAATTAGATGCCAGCTCTGTGAGAGACAATGAAAAGCCAGCTCTGTGATAGCCAATCAGAGGCCAGCTCAGTGAGAAGCAATCAGAGATTATCTCTGTATGTGTAAATCAGAGGCCAGCTCTCAGATACTATAATTGAAGCCAGCTCTGTGAGAGCAGATCAGAGGACAGCTCTGTTTGAGCCTATTAGACGCCAGCTCTGTTATAGCCAATAAGATGCCAGCTCTGTGAGAAACAATCAGAGGCAAGCTCTCAAAGAGCCAATCAGAGGCCAGCTCTTTGAATGCCAATCAGAGTCCAGCTCTGTGAGAACCAATCAGAGACAAGTGAGAGCCAATCAGAGGCCAGCTCCCTGAGAGCCAATCCGAGGCCAGCTCAGTGAGAACCAATCCGAGGCCAGCTCTGTGAGAGCCAATCAGATGCCAGCTCTGTGAGAGACAATGAAAAGCCAGCTCTGTGATAGCCAATCGGAGGCCAGCTCTGTGAGAGCCAATCAAAGGCCAGCTCACTGACAGCCATTCAGAGGCCAGCTCTGTGATAGCCAATCAGAGGCCAGCTATGTGATAGCCAATCAGAGACTAGCTCTGTAAGAGCAAATCAGAAGCCAGCTTTTTGAAAGACAATCAGAAGCCAGCTCTGTGAGAGCCAGACAGAGGCAAACTCTTTGAGAGTAAATCAAAGGCCAGCTCTGTGAGAGTCAATCAGACTCCAGCTGAGAGCTAATCAGAGGCCAACTCCCTGAGAGCCAATCAGATGAGGCCGGCTCTGTGAGAACCAATCAGATTCCAGTGAGAGCCAACCGGAGTGCAGCTCTGTGATAGCATTTCCGAGGCCAGCTTGGTGAAAAGAAATCAGAGGCCAGCTCTCAGATAGCATAACAGAAGCCAGCTCTGTGACAGCCAATCAGATGCCAGCTCTGTTATAGCCAATAAGATGCCAGCTCTGTGAGAAACATTCAGAGGCCAGCTCTCAAAGAGCCAATCAAAGGCCAGCTCGGCTAGAGCCAATTAAAGGCCAGCTCTGTGATAGCCAATAAGATGCCAGCTCAGTGAGAATTATTTAGAGGCCAGCTCTGTAGGAGCCAATCAGAGGCCAGCTGTGTGAGAGCCACGCAGAAGCCAGTGAGAGCAAAACTTAGGCCAGCTCTGCGAGAGCCAACCGGAGTGCAGCTCTGTGAGAGCCAATCCGAGCCCAGCTTTGTGATAGCCAATCTTAGGCCAGCTCTGTGAGAGACAATGAAAAGCCAGCTCTGTGATAGCCAATCAGAGGCCAGCTCTGTAGGAGCCAATCAGAGTCCAGCTCTGTGAGAACCAATCAGAGGCCAGCTCTGTTAGAAGCAATCAGAGCCCAGCTCTGTGATAGCCAATCTTAGGCCAGCTCTGTGAAAGCGAATCAGAAGCCATCCCTGTGAGAGCCAATCAGATGCCAGCTCTGTGAGAGACAATGAAAAGCCAGATCTGTGATAGCCAATCAGAGGCCAGCTCTGTGAAAGCGAATCAGAAGCCATCCCTGTGAGAGCCAATCAGATGCCAGCTCTGTGAGAGACAATGAAAAGCCAGATCTGTGATAGCCAATCAGAGGCCAGCTCTGTGAGAGCCAATCAAAGGCCAGCTCACTGACAGCTATTCAGAGGCCAGCTCTGTTATAGCCAATCAGAGGCCAGCTCTCTGAGAGCCAATCAAAGGCCAGCTCGGCGAGAGCCAATGAGAATCCAGCTCTGTGATAGCCAATCAGAGGCCAGCTCTGTGAGAGCCAATCAAAAGCCAGCTCAGTGAGCATCAATCAGAGGCTAGCTCTGTATGTGTAAATCAGAGGCCAGCTCTCTGACAGCCAATCAGAGGCCAGCTCTGTGATAGCCAATCAGAGGCCAGCTCTGTGAGAGCAGATCAGAGGACAGCTCTGTTTGAGCCTATTAGACGCCAGCTCTGTTATAGCCAATAAGATGCCAGCTCTGTGAGAAACAATCAGAGACAAGTGAGAGCCAATCAGAGGCCAGCTCCCTGAGAGCCAATCCGAGGCCAGCTCAGTGAGAACCAATCCGAGGCCAGCCCTGTGAGAGCCAATTAGATGCCAGCTCTGTGAGAGACAATGAAAAGCCAGCTCTGTGATAGCCAATCAGAGGCCAGCTCAGTGAGAAGCAATCAGAGATTATCTCTGTATGTGTAAATCAGAGGCCAGCTCTCAGATACTATAATTGAAGCCAGCTCTGTGAGAGCAGATCAGAGGACAGCTCTGTTTGAGCCTATTAGACGCCAGCTCTGTTATAGCCAATAAGATGCCAGCTCTGTGAGAAACAATCAGAGGCAAGCTCTCAAAGAGCCAATCAGAGGCCAGCTCTTTGAATGCCAATCAGAGTCCAGCTCTGTGAGAACCAATCAGAGACAAGTGAGAGCCAATCAGAGGCCAGCTCCCTGAGAGCCAATCCGAGGCCAGCTCAGTGAGAACCAATCCGAGGCCAGCTCTGTGAGAGCCAATCAGATGCCAGCTCTGTGAGAGACAATGAAAAGCCAGCTCTGTGATAGCCAATCGGAGGCCAGCTCTGTGAGAGCCAATCAAAGGCCAGCTCACTGACAGCCATTCAGAGGCCAGCTCTGTGATAGCCAATCAGAGACCAGCTATGTGATAGCCAATCAGAGACTAGCTCTGTAAGAGCAAATCAGAAGCCAGCTTTTTGAAAGACAATCAGAAGCCAGCTCTGTGAGAGCCAGACAGAGGCAAACTCTTTGAGAGTAAATCAAAGGCCAGCTCTGTGAGAGTCAATCAGACTCCAGCTGAGAGCTAATCAGAGGCCAACTCCCTGAGAGCCAATCAGATGAGGCCGGCTCTGTGAGAACCAATCAGATTCCAGTGAGAGCCAACCGGAGTGCAGCTCTGTGATAGCATTTCCGAGGCCAGCTTGGTGAAAAGAAATCAGAGGCCAGCTCTCAGATAGCATAACAGAAGCCAGCTCTGTGACAGCCAATCAGATGCCAGCTCTGTTATAGCCAATAAGATGCCAGCTCTGTGAGAAACATTCAGAGGCCAGCTCTCAAAGAGCCAATCAAAGGCCAGCTCGGCTAGAGCCAATTAAAGGCCAGCTCTGTGATAGCCAATAAGATGCCAGCTCAGTGAGAATTATTTAGAGGCCAGCTCTGTAGGAGCCAATCAGAGGCCAGCTGTGTGAGAGCCACGCAGAAGCCAGTGAGAGCAAAACTTAGGCCAGCTCTGCGAGAGCCAACCGGAGTGCAGCTCTGTGAGAGCCAATCCGAGCCCAGCTTTGTGATAGCCAATCTTAGGCCAGCTCTGTGAGAGACAATGAAAAGCCAGCTCTGTGATAGCCAATCAGAGGCCAGCTCTGTAGGAGCCAATCAGAGTCCAGCTCTGTGAGAACCAATCAGAGACCAGTGAGGGCCAATCAGAGGCCAGCTCCCTGAGAGCCAATCCGAGGCCAGCTCAGTGAGAACCAATCAGAGGCCAGCTCTGTTAGAAGCAATCAGAGCCCAGCTCTGTGATAGCCAATCTAAGGCCAGCTCGGCGAGAGCCAATGAGAAGCCGGCTCTGTGAGAGCTTATCAGAAGCAAGCCCTGTGAGAGCCAATCAGATGCCAGCTCAGTGAGAAGCAATCAGAGGCCAGCTTTCAGATAGCATAACAGAAGCCAGCTCTGTGAGAGCCGATCAGAGGACAGCTCTGTTTGAGCCTACTAGACGCCAGCTCTGTTATAGCCAATAAGATGCCAGCTCTGTGAGAAACAATCAGAGGCAAACTCCCTGAGAGCCAATCAGACGAGGCCGGCTCTGTGAGAGCCAATCAGAGACCAGTGAGAGCCAATCAGATTCCAGTGAGAGCCAACCGGAGTGCAGCTCTGTGAGAGCATATCCGAGGCCCGCTCAGTGAAAAGAAATCAGAAGCCAGCTCTCAGATAGCGTAAAAGAAGCCAGCTCTGTGAGAGCCAATCAGATGCCAGCTCTTTCATAGCCAATAAGATGCCAGCTCTGTGAGAAACATTCAGAGTCCAGCTCTCTAAGAGCCAATCAAAGGCCAGCTCGGCGAGAGCCAATGAGAAGCCAACTCTGTGATAGCCAATCAGAGGCCAGCTCTGTGAGAACCAATCAGAGACAAGTGAGAGCCAATCAGAGGCCAGCTCCCTGAGAGCCAATCCGAGGCCAGCTCAGTGAGAACCAATCCGAGGCCAGCCCTGTGAGAGCCAATCAGATGCCAGCTCTGTGAGAGACAATGAAAAGCCAGCTCTGTGATAGCCAATCAGAGGCGAGCTCTGTGAGAGCCAATCAAAGGCCAGCTCACTGACAGCCATTCAGAGACCAGCTCTGTGAGTGCCAGACAGAGGCAAACTCTTTGAGAGCAAATCAAAGGAGAGCTCTGTGAGAGTCAATCAGAGGCCAGCTCGGTGAGAGCCAATCGGAGGCCAACTCCCTGAGAGCCAATCAGACGAGGCCGGCTCTGTGAAAACCAATCAGAGACCAGTGAGAGCCAATCAGATTCCAGTGAGAGCCAACCGGAGTGCAGCTCTGTGAGAGCATATCCGAGGCCAGCTCAGTGAAAAGAATACAGAGGCCAGCTCTCAGATAGCATAACAGAAGCCAGCTCTGTGAGAGCCAATCAGATGCCAGCTCTTTCATAGCCAATAAGATGTCAGCTCTGTGAGAAACATTCAGAGGCCAGCTCTCTAAGAGCCAATCAAAGGCCAGCTCGGCGAGAGCCAATGAGAAGCCAACTCTGTGATAGCCAATCAGAGGCCAGCTCTGTGAGAGCCAATCAAAAGCCAGCTCAGTGAGCATCAATCAGAGGCTAGCTCTGTATGTGTAAATCAGAGGCCAGCTCTCTGACAGCCTATCAGAGGCCAGCTCTGTGATGGCCAATCCGAGGCCAGCTCTTTGATTGCCAATCAGAGTCCAGCTCTGTGAGAACCAATCAGAGACCAGTGAGAGCCAATCAGAGGCCAGCTCACTGAGAGCAAATCCGAGGCCAGCTCAGTGAGAACCAATCAGAGGCCAGCTCTGTTAGAAGCAATCAGAGCCCAGCTCTGTGATAGCCAATCTTAGGCCAGCTCTGTGAAAGCGAATCAGAAGCCATCCCTGTGAGAGCCAATCAGATGCCAGCTCTGTGAGAGACAATGAAAAGCCAGATCTGTGATAGCCAATCAGAGGCCAGCTCTGTGAGAGCCAATCAAAGGCCAGCTCACTGACAGCTATTCAGAGGCCAGCTCTGTGATAGCCAATAAGAGGCCAGCTATGTGATAGCCAATCAGAGACTAGATCTGTAAGAGCAAATCAGGAGCCAGCTTTCTGAAAGACAATCAGAAGCCAGCTCTGTGAGAGCCAGACAGAGGCAAACTCTTTGAGAGCAAATCAAAGGCCAGCTCTGTGAGAGTGAATCAGAGGCCAGCTCAGTGAGAAGCAATCAGAGGCCAGCTTTCAGATAGCATAACAGAAGCCAGCTCTGTGAGAGCCGATCAGAGGACAGCTCTGTTTGAGCCCATTAGACGCCAGCTCTGTTATAGCCAATAAGATGGCAGCTCTGTGAGAAACAATCAGAGGCCAGCTCTCTGAGAGCCAATCAAAGGCCAGCTCGGCGAGAGCCAATGAGAATCCAGCTCTGTGATAGCCAATCAGAGGCCAGCTCTGTGAGAGCCAATCAAAAGCCAGCTCAGTGAGCATCAATCAGAGGCTAGCTCTGTATGTGTAAATCAGAGGCCAGCTCTCTGACAGCCAATCAGAGGCCAGCTCTGTGATAGCCAATAAGAGGTCAGCTCAGTAAGAAGCAATCAGAGATTATCTCTGTATGTGTAAATCAGAGGCCAGCTCTCAGATAGCATAATTGAAGCCAGCTCTGTGAGAGCAGATCAGAGGACAGCTCTGTTTGAGCCTATTAGACGCCAGCTCTGTTATAGCCAATAAGATGCAAGCTCTGTGAGAAACAATCAGAGGCCAGCTCTCAAAGAGCCAATCAGAGGTCAGCTCTTTGAATGCCAATCAGAGTCCAGCTCTGTGAGAACCAATCAGAGACAAGTGAGAGCCAATCAGAGGCCAGCTCCCTGAGAGCCAATCCGAGGCCAGCTCAGTGAGAACCAATCCGAGGCCAGCCCTGTGAGAGCCAATCAGATGCCAGCTCTGTGAGAGACAATGAAAAGCCAGCTCTGTGATAGCCAATCAGAGGCCAGCTCTGTGAGAGCCAATCAAAGGCCAGCTCACTGACACGCATTCAGAGACCAGCTCTGTGAGTGCCAGACAGAGGCAAACTCTTTGAGAGCAAATCAAAGGAGAGCTCTGTGAGAGTCAATCAGAGGCCAGCTGGGTGAGAGCCAATCGGAGGCCAACTCCCTGAGAGCCAATCAGACGAGGCCGGCTCTGTGAAAACCAATCAGAGACCAGTAAGAGCCAATCAAATTCCAGTGAGAGCCAACCGGAGTGCAGCTCTGTGAGAGCATATCCGAGGCCAGCTCAGTGAAAAGAATACAGAGGCCAGCTCTCAGATAGCATAACAGAAGCCAGCTCTGTGAGAGCCAATCAGATGCCAGCTCTTTCATAGCCAATAAGATGCCAGCTCTGTGAGAAACATTCAGAGGCCAGCTCTCTAAGAGCCAATCAAAGGCCAGCTCGGCGAGAGCCAATGAGAAGCCAACTCTGTGATAGCCAATCAGAGGCCAGCTCTGTGAGAACCAATCAGAGACAAGTGAGAGCCAATCAGAGGCCAGCTCCCTGAGAGCCAATCCGAGGCCAGCTCAGTGAGAACCAATCCGAGGCCAGCCCTGTGAGAGCCAATCAGATGCCAGCTCTGTGAGAGACAATGAAAAGCCAGCTCTGTGAGAACCAATCAGAGACCAGTGAGGGCCAATCAGAGGCCAGCTCCCTGAGAGCCAATCCGAGGCCAGCTCAGTGAGAACCAATCAGAGGCCAGCTCTGTTAGAAGCAATCAGAGCCCAGCTCTGTGATAGCCAATCTAAGGCCAGCTCGGCGAGAGCCAATGAGAAGCCGGCTCTGTGAGAGCTTATCAGAAGCAAGCCCTGTGAGAGCCAATCAGATGCCAGCTCAGTGAGAAGCAATCAGAGGCCAGCTTTCAGATAGCATAACAGAAGCCAGCTCTGTGAGAGCCGATCAGAGGACAGCTCTGTTTGAGCCTACTAGACGCCAGCTCTGTTATAGCCAATAAGATGCCAGCTCTGTGAGAAACAATCAGAGGCAAACTCCCTGAGAGCCAATCAGACGAGGCCGGCTCTGTGAGAGCCAATCAGAGACCAGTGAGAGCCAATCAGATTCCAGTGAGAGCCAACCGGAGTGCAGCTCTGTGAGAGCATATCCGAGGCCCGCTCAGTGAAAAGAAATCAGAAGCCAGCTCTCAGATAGCGTAAAAGAAGCCAGCTCTGTGAGAGCCAATCAGATGCCAGCTCTTTCATAGCCAATAAGATGCCAGCTCTGTGAGAAACATTCAGAGTCCAGCTCTCTAAGAGCCAATCAAAGGCCAGCTCGGCGAGAGCCAATGAGAAGCCAACTCTGTGATAGCCAATCAGAGGCCAGCTCTGTGAGAACCAATCAGAGACAAGTGAGAGCCAATCAGAGGCCAGCTCCCTGAGAGCCAATCCGAGGCCAGCTCAGTGAGAACCAATCCGAGGCCAGCCCTGTGAGAGCCAATCAGATGCCAGCTCTGTGAGAGACAATGAAAAGCCAGCTCTGTGATAGCCAATCAGAGGCGAGCTCTGTGAGAGCCAATCAAAGGCCAGCTCACTGACAGCCATTCAGAGACCAGCTCTGTGAGTGCCAGACAGAGGCAAACTCTTTGAGAGCAAATCAAAGGAGAGCTCTGTGAGAGTCAATCAGAGGCCAGCTCGGTGAGAGCCAATCGGAGGCCAACTCCCTGAGAGCCAATCAGACGAGGCCGGCTCTGTGAAAACCAATCAGAGACCAGTGAGAGCCAATCAGATTCCAGTGAGAGCCAACCGGAGTGCAGCTCTGTGAGAGCATATCCGAGGCCAGCTCAGTGAAAAGAATACAGAGGCCAGCTCTCAGATAGCATAACAGAAGCTGGCTCTGTGAGAGCCAATCAGATGCCAGCTCTTTCATAGCCAATAAGATGTCAGCTCTGTGAGAAACATTCAGAGGCCAGCTCTCTAAGAGCCAATCAAAGGCCAGCTCGGCGAGAGCCAATGAGAAGCCAACTCTGTGATAGCCAATCAGAGGCCAGCTCTGTGAGAGCCAATCAAAAGCCAGCTCAGTGAGCATCAATCAGAGGCTAGCTCTGTATGTGTAAATCAGAGGCCAGCTCTCTGACAGCCTATCAGAGGCCAGCTCTGTGATGGCCAATCCGAGGCCAGCTCTTTGATTGCCAATCAGAGTCCAGCTCTGTGAGAACCAATCAGAGACCAGTGAGAGCCAATCAGAGGCCAGCTCACTGAGAGCAAATCCGAGGCCAGCTCAGTGAGAACCAATCAGAGGCCAGCTCTGTTAGAAGCAATCAGAGCCCAGCTCTGTGATAGCCAATCTTAGGCCAGCTCTGTGAAAGCGAATCAGAAGCCATCCCTGTGAGAGCCAATCAGATGCCAGCTCTGTGAGAGACAATGAAAAGCCAGATCTGTGATAGCCAATCAGAGGCCAGCTCTGTGAGAGCCAATCAAAGGCCAGCTCACTGACAGCTATTCAGAGGCCAGCTCTGTGATAGCCAATAAGAGGCCAGCTATGTGATAGCCAATCAGAGACTAGATCTGTAAGAGCAAATCAGGAGCCAGCTTTCTGAAAGACAATCAGAAGCCAGCTCTGTGAGAGCCAGACAGAGGCAAACTCTTTGAGAGCAAATCAAAGGCCAGCTCTGTGAGAGTGAATCAGAGGCCAGCTCAGTGAGAAGCAATCAGAGGCCAGCTTTCAGATAGCATAACAGAAGCCAGCTCTGTGAGAGCCGATCAGAGGACAGCTCTGTTTGAGCCCATTAGACGCCAGCTCTGTTATAGCCAATAAGATGGCAGCTCTGTGAGAAACAATCAGAGGCCAGCTCTCTGAGAGCCAATCAAAGGCCAGCTCGGCGAGAGCCAATGAGAATCCAGCTCTGTGATAGCCAATCAGAGGCCAGCTCTGTGAGAGCCAATCAAAAGCCAGCTCAGTGAGCATCAATCAGAGGCTAGCTCTGTATGTGTAAATCAGAGGCCAGCTCTCTGACAGCCAATCAGAGGCCAGCTCTGTGATAGCCAATAAGAGGTCAGCTCAGTAAGAAGCAATCAGAGATTATCTCTGTATGTGTAAATCAGAGGCCAGCTCTCAGATAGCATAATTGAAGCCAGCTCTGTGAGAGCAGATCAGAGGACAGCTCTGTTTGAGCCTATTAGACGCCAGCTCTGTTATAGCCAATAAGATGCAAGCTCTGTGAGAAACAATCAGAGGCCAGCTCTCAAAGAGCCAATCAGAGGTCAGCTCTTTGAATGCCAATCAGAGTCCAGCTCTGTGAGAACCAATCAGAGACAAGTGAGAGCCAATCAGAGGCCAGCTCCCTGAGAGCCAATCCGAGGCCAGCTCAGTGAGAACCAATCCGAGGCCAGCCCTGTGAGAGCCAATCAGATGCCAGCTCTGTGAGAGACAATGAAAAGCCAGCTCTGTGATAGCCAATCAGAGGCCAGCTCTGTGAGAGCCAATCAAAGGCCAGCTCACTGACACGCATTCAGAGACCAGCTCTGTGAGTGCCAGACAGAGGCAAACTCTTTGAGAGCAAATCAAAGGAGAGCTCTGTGAGAGTCAATCAGAGGCCAGCTGGGTGAGAGCCAATCGGAGGCCAACTCCCTGAGAGCCAATCAGACGAGGCCGGCTCTGTGAAAACCAATCAGAGACCAGTAAGAGCCAATCAAATTCCAGTGAGAGCCAACCGGAGTGCAGCTCTGTGAGAGCATATCCGAGGCCAGCTCAGTGAAAAGAATACAGAGGCCAGCTCTCAGATAGCATAACAGAAGCCAGCTCTGTGAGAGCCAATCAGATGCCAGCTCTTTCATAGCCAATAAGATGCCAGCTCTGTGAGAAACATTCAGAGGCCAGCTCTCTAAGAGCCAATCAAAGGCCAGCTCGGCGAGAGCCAATGAGAAGCCAACTCTGTGATAGCCAATCAGAGGCCAGCTCTGTGAGAACCAATCAGAGACAAGTGAGAGCCAATCAGAGGCCAGCTCCCTGAGAGCCAATCCGAGGCCAGCTCAGTGAGAACCAATCCGAGGCCAGCCCTGTGAGAGCCAATCAGATGCCAGCTCTGTGAGAGACAATGAAAAGCCAGCTCTGTGATAGCCAATCAGAGGCCAGCTCTGTGAGAGCCAATCAAAGGCCAGCTCACTGACAGCCATTCAGAGACCAGCTCTGTGAGTGCCAGACAGAGGCAAACTCTTTGAGAGCAAATCAAAGGAGAGCTCTGTGAGAGTCAATCAGAGGCCAGCTCGGTGAGAGCCAATCGGAGGCCAACTCCCTGAGAGCCAATCAGACGAGGCCGGCTCTGTGAAAACCAATCAGAGACCAGTGAGAGCCAATCAGATTCCAGTGAAAGCCAACCGGAGTGCAGCTCTGTGAGAGCATATCCGAGGCCAGCTCAGTGAAAAGAATACAGAGGCCAGCTCTCAGATAGCATAACAGAAGCCAGCTCTGTGAGAGCCAATCAGATGCCAGCTCTTTCATAGCCAATAAGATGCCAGCTCTGTGAGAAACATTCAGAGGCCAGCTCTCTAAGAGCCAATCAAAGGCCAGCTCGGCGAGAGCCAATGAGAAGCCAACTCTGTGATAGCCAATCAGAGGCCAGCTCTGTGAGAGCCAATCAAAAGCCAGCTCAGTGAGCATCAATCAGAGGCTAGCTCTGTATGTGTAAATCAGAGGCCAGCTCTCTGACAGCCTATCAGAGGCCAGCTCTGTGATGGCCAATCCGAGGCCAGCTCTTTGATTGCCAATCAGAGTCCAGCTCTGTGAGAACCAATCAGAGACCAGTGAGAGCCAATCAGAGGCCAGCTCACTGAGAGCAAATCCGTGGCCAGCTCAGTGAGAACCAATCAGAGGCCAGCTCTGTTAGAAGCAATCAGAGCCCAGCTCTGTGATAGACAATCTTAGGCCAGCTCTGTGAAAGCGAATCAGAAGCCATCCCTGTGAGAGCCAATCAGATGCCAGCTCTGTGAGAGACAATGAAAAGCCAGCTCTGTGATAGCCAATCAGAGGCCAGCTCTGTGAGAGCCAATCAAAGGCCAGCTCACTGACAGCAAATCCGAGGCCAGCTCAGTGAGAACCAATCAGAGGCCAGCTCTGTTAGAAGCAATCAGAGCCCAGTTCTGTGATAGACAATCTTAGGCCAGCTCTGTGAAAGCGAATCAGAAGCCATCCCTGTGAGAGCCAATCAGATGCCAGCTCTTTGAGAGACAAAGAAAGCCAGCTCTGTGATAGCCAATCAGAGGCCAGCTCTGTGAGAGCCAATCAAAGGCCAGCTCACTGACAGCCAATCAGAGGCCAGCTCTGTGATAGCCAATCAGAGGCCAGCTATGTGATAGCCAATCAGAGTCTAGATCTGTATGAGCAAATCGGAAGCCAGCTTTTTGAAAGACAATCAGAAGCCAGCTCTGTGAGAACCAGACAGAGGAAAACTCTTTGAGAGCAAATCAAAGGCCAGCTCTGTGAGAGTCAATCAGAGGCCAACTTGGTGAGAGCCAATCATAGGCCAACTCCCTGAGAGCAAATCAGACGAGCCCGGCTCTGTGAGAAGCAATCAGAGACCAGTGAGAGCCAATCAGATTCCAGTGAGAGCCAACCGGAGTGCAGCTCTGTGAGAGCATATCCGGGGCCAGCTCAGTGAAAAGAAATCAGAGGCCAGCTCTCAGATAGCATGACAGAAGCCAGCTCTTTGAGAGCCAATCAGATGCCAGCTCTGTTATAGCCAATGAGATGCCAGCTCTGTGAGAAACATTCAGAGGCCAGCTCTCTAAGAGCCAATCAAAGGCCAGCTCGACGAGAGCCAATGAGAAGCCAGCTCTGTGATAGCCAATAAGATGCCAGCTCTGTGAGAAACAATCAGAGGCCAGCTCTCTGAGAGCCAATCAAAGGCCAGCTCGGCGAGAGCAAATGAGAAGCCAACTCTGTGATAGCCAATCAGAGGCCAGCCCTGTGAGAGCCAATCAAAAGCCCGCTCAGTGAGCATCAATCAGAGGCCAGCTCTGTATGTGTAAATCAGAGGCCAGCTCTCTGACAGCCAATCAGAGGCGAGCTCTGTGATAGCCAATCAGAGGCCAGCTCAGTGAGAAGCAATCAGAGATTAGCTCTGTATGTGTAAATCAGAGGCCAGCTCTCAGATAGCATAACAGAAGCCAGCTCTGTGAGAGCCGATCAGAGGACAGCTCTGTTTGAGCCTATTAGACGCCAGCTCTGTTATAGCCAATAAGATGCCAGCTCTGTGAGAAACAATCAGAGGCCAGCTCTCTGAGAGCCAATCAGAGGCCAGCTCTTTGAATGCCAATCAGAGTCCAGCTCTGTGAGAACCAATCAGAGACCAGTGAGAGCCAATCAGAGGCCAGCTCCCTGAGAGCCAATCCGAGGCCAGCTCAGTGAGAACCAATCAGAGGCCAGCTCTGTTAGAAGCAATCAGAGCCCAGCTCTGTGATAGCCAATCTTAGGCCAGCTCTGTGAAAGCGAATCAGAAGCCATCCCTGTGAGAGCCAATCAGATGCCAGCTCTGTGAGAGACAATGAAAACCCAGCTCTGTGATAGCCAATCAGAGGCCAGCTCTGTGAGAGCTCATCAAAGGCCAGCTCACTGACAGCCATTCAGAGGCCAGCTCTGTGATAGCCAATCAGAGGCCAGTTATGTGACAGCCAATCAGAGACTAGATCTGTCAGAGCAAATCAGAAGCCAGCTTTTTGAAAAACAATCTGAAGCCAGCTCTGTGAGAGCCAGACAGAGGCAAACTCTTTGAGAGCAAATCAAAGGCCAGCTCTGTGAGAGTCAATAAGACTCCAGCTCGGTGAGAGCCAATCAGAGGCCAACTCCCTGAGAGCCAATCAGACGAGGCCGGCTCTGTGAGAACCAATCAGATTCCAGTGAGAGCTAACCAGAGTGCAGCTCTGTGAGAGCATTTCCGAGGCCAGCTTGGTGAAAAGAAATCAGAGGCCAGCTCTCAGATAGCATAACAGAAGCCAGCTCTGTGACAGCCAATCAGATGCCAGCTCTGTTATAGCCAATAAGATGCCAGCTCTGTGAGAAACATTCAGAGGCCAGCTCTCTCAGAGCCAATCAAAGGCCAGCTAGGCGAGAGCCAATTAGAAGCCAGCTCTGTGATAGCCAATAAGATGCCAGCTCAGTCAGAGCAAATCTGAAGCCAGCTCAGTGAGAATTATTTAGAGGCCAGCTCTGTAGGAGCCAATCAGAGGCCAGCTGTGTGAGACCCACGCAGAAGCCAGTGAGAAATAACCGGAGGCCAGCTCTGTGAGAGCCAACAGCTCTGCAGCTCTGTGAGAGCCAATCCGAGCCCAGCTTTGTGAAAGCGAATCAGAAGCCATCCCTGTGAGAGCCAATCAGATGCCAGCTCTGTGAGAGACAATGAAAAGCCAGCTCTGTGATAGCCAATCAGAGGCCAGCTCTGTGAAAGCGAATCAGAAGACATCCCTGTGAGAGCCAATCAGATGCCAGCTCTGTAGGAGCGAAACAGAGGCCAGCTCTATTAGAGCCAATCAAAGGCCAGCTCACTGACAGCCATTCAGAGGCAAGCTCTGTGATAGCCAATCAAAGGCCAGCTATGTGATAGCCAATCAGAGTCTAGATCTGTAATAGCAAATCAGAAGCCAGCTTTTTGAGCCAATCAGACGCCAGCTCTGTGAGAGCCAATTAGATGCCAGCTTTTTGAAAGAAATTCTGATGCCCGCTCTGCGAGAGAGAGAATCAGAGGCCAGCTCCGTGAAAGCCAATCTGAGGCCAGCTTTCAGATAGCATAAAGGAAGCCAGCTCTGTGTAAGCCGATCAGAGGACAGCTCTGTTTGAGCCTATTAGACGCCAGCTCTGTTATAGCCAATAAGATGCCAGCTCTGTGAGAAACAATCAGAGGCCAGCTCTCTGAGAGCCAATCAAAGGCCAGCTCGGCGAGAGCCAATGAGAAGCCAGCTCTGTGATAGCCAATCAGAGGCCAGCTCTGTGAGAGCCAATCAGAGGCCAGCTCTTTGATTGCCAATCAGAGTCCAGCTCTGTGAGAACCAATCAGAGACCAGCTCTGTTAGAAGCAATCAGAGCCCAGCTCTGTGATAACCAATCTTAGGCCAGCAGCTCTGTGAAAGCGAATCAGAACTCATCCCTGTGAGAGCCAATCAGATACCAGCTCTGTGAGAGACAATGAAAAGCCAGCTCTGTGATAGCCAATCAGAGGCCAGCTCTGTGAGAGCCAATCAGAAGCCAGCTTAGTGAAAATCAATCATTTGCCAGCTCTGTAGGAGCGAAACAGAGGCCAGCTCTGTGAGAGCCTATCAAAGGCCAGCTCACTGACAGCCATTCAGAGGCCAGCTCTGTGATAGCCAATCAGAGGCCAACTATGTGATAGCCAATCAGAGTCTAGATCTGTAAGAGCAAATCAGAAGCCAGCTTTTTGAAAGAAAATCAGAAGCAAGCTCTGTGAGAGCCAGACAGAGGCAAACTCTTTGAGAGCAAATCAAAGGCCAGCTCTGTGAGAGTCAATCAGAGGCCAGCTCGGTGAGAGCCAATCAGAGGCCAACTCCCTATGAGCCAATCAGAAGCCAGCTCAATGAGAAGCCAGCTGTGAGAACCAATCAGAAGCCAGCTCAATGAGAAGCAAGCTCTGTGAGAGCCAATCAGATGCCAGCTCTGTGAGAGCCAATTAGATGCCAGCTTTTTGAAAGCCAATCTGAGGCCGGCTCTGTGAGAACCAATCAGAGACTAGTGAGAGCCAATCAGAGTCCAGCTCCGTGAAAGCCAATCTGAGGCAACTTCTGTGAGAACCAATCTGTGACAAGTGAGAGCCAATCAGAGGCCAGTGAGAGCCAACCGGAGGCCAACACTGTGAGAGCCAATCAGAGGACAGCTCTGTTTTAGCCAATCAAATGCCAGCTCTGTTATAGCCAATTGGATTTTATCTCTGTACGAAAAAATCAGAGGCAAGCTCTATGAGGGCCAATCAAAGGCCAGCTCGGCAAGAGCAAATCAGAAGCAAGCCCTTTGAGAGCCAATTATACGCCAGCTTTTTGAAAGCCAATCTGAGGCTGGCTCTGTGAGAACCAATCAGAGACTAGTGAGAGCCAATCAGAGGGCAGCTCTGTGAGAGCTAATCAGGGGTCATCTCTGTGAGAGTCCATCAGAGGCCAGCTCTTTTGGAGCAAATCAGAGGCCAGCTCTCTAAGAGCCAATGAGAGGCAAGCTCTGTGAGACCGAATCAGAGGCCAGCTCAATGAGGACCAATCAGATGCCAGCTCTGTGAGAGCCAATCAGAGACCAGTGAGAGCCAATCAGAGGCCAGTGAGAGCAAACCGGAGGCCAGCTCTGTGAGAGCCAATCCGAGGCCAGCCCAGTGAGAGCCAATCAAAAGCAAGCTCACTGAGCATCAATCAGAGGCCAGCTCTGTGATAGCCAATCAGGGGCCAGCTCAGTCAGAGCAAATCGGAAGCCAGCTCAGTGAGAATTATTTAGAGGCCAGCTCTGTAGGAGCCAATCAGAGGCCAGCTGTGTGAGAGCCACTCAGAAGCCAGTGAGAGCCAACCGGAGGCCAGCTCTGTGAGAGCCAACTGGAGTGCAGCTCTGTGAGAGCCAATCCGAGGCCAGCTCTGCAAGAGCCAATGAGAAGCCAGCTCTGTGATAGCCAATAAGATGCCAGCTCTGTGAGAAACAATCAGAGGCCAGCTCTGTGATAGCCAATATGAGGCCAGCTCTGTGAGAGCCAATCAAAAGCCAGCTCAGTGAGCATCAATCAGAGGCTAGCTCTGTATGTGTAAATCAGAGGCCAGCTCTCTGACAGACAATCAGTCCAGCTCTGTGATAGCCAATCAGAGGCCAGCTCTTTGATTGCCAATCAGAGTCCAGCTCTGTGAGAACCAATCAGAGACTAGTGAGAGCCAATCAGAGGCCAGCTCTTTGAGAGCTAATCAGGGGTCATCTCTGTGAGAGTCAATCAGAGGCCAGCTCTTTGGGTGCAAATCAGAGGCCAGCTCTGTAACAGCCAATGAGAGGCAAGCCCTGTGAGACCGAATCAGAGGCCAGCTCAATGAGAACCAATCAGATGCCAGCTCTGTGAGTATATTGTATATACCTACGCTTAACCACGACGTCTGTTGCACTCTGTCACACTTGGTTCATTGCTTGATTTATCTGACGTTAGCTTTATTATGATTTGATTTATGTTTATGCTTATTGTTACTCTAATCCTTTTCCGCCTATGTATCGAAACTGTTGCAAAATAATTTCCCTCGGGATAAATAAAGCTTCTTGAATCTTGAATCTTGAATCTTGAATCAATCAGAGGCTAGCTCTGTATGTGTAAATCAGAGGCCAGCTCTCTGACAGCCAATCAGAGGCCAGCTCTGTGAGAGCCAATCAGACGAGGCCAGCTCTGTGAGAAGAAATCAGAGGCCAGCTCTCAGATAGAATAACAGAAGCCCGCTCTGTGAGAGCCAATCAGATGCTAGCTCTGTTATAGCCAATAAGAGACCAGCTCTGTTAGAAGCAATCAGAGCCCAGCTCTGTGATAGCCAATCTTAGGCCAGCAGCTCTGTGAAAGCGAATCAGAACTCATCCCTGTGAGAGCCAATCAGATACCAGCTCTGTGAGAGACAATGAAAAGCCAGCTCTGTGATAGCCAATCAGAGGCCAGCTCTGTGAGAGCCAATCAGAAGCCAGCTTAGTGAGAATCAATCATTTGCCAGCTCTGTAGGAGCGAAACAGAGGCCAGCTCTGTGAGAGCCAATCAAAGGCCAGCTCACTGACAGCCATTCAGAGGCCAGCTCTGTGATAGCCAATCAGAGGCCAACTATGTGATAGCCAATCAGAGTCTAGATCTGTAAGAACAAATCAGAAGCCAGCTTTTTGAAAGAAAATCAGAAGCCAGCTCTGTGAGAGCCAGACAGAGGCAAACTCTTTGAGAGCAAATCAAAGGCCAGCTCTGTGAGAGTCAATCAGAGGCCAGCTCGGTGAGAGCCAATCAGAGGCCAACTCCCTATGAGCCAATCAGAAGCCAGCTCAATGAGAAGCCAGCTGTGTGAGAACCAATCAGAAGCCAGCTCAATGAGAAGCAAGCTCTGTGAGAGCCAATCAGATGCCAGCTCTGTGAGAGCCAATTAGATGCCAGCTTTTTGAAAGCCAATCTGAGGCCGGCTCTGTGAGAACCAATCAGAGACTAGTGAGAGCCAATCAGAGTCCAGCTCCGTGAAAGCCAATCTGAGGCAACTTCTGTGAGAACCAATCTGTGACAAGTGAGAGCCAATCAGAGGCCAGTGAGAGCCAACCGGAGGCCAACACTGTGAGAGCCAATCAGAGGACAGCTCTGTTTTAGCCAATCAAATGCCAGCTCTGTTATAGCCAATTGGATTTTATCTCTGTACGAAAAAATCAGAGGCAAGCTCTATGAGGGCCAATCAAAGGCCAGCTCGGCAAGAGCAAATCAGAAGCAAGCCCTTTGAGAGCCAATTATACGCCAGCTTTTTGAAAGCCAATCTGAGGCTGGCTCTGTGAGAACCAATCAGAGACTAGTGAGAGCCAATCAGAGGGCAGCTCTGTGAGAGCTAATCAGGGGTCATCTCTGTGAGAGTCCATCAGAGGCCAGCTCTTTTGGAGCAAATCAGGGGCCAGCTCTCTAAGAGCCAATGAGAGGCAAGCTCTGTGAGACCGAAACAGAGGCCAGCTCAATGAGGACCAATCAGATGCCAGCTCTGTGAGAGCCAATCAGAGACCAGTGAGAGCCAATCAGAGGCAAGTGAGAGCAAACCGGAGGCCAGCTCTGTGAGAGCCAATCCGAGGCCAGCCCAGTGAGAGCCAATCAAAAGCAAGCTCACTGAGCATCAATCAGAGGCCAGCTCTGTGATAGCCAATCAGGGGCCAGCTCAGTCAGAGCAAATCGGAAGCCAGCTCAGTGAGAATTATTTAGAGGCCAGCTCTGTAGGAGCCAATCAGAGGCCAGCTGTGTGAGAGCCACTCAGAAGCCAGTGAGAGCCAACCGGAGGCCAGCTCTGTGAGAGCCAACTGGAGTGCAGCTCTGTGAGAGCCAATCCGAGGCCAGCTCTGCAAGAGCCAATGAGAAGCCAGCTCTGTGATAGCCAATAAGATGCCAGCTCTGTGAGAAACAATCAGAGGCCAGCTCTGTGAGAGCCAATCAAAAGCCAGCTCAGTAAGCATCAATCAGAGGCTAGCTCTGTATGTGTAAATCAGAGGCCAGCTCTCTGACAGCCAATCAGAGGCCAGCTCTGTGATAGCCAATCAGAGGCCAGCTCTGTGATGCCAATTGGAGTCCAGCTCTGTGAGAAACAATCAGAGGCCAGCTCTGTGATAGCCAATCAGATGCCAGCTCTGTGAGCGCCAATCAAAAGCCAGCTCAGTGAGCATCAATCAGAACCTAGCTCTGTATGTGTAAATCAGAGGCCAGTTCTCTGACAGCCAATCAGAGGCCAGCTCTTTGATTGCCAATTGGAGTCCAGTTCTGTGAGAACCAATCAGAGACCAGTGAGAGCCAATCAGAGGCCAGCTCCCCAAGAGCCAATCCGAGGCCAGCTCAGTGAGAACCAATCAGAGGCCAGCTCTGTTAGAAGCAATCAGAGCCCAGCTCTGTGATAGCCAATCTGAGGCCAGCTCTGTGAGAGCGAATCAGAAGCCATCCCTGTGAGACCCAATCAGATGCCAGCTCTGTGAGAGCGAATCAGAAGCCAGCCCTGTGATAAGAAATCAGAGGCCAGCTCTCTAAGAGCCAATCGAAAGCCAATGTAAAGCCAGCTCTGTGCCAATCGGAGGCAAGTTCAGTGAGAGCAAATCAGAAGTCAGCTCAGTGAGAATTATTTAGAGGCCAGCTCTGTAGGAGCCAATCAGAGGCCAGCTGTGTGAGAGCCAACCAGAGGCCAACTCTGTGAGAGCCAATCAGAGGCCAGCTCTGTGTGAGCCAATCCGAGGCCAGCTCAGTGAGAAGCAATCAGAGGCCAGCTCTCAGATAATATAACAGATGCCAGCTCTGTTATATCCAATAAGATGCCAGCTCTGTGAGAAACATTCAGAGGCCAGCTCTCTAAGAGCGAATCAAAGGCCAGCTCGGTGAGAGACAATGAGAAGCCAGCTCTGTGATAGCCAATAAGAAGCCAGCTCTGTGAGAAACAATCAGAGGCCAGCTCTCTGAGAGCCAATCAAAGGCCAGCTCGGCGAGAGCCACTGAAAAGCCAGCTCTGTAATAGCCAATCAGAGGCCAGCTCTGGGAGAGCCAATCAAAAGCCAGCTCAGTGAGCATCAATCAGAGGCTAGCTCTGTATGTGTAAATCAGAGGCCGGCTCTCTAAGAGCCAAACGAAAGCCAGCTCTGCCAGAGCCAATGAGAAGCCAGCTCTGTGATAGCCAATCGGAGGAAAGCTCAGTGAGAGCAAATCAGAAGTCAGCTCTGTTAGAAGCAATCAGAGCCCAGCTCTGTGATAGCCAATCTGAGGCCAGCTCTGTGAGAGCGAATCAGAAGCCATCCCTGTGAGACCCAATCAGATGCCAGCTCTGTGAGAGCGAATCAGAAGCCAGCCCTGTGAGAGCCAATCAGAGGCCAGCTCTGTGTGAGCCAATCCGAAGCCAGCTCAGTGAGAAGCAATCAGAGGCCAGCTCTCAAATATTATAACAGAAGCTAGCTCGGTGAGAGCCAATCAGATGAGGCCGGCTCTGTGAGAACAAATCAGAGACCAGTGAGAGCCAATCAGATTCCAGTGAGAGCCAACCGGAGTGCAGCTCTGTGAGAGCATATCCGAGGCAAGCTCAGTGAGAAGAAATCAGAGGCCAGCTCTCAGATAGCATTACAGAAGCCAGCTCTGTGAGAGCCAATGAGATGCCAGCTCTGTTATAGCCAATTCGATTTCAGCTCTGTTAGAAACAATCAGAGGCAAGCTCTATGAGAGCCAATCAAAGGCCCGCTCGGCAAGAGCAAATCAGAAGCAAGCCCTTTGAGAGCCAATTAGACGCCAGCTTTTTGAAAGCCAATCTGAGGCCGGCTCTTTCAGAGCCAATCAGAGACTAGTGAGAGCAAATCAGAGGCCAGCTCAGTTAGAAGCAATCAGATGCCAGATCTGTGAGAGCCAATCAGAAACCAGTGAGAGCCAATCAGAGGCCAGTGAGAGCAAACCGGAGGCCAGCTCTGTGAGAGCCAATCCGAGGCTCTGTCAGAGCCAATCAGAGACTAGTGATAGCAAATCAGAGGCCAGCTATGTGAGAGCCAATCAAAAGCCAGCTCAGTGAGCATAAATCAGTGGCCAGCTCTGTGATTGCCAATTGGAGTCCAGCTCTGTGAGAACCAATCAGAGACCAGTGAGAGCCAATCAGAGGCCAGCTCCCTGAGAACCAATCAGAGGCCAGCTCTGTTAGAAGCAATCAGAGCCCAGCTCTGTGATAGCCAATCTTAGGCCAGCTCTGTGAAAGCGAAACAGAAGCCATCCCTGTGAGAGCCAATCAGAGGCCAGCTCTGTGAGAGCCAATCCAAAGCCAGCTTAGTGAGAATCAATCATTTGCCAGCTCTGTGAAAGCGAATCAGAAGCCATCCCTGTGAGAGCCAATCAGAAGTCAGCTCTGTGAGAGCCAATGAAAAGCCAGCTCTTTGATAGCACATCAGAGGCCAGCACAGTGAGAAGCAATCAGAGGCCAGCTCTCAGATAGCATAACGGAAGCCAGCTCTGTGAGAGCCAATCAGAGGCCAGCTCTCAGATAGCATAACAGAAGCCAGCTCTGTGAGAGCCAATCAGAGGGAAGCTCTGTTTGAGCCAATCAGATGCAGCTCTGTTATAGCCAATAAGATGCCAGCTCTGTGAGAAAAAATCAGAGGCCAGCTCTCTGAGAGCGAATCAAAGGCCAACTTGGCAAGAGCATATGAGAAGCCAGCTCTGTGACAGCCAATCTGAGGCTAGCTCTGTGAGAGCCAATCAAAAGCCAGGTTTTTGAAAGCCAGTCTGAGGCCGGCTCTGTGAGAACCAATCAGAGACCAGTGAGGGCCAATCAGAGGCCAGTGAGAGCCATCCAGAGGACAGCTCTGTTTGAGCCAATCAGAGGCCAGCTTTTTTAAAGCCTATCTGAGGCTGGCTCTGTGAGAACCAATCAGAGACCAGTGAGAGCCAATCAGAGGCCAGCTCCCTGAGAGCCAATCCGAGGCCAGCTCAGTGAGAACCAATCAGAGGCCAGCTCTGTTAGAAGCAATCAGAGCCCAGCTCTGTGATAGCCAATCTGAGGCCAGCTCTGTGAGAGCGAATCAGAAGCCAGCCCTGTGTGAAGAAATCAGAGGCCAGCTCTCTAAGAGCCAATCGAAAGCCAACTCGGCGAGAGCCAATGAGAAGCCAGCTCTGTGATAGCCAATCGGAGGCCAGCTCTGTTAGAAGCAATCAGAGCCCAGCTCTGTGATAGCCAATCTGAGGCCAGCTCTGTGAGAGCGAATCAGAAGCCATCCCTGTGAGACCCAATCAGATGCCAGCTCTGTGAGAGCGAATCAGAAGCCAGCCCTGTGAGAAGAAATCAGAGGCCAGCTCTCTAAGAGCCAATCGAAAGCCAGCTCAGCGAGAGCCAATGAGAAGCCAGCTCTGTGATAGCCAATCGGAGGCCAGCTCAGTGAGAACCAATCAGAGGCCAGCTCTGTTAGAAGCAATCAGAGCCCAGCTCTGTGATAGCCAATCTGAGGCCAGCTCTGTGAGAGCGAATCAGAAGCCATCCCTGTGAGACCCAATCAGATGCCAGCTCTGTGAGAGCGAATCAGAAGCCAGCCCTTTGAGAAGAAATCAGAGGCCAGCTCTCTAAGAGCCAATCGAAAGCCAGCTCGGCCAGAGCCAATGAGAAGCCAGCTCTGTGATAGCCAATCGGAGGCAAGCTCAGTGAGAGCAAATCAGAGGCCAGCTCTGTGTGAGCCAATCCGAGGCCAGCTCAGTCAGAAGCAATCAGAGGCCAGCTCTCAGATAATATAACAGAATCCAGCTCGGTGAGAGCCATCAGATGCCAGCTCTGTTATAGCCAATAAGTTGCCAGCTCTGTGAGAAACATTAAGAGGCCAGGGGCCTCATGTATCAATGTTGCGTACGCACAAAAACGTGGCGTACGCCATTTTCCACGCCAACGTTCAGATGTATCAAAAGTGAAATGACCGTGGAAACGTCCGGTGCGCCAATCAAACTTCATGGCTGTCGTACGCACGTTTCTACAGCTATTGTTTCTTTGGCGACACTTAGAGGTGATGCTGGGAAACTGTTAATTATGTGAAAACAATTCATCCTCAGTGTAATGGGCGCATCAGAGACACATTAATGGACAATTAACACACACGTGTTTGCAATCCTAAGGATGGATATAAAAGCATGCGCAATTTAATGAAAAATGGCATTAACAATGGCAGCCTTGGCCTTGTTAGACGACATCGCACATGGTTATATCAGACGTGAGAGGGTGTTTAGAGAGCGGGAAGATCTGTTGGCAAATGACGATAAATGGCTCATGAGTCGTTTCAGGTTGCCGAGGCCAGTGTTACCGGAGCTGTGCGCGGAGCTGCGGCCAGCCCTAGAACGACACACAGCCAAGTGCCAGGGGTTGTCCGTTCCCACACAGGTGCTGACCACTCTGGGGTTTCTGGCAACGCATGACTCTGTTTCTGGCAACGCATGACTCGTTCAATCTAAACAATAGCATGGTTGGTAACAGGTTGGAGGCTGGCACGGTGCGCGATGGGTGGCTTCTCGGTGAGTAAATAATGTATCCGTGTAATGCGCCCCGAATTAAAACCAGGACAATGCCCGTTTGGACACGCGCATTCAAATATGTGTATTTGTTTTTTTCCCTGGTGAAAAAAGAATGGCAGAGCTATCTTCTCCTTGTTTTCAGTATTTGTCTCAATAAACGCGTGCGTAAAGTAAACTTTCAATAGCCACGGCGCACATCTGCAGTCATTAATATAAGTGTGTTCAGTCTTGTCAATCCTTGTAATGAAGTTGTTTTGTCCTGTTTGATTTCCCGCGAACAGTAGTGTGATATATATATATATATATATATATATATATATATATATATATATATATATATATATGGTTACCCCCTGAGAACGTGGCTGTTGACCCCTCCCACTAACCCCGGCACCAACCAAGAAGGGAGGTACAACAACCGCCATTCCCGAACTCGGGCAGTGGTGGAGAGGGCAATTGGCCTATTGAAGGGGTGCTGGCGCTGTCTAGACAGGTCGGGCGGGGTGCTGCTGTACACACCTGAGAAGGTGTGCCGCATCGTGCTGGCCTATGGTGTCCTGCACAACTTGGCACACCGCCATGGCATTACACTGCCAGAGCACATCCCCCCACCAGAGGAACCGGATGCCGGACCCGTCAACCTCGACCCACCCCGCGAAGCGAAGCGGGCCCGGCAGCGTCTGATTTCAACGATGTAAAGAGGCAAGGACACAATTTACTTTGTAAGTGCATTTATTGCGTGATAAATATCTCCCAGTGCATTGACCATTGATCTAGATGATCACTGACGCAATGGATTGCTCTCACTATTTCCTCCTGTGATTCCAGCACAGCTTGTGAAAGGACACGGCCAGTCGGGCGGACGTCAGCTGGCGTGGAGTCGCCGGGGCGCGTGGTGCTGGAGGTGCCGGTGGAGTCACTGGGGCGTGTGGTGCTGGAGGTGCCGGTGGAGACGCCAGGGCGCACGGTGCAGAGGGAGGAGCCCTCTCCTGTCGCATCGTCTATTGAGAAATAATAATAAAAAAATTAAGTAATCAAACATGAGTCAATGTGTTTATATCCTGGCAACTTAACGCACGAGCATGTGTAATGTGAGCAGCCTATTGTACGACCAGTATAATGACATTTCTGAGTTTAACACATTTACCTTGAGGATGATCAGTGTCGCCTTCATGGCCCCCCACAACCCCGCTAAGAGCTGTGTCCTCCACAATAGCCGCCACTCTCTGATCAAAAGGGGGTCAGTTCCTCCCCTCATGTCCCCCCGCCCGTTGCGGTGATACTTCGGCGGTGGGCTGAAATCCTCCGCTTCACCTCCACCTTCACGTCGGACGAGTAGTTTATATGCAGGTAACCCAATTAAAAGCACACACTTTTGAACCTATGAATTGCAAGAAAAGCCTGGATTGTATTAAGGAAATGCTGAGTCAAATACATTCAACTTGCTCAAAAGATCCATTTCATTCATTTTGTAATTATGGCTGCAGTATATTTCCACAGAACATACAAAAAGTGTTGTTTTGTGTTCGCTATTATCCAAGTTTGTGATTTTAAACTCTTAAAATAGTTTAAAGACTGTAAGTAACCAATGGTCTGACCGTTGTGGGTTAGCTGTATATAAACTACTCCTATAGGTGGAAACAACAGCCTTCTGAACCAGAATATCACCTATAATGCGAGGGGGTGCATTTCACGGCAGGGGTGCTGAATACGGCACAACACCTGCGCTCTTGCTCTGTAGCAGGGTTTGCCAGCGGGGTTATTACCGGTATACCGTTAGAGGATACCTTTGTCACCTAGAAGAACCATACCAAGATGTAAATCATCTGATACCTTGTTTGATTTAATGCAATTTATCTAGGGTAGCCACTAACCGAGGAGATGACTTTGGCTCTGCAGTGCGTCGTGCTGCAGCCGCGCGCCAACACATTCATTCATTAATTCAATGTTGGGGTTGCGGGGGGCTGGAGCCGAGCTGTTTTGATATTTAAAAGAATCGTGGTTTCCCCCTGGCCACCTGACCGCCACGTTTAAAAGCGACAGCTTGGCATCGCAAATCACCTGTACATTTATCGAGTGGTAGTTTTGGCGATTGATGAATGCGTAATCATTCATGGATGATGCCTTCAGACGCACATGAGTACAATCAATTGCTCTAACCACAATATTTATTTTTTTTATTCGTTTGAAGAATCTGTTTTTAACTGTTCTTAACATGTGACTGCTTATGCTTAATGACAGCTGAGGTTTGTTAATTATTTTCAGCCAGATTTTGCTGTGCTGCACCGCAAATACACAGGCTCAAATGTGCGTACACGATCTCAGACCAGACGTGAGATTTGATCGTAGCTCACGCTCACGTCCAAATTGATAAATGCTGAAGTTTGCCAGGAAATGGTCGTACGACGATTTTCTGCCGTACGTTCGTTTGATAAATGAGGGCCCTTGTGATGAGAGAGGTTCAGAATGTTCAGAATTGTAATGTCTGACGCATGTTTTTGTTTGGTCTAAAGACGTTACCCAACCAAGGCTTAGCGCGTCCTGTCCCTTCCTCTAAAAGATTCGGCAAGATTTGAATCTGTGACATTCATGCTAGACTCTAGGCTTTGTGAGGACGCATGGGAACGTATTTTTGTCTGCGGACTGACGGTGAAACCTGTGCATAGTGGAATGAAGCTCCTTCCTCAACCTCGCCACAAATTCAGCTGAGAAGTGGGGGCTTAACATCCAACAGCAGGCGTGTCCTCTCACTGCTGGTGCCTACTGAACTCGGTGGAGGATCTCTTCAATAATCTCCGGTGAGTTTCTTTTGGTTGTTGCTAGAGGACGAGGGTGCCAGTCCCTCTTCCGCAAATGGTTCGAGTCCATTTGTTTGTTTGTTGACGTCCAGAGGACGAGGGTGCCAGTCCCTCTTCCGCAAATGGTTCGAGTCCAATTGTCTGTTTGTTGACGTCCACTAGGGCCCTAGAAGACGAGGGTGCGGGGCCTTCCTCTGCAGGAAGTTCAAGTCTTTCTGTTTTTTGACGTTCAGTGAGAGTCTGTGCAAGGGCCGGCCAGCAGTTTGATCAGCTGCTCTCTTTTCAGTTAAAGTCGGATTAGTAGTACTGGTTTGTGAAAACGTTGTCTCACAGTTCGAGTCTGTTTGAGGTGAATTACAGCAACGTTTCTGGTTAGCTCATGAGCAAAGAAAGAGATGATTCTGGACAGTATGCTAGGGAGTTTGTTGTAAGTCTATGTGTGCGTGGTTCCCATATCTTTTTCTCTTTCTCTCTCTACCCCATCTTAGTGTGTGTGCGTGCGGGTTCGACAGCTGTGGAAAGAGGAGTGTGTGTAAAGGCTTTGTTTTAGCTCAAGGTCACATCAACAGTACTATCCTCCCTTTCCTTCGCGCTGAGGGAACAGGGAGAATAAGATAATATAGGGAGACATGGTTTTTAACAGCAATATAAAGTAATTCAGTTGGTAGGCTTAAAACTCCGCTTGTGAAAACTCCCCCAGAAATATATATATGTGTAGGACCGCAAGAGGAAGTGCTGTTTAAGCGATTCTTTGTGTCTGGTTGTTCTGCTCAGCGTCGCAGGAAGGGAGCAGTAGATAAGACATTTTTATACTTGTTTCAAGAGGAGATAAGGTGTGTTTTACAACCTCAAACCCTCCTAGGGTAATAAAAAAACAGAACTCCAGGATGAAGGACCCCTTTTAACATAAATCAACGTCAAATCTGACCGCAATTCGAACAGGAGGAACGGTCTCTGTTGGGAGACAGAGGGACTTTCATTAATAAAATCTAAACAACAGAACTTTGTGTAGAAGTTTGGAAGACAGTTAAAGTTTGATGTTTCATCGCAACTGGCTGTTCAAAGACATTCTTGTCTGCCTAAAGAATTTGGTTAAATTGGATATCAGAAAGCTTATAATGGAAAATCAACCAAAGGTAATTTAATATTCCCTATTAGAATTCTGGTAAAAAGCAGTTGATTCGCTCAGAGCCAAAGGGTTGGGTTATGCCAAGACCCCCCCCCCCCCTTTTTTTTTTTCAGTAGAAAAGGAAGAGACTGCTGTCTCTCACTCTCTCTCCGCACCTCCTGTTCTGCATCTCTACCTTTTCGCACCTCTGACCCCCCTCTTCTGCGCTTCCTGCTGTTAGTTTCTTTTGTTAACCCAAAGTTAGCAAGAGACGTTACTTTATATTTTGTTTCTTGCTAAAGTATTTTCGTTTATTAATCTATTTTTAATCGCATGACTTTCCAAGTTTCCTACGGCACGTTTTTATCTTTTTAGGTATAGTCAAACCCCTCGTGCTGTCTTTGCCTTTTTGTCCGGCCGGCAAATTGCATCGAACTCGCGACTACAGCCCCACTGAACCGATCAGAACCTTTTTGTCAATCCACAAACCACCTCCAGAGGCAAGCCACCTGAAGTACCAAATCCAAGCCGCAGACGAGACCCGCCATCCAACCGCGCAGCTGACCCAGTCTACAAACCAAGCCGAGGTCCGCCAAACACCGGGACGCGGACCCACGGAACCTGAATCGGTACTGTAAGACGCCAGGGTGACTGTAATATCAACGGCAAAGCAAGGTTGGCCTTTTAATGCAACTCTTGGTTAAATTTGGTGACAAATAAATTCTGATCCAAGTTCTGTTGGCCGGCTAATTAGAGCTAGCTTCAGTCCGCCAGTGATATTATAAACCAGCCTGAATCACTCTGGTCTTAAGCTTTTTATATCCACATTTAACCCTTTTCACTTGTCTATTCAGTGTTGCACTATCCTGTATTGTCCTTGTTAGGTAGTCAAATAAATATTTATAACCTTACGTCGTTGGGAGAGTCCTCAGTTCTGTACAGAAAGTTTGGTCACTGATAAAGGCTGTGGTACGAATTAACGCGTTCAAGACAAGACTAATAAAATTTAAACCATCAATTACTTTAAATTACAAACAGGTATTAAACCTTCACCAAAGTTTAATAAACACCCTGTCTTATTTTGGTGTGGTGAAATAAATCCTAAATTTAACAAGTCAAGTTAATTCATAATTATTTAAGGACTACTATATTCTAGCCATAATAAAAGTAGGCTTACTCTCCTACATATATATGTACTCATATAACCACTGCATGTATGATATGTAAAGCACCAATTAATAAGGAAAAGATACTGTCGAAAATAAATAAATATATAGATCTGTAAAAAACGATCTATAACCCATAAATATATAAGTAGATCCATTAACTGGATTATAGAAAATCTTTGACTGAATGGAATCACTGACTGACCCACTTTTAACAAGGATGTTTGAAAAGATTGAATGTTGCAGGCCTGTGTGTGCGTATGTTTTGTTGTGTGAGACATGTTTTGACTGACCAGAGGACCAATTGAGATACTGTATGTGCCTTGGCAAACTGCTATCTGCATGTTGAGCAGCTAGCTTTCATGGTTCCAAGTAGAAATTCAGAGGAAAAACAGCAAAAAAGAATTGTGTAAATACATGCTGTGAATCAAACAAAGGAAGTTTTGCGGCCGTTGTCACTTTGACAACTGAAATTCAAAAGTTGGGTGTGGCTATAAAGGCCAATCGCCGTTTTGGAACAGTGGCGCAGAAGAAAATTGTAAATAGGTGTGGTTGTGCTATCAATCCCCATTTTGAAGTTTGGGCGCAGTTGAAATTTAGGTATTGGGCGTGGCTTAGAGGCCTGCCATTTTAAAACCTGGTTGCCATTTTGAATCAAACGTTGTGCAGTTTAAAATTTTTGGTACACGTCATTTTTGCCAGGAGTGGTTTGGCAGACCGCGAGACAGGAGGGGAGTACAACAGATAGCACTTGCTGAGAGGAACTATCAGTTAGCTATAGGCCCAAGTAGCATAGCTACCAGAAAGGCTAAGTTGAGTGTTAGCATTTACGATTGATTGCAGCTATTGCCATAGACTAGCTTAGCATAATTAGCATAGCTAAGGCTAAGCTAATTAGCATTGAGCTAACAACACTAGCATATGAAATTAGACTTTGGATATCACCATAGGCTAGCTTAGCATAATTAATTGACATGCCAGTGCGGCTCTAAACGACCTAAACTTGGGTTGAGGAGAGTGACGGGCACATCTGGACCGGACACAGGCCATTGGAACGGAACACGTGAATACACCAACACATCCACACCCTCTCCACGACACAGTTTAAATTCCGTACTGCAGGCTATTGAATGCTTAGAAAACACACACACATCACAAAAACTTGAAGGAATGTATGCTTTACTAACTCTGCTGCCTATAAGAATCTACCCACACTAACACTCACTGTTGCAGACGTACCCCTCACATTCCTAGTAGATTCTGGAGTGACAGAATCTGTTATACGACACACAGATTTCAAAACAACACCCAAAATGAGCGGGAGATGTGTTAGGAGATCTTATGTGTGTGTTACGCAAAAACATTAACTCAGGCCCGGAAGGCCTAACCATAATTAGAAATGATTCATACACTCAAGCCTTCCTGACTTCTCCTGATAGTGCGGCTACTTACCACTCAAGCCTCACTGCTGCGGCAGGCGCACACATTCACCCAGCCACACACACACACCCTGGTATTTTGTGTCACACTGACCTGCATTGTGCTGCACACATCTGCTTAGGGAAAGATATGCTATTTTAGCAAACATTGTTCGAACAAAGTACTATGTGTGACAGTTTAGAACTGCAATGCCTGTATTGGGATAACACACGCTGTGCAATCCCTGTGTGGCTGCCTAATGTTTCTTTCCAAGTGCCGCAGTTCCTGCATGTTTTCTTGATCAAAACAAAGAGTCGCAAAATCTGGAACCTGGGCTGACAAAATGCATCAAAACGACTGGATGGAATCAAACGGCTGACCCCGCAACTGAATATCATGAAGGTGTAAAGGTGCAATGAGTAACAGTAACTGCTCTGAGAACGGTCGAGATTAAACTTCATAACCCAGAGGTATCCTCTACATCACACTACACTGCACAACACGGAAAGTAATGTTCAATAATGTCACTGACATACCAGAACTGAAACAAGTGCCACTGCAAGTGTGGGCGCAACAACGGCATGATGTAGGTTTGCTCAAAAACGCCAAACCTGTTGTAATCAACCCAAAATCTTCCTACAGGCCCTGCCAGCGAAAGTATCCGTTACTGAAAGATACTGTGGAGGGCCTCAAACCGGTGTTTGAGGCCCTCCTCAGGGCAGGCATCATCGGGCCCAGTGAAAACTCACCCGTCCGCACGCCAATATGTCCGTCGAAAAAATAACGGCCTCCAGGTACGGCAGATGAGTGGAGGTTTGTCCAGGACTTGCAGGCGATAACACGCGGCAATCCACACACGTGCCCCTACAGTACCAAATCCTCCACCTGAAGTTCTACCTGAAAGTAAGTGGTTTTCTGTTATAGATTTGGCTAACACTTTCTTCAGCGTCCCCATACACCCCGAAAGGCAATATTGGTTTGCATTCAAATTTGAAGGTAAAGCATACACATTTACCCGACTGTGTCAGCGGCTGTCGGAGTCTCCAACCATCTTCAACGGCGCTCTGCGTGACAATTTACAGTCCTTAAGTGGACTGCGCCTTGCTGGCATATGTGGACACGCTAGCCTTGCTAACACACCTCGCCGACAACGGCCACAAGGTCAACACACCCAAGTTGCAGTTTGCGTGTAATCAGGTCACCTTTCTGGGACACATTATATCGCAAGAGGGGAAAACACTTTCCCAAAAGCGCATCTCTGCCATCCAAGAAACCCCAAAACCAATCACAAAGAAACAGGTTATGAGTTTTCTTGGCATGACATCATACTGTAGACAGTGGATCCCTGACTATGCAAGCATCGAGGCACCTTTGGCGGCCATTGCTCATGGTCAGGGTCTAGCGGCACGACGGACTAAGTCGTTTGGACACCCGACGCAGAAAAAGCATTCCTCGATCTAAAGCTAGCTCTACAGACACCACCCACCCAGGGCTTCCAAGATTGCAACAGGCCATTTACACAAACCCTTAATAAAAAGGGACACTACATGACCTCCGTCTTACTGCAGGATTAGGGGGGGGGGCAAAAAAAACAATGGTTGAATACTTCTCATCCAAACTAAATCCTGTGGCAGCCGGTCTCCCAGCTTGCCTTAGAGCTGTGGCAGCTGTGGAGACGGCGGCCATAGCGTCTCGCAACATTGTCGGTCACTGTCAACTAACCTTGTTAGTACCACATGCAGTCTTTATGATTCTGTTAAAGAAAAGACCTCACATCTGTCCTCCGCAAGATGGTTAAAATACAACACTATTCTGCTCGAACTGCCCAATATCACTGTACGGCACTGCACTGTACTCAATCCTGCAACTTGCTCCCTACTGCTGAGGATAGGGAGCCCCATGACTGTTTAGCTATTTTTTAATGAAATCTGTTCCCCCAGACCTGATCTTCGCGAAACACCACTAACCAACCCCGACATGCAGCTTTTTGTGGACGGCTTAGCATCAAGGGACCCGGGAACAGGCCTTAACCAATCAGGTTTTGCAGTCACCACATTACACAAAACGCTTTTGGCAGAACCTCTCCCGTCTAACTATTTAGCACAAGCCGCTGAGCTTGTGGCCATGACTGAAGCATGCAAATTGGCTAGAGGTAAGACTGTCACTATTTTCCACAGATATGCATGGGGGGTTTGCCAGTCGTTTGGACAAATTTGGGCCAATCGAGATTTTCTCACTGCATCTGGCAAACCCATCGCCCATCACAAATTGGTCGCTTCCCTCCTTGATGCTTAACTGTTGCCACATCACATCGCCATATGTAATAGAAGCACATACACATAAAACAGACTATGTCTCTCTAGGAAATGCCCGTGCTGATGCTGCAACCAAGGTCGCAGCTAAACAACCACTGATAACACAGCTTGCTATCACTTCCAGCCCCGCTGTAACACCCTACGCAGAGCTGCAGAACAGAGCCACACCAAAAGAGAAACGGGCAGGGAAGCAAGCTGGCTATGTGATGAAACAAAACGTTTGGTATGGGCCTAATGACAAGCCCTGTTTGTCGGACTATTTGTTTCACCATTACACTAAATTGGGGGGATGACAAGTGATATCCAAAGACATTGGATGACACGTGATATTCAAAGACATTGGTTCACAAAAGGGTTTCTCACTATACAAAATTTTTGCAAAAAATGCGTGATCTGTGCAACAAACAATGCAGGTAGAGGCATAAGGGTCAAACAGAGCACCCATCCCCCAGCGACGAGACCTTTTGATCACTTATAAGTGGACTCCATAGAACTAACAGTATGTATGTAGAGGCTTTTCCCACTTCAAAGCAAGTATGCGTCAGCAGTGGCAAAAGCCTTTATAACACAGATACTTCCCAGATGGGGAGTGCCCTCACGAATATCAAGCGACAATGGGACCCCTTTTGTAAATGCCACGCTTAAAAACATCAGTCAGTACCTCGGGTTTGACCTGAGGCGGCATTGCAGCTATCATCCGGCAAGCAGTGGGGCAGTAGAACGTGAAAATGGGACCCTAAAGAACAAACTCGCTAAATGCTGTGAGGAAACAAAACTGCCCTGGACAAAGGCCCTCCCCATCGTGTTGATGTATATGAGGGGGAGAATCAGGTCCAGAAATAATCTCAGCCCGTTTGAAATCCTGTTCGGTCAGCCTTTGCGAACTGGGATTGGGCCTGAGCCAAGGTAATTCCCTGAGACAGGGTGTTGAAAGACGCACTGCCGATACCCACCACACAAAGGCAGCACAACCTGGATCCAGGTGATTGGGTCATGGTCCGAGAGAAGGAAATCTTGGCGATCATAAAGGTGGAATGGGCCCTACAGGGTGCTGCTCATCACAGAAACCGCAGTAAAGGTCACAGAGAGGGCCACATGGATCCACGCCAGCCACCGCAAAAGAGTCCCGGAGCCATCAGACGACTCCCTCGCACAGACAGATCCGAGGGAACCAGATGGCATCAATCTTCCAAGGCCAGCCACTCCAGGGAGGACGAGACGCCGCCTGGACCTGTTGCCGGCTCAACACCTCCTACTACTCCTTCTGCTGAACAAGTCCTACTCCAGCCTCGCAGATCGAAACGGACAGGAACTACACATCATGGACATTGCCCCGGTCACCCGACCGTAGCAGAATGCTTGGTACCGAGCTGTGGCTCTAACCGCAAGGCTGATGACGAATGACAGTTTCTATGTCTGTGCCCAACTTCCTCACGGTGTGGGCACGGCACTGCCTGTGCCCCCCTGGCCGCTGAATGTTTCTGAAACTCTGGGGGTCATGATGGCCTTTACCAAGCCAGTGCAGTCGGCGGACAGAACCATCACCGGCCTCGCTCCCTGGTTGGGGGTTCTGAACATCAGTGCCGTCAACTACGAGGGATCGACAGTCAGATTTAGAAACGTCACAACTACTCTGAGTCAGGTGCATCATTCAGTGATGACGACAAACCCCACACAGCAACGAGGAGCTGTGTGCTTTGACCAAAATCTGGGCACGTCCTTTTGCAACCAGACAGTGAGCGCCACGTGCGGCAGCACATGGAACGCTGCCTACACCAACCCTGAGTGCAAGAACGCGGGCCCTTACCTGGGCCGACTGAGTCTCACACACACCCACAGCCTGGCCTCTCAAGGGGGTTTGTGCCACATTATCGGGACGAAATGCTGCACCCATGTGCCTGCATTAGGTGACAACTTGACTCATGTTGTTGCCCACTTGAACGAACTGTTGCACAGAAAGAAAAGCAAAGACTCAGAAGCCCATGATGGCTGGGACCTTTGGTCCTGGCTCACGATGGGGGGATGGAAAAACCTGCGCTGTCAGATTCCTACTCCCTGTGTTGATTGAGGTGGTGGTAATGTTGGTCATTTGTTGCGTGCTGCCTTGCTGCCGAGCTCTCGTAGTTTCTTTAGTAAGCTCCGCCACCGGGTAGTACCCACGAATCACCATGACCCCAGATGAAGATCTGTGGGTACCACCGTTTTTGGATTCAGATATTGAGTCAAACTGATGTAAACACAAAATGTGAATGTTAGAGGGTGATTACACTACAACCACATGCATGATAACGACAATAAAATCCTCACCCTTTTGTGCAAACCTTGACATGTAATTGTGTGCAAACTGTCTCACTCAGGAACTGCCTGTTTGCCTGTCCGACCTTAGCTCCTTTACCCTCTACAGCTTGACCAGACCGCTACAAAAGGGGGGGGGGGGGGGGGGATTTTTTAGATATCCTTCGTCTCAACCCGGTGAAGGGTGACAACCGACTTTGTCAAGGGGGCTGTAGAAATTAGAAAGTAGCTGAGTGGTGACGGTGAGTGGGCCTATGGTTAGAAGTTTGAAGTTAGAAGTTTTTCTTTTTAAATCATATTTTATCATTTTTTTTACCCTTCAGGGTGGAGATTTCAAGCTGTCAGGTCAATTTGTGGCCTGTATTAGGGAAAGAAAGAAAGGGGTTTATCTGTTTTATGCTATTCATCATTTGTTCCTTTCCCCCCATTACATGATAATTACCTTTTGTGACTATTCCAATCACTGTTTTTACCCAAATCACCTTTATTCATCTATAATGTAAAAAGCTATTTCTCTTCCTCTAAAAGACTGGGCACGATTTGGATCTGTGTCATTCCTGCTAGACTCTAGGCTTTGTGAGGACGAAGGGGTGAACGTATTTTTGTCTGCAGAAAAAAATGCTTTGGCAAAATAAACCACGGAGAAAAAGCTGATCCTGTTTGTTGATCTTTATTAAAGAATCCATTTCCACAACAAGTGCTTTGTAACCCAACGGATGTATTTTGAAATCAATTCTTTGACAGACAGGAAGCCAGTGTAGGACTGGAGTGATATGATCAACCTTTTTTGGTTTTAGTGAGGACTTGATCAGCAGTGTTCTGAATTAACTGCAGCTGTCTGATGGACTTTTTAGGGAGACCTGTAAAGACACTGTTACAGTAGTCGAGCCTGCTGAAGATAAATGCATGGACAAGTCCTTTAATTCTTGATATATTCTTTAGTTGATAGTAGGCTGACTTTGTAGTTGTTTTAATGTGGCTGTTGAAGTTCAGGTCTGAGTCCATGATTACACCTAGGTTTCTGGCTTGGTTTGTGGTTTGAAGCATTACTGCTTGAAGTTGGGTGCTGACTTTTGATCGTTCTTCCTTGGCTCCAAAAACAATAATTTCATTTTTTTCTTTGCTTAATTGGAGAAAATTCTGCTCCATCCATTTGTTGATTTGCTTGATGCAGCTGCTCAGTGCTTGTCTTGGACTATAGTTGCCTGGTGATATAGTTATGTAAATGTATGTGTCATCTGCATAGCTGTGCATAGCATAGCTATATGTTGTTGTTTTTCATGATCTGAGCCAGTGGCAGCATGTAGGTATTAAACAGAAGAAGCCCCAGAATAGAGCCTTGGGGAACTCCACAGGTAATTTTTGCCCGCTCAGATGTGTTTTTACCTATAGACAAAAAGTAGACCCTGTCCTTCAAGTAGGATTCAAACAATTTTAATCCTGTGCCAGAAAGTCCCATCCAGTTTTCCAGACCGTCTAGTAATATGCTATGATCGACGGTGTCAAATGCAGCACTGAGATCTGTCAGACCCAGGCAGGAAAGAGGACTCCGATGCGGAAGTTTGCAGATCAACACTGAATTTATTAGCTTGACGACAGGGACGTGGCACAGGGAAAAAGCCACAAATAAAAAAAATCACTCCGCACAGGAGGAAAAAACAAAAGGCAAAGTTAACAAATAAATATCAAAATAAGAACACTCCGTACGGGAGGAATAAACAATTACAAAGGGAAAACTTACTTGGACCAAAACAAGGAATACAAAAACCTGAACGATGAAACAAAGGACTCAAAAGCATGAAAAAGACTGTGGAACAAAACGCTGCATACACTCGACACAGGGTACGAAATAATCTGGCACGGAACAGGGAGAAAGACACGGACTTTATACACATGAAGGAAGGGGAGCCACAGGTGGATACAATCGGGAATCAGGGAATGACGTCAGACCGGTGACACAAGAGGAAGGGCAAGTGACCTGGAACGAGAGGAGAGTTATCTTTCAAAATAAAACAGGGAATTCACAAGACAAAAAACCCAAAGACAGGACAAACCTCACCGCGGCGAGACAAGATCCAATAATACTAGGACTGAAATTTTACCATTGCCCTTGTTTAAGTGGATGTCATTGAAGACCTTTACAAGAGCCGTCTCGGTGCTGTGGTGTGGTCTAAAACCTGACTGGAAGATATCTAAACAGCTGTTCATTAACATGCAGTTGTTCAGTTGCTTAACAACTGCTTTCAATGATTTTGCTGAGGAATGGGAGGTTTGATATTGGTCTATAATTGTTCATTAGTGAAGTGTCTAAATTGTTCTTTTTTAAGTGAAGCTTGATAACAGCAGTTCACAGGGCCTGTGGGAAGACACCTGAAAGAAGAGACGTGTTTACAATCTGTAGAAGATCTGAGGCCATGCAGTTTGATACATCTTTGAAAAGGCCTGTTGGGAGGATATCAAGGCAGCAGGAGGATGATTTCAAATGTTGTCCAAGGTCCTGTGGTCAGTCACATGAAAATGTGCCATGATATTTGAGTTAGTGTAAGGTGGACACATGGACAGCACATGTCCTGCACCTGATGTGGAGGCAATTGCTGGTTGCCTAATTTCTTTTTAATTTTGTCATTTTTTTTATCAAGACTGTGCTTGATAATGAAATCATTGATTACAAATGTTTCTCCTGCCAAAGACCTGATATTTAATAAGGCTTGATTTAGTGTGTTAGCATAATTATTATCTGCCCCATATTTTAGGATTGGCTGTGACTGACGAGGGTAGGGTAGGATGCTAGATTTGATACATTTTTTGCTTAGCCTTTTTCGATTACTTATCAAGACTTTAACTGACGAAGCTATCGACTTGGGCCCTGACTTCTCCTGGAAAAAGCCATGAGTACAGTCCGTCTTGTAGTCTGAGCCCAGCACATATCAATTGGAGCTTGCTGTATTTTGTACACAAGTCACTGAACGTACTGTACTGTGATCAGGCTATTGAGACATGATCCAAGGTCCTGGCGCCCTCCAGGACGAGGAACGGACACAACAGGGTCGATTAACTTTATTATGAAGTTTCCCGGCCCGGTCAGCTGTTTTCATAAAACACGTCATACCCGGATGAAAACAGCAGCTCTGAGGAAGGCTGGAGTACAGCTGAAACTGTAAGCTAAGAAAAGGTAAGAGGACAACCTTACCACATAACTAACTTGTCTGACTAGAAGAAACTTTAATTTTCAAAATGGATAAAGAAGACATTAGGAATACAATCAATCTATTAAGCGGATTCCGGACGAGACTGATAAATTTAGTTAATACATTACATTAAATTGCTAAAAATGTTCTACATAAACAGGTATTAAACCTTCACCTAAGTTTAATAAATATCCTGTATAAAAGGTTTGGTGCCCTAGATCATTGAGGTAAATTAAATTTGTGAAGTTTATTTATTTAAGTCTTGCATACTGTAAGATACTATATTCTTTATAATATTGCGATAATTATTATATAACATTTTAATGGCATATACTATGACATTTTTGTGAATTTTAATGACATACTTTGTGTTATGGTACACAACAGAGGTAAAACCCAAATGCACAACTCGACTCAGGAGATTCAGATAAAGGTGATATTACCAAGGTGCAGGAAGAAGTAATGGAGTGCTGGTGGTGCTGAGTGAAGACGTGGTGATCTCCTCTCGTAATGGCGGAGCCGCGTTTCAACGCGGGCTGCGTCGTGCAGGTCGGAAGCTTTCCCAAGATGGAATTCGGGTGGCTGTAGTTAGCGATAGTGGAAGGAGAAGACGAACATGCAAGGATGCAAGGATGCAAGGATGCAAGGAGGCAGGCAGGCAGGCAGGCAGGCAGGCAGGCAGGCAGGCAGGCAGGCAGGCAGGCAGGCAGGCAGGCAGGCAGGCAGGCAGGCAGGCAGGCAGGCAGGATTAACGCTCAGGCTGAGAGTATGAACTGGCAACGAGTAGCAGGAAATCCGGAGGTTATATGGAGAGGTTGATTAGTGGGACGAGATGCACCTGCTTCCACCTGTTAGAGAGAGAAAACCACGCCCATGCACAACACTGACTGGGAAAGGGAGAGACGAGGATCAAAAACATAAACAGAGCAGACACAACGGGGAGGAGGGACTGCCAAGATGTAGATCATGACACTTTGACTTTTTTAATTGACATTTTTATGATATGCTATATTATTAATTTTATGACATACTATACAATGCCTCCATTTTTTAATGGCAAGCTATACTATGACTTTTTTTATTTCATATTTTATGAAAAGCTTTTTTTGACATTTTTATGACATACAATTCCATTATTTTGTATGATTCTTTATGACATATTTATGACACACTATACTATGACCTTTTGATATTTTTATTATCTGATGGGACTTTTAGGACAATAGGACAATTTTAATGACATGTCATACTTTGACCTTGTTTTTTGATGACATATTGTATCATCTCTATTTTATGTCACGCTATATTATCACTTGTAATTAAAAAATGTTCATGACATTATCTACCATGACTTTTTTAAATGACATGCTATTCCTTTTTTATGACAAACTGCACAATGACTTTTCATTACATTATTATATTGTGATGTTTTGATGACAGTTTTGATGGCAAAGCCCACTATACAGTGGCTTTTTTTTAAATCACATAGTCCTATTCATATAGAAGATAATCAAAAAAAATATGCTTCAGCAGACTGTTTTTATGTGTAAATGTGATTGTGCAAAGAAATTCGTTAAACAATAATTTATTTAAGTCTTAATATGGTATCAAAAGTAAGTGACTGCATTTACATATTAGCTCCCAAAATTATTTCTGGAGCAGTACGTTCTTTGTTCTATTGGGTCATTGTTAAATGGCTTAATAAGACCATTAAACATTGCTTTTTAGTTTTGCAAATGTGATTGTGTAACTCTAGAAGTGTGTGCCTGATAAAATTCTTAATCACATCCACTGTATTCCAAAATGGTTAAAAAAAAACAGTGACAACACATTTTCCTACCTCTATCTGTGTGTAGTTAGTACTGTGCAGCTGGGGCCGTAGTGTGATGACATGAAAGTGAAGTGTGTCACTTTGACACGGGTCACAGCTGCAATGGCTTTTCCAGGATGGTTGCCTCCCTCCAAAGACAAAGGGGCACCTGAGTTTTATCCGGTAGAAGATAAGATAATATAATATTGTAATGTAGGTTATTGAACGCATATTACCTACTGAAATAAATAAATAACACATTCAATTTACAGCAACCTCTTGACTTAAATTAATTGACCTACATATACTCTACCTGCTGCAGTACACTGAGGTTGAGGGACAGCATCCCTGCTCAACTGCACCTTTTGCACAGTGGATGTCATGGAGCTGGACCCAAATGCAGACACAGACGCCGAGTAAGATTTAGACGAATATTTAATAGAAAAACAAATAACAAACAATGTCCAGGGAACGGGGAAAACAGGTACGGGGTCCGGGTCAGGAACTCGGGAAACTAAAACAAAAGAAACAAAGAAACAATTAACAAACAGTGCAACACGGAATAGAAACACGAGCATAAGAAAATTGTAGCCAACCAAGAGAGACACGATACCACGTAAATGCGAACAACGGTCTGGCACCGAATGTGAGCCACATCCGGCTATTTATCCAGTAGGCGCTGATGGGGGGGATGGGCAACAGCTGGGCGGAACCACGCCTACCAGCTCCAACAGACGAACAAAAAGGGAAACAACAGACAGAGGGAGACAAACTCACACAAAAGGAAGAGGGAAGGGCCTGACAGGACAGGAATCCTGACAGTGGACAACTGAACAAGTTTCATTGTTAAGTTAATTTCATATTTTATTGCAATACTGAAAAACTGTTAAACTTTATATCCTTTAGTAGCCAGTACCTTTATTTAACCCTTGTGCATCCATAAGGAAATGTTTGGCTTTTAACCTAAATGCTCCAACAATTTTGTTTGTGAAATGCATAGCATACATTTTGGTAAGGATGGGATTTTTTTTAAATTCATTTTTTTAATTGAACAGTTTTTTTTTAAAATTTGTAAATGACCCTACACAAAGATAAAAATGAATAAAAATCAATTATGTTGCCAATCATTGTCTCTGTCCAGGCATGAAAACATGGGACAAAGAAACTAGCATTTAGCATAGAGTAAATAACGACATTATATAAATTAATCATCATCATTATTTGGAAAATGAGTGAATATGTGGTATGATCAGGACTAAAGTTGGTTAAAAATTTAACTCAGTGAAAGTGCTAAATTATAACATTTTTTGTGTGTTTTTTAAGGCAGGCCTTTTGTCTTTTTGGTATGCACAAGGTTTAAAATAAAAAAAATTAATTATATTTATATATTTAATTGAATATATTATATTTAGGCTACTCACTTCCACCTCCCCCTGCTGCCATGCGGCTGCTGAGGGAGGTCAGTATAGATTTGGGGCAGAGGAGGTGCCTCCTCCTGCAGCTCCTTTGTAATGGGCACTGGAGCACAACAACAACATTAACTTCTACCGGAAAAGGTAGGCCTATCTAATCAGAGGATGGACCCTCCTGATTGGACAGACCGACTGTCTGTTTTTTAACAAGCAGAAGAGATGGAAACCCCGCTGCAGCTGTACATGGCCGTGTAACTTTAGGGTGCTCTCTTGTTTTCCCAGTAAGATGATGGATTTCAGAGCGAGATATTGAAGCCGACAACGACACACATGGGAGGGATGGTTATGGCCATGGAGACTCAGCTGGACGAAAACATGAACTATGCATCGCAAGTTTAATTTTCTAATGTGTTTCAGTAAAAAAGGACCGAGGTGTGGTCAGTACTGTCTGTAAAGCAGCCTTGGAAAACACTAGCTAATAAGCTAATGGTATTGTTAGCCTGCATTAGCAGTTAGCATCTGATTTTGTCAAACCTAACGTTACAAGTAAATCTGGCAAAATCTGTAACATCAGTTTGTTAATGTTAAAACCCTGAAGTGTAGTTACAGAGCGTTGGTTTGAGATTATGTTTGCACAGTTCATGTATTTATAATTTACGGTTGTAATGGACTGTCATTTCCTTGGTCCAGACAGCCCACAGGGTCCATTAAAACAGAGCTATCAGGCAAGTGTTCGTTAACAGCAATGTTGGTGTGTTAACGTCAGTTTATAAGGTTTATGGAGAGACGTTAATGTAGGGACAGATGCACCTAATGTTACAGAGTGACAGTGTTGTAGATTCAGAACAAAAACAAGTCCATTTACTCTGCTATTTAGCATGAACTTTTAACTGTACATGTTCTATAGTAAACAGATGTATCCCCTCTACTCACATGATGCTGTGTAATATAACATCACTGAGTATAATGCAGTGCCGACACAACTCTACTAGTCACTCTGGCCTCAATGATAATATTATATGATAATCTTAATGACATATAATGTGATGAACTTATCTCAGCTAAAACTGGATTTATAAACACCTCAAATACGATTCAACTGCAGACTCAAAAACAATAAAGTTGAATCATCTCTATAACAGTTTGAACAAACACATTATAAACTTCATGCATGTAGAATTCATTGCAGGGCCCTTGTGTTTGACTACATTATTTATTTATTTATTTTCAGTTTTTAATGCAACAGTTTTATTCAAAATGGTAGTGATCCCCTAATCTACAAAATACAAGAACATGTGTTTTTTACTACATACTAGATTTTTCACAAATGATCCCATTGTGAGCTGCTGAGGCTTCTCTTGGCAGTCCTGCTTTTAAACCACGATGGCAGCTGAGAAGTTGATAGACCAGTGATGCTGACGTCTGATCACCCTATCAAGGAGAAGCTGAATCACTAAATGTGATCTAAAAGCATATGTTTGCTTCCTCAGCCTTCACATCGGCCCTAACAGAGTCACAGAGAGGTCTACATCAGATCATCATCAAAGACTGCTGTACCAGAGAGCCTGCTGCCTTGCGCTTTCCACATCCTGCCAAAACATCACCGGGGACAGTTGGCCTGTCTCTCACACAACATGCACAGTTTAACACAGGACATCAGTGTGAAAGTTTACTGGTTAGGGCCTGAGCACCAACTAAGTCAGCAGAGACCCTATTGTAATTGGAATGATAATTATTATGCATGAAAACTGTTGGAGAAATCCCCCGGACGACCTGGACCCGTGTGAGCGCAGTTGGAGGAGCCACTCGGGAGGAAAAACGCATCGGTGAGCAACCGGTTTGAAATGCTAAATCGCTAATGCTAATAGCGAAACGAGCTATCTGTTAGCATAAGAGCAAATGTCGGAGCGCTAGCTCCTGGTGCTACTAAGCATCAGAGTTGACGCAATAGATAATGCTGAAGCATTAATCTGACATTTTAAAGACGCTCAATTTCTATTTTGTTGTTTTTTGTGCACAATGAGCTGTATTATGTGTGTGTTTAGCACTTTATCTGTGAACTTTCCGATCCTACTTATCGTAGGTCAGTTTTTTTTCGTTGGACCCTATTGAGATTTGGACCTACCTGGATGTTGGAGCCAGTTGAAGTTTGATGGCGAGCCACACCCCAGAGGAAACTTAGAGATACAACGACGTGGAACCTTAATCCTTTTACACCGTTACACGTACACACCATCCACACACAAGTGAGGTGGGACTGATTTTCCACCTATACGGTGCTGAATGAACTGAACTTTAGAATAAAAGCAACTGCAAACTTTATTTAATTTTTTTTCTTTTCTATACTAACGTAAGAGTTGTAATTGTGTCCTCTTCCCCATCCTGTAATAAATGTAAGCATCATTGTTCTTAAAAAATACACTGTGTTTGTGTCGTTCCTGTGTTATCAGTTGGTCAATCCTGGGCTCCGTAGTCGATCTTAAAGATTCTGATATCCCTGGCCAATGAACCTAGTTACCATTCTTCTTTCTTCAAAGGGTAAAGTGCTACATAATGAATCAGATTTAAATGAAATTCTCGATATCGGAAGCAGACTGTCAGGAGTGTCGACAACCAGCCACCTCCATGACATGCGCCTGGTGCGAGGGCCCGTTTAATAAAGATTATTATTCGTAAAGAAAAAGTCAGATCAAGGTCTACAATTCATATGAAATGAATGAAAAAATATTTTCTAAACATTGCAAGATGGTTGTTTTTACCTTCATTACTATTCACGTTTGCATATTTTACTAAGTTGGAAAAATATGTTGCATACATCTCAATGTTGTCTATGTGTATTTTGATTAATTAAATTTTTTTTCGAATAATAAAATAGTAATTTAGGATTTTACAAATCTAATGAGGGCTTTGTAGTTTTAACTGGAGACATCTTTTTTTAACTTTTGACCATTTGGCACATCCACATTCATATTTTAAAAAGATCCAGTCTTGTGTTTTAAGTTTTGCCGGTGCAGTTAAGTCTTATTTTACATTTATATTGCAGAATGTTTCTTATTGTTTTAACTGTAGTTCCTGAATATGAGAATACATTAATAGTTTGTATATTTTGGGATGTTGGTAAATAGTTTAACTTTTGTATGCAGGCCTAACATTAATGCAGTAACTGATCTTAACTGCATAAAATGTTTTTATACAGTATGACACTTTGTGATTATTTTTGTAGATCGTCACCTAAACGGGACATTTCATAATCTAACCTTTTCTCTCTAAGATCCTCAAGAAATTAATCGCCAATCAGCTGTGTGACGTTTTACATAATAATGAGTTATTTGAGGACTTCCAGTAAGGATTTAGAATGATTCATAGCACTGAGACAGCACTGGTAAAAATTACTAACGACCCTCTAATGGATTCAGACAAAGGACTTAACTTTGTACTTGTTTTACTAGATCTTAGTGCGGCCTTTGACACTATTGACCATCGCATCCTGCTTTAGAGACTGGATAATCTAATTGGCATTAAAGGAACCGCACTGAGCTGGTTTAAGTCTTATTTATCAGATAGATCTCAGTTTGTACATGTTAACGACAAATCTTCCATGCACACTAAAGTCAGTCACAGAGTCCCACAGGGTTCTGTCCTGGGACCAATTCTATTCACCTTATATATGCTTACCTTAGGAAATATTATAAGGAAGCACCCCATAAATTTTCATTGTTATGCTGATGATACACAATTATATTTGTCGATCAAACCAGAAGAAACCGATCAGTTAGCTAAGCTTCAAATGTGCATTAAGGAAATAAAAAGCTGGATGACCTGCAATTTTCTGATGTTAGCCTCCTAAACTCATTAGCTAAAGATATTGTTACTCTGGATGATGTTGTGTTGTCCTCCAGCACCACAGTAAGGAATCTGGGTGTTATTTTTGATCAGGATATGTCCTTCGATTCTCACATAAAACTAACGACAAGGACTGCATATTTTCACCTGCGTAATATTGCGAAAATTAGGAACATTGTGTCTCAGAAAGATGCAGAAAAACTAGTCCATGCATTTGTTAGTTCTCGGCTGGACTACTGCAACTCCTTATTATTAGGCTTCTCCAATAAGTCTGTTAAGAGTCTCCAGTTGGTCCAAAATGCTGCAGCTCGTGTACTGACTAAAACAAATCAAAGAGAACATATTTCTCCTGTATTAGCCTCTTTGCAATGGCTACCTGTAAAATCCAGAATAGAATTTAAAATCCTTACCTACAAAGCTCTTATTGGTCAGGCTCTGTCTTATCTTAAAGAGCTCATAGTACCGTATTACCCGACTAGATCGCTGCGCTTTGAGAATGCAGGGCTACTTGTCGTTCCTAGAGTCTCCAAAAGTAGAATGGGAGGCAGAGCCTTCAGCTAGCAAGCTCCTCTCCTGTGGAACCAACTCCCAAGTGTTATTTGGGAGGCAGACACTGTCCCCATATTTAAGAGTAAACTTAAAACTTTCCTCTTTGATAAAGTTTACAACTAGGGCTTACAAGCCCTTAGCAATGTTGTTATATTTAAAGCTGATTTTGTTCTGCTAAATGATGCTGCTATAAGCCTAGTCTGCCAGGGGATAATACTTTTCCTAGGACTCTGAGCTTCTCTCCTTTCTGTCTGTATCATTAATGTCTCATCAATGCATGTTACTAATTCAACTTCTTCCCCGGAGTTGTTTGTGCTTTGTCGTCTCGCAGGTCTCTGCTGATCATGGTGGTGCCTGCTGCAGTGGTCCTGCATGACGCTTCATGCTACTCCTATAACTATTTGTCATATATACTGTCACTAGTCTTATAAAATACAAAATTTATAGCCATAAAAACACCAAGTGGTATCCCTTGCTGTATCGCAGCTGTTATTACCGCTACTCATCATTGATCATGTTTGCCACCATAATTATTATAATTTTCATATTCTATCACCTTAGATGTGCTTGTTCCTACTATTCTGTTGTATTAGCTGCCATAACATATGAGTCATATTCACATTACAACAGATCTTATTATAGTTACTGTTACTCTATCGTTACTTGCATCTCTGGAAGTGTGTCTGTCTCTCTGTCTTTTTTCTGTCTGTCTTTCTCTCTCCTTTTCTTCCTCCTCAACTGGTGCAGACAGATGTCCGTCCTCCACAGAGCTGGGTCTGTCCGACGTTCCTGCCTGTTATAGGGAAGGTTTTCGTTGCCACCGTACTCTATGGGGGAATTGTTGGGTCTATGTTAATCTTAAATAAGTCATGAGGTGTGGTCTATACCTACTCTGTAAAGTGTCCTGAGATAACTTTTGTTTGATTTGGCACTATAAATAAAATTGAATTGAAATTGAATTGAATTGACTGCCACAATGTTAGCTTTTGTGCTGCCTCGGGTGGCACCTCCTTCATTGAACTCCCAGTATGTGGTTTTGGGCTGGACAGCCACAAATGTGTAAAGGCTTGAAAAACCGGTTGTCATTATTAATTTTCTTACAGCCATCTGAAATGACAAAATAAGCAAAGGCAACATTTTCAAACCTGCTGTTAGACATGTTCTTTTTCTGTAACATATGCATTAAGCTATTTAATAGGCTACAGTATGTATTTAACCCTTATGTCCTCCTCAGGTTAAAATTACTCATAATTCCCTTTAACACATACCTTATTCCTACGTTACTTCAGTGTTGAACTTCTCCGTGTCTTCTTCAGTCTTTCCCCCTTTGGATAAATTAATTGAGTCTTCGCGCGACTGAAGCCTTTTTTATCGCCGCTCCCCATACGCTGAGTATGCAGAACGTGTAGGGCCCCAAGTACCTGGCAGGGGCCCCCAAAAATTAAGGTAAATAAAAAATGTCATCATAGTTAGTACATTTCAAAATTAATAAATGAATTATGCACAGACCCATTTCATTTTTAATTGTGAACCCTATCATTCACTTCAGGCAAATTATATTCTTTTACCTAATATATAAAAATAGTCCCCCTCCCCAGCTTCTCTGAAATGGTACAGCCCTCAAAGTTCGTGACTCTCGTCTTTTGTCATGGGAGTTTGCTCTGTGTAGCCTTTTGCCTGAACTTGAACTAACCATAGTTAGCCTGTTTATTAATCTGTGAAGGTGGAGGCATAAGTAATAATGGAAGTAAGAGACAACATGAATCGGGCGCTGAAAAACAGAAGAAGAGAATACAGAGATGACGCCTGTGCATCCCTTGCTGGTAAATCCGCGTTTACTTGTTTTGCTAATGTAGCTCATAGCTAACGTCAGCCAGCTAGCCTAGGTTACCTAGCAATTGGATTTGATGTAGCTCTATGCCAAAAATTATGTAATCTAGATTTTCACAATGCATGTGTCATGTTTACAGAGTTGACAGTTGTCAACTTTAAATAACAATTGTCAGATATTCGGCGCCTTATATGAAGTCAACTAAATTCTAGTTAGCAGTTCGTGCGCAGTGCAGTGCTACAGTCCGAAGCTTTTCTGAATACAGTGACACAACATGGTTTCAATTCAATTTATTTTTATTTATAGTGCCAAATCATAACGAAAATTACCTCAAGTAACTTAACATTTAGAGTACATAGAGACCGTAAGACCACACGCTGTGACAGATATTAGACGGGCAAATGAATTTATCAAGGAACAAAATTAATGATTATTTCAGAATTTTTATTTAAGGCATATGCATGAAATATATCCATTACTTAAAATATGCATGTAGTAAACAGAATGCTGGAAAGACACAGACATTTCCCCCAGGGCAAATTCAAGAACATTGTCAAGATCTGGCTCTGTCAGTGCCCTCCCCTCCTTTTGTCTTGTGTGTATTTGTCTCCCTCTGTCTGCGTTTCCCTGCATGTGCTTTCCCCTGTCTGTCCGGTAGGCGTTCCTCAAAGCTGCTGCCTGTTTAGCTGATTACACCACCACCTTAAAAGCCTGAGGCTGGCAGGCATGCAGCGCCGGACCGTTGTTGACCCAACCTTGGTAAAACTATTCCCCCCGGACTGGCATCCCCTTTCTCGTAGTGATTTTCATGCTCCCCGTTGTAAGCCTACTAATCGTGTTTTGTGTTCTGTTTTCTCTCCGTAGTTTCCCGTGTTCCCGTTTTCCCGTCCGTCTCCCGATCTCCCGTCGTCTCCCCGTTCTTGTATTTCCGTGTTTGTTTAGTTAGTCTTTTGTTTGATTATCTGTAGTGTGTTTCCGTTTGTATTATTAAACGTTTAATTTGTAACTTTCTTTTGTCCGTGTCTGCATTGAGTCTTCCTTTGTGTTATCCCTGTACCGTTCATGACAAACATATTCTATGATGACAAATTGTTTTATATATTACTTAATTTATACATTTTCATAGTTATATGTTTATTTCATGTCAATTTAAATATTTAATGAAAAGCAAAGGTTTTATTTAAATTTTCTTTTTTTTGGGGGGGGGGGGGGGTCACCCTGACCATTCTGATTATTTATGCTTGGGGCCCTCAAAAGCTTAGCAGCGGCCCTGACCACGCACCCAGTAAAACACATACATACGAACACGCAAACAGTGTTTATACTTGTTTGCAAATCACAGTCAGTTTTCGCAGTATCTTCCAATAAAAAAACATTCAAACAGTTAATGATATGATCCAGCGGTGAGATCAAAGTGATAGGCGCTATCCGTGGTGCTGAAACAACATACTGCTCCAGCAAGAAAAACCTGTGAGCTCATAGCAACAATTGGCTAAATGCAAGCTGAATGTGTGTGTGTGTGCAGATGGCAACAACAAAGGCTACAGTTGCATGAAGACATGTTACAGTAAAGTGAATGAATGAATACATTAACTGTGTATAAGAATGTAGGAACATGGCAGAACTGATTGATGAATATCCGTTTAACTGTATTTGGGCAGTGATTAAATCACGGCATTACTCCCACACATGACGCTGATTCGCTATTCGCCAGCGCTCAATGGCTTGTCTGTATGTTTGACAGACAAACTACAGTTTCATGGTACAGTCACTTAAACAGTTTATGAAATGCAAAATTAGGGGTTAGGGGGTTTCGCAAAGGCTCCATTATTGAAAATGTTCCAGGGCCTGTTTAGGGCAGCGAGAGGGCCCAGGAAGACCGTCAGAGAAAAATAGCACTTTGAAAAAATAATCTTGTCCCGGTGCACGCAGCAGGCCTGCCTAAACTGTACTGTAATAGCCTGTAGCAATTTTCATACTTTTATGAAAAAGTGAACATAATTTTCATATATCACTTGGTCACAAATTTTGAACAAAAATGAAGCAGACATGGGACTTAATTACAAATGTGTTTTAATTCTGCAAATTACAAAAAATAAATACAATTCTGTAGTATTTATCACAGTAATTGATACATTTCAGAATGTAGTTGTAGTATCAGCAGAAATAAATTCATATTCGTCAACAGTATAATATACAAACAAAGCCTGATACAAATTCAATTTAGAAATAAACTAATGTATTTGCGTGATCTGTATTTCTTCAATATGATTGCTGCATAAATATAAAATCATTCAATAAACCATGAATAAAAAACACTTTTCTTAATACAAAGTGTCACAAATATGAATGAATACTTTTATAATAATAATTTTATTCAGGATGAATAATATTTTCAGGTTGCTAATTTTGGCATAACATAACTGAAATTAATTAAATTGAACCATGAATTGGAAATTTAACAAAAGGAAACTTAGCACAAAGTCTTAATCCGCATTCACACCACCTTGCTGGAACTGTGTTGACAACTGCATACCTCAGCACAATAAACTCTGATGATAAGTCTTCTTTTGGAATCAGTGATGATTTTATAAAATAAATCATACATGACAATCACTTTTTATGTTGGGAGTTGCTGTTTGGATTTTTAAATTCTTAGCCCTCCTAAAAAGCTTGACAGAAAGCACACTGAAGCTATAACTTGTGTATTGTCCTTGGTCTTCTTTATTTCCTACAAAATGATGACAGGTGACCACAGGTCATAAACCTGAAAACCCTTAAAAGATTAACCATAAAAATAACAGGTTACACAAGACAATATTCATGACATTATAACTCTTAAATAGTTATTTTTAGCTTTTTACAATACCTTTTTTTTTAATATATATCAATCAAATGTCCTCTTATGAATTAAAGTAATGAATTACAATAAACACACCAGGCCCAAATGATTAAACAGTGTCTCATACCAACATTATCAGCTAACATAACAAGCTAAATGCTAACAACAGCCAGCTAAGCGCTAGCTGAGAATGCTAACGGAATTAGCCTAGCATGCTAACCGGGAGCTAGCGAAAATGCCGGCGCTAATCGCGAGCGCTAAACAACACTCCTTCTCAACATTTTCATATCACTCTTCCAGGACTGCCTAACAGTGAAATAAACATCAACACGTTATATATTTACAAGCTACACATTGCTTCACACGCTTCTGCCAAACAGTGAAATAACTAGCGTGATCAATAACACCGAGAGTCACGCAGGCTTTTCAAAATAAAATGCAGGGTTGCAAAACTCCCTGAAGGTGTCCTTCAAGTTTAGGTGTTCCTCAAAGGTCCAACACAAATACAAAAGCTATCTAAGGAGGTAGGCACCACCACCTTGCCTCCTACTGAGTGTAGCTTTGCCCACTAATCACTCATTCGCCTCCCAGGATTACCTACTAACCAAACAAAGTCTCTTGGGTAACCCTTGGCAAGCACTTATCTACTTCTGATGGTCCTCAACTGGAATCAAAACCACCAGCCTTCAAACATCCCTGCGAAGGACAGTGGTCGTAGGCAAGTCAGAGGTTTCCCTCTGGACCCTGGATACATGGGAGCCAGACAGTCCCATGCAGATTTTCAATCCCTGATGATCCCTTTCTTATCAGGAAATGTAACGATGACTCGGCCATGCCGAAACTGTCCTCTTAAGGCTATGATGAAGATGGCGGCGCGCACGGGTGCAGCGGCTCTTAGCTCTCCAACTTGGTGTTTTGTTTTATTACTTTTTTTGTATGTTCTGTTGGACTTTTGCACTGCAGCCATCACATATAGTCGCCAGAACCTAATCGACCTGGGCCTAAGGCACACTGTGTCTGTAACTGGCGACTATCAGCAAAAACAAAACTTCCCGGAGGACATCGTGAGACCACCGGGATCTCCGTGGATGGTCATCCCGCCCAGGAAGCGCAGGAGGCGGCGGAGAGAGAGGAAGCAGAAGCGAGGATGCCGGTCGGGCCCAGATGCTAGGCTACGTAAACAACCGCACAGGCCAGCATTACCAAGCCTCTTCATCTCCAACGCCAGATCCATCACCCATAAAATGGACGAACTGGAGCTACAGATGGCAACAACCAGTTTTGTGCGAAACTGCAGCGTTATTGTCATCACGGAGACGTGGCTTCACCCGCTGATTCCCGATGCTGCAGTTGAGCTAGCGGACCGCGCGCTACACCGGCAGGACAGAAACGGAGACTCGGGTAAGAGCAGAGGAGGGGGGCTTTGCGTTTACGTACATAACGAGTGGTGCTGTGACAGCAGAATCATTGACACACACTGTTCTCCTGATCTAGAGGTTCTGGCAGTCTCGTGCAGACCTTTTTATCTACCGAGGGAGTTCACTGTAGCCATTGTGATAGCTGTTTACATCCCACCGGATGCTAACGTTAGCACGGCCCTCAGCCTCCTGCTTGCTACCATAAACAAACAGCAGCTCGCCCGCCCGGATGGGGTTTTTACCGTTGCCGGTGACTTCAATCAAGCGTGTTTAAGGACTGTGCTCCCAAAATTCGTACAATACGTGAATTTTGCCACCAGAGGGGAAAATACTATGGACCATGTTTACTCCAACATCAAACATGCCTACAGAGCGACACCCCTCCCCCACCTTGCTGGATCTGACCATCTCAGCTTGTCCCTCACCCCCACCTACACCACCCTGCTGAGGAATACAAAGCCACTAACAAAGACAATAAAAACGTGGCCTGAGGGAGCCCTCTCTCAGCTGCAGGACTGCTTCTCAAGGACAGTATGGGATTTATTCTTTAGCCATAACCTCCAGGAGCACACTGACACTGTGCTCTCCTACATCAAGAACTGTGTCGACAACGTCACCGTCGAAAAAAGGGTCAGGGTCTTTCCGAACCAGAAGCCCTGGATGAACAGTGAAGTCCAGTCCCTCCTAAAAAACCGCAACACCGCCTTCAAGTCAGAGGACAGGGCCCTGTACAGTGCGGCCAGGTCAGACCTGAAAAGAGGCATCAGGGAGGCCAAGGCGGCTTTTAAGAGGAAGATTGAAGACCACTTCGCTGTGAATGACCCCAGAAAGATGTGGCAGGGAATAAATCACATAACCAATTACAGAAGCAACAACCAGGGGACTGCTAGGACTGACGCCTCGCTGGCAGAGGAGCTCAACCTCTTCTTTGCCCGCTTCGAGACCGACAGGTCCTCAGCAGCCACACCACTCCCACCTCCCTCCAGCACCGCCACACTGTCATTTCAGGAACATGAAGTGGGACGAGTGCTGAGGACAGTGAACCCCAGGAAGGCGGCCGGCCCCGACGGAGTACCTGGCAAGGTGCTCAGAGCGTGCGCTGACCAACTGACTGGAGTTTTCACAAGGATTTTTAACCAGTCCCTGGCACAGGCCACCATACCACCCTGCCTCAAAGCCTCCACAATCATCCCCGTCCCCAAGAAGACAGCAGTGGACAGCCCCAATGACTACAGACCCATTGCACTCACGCCTGTAGTCATGAAGTGCTTTGAAAGACTGGTCTCTCAGCACATCAGGGCCTGTCTGCCTCCCACACTGGATCCCTATCAGTTTGCCTACAGGGCAAACAGATCCACTGAGGACGCCATCACCACAGCACTCCACACCTCGCTGAGCCACCAGGAGCACAGGGGGAGCTACGTAAGGATGCTCTTCCTGGACTTCAGCTCAGCATTCAACCACATCATCCCAGAGATCCTGGTGCAGAAACTCTCTCACCTGGGCCTCTCCACCCCCATCTGCCACTGGATTAAAGACTTCCTGACAAACCGACCACAGTCTGTCAGACTTGGCCCTCACATCTCCACCGCGATCACCCTCAGCACAGGCTCTCCACAGGGATGTGTATTGAGTCCCCTTTTATTCACCCTATACACTCACGACTGCTCCCCGACCCATCTCTCAAACACCTTCATCAAGTTTGCAGACGACACCACAGTGGTCGGGCTCATCTCAGGGGGAGACGAGTCCGACTACAGGGACGAGGTGAACAGACTGACGACGTGGTGTTCAGTAAACAACCTCCAACTGAACACCACAAAAAAAAAAGAACTGGTACTGGACTTCAGGAAGGGCAGAGCGGACCCAGCCCCCCTTTACATCCACGGGGACTGTGTGGAAAGGGTCCACTCCATCAGGTTCCTGGGTGTGCAGATGGCCGATGACCTCTCCTGGACTGCAAACACCACGGCGGTGGTTAAGAAAGCCCAGCAGCGTCTCCACTTCCTGAGGGTGCTCAGGAGAAATAACCTGGAGGAGAAGCTGCTGGTGATGTTCTACAGAGCCGCCATAGAGAGCATCCTGACGTACTGCATTACAGCGTGGTACGCAGGGTGCTCAGCCGCAGACAGGAAGGCGCTACAGAGGGTCATCAACACATCCCAGAAAATCACCGGGTGCCCTCTGCCCAGCCTGGAGGATATTGCCAGCTCTCGCTACCTCAGCAGAGCTGAAAACATTATCAAGGACTCCTTTCACCCCAGCAACCACCTGTTTGACCTGTTACCCTCAGGCCGACGCTACAGGTCACAAAAATCACGGACAAACAGACTCAGAGATAGCTTCTTTTCCAGAGCTATCACTGCAGTCAATAACAAAAAATAAAACAACAAAACAAACTACCTCAATGTCACAAATATTGATCACATTGATCAGATTAAAATTTTAGAATCTAAATAACCTTAAACAAAGTCACTTTAAACCTAAAAAAGCCACTTTAAAACTCTTGTGCAATAATACCATGTTCCACCCTAAATATACATATTTTATTTTAGTATAGTTCTGTTCTCCACCCATCTGTTTATACTGTTCCCATCTGTTTATACTGTTCCCACCTGTTTATACCGTTCACATTATTATATTGTTTATACTATATTGTGTGTTTATTGCTTATATTATACTTTGCTTATTGTTTTATTATATATTATTTTTGCTAAAAATGTACCAAGGGGGAGTAGCACTCAAATTTCGTTGTATGCAAATGCAATGACAATAAAGGCTATTCTATTCTATTCTATTCTATTCTATTTTGATCTGCTAACAAGACCACGTCTCCAACCTTGACGCTCCTTTCTGTTCTGTGCCACTTGTGTCGGATGAACAAGTTTGGGCCAGCCAGCTCACTCCACTTTGACTAGAACTTGTCCACTCCAGCCTGGACAGCCCTTAGCCTCCGCCAAGGATGGGTTTCCACGTCGATTCCGTGCATGTCTCTTCTATATGTGGGGCCTCCCAGGATAAGAGAGTTAGGAGTCAAGTACTCTATTGCATCTTCTTGCTCCTGTGCCTTGGCGTCAATGGGTCGATTGTTAGTCAAGTTAGCCTCTGAGTAAAGAAGGGTTTGGAACTCCCCCCAGGTGTAACAGCTAGTTAATGCACAAAGGCTGTGAAGAGCTTTTTTAATGAGTTTAACCGCTTCCTCGGCTGCTCCATTTTTGTGAGGTGCATATGCAGGATGGAAGTCCCACTGCCATTTTTTGCCATTTCTGGCAGCCATGTCAGGATCTTTCTAAAAACAGGTGAGATTTCTGTGTAGCTTTCTTAGTGCAGGTTTAGCGCCTTCAAAGTTTGAGCCTCTGTCAGACCATGACTTCTTTGGATGCGCCCTGAGCGTTAGGCCTGAAGAAATCTTTCAGAAGATTGGTCATCGACAAGGTCTGCGTGGACGGCTCTAGAAGCCATGCAGCAGTACACAACTCCCCAGACTTTTTTTTTTACCCTCTTCTTTACAGAACCTCTCACCTCGAAGGGGCCAAAGAGGTCTAGTGTGGTGCAAGACTGGACTCTACCATCACACAGCAATAGTCCTGTATTGTCATCCTTAAACACAACCAGGCGGTTTAGAGTCTTGTCATGAAACTCTACGCCATCTTGGGCTGCAGGAGCCAGGTCTTGGAATGCAGTTGCTCTTTCTTCTGCAAACAGCCAGGAATACTTTGCCTCCCACTTTGCTGGATCAGAGATTTGCCGTTCTTTATTCAACCAGAACTCAGCAGCTTGTGGAGTCCAGGCAACGGTCCCAAACAACTTTGACAATGTACTGAACCGCTTCGGTTCAACAAGGCGCACAAGATCTAAACTGCTGTGTTTCCTCTTTGGTCTCTCTGCTGCTGAAGTTGGATCTTGACCCTTTAAGTCTACGTTGATGTTAGCTTTGCTGGGGTTTGGCATTTTCTTCGACTGAGTCTTAGTGGTTTCAGCTGAGAAAGCTTTCCTCTTGAGCCTTGAAACGTCAGCAGCAACGGTGGCCACTATTTCACTGGCAGTCTTCAGTGGCCACTCAGCTTCTGGCCATTTTAGGAATGCAGGTCCTTTTTGCCACACCGACTCTTCACCGAGCTCATCAGGAGATGCTTCCCTTGTAATAATATCTGAAATGTTGAGGTTTCCCTCAACCCATCTCCAATCTTCTACTGGTCTGTTCTTCTGGAACAGATGCGATTTGCAAAGAAGGTCTGATAGCCGTATCTATCCTTCTGAATCACTCCTAGGATTGTTTGGCTATCTACGAAGTGGATCCAGTGTGTGACATTGAATGCTTCTCAAAGTACCTCTTAAGACGGGTTGCAAAGACAGCGCCGCATAACTCTGCCTTAATCACGTCCCCCTTTTGGTTGAGGGGAGTAAATTTAGCTTTTGACTCAACCAATCTTACGATGACTCCATTCTGCGTTTCCCACCCAAGGTAGAGCACAGCTCCATAGGAGGCCCCACTACCGTCTGAAAATATGACTCCCATTGGGCGGCCTATGGCTCCTGGTGGTGTAAGGCTTCTCTTGAATCTGACGTGACCAAGTCTCACATACTCCTCGAAGAGTCTTATGGACTCCTCTCGATGTTTTGGCGAGAGAGGGTCATCCCAAGTATCTTTAGTTGAGTAGTCTTTTCCCGCCTCTTGGTAAGATTCCCTTACAAGCATCACCCCTTTCTGCTTAGCTGGCGTGGCTAGGCCAATGAGTGCGTAGTGTCGTGGAAATTTTCTGCTCTTGGTGAAGGATGAAATAACGAATTCTTGCCGGCCGACAAAGTTTTATTTTCTTTGCAAAGAAAAGGTCAATCAACATGCGAGCGGTTCGAAATGAAAAAAGACCCTGAGCATCAGGAAACTTGAACATTTATACCTGAGGGAAAGCCCACCCCTTGAATGTGTATTACATCCTTTGTCTACTGTGGGGTTGACCCCCTCCTCAAGGTGTCTTTTCACACTCTTGTTTTTCACAGGTATCAGCCCAGACATCCTGTAGTATGATCAAGAGGTCTAGTCAACACAGTTCACACTCTTGTCTTTTCACAGACATCCTGCCGTATAATTAAGAGGTCTAATCATTACAGTTCAGAATGCAAAAGGGTTTGAATACATCATGAGACAGTGAGCGGTTGGCTGTCTCTGAAACTTGAAATGCAATTACAAGGTTAAGACATTAAAATACACAAATGGGTAGCAAAGAAAAAAGAGATCTGATATCTTGGGAGTAAAGCAGGGTGTGGAGGCTTCTCAAGGAAAAAGGAATATTCAAATTTACCATTACAGTAGGAAGCTGCGATCTGACTTAACAACACTCGACGTGTTAAGGGATTCGGAGTGATTTCATCTTCTTGCAAGTCGAGTCCCATTCTCATTTTGCCTCGCTTCTTTGAGAAGTTGACGGTCATCATTACACGAAGTTTGTCGGCCTCTGGTTCATAGCGACGTCAAAATGTCGTCCACGTAGCTGTCTTCCACCAGATCCCAACGTTCTTCAAGCATGGCAGGGAACTGGGGCAGGTTTGCAGTTTCTCTCATAGCAACCTGAGCTGATGACACTGATGTTGACTCTGACTACGACAAAAACCTCAATCTCATCTTCCGGGCGGTCTCTCCAAAGGAAACAGTGAAGATGCACTTCTCTGTCTTTTGGCCAAACAGATTTGTACATTTTTCTCACATCTCCTAAGGCGGCATACGACCCACTCCTAAACCTCAGAAGGACTCCTCTGATTGGATTGAGGACATCCGGTCCTTTGTGCAGGAGGTCGTTCAAACTTACTCCCAAGAACTCTTGGCTACTGTTCCAAACAATCCTTACAGGTGTAGCGGTTGAGTGAGGATTAGGAGTGAGCAGATGACTGATGTACCACTTCGGGCCCTTTCAACTGTTGATTTCGTCTTTAGTGAGTTTAGCGGCAGCTCCCCGGGAGACCATCTTGTGGATTTGCTCTCTGTACGCAGTTTTTCAATCTGGCTCCTTTTCTAGACGTTTCTATGTGTTCAGAAAGGTTGCCTCAACTGCACGTCGGTTATCAGGGAGAGTTGCAGGGTCTCTTTTCCATGGGTAAGCTATGCTTGTCTACTTGCACATAGGTGAGGCACTCCTTGATTTTTTCTAGGTTCCCTTCCTCTCATAGGGTCATTTCTTTGCCTCGAGGGGGACACCTACCACATTTGCAGCCCCCACATTGAGGATCACACGCCGCGCCAACGCTGTCCCATTTGAACCACTCAAAGGCTTCTTTGTTGGTAGTTGCAGTTTGGTTGTCTCTCCATTCTCCACTTGGGCTTTGCTAGGTCCACAAGGATCTCTCTGTATGCCCCTGACGCTGTCCTCATTGACCTTGCAAAGTGTGTGTCAGACCTATGCACTGCAAGGTCTACTTCTTCAAACAGCTCAGGCTGCGTTTCCAACGACAGTTTTACCCAGAGGTCCATCCCAAAGGACAAGGTCTCCCTCCACTTTGGTTGGCTGTGGGGCCAAGTGACCTTCCCTGTGGCTTATTAGATGGTCAATCTTCTCGGGGCGGATCAAGTCGTTGGTTGCAACATCAAGGAAGAACCTTTGTAGTTGCTCCGGCGTGACTGCTTGGTTTACCTTTGCAATGCTATCCAAGCCGTAGCAGAGGAGTTTATGTTCCATATCTGTGCCCTTGGGGGTTTTTATTCTTAGTCTCAAGGTATACCTTTTAGTGGAAACTTTCTTTTCCATTCCTGCAACTCCCTGAACAATCATCTTGATGCTCTCACCATTCAACTTGAGAAGCTCTGCGGCTTCAGTGGAAATGTAATTTGTGTCCAAAGCAAGGTCAATCAAGGTGCTGATGAGCTGGCCTGAGTTTGTAGTCACTACCAGTAGCATCATTATGACTGGGTACTCTTTAGGCTTGTGGCGGATAATGGCGCATAATGTTGTTGACACCTTATTTGAGAAAGCTTCCTTGAACTCTGCCTTTAGTTCTGGAGAGAGTTTAGCAAGACGTTCCTCCTGTTTGTCAGTCAGTCCCAGTCCTCTTATCTCCACTTTTGGATCACTCTGCACTCTGTTCGTCTTATCCCCCTTTTTGATTGATGGCTTCGGACTGAGAAAGTAGTTGTGATCTGAGGACTCTCCTCTTCGACAGTCATCCTTTGAGCGGGGATACTTAAGGGTGCAACCGCCATCATCTCCATGGTGGCGCAAGCACTTGAAGCATGCTCCTGCTTTAGGTGGGTCTTTGTTCTAGACAAGTTGAGCCGTTTGAAGACTTCCACTCAGGTTTTTATAACTATGCTGGACTGTATTTGCAGTTGGTCTAACTCCTTAAGAATGTCTTCCTACCTTTTCAGATACTGCAGCAAACAGTCGAAGTGGTTGTGTGATGAAAAGCCGCTTGCAGGATAATTCTTGTGAGTTAGCCACTTATCCTCTAGGAAATCAGGCAACTTGATCTCAATCGACTGTGCTACTACTCGATTCTTAACAGCATCTTCCTCCCCCAGGACTTGGAGATAATGAAGTGCCCTCTCCACAGCCTGGATCAGTTCAATCGTCTTTTTGGGTTGGTTTCTCTTTATGGGGGGAAGTTCTTGAACTTCTTTTGTGATTAGTAGCACTATTTTTGGCTTGTTTCCAAACCTATTGTCCAGAACCCTGAACACATCGTCGGCAGATCCACAGCTGGACATCACAAGGTCCCTCTTTACTTTGTCGTCTAGGCTAGACGATGGAATTTTTTTTCTTGGTGCATGTGGAACTTCTGTGAAGGAGAGATTTTCTGCCCCATTATCATGCCTGCATAATGAACGGTTGACTATGTTTAAACACTCTTTTCTTTTCTTCTCTCCCCATGTTGTCCTATTTACCTTTTGGGTCAAGACTTGATGCTCCGTTTGGGCATTGATTTGATTTGCCAGACATTTGAAATACCATACCTGTCTTTTAGACATGCCTAATGACACCTGGAAGATATGTAATGTTCTCAACCCATCTACTTTGCTTCCTTTGCCAGAAGACGGTGAACCACACAACTGTCTGGCCGAGCTGTCGCTCTCCTGTTCCCCCAGACCTGATCTTACGGACACTCCCCTGTCTAATCCAGATTTCATTCTCTTTGTTGATGACTCTGCTACTAAAGATGTACACACAGGCCTCAACAAGGTAGAGTTTGCAGTTTGTCTAATTTCTGCACCCCTCCCTTCTTATTACTCTGCGCAGGCGGCTGAGTTGGTGGCTTTGGCTGCTGCCTGTGATCTTGCTCGGGGTAAATCTGTCATCTATACAGACACTAGGTATGCTTTTGGTGTTGTACATGACTTTGGTCAGCTTTGGAAACATAGGGGTTTCCTCAAGTCAGACGGTAAGCCCATTCTTAACCACTCACTTCTTGTAGATCTTTTGTAGGCTATTTTCATACCATCTCCTGTTGCTGTCTGTAAATGTGTTGCTCACACAGGAATAACTGACTCAGTCTCGAGAGAAAACGCCAGGGCTGATGCTGCTACAAATGCTGCAGCTTTTCTCCCCCCTCTCTCAGGCCCAGACACAGCTGAACACACCGGCTCTTTTTGTTTGGGTCCCGAATAAGCTGTCTGCTGTGCAGTCATTTTCAACTCCTGATGAGAAGCGCTTGTGGTCTGCCAGTGGTGCCTCATTCTCAACGGGCATTTGGGTTGGCCCTGATGGTAAAACTTGTCTTCCCAAACACTTTTTCCCGCACTATGCCAAATTGACACACGGGTTAGACCATGTGTCAAAAGGGGGATGTGTAAACAACTGAACACCGTTAGGTTTACAAAAGGGTTTGCTGCCTATGCACAAAAACATTGCCAAGCATGTGTTATTTGTGCCACACACAACGTGGGCAGACCCATCCATCCATCACAACAAGCAGCACACCCACCTCCCACACGACCATTTTAACACCTAATGATGGATTTTGTTGAACTTTCTCCTTCTGAAGGTAAATCACATTGTCCGGTCATGGTGGACATGTGGTCCAAATGGGTCGAAGCATTCCCATTATCCAAACAGACAGCCTCTGTGGTGGCCAAAGCACTGCTCACTGAAATAATTCCACGTTGGGGAATCCCATCCAGAATTTTCCAGGGACAATGACCCACACACTTTTGTGAACAGTGCCATCACAGAGCTTAGTCTTTATTTGGGCATAAATCTGAAAACACACTTGCCCTCATTTATCAATCTTGCGTGAAAACGGGCGCAGATCTCAGCGCAGAATTGGTCGTAGGACAGGACACACATGTGATTTTTTGAAACATTCGTATCTGACCAATCAAAGCGTACGAATGAGCAGGCATCACAAATAACCTGTACATTTATCGAGTGGTAGTTTTTGCGATTGATGAATAGGTAATCATTCATGGATGGTGCCTTCAGACGCACATGAGTACAATCAATTGCTTTTATTCGTTTTAAGAATCCGTTTTGATCTGTTCTTAATATGTGACTGCTTATGCTTAATGACACCGCAAATACACAGGCTCAAATTTGCGTACACGATCTCAGACCTGACGTGAGATTCTATTTGCTACCCCACCCTTTGTAGGGTTAGACAAAACCTCAAGCACCTCTTCCGACAACCACTCTCTGTGAAAACGACATACTAACCAATTGTGCAAAACTGTCTCATGATCTCTCTGACAAAAGCAAACAGGTTGCTGCTGCCCACTGCACACCCTCCAACCAGGCGACTACGTGGTGGTGAAATACTTCAGAAGGAAAAGCTGGAAACACAAGAGGTGGCAAGGCCCGTTCCAGATCCTTCTTACAACACACACGCCAGTGAAGTTCGCTGAGAGAGCAACCTGGATCCATGGAGAAGACATCGAGTGCAGACGACGTTGGATGTGATTTCCACAAGAGAACACATACCATCTCTTCTATTACACACATCTATTTCACAGACACCACAAGGAAGACAATTTATTGCTGAAGAAAAAAAAAGAGACTATAACTGTTATAAGCCTGTGAATGTTCTCATTCGTCCAGGTCCTCGTTATCCTCAAAGCAATGTCAGTCAAAAACAACTGGACTGGTTGTTTGTCTAGGAAGACGTTTCACCTCTCATCCAAGAGGCTGCATCAGTTCATGTACGCATCTGACTAGGCTGGGACTGGTCCAACTAACTGGTGTGGAGATCCAGGTATTTAACCTCTCACAAGGCCGATGATGTCACTGACACCCTTTGTGCTCCAAATACCCACGCCCGTCATTAGAGTGACAGTCGTTGGTGGGAAGTTGGTTTCGACTTCGTTAGTGCTCTATTGAGTCTGAACGACAGTCGTTGGGGTCACCCGGGCCATGTGTGAACAGTTGTCCTTTGAGGTTAGATTGTTGAATCTCCTGGGAAGGGATGAAAGGGCAGCATTGTAAATTGGCGATATGTGGTGTCTCAGACCTCCTCCTCTGTTTAGCGATGGTTTCTCCACTTTTACATAGATGGCTTCTTTTACTCCTCTTTCAAACCATCTGTCCTCTCTGTCCAAGATTTGGACATTGCTGTCATCAAAGGTGTGGGCTTTCTCCTTGAGGTGTAAGTGGACAGCGGAGTCCAGGCCTGAGGAGTTAGCTCTCCTGTGTTGGGCAATGCGTTTATGCAGTGGTTGTTTTGTTTCTCCAATGTAAAGATCTTTGCATTCCTCGTTGCATTGGACAGCATAAACCAGGTTGCTTTTGTGGTGGTGTGGTGTTCTGTCCTTCGGATGTACTAGTCTCTGTCTGAGTGTGTTACCGGGTTTGAAATACACAGGGATGCAGTGTTTGTTGAAAATCCTCCTGAGTTTCTCCGATACCCCAGCCACATATGGGATGACTATGTTGTTTCTCCTGTTATCTTTTTCTTTCTAAAACACTTTGGTTTTCTTTCTGGAGGCAGCTGCCGTTTTAACAAGTTGTTAAGTTGTGGAGTCGATTACGGCTACGGAATCGGTTATAAAGAAAAACAACCTTAATGGAACTGAGGCTGAACAGCTAAGGTTGAAAGTGTCAGCAGCGTTGTCCCAGGCAAAGGTCCCCCCATCCAACCTCACCATTGAGGAGAGAAAAGCAGTAACGGCACTGAGCAAAGACCACAGCATCACTATCCTTCCAGCAGACAAGGGTAGATGCACAGTTGTTCTCAATACAACTGATTATCAGGCAAAGATCTCTGCATTACTCAGTGACTCTAACACTTATGAAACTCTGAAACGAGACCCTACCAGCGGTTACAAAAAGAAGGTGATAGAATGTCTACAGCAACTACAAAAAGAAGGAGTCATTAGCAAACCACAGTATTACAGGCTTTACCCCCAGGACTCAACCCCCTGCTTATATGGACTCCCAAAAATCCATAAAGAAGGGGCCCCGCTCAGGCCCATTGTCAGCAGCATAAACTCGGTCACTTATAACATTGCCAAGCATGTTGCCAATATTCTGGCACCACTGGTGGGAAACACCCCACGCCACATCCAAAACTCCATGGACTTTGTGAACAAAGTCCGAGACCTAAAAATGGATCCAGATGAAACCATGATGTCCTACGATGTGACTTCCTTGTTCACCTGTATTCCAACCATTGAGGCTTTGGCCACTGTAAGAGAGCGGCTCACACAGGACAATTCCTTACAAAACCGAACAAATCTCAAACCAGACCACATTTGCCAACTTCTGGATTCGTGCCTGAATACCACATATTTCCAGTTTAATGGCATTTTTTACAGACAGAAACACGGCTGTGCCATGGGTTCACCAGTATCCCCTATTGTGGCAAATCTGTACATGGAGGAAGTAGAGGGCAAGGCTTTGAACTCCTTTAAAGGAGTAACCCCAAGCCATTGGTTCAGATATGTGGACGACACATGGGTTAAGATCAAATCCAAAGAGGTGCAAACTTTTACTGAACATATCAACTCAGTGGACAGAAACATCAAGTTCACCAGAGAGGAAGTTAAGGACAACAGCTTGCCCTTCTTGGACTGTGACGTCCATATGTAGAATGACAGGAGCCTCCACATAGGGGTATACAGAAAACCCACTCACACGGATCAATATCTACTTTTTGACTCTCACCACCCTTTGGAACACAAGCTTGGCGTTATCAGAACACTGCAGCATAGAGCTAATAACGTACCCACTAGCTCACAGGCTCAAGGGGAAGAACGCAAGCACCTGAGAGGCGCCCTCACAACTTGTGGCTACCCCAGCTGGACCCTTTGTTAAAACGGCAGCTGCCTCCAGAAAGAAAACCAAAGTGTTTTAGAAAGAAAAAGATAACAGGAGAAACAACATAGTCATCCCATATGTGGCTGGGGTATCGGAGAAACTCAGGAGGATTTTCAACAAACACTGCATCCCTGTGTATTTCAAACCCGGTAACACACTCAGACAGAGACTAGTACATCCGAAGGACAGAACACCACACCACCACAAAAGCAACCTGGTTTATGCTGTCCAATGCAACGAGGAATGCAAAGATCTTTACATTGGAGAAACAAAACAACCACTGCATAAACGCATTGCCCAACACAGGAGAGCTAACTCCTCAGGCCTGGACTCCGCTGTCCACTTACACCTCAAGGAGAAAGCCCACACCTTTGATGACAGCAATGTCCAAATCTTGGACAGAGAGGACAGATGGTTTGAAAGAGGAGTAAAAGAAGCCATCTATGTAAAAGTGGAGAAACCATCGCTAAACAGAGGAGGAGGTCTGAGACACCACATATCGCCAATTTACAATGCTGCCCTTTCATCCCTTCCCAGGAGATTCAACAATCTAACCTCAAAGGACAACTGTTCACACATGGCCCGGGTGACCCCAACGACTGTCGTTCAGACTCAATAGAGCACTAACGAAGTCGAAACCAACTTCCCACCAACGACTGTCACTCTAACGACGGGCGTGGGCATTCGGAGCACAAAGGGTGTCAGTGACATCATCGGCCTTGTGAGAGGTTAAATACCTGGATCTCCTTGCTGCTTGTTGCTTGGGTGACTGGCTGATACCTGGTGATTTGTTGAAAAACAACTGTTTCAGTCTTGATGCTTGATTAACTGGATTACTTGTTTTATATTTATTTGATCCTAGAGGATCAAAGGGGGGAAGGTAATGGTACAAAGACTAGATGTGATGCTTGTTGCAAGGTATAATAACTAATAACCATGTTTGCTTAAGACTATGTCTGTGCAACATCCTGTGGAACAAATGTGCATGTAGCATGACCTTTTGACTTGTATTTATGAAACTGTGAGTTTATGAACTCTTTTTGCACTTCTCCAATAACAGGCACATCTTTTGAGAAATCACATGCAGAGACGGCCTGTTCAGCTAGACGTCTGCTAGCTTAGTTCCTCTTTAAGGTGTTATGTTGGGCGCATGATCATCTGAAGTGTACTCCACATAGACACCAATGCATGATCATCGGAAGTGTACTCCACATAGACACCAATGTATCATCATCTTAAGTGTACTCCACATAGACACCAATGTATTAGAATCCTATAAAAACGCCCTGTTCTTGTATTCTGTGCGCCATAACCTGACATTTGCCTGTGCACATGTTAGCGGATGACGCCCTGCGGTACACCTCTTGTGTTTCCAGCTTTTCCTTCTTAAGTATTTCACCACCACGTAGTCGCCTGGTTGGAGGGTGTGCAGTGGGCAGCAGCAACCTGTTTGCTTTTGTCAGAGAGATCATGAGACAGTTTAGCACAATTGGTTAGTATGTCGTTTTCACAGAGAGTGGTTGTCGGAAGAGGTGCTTGAGGTTTTGTCTAACCCTACAAAAGGTGGGGTAGCAAACAGAATTTCAATCGGGCTGAGATTACTCCTGCCTCGTTTTCTCATCCTCATATACATCAGGAAAGTGGCAGAGCCTTTGTCTATATGAGACCTGTGTCAGCACATCATTTTGCCAATTTGGTTTTCAGCATCCCATTCTCACCTTCAACAGCACCACCGGACACTGGGTGGTACGCACAGTGGCCCTCATTTATCAAACGAACGTACGGCAGAAAAACGTGTGTACTACCATTTCCTGGCAAACTTCGACTTTATCACTTTGGACGTGAGCGGGAGCTACGACCAAATCTCACGTTAGGTCTAAGATCGTGTACGCAAATTTGAGCATGTGTATTTGCGGTGCAGCACAGCAAAATTCGGCTGAAAATAATTTACAAACCTCAGCTGTCATTAAGCATAAGCAGTCACATATTAAGAACAGATGAAAACGGGTTCTTAAAACAAATAAAAAAAATAAAAATTATGGTTGGAGCAATTGATTGTACTCATGTACGTCTGAAGGCACCATCCATGAATGGTTACGCATTCATCAATCGCAAAAACTACCACTCGATAAATGTACAGGTGATTTGTGATGCCAAGCTATCGCTTTTAAACGTGGTGGCCAGGTGGCCAGGGGTGGACACACACGATTATTTTATATTTCAAAACAGCTCGGCTCCAGCCCCCCGCGACCCCGACAGGGACAAGCGGTTGAAGATGAATTAATGAATGAATGTGTTGGCGCGCGGCTGCAGCAAGACGCACTGCAGAGCCAAATAAAGGCTTGTGCTTGCATCAAGGTCTCAAAAAGTCCTGTTACAAAGAAGAAGATTTCTCGTTGTGTCGCAAAAGAACCAGTGGAAACAGTAATCATGACCAGTCTAGAAAAGTTTCCACTACAATGTCAACTGGTAACCGTGGTGACCTCCCAAACAGCAAATAGTAAGGCGAGAAACCCGTCACTTCTGATCTGGTACTGTTGTATGCATGTATGAGTTAGTTGAGTGACCCTTTCCAATTTGTCTTCTCCTTTTCAGTGAGTGTTTTCACTGCAAAAACAGCCCTTCTAGAAATAAGTAAAATATTCTTATATTCAATCAAATTATCTTGTATCAAGCAAAAAAATCTGCCAATGGGGTAAGCTTTTTTTGCTTGACAAGAATTCTTAAAATTAGCCCAAATTTCTTAGCTCAGAAAGACTAAAATGAGACTTTAAACAAGACAAAAAATCTTAAATTAATCCAAATTCTTCTAAAACAAGCAATGAAAAAACACTAATTTAAGATAAAATTACTCAAAATTAGAATTTAAGTCTCTTCACTACATTACATTTTAAGAAATTACACCTTAATCTGGGATTGATAATGAGCATAAAATTAATTAAAATAAGACAGAATTTCTTAAAACAGCAAAAAGAAATAATTGATGTTGTCTTAAATCAAGATACAAACAACTTTCTCATTTAATTTTTTTATTGACTTTTGCAATACAATTGCATTTATTTATTGCATCCATAATTCAACTTGAACATAACATCATGTTGCAGCTGCTTTGCAGCATAATATCTGACAGAAAAGGATTCTCACCAACAATGTGTCTAACTGTGATGAAAATTTTTTTTTTAAACAGAACGTCAACTTCTTCTTCTTCTTACATCAGGCAGAGTGACAAACAAAGGGCCTCACTCACTAAATGACTTCCACTCACCAATCGCTTTTTTGTAGTAGGGGGTCAAATCCTGCTCATGAATTGAATCTTTAAGAACCTCAGTTTGCAGTACTGACAGTAGTGTAGAAATGCATTTTGGGTAGGTCATGTGCAGGGCATAGTAATATGCCATGAGGTAGAGAAGTCCCTCATGAAGTCTGTCCATGGTGAAGGTGGTCACTGGTGTGTTTCCAATGGCGATCATGCAGTTGTCCTCAGAAATGAGTAGAACCGGAGAAGACAGGGGTCGATGCCGCATGAAACAATCAGGATCCTCAGGAGTCTAGATGACAAAAAACAATCAGGAAGATTAGAAAAACATTACAAATAACATCAACTTTGACCTGGACAAGAACATTAGTGAAATCATATTGTACTTTAAAACACTTAGAGTAAGCCCTCAGCATTCAGCACTGCAAATGCTGAATGCACCACAGCTAGTTCCAATTAAGTTAGTACTAAATTAAGTACACACTTCCCCTTTAGACCTTTTGAACTGATACAAGTTTATCTAAAATATACTAAACCTTATATAAAATGTATGCCTGAAAAACTGGAACATATATTATGAAATGTCTCAGTATAAGTCTATAAATTTCACCGCAAGGATATGGAAAAGAGCCTCGCTGCTTGAGCCCAGTTTCTTTGGTGGCATATTGCTGGATGGAAAGAGCAGTGGCAGGGCTCTGAAGACAGCTGTGATATGCTCCACTGGTTTAATGAAATAAGCACAAGGTGGTACCATAAATAACTGTAACATAACATTACATAAATAATTACAAGACATTATTATATAAAATTAGCAAGTCAATGTATTGTGACTTCACCTCCATTCAAAGATTTAGGAGGCTTCATTGCCTTCTTCATGACGCCATAAAACTGGACCTTGGAATAGAAGGTTGCCCATCTGTTCTGGACCTCTTTTATATACTGGGAGTTGGTCGGTTGGAGTATACGCTGCAGCTCATCCAGCACCTGAAAAAAAAAAAAGAAAAATTACTGACAAAAAAATTATTGTCATACATTCTGATGACTAAAATCTAATAGACTAAATATCTATAATGTGCAAGATATGTGAAAATTATGCTAATTATTTCATGCTAAACTGAGTCCTTAGAAGAGCTGAAAATGTGAACTAAGTGGGACCAACATTACTTACGTGATCCAGTTCTCTGAAACAAGGGTAAGCCTTGAGAATCTTTGTTGCTCTGTCTTGCTCCTTTAAAGCCTCAGAGGTGATGAAGCGTCTTCGAGCCTCAAACTCCAGGTTCAGCAAATAAGTTACCGCAGCTTTGTTTGGCTCTTGTACATTTCTTGGAGGGTCTTGTAGTGTCTTGCTTGGATTTTCAGGCTGTCCGTGACGTCAACTGAACAAGATTGCAGGGACGTTATGGTTGAAAGGGGACATGATATTTCCAAACTAACAAATTATATTTACGTAACACAATACATACTTTCTTCATCACCGCTGTCCCAGTTCTGTGCTGGGGTGCTGGTTCCAGGTGAGCGATCTTCTGGGATGCCCATGGGACTAACAGGTGACCGTTCCAGAATAACGGTGGATGCACTGGAATCTCCATCGTAGTCAGTAGTTGAAATGTCCAAACTGACTTCTTGTCGTGGTTTCTTTGAAGAAGGACCTTTGTCCTTCCTTGGACTTCTGACATTTGAGAGTCTTTTCCTGAGCTTTATGGCAACATGCTCCTGCAAGGCATACATAGCAAACATTCAAAAAAAGATTATAGGGGCTCAAGTTTTCTTATACTGTAATTACAGCTTTTGGCAATGTCTAGCTCCATTTGAACTTTATGTCTGATTTAGCACTGTATAGAAATGAATTATCTAAATCTCAGTATTGACATAATACCAGCAACAAGCAAAAGTGACACAAATCTACTCAACCACTCACTGTCTGATGACCTGTCTTTTATCATGGGATAGTACTCCACCAATCGCTTTGCCATGGCATTCACCTCATGTCTGGCTGGGTATCTGGAATCCTCTGCGGCTCTCGCAATGGAGATCATATTAGTCATCGTGTTTCTTATCAGTCGGCAGAAGAGCTCATTGGATAATGTCACATTGTGCTCAGTCCCCAGCCGTTTCTGCTCAAAGTAGGAGCGTCGCACCTGCTCAAGCTCACTGTCTGTGTAGACTATGTATTCAGGGTTCGACATAGTCACAAATTTAGAAGTATTGGCCTCCTCTTTTGAAAGGTCACTGCCTCCAGTGAGGGGTGATTGCTGAATTTCAGCAGCAGTATCCACCTAAAACACATTTACACAAACATTTATTGAGTAACTTTGTCATAGTATGTGAGTTTAATAAACATGCATTATCATTTTGGGAACTAAAAAAAAAAAATCACTTTTTTATTTCATGTCCACTGTTGAAAGGGACTCAAAGAAGACATGTCTAAAACAATGACTGTGATATTGGAAAACGTTTTGTACTGTTAAACAGTACTGTGAAAGACTGACCTTTTCATCTTTATTTACAAGAAGCCATATAGCCCTGCGCCTCAAGAACTTTTCAGGACCAGGAAAGAGGTCTTTGATGTCATCTCGGGAAAGCGAGAGGAACAAGTCTTCTCCAATATTAGCAGCTGGAATATAGAAAAGTGACAGTCAGCGCCCAGAAACAGTGGTTATCATTGAATTCCTTCATAGTTGAACATAATAGGTAAGGATATTTTGCCAATATCCCTTGTACAATAAGTACCGTTTGGACTTTTTACTAATTATTTCTACTTAAAGAGCAGGGAGTGATTTTGACAGCATTTATAAATGAGATATACCGAAACCATGCAAACTACAGAGTGAGAATAGAGCATTGCTAGTCAAAATGCATGCATATTTGATGTCAGTTTTGTAAAGCTTGATAGATTAGGGGGGTCAAGGTGGCATACAATGAACTCCGGCTCCTGCCTGGGCATGTTACATTTTCATTTACATTTAAAGCCCTTGTTATTAAAAAAAAAAAAAAAAAATACTTGTCTCAAATCTTAATTAGGCTAAACCTACTTCTAGATGGAAATCATGCAACACCAGCCTGTTTTTTTTTTTTAATGTAGTTTATAAACGGCCGTTTATAAATGTAGTTTATAAACGGCCGTTTATAAATGTAGTTTATAAACGTTTATAAAAAGCCCCGAATCCACAGGGGGGGCTAACGGCTCCTGCCTGGGCACGTGCAGTTACATTATCAGCATTTATAGCTATATATAAAAATACTGGTCTCAAAGTTTAATTACGCTAAACCCATTTCTAGATGGAAATCATGCAATGCCATTTTTTTAAACGTAGTTTAGCTTAGCCGCTAAACTTTAGCCCATTAGCCGCAAATCCAGAGGGGGGGCGTAACGGCTCCATGCAGTTACATTATCAGCATTTATAGCCCTAAATATATATATATATATAAAATACTGGTCTCAAAGTTTAATAACGCTAAGTCCATTTCTAGATGGAAATCATGCAATGCCATTTTTTTAAACGTAGTTTAGCTTAGCCGCCTAAACTTTAGCCCATTAGCCGCCATTCCACAACTCGATAAGCTAGGTTGACTAGCTACATTAATTATAACACCAGCACAAAATAAAAGTAACCCTTGTAGCCTACCTTTGAGTGTTGAAATTGCAACCTCGTCCAGTTTGTCCATATTTTTTATTTCAATATCTTTAATCGACAATGAATTCAGAGCTGCTGCAGCCTGCAGGTGACCTCCGGAGTAGCTGTGCGATTTAAATTAACGGACGCCAAGTGCGGAGAGAGAGAAAAGAGAACCGGGAAAATGTGGATTGTACCATCTTCCAAGAGGGAGCGGGGGTGAACGCTAAGGCTAAATACGTTTATTTAGCATTTATACCAACTATAATTATCTAAATAAGTTAACTTGTTTTCATTAAAATCAAGCCACATTTACAGGATAATTGATAAATGGCAAGTCGTTTCTGTCGTTATGACACACGGAATTATGGTACGTACCTTTATCGCGTGATCAGGTCATCTTCGGTTCAGAGGCAAAGGCGGTCGGACTCGGCAGCTAGCTATTGCAAGCTAAACACGGGAAAATGATTTGGCGCTGTGTTATTTGTTTTGTGTTTGTGGCTCTCACTCTCAAGTCTTTATTGAGTCATATCAACACTGCTCACAGTCGCAGTCCAGATTTTCGCGTTGTTTGTGGAATTGATGGATGCGCCAAAGAGTATCGAGTCTACAACTCACTATGGTACCACATTCGAAGAAACCACCACGAACACCTGGAAAGTGGCAGCAGCAACTCGCAGAGAGAGGGGACAACAGCGACCTCAAGCCGGGAAGCTTCACCAGCAGTGGAGCGAAACGTGTGGGCATACAGGCCAGCTGATGTGACGGGGGAAAACAGAGAGCATCCAACGGACGAAGCAGTGGTGGAAAACAGGGTGCAAGATGCAGTGACTGTTGTGTCATGTCCTGATGTAGACTCTTCTGCATGTCAATCAGAGGTAAGTTTGTTGTTTCCTTCAGTACACAACTACAACCAGCTAAGTCATATAATCATTCTTATGTCTCACCATTCCAAAATAAATCTCAACTGAATTGTCATAGAATGCTATTTTTTAATGACAGCATATCAGTGTGTGACAACAGTGTGTTTTATTATACGTTTAATTGTATTTATCTTTTTTTTTTTTAAGGATGACATGAGGTGTAACACTTTGAGAAGACAAGCTACTGCTATTATGTTGACTGCAAGAGAAAAACACCATCTTTCACAGGTTTGTCTGCATACAACTACAATTTTACATTTATTACATGTGTGGCTGTGTTGATTATCTGTATGTCAAGTCCAAACTTGAAAATTAGATCTGAAGTGGTAATGTTGAGTGCTCTTGTTGTGAACTGTATGTGTAGGTCAACCTCTCACTCACTGAATTTTGCACATCTGGTCTGGTGCCTGCAGTTTAAAATATTGTGTGATGAAAAAAAAAAGTCAGTTCACAGTTAACTTCTTAAAGCGGCACTATGCAGCTTTTTCATAGTCATGAAAGTAGTCATGGGTGAGTAGCCGGGGGAGGCAATCGCTCTTTGTTTACATCTGCAAGTCTCGCGCGAACGAGAAGAACGTTCGCGCTGTAGGTAAAGCAGTTCGTTCTTCTCGTTCGAGCGAGAGATGTAAACAAAGAGCGATCGGGGGAGGCGATCGCTCCCATAGACATATATACATAGACACCGCATCGAATGCTGGCGCCCGCTAGAGTGATGTGCCTGCAGGGCGGCCATCTTGGATCAGTCAAAGTCGCTCCTACAGTGCATCCACAGACATTATGAAGGAAGTGTTTCTACACAATAAATCGATTATATATTGCTCATTTGTCAATATGTCGATATTTTCGCGGGGTATATATATATATATACATACACACACACATATATATATTATTATTGCTATTTTTATTTTCGCTATTATTGTCATTATTTTATTAAGCAAGGATTAAAAACAGCAGTACCAGATTTTAATAAGTCGAGTTTTAAGACAACCGACATCCTTGAAAATAAGGTTTGTAAGATCCTTTATTCGCTAATCTTCTGTCAGAAGCTCGTCTGCTAAGTAGAATTTTTATTTAAGTGTTAAAACCATCCAAGCACCCTGGAACATAGCTACATGTGTGACGCTTTTAACAAAACAAAAAGTTTGAAAATCAGTCCGAAATTCAGCGAATAATCCTACTTTGAGATCGAGGAGCAGCTCTGTTGTTTGTAGGTTGAAGCGCCTCTAAATCCGCTTGCGTTGACTGTTCCAAGATGGCGGCGCTTTAGGCACACCTCCGCACAGTCGATGCGGCGTCTATGTATATATGTCTATGATCGCTCCTCTCTTCGAAAGGCTGAAAAAGGGCTAGAGACCCCGATCGGGAGGAAATAACACCATTTTCGATAAAAACTGGTCAGTCAAACAAACACTTGATTTCTAAGCGATTTCATGACTACTTTCATGACTATGAAAAAGTTTTTAAAGGTCTCATGTCGTCGTTTTTATTTTTATTTTGCAGTGATCTGTAGTCTGAATTGATGCCCTAAGAGCCGGTTTTAGAGAAAAAAATGCTTTGCTGGGTCTGTTTTATGCTGTTTAGTTTGCTGCTGGAGGTGGGAGGGGACGAACGACAGGATTTCTGTGACGCTGTGTGACGCTGCCCCAGTTCGTCACTGGGGATTCCGGCTTCAGTTTAGATTGAGACGAGCAGCTAGTCGGGTATCAAGGCTCTTCTGTGGCACAACATGTCTTCTGAGATACAGCCTTGTTTTTGATCCTGAATCCGAGGAAGAAGAAGAGGAAGCACAAGAACCGCTTCCCGATCGTCTGACTATGAACGTTTCAGAATGGTAATGGTTTCATGTCAACTCAAATGTTATTCTAAAAGCGGTGGACGTTTGTGGCGTCATCATGCTGTAAGTTATAATAAAGAGTTGGAAACGTTCTGAAACAGACTTTTTTCTTTACACTGTCGACAGTCTTTGCAACCTTCCAGGTAGATATTTTACTTCACAACAAAGGGTTAGCACCCTGCTAACGCAATGTAGCTACTGACGTTGCTTGATAATCCTGTGCTAGTTACGGCTTGAATTCCTGCTACTTACCGCCCGTGAGCTAGCGCGCGATCGTCGCGATGGCACAGATCCAGGTTTTAAAATCAGCTTTGACACAAAACTGCTGCTGTATGCACCGAAGTTGGAAAAGTCAGCATTATTGAAATGGTTGGAACACGCGCCGTGAAAAAAAAGGCCCTACAGGAACCGAACTCACAACCCCTGTATTGCGAGACGACTGCGCTAACCATCAGGCCATCGGGCTACTATGTTGACTGCTGCGCCCCCCGTTCAGGTACAGGTGGTGTTCCATAAATAAAATCCAACCATTTCTTCTTCAGGTCTTCTTTCTGAGGCAATGCATGTAGTGTCAATGTTTTATTGCCACACATAAAACAAGAACGAAGTTGTTCCGCCGCCATAGCAAGTCTCTACTCACTATGTCTATGTTCGCTGAGCTGCAGAAATGAGCTCTGCTTCGTCCTGACAGCCGGTGGGCGGGAGCAAGGGAGCTCAGCTGGGCGCGAGGCGTGGCCATTGGCGTTGTGATATCATCCAGATGGGGTTCCCCCATCCGCTCGTTTTTCTCTGTGATTTCTTTCATTGCCTAAATAATGGTAATGGAGGTCAAGAGACACTTTCACGCACAGCATGCATATGCAACTCGTAGAGACCGATAGTATTTCAACAAAAACAAGTATTCTCAGTTTTTCACGGAAGGAGCCCTTTAAGTCTCCCTTAGCTGCAACTTAACTTGTATCTATCCATGAGATTTAATATTTAATAATGCCTTGCTCTCTGCTATCTAGTAATGATAACTTCATATTTTTAATTTACTTTTTATGTGTTATAAATTAATTGAAAAGCATCATTGTGTTAATGTTACTCTTAATAATATTCATATTCTTTAAAGAGATTGTATGCTAATAATTGTTTGGATTTAATTTTCTCTTCTTTTCTGCCTGTTTTTCAGAGAGGTGTGAATGATGTCTTGGCATCAATGCAGCAATATCAAGCTCTGTTGGTGACTAATCTGAGGAGTCAGCTACAAACTGTATTCCAACAACATCAAGGAAGTGAACTTGAAAAGGAAGCGATGGCAGTATTTGACCAGATTGAGGACCCATTTTCCTCTGTTGCAACAACATACAGGCAGGACAAAGTGATAAAGGAAAATTTTAATTTTGTGGAGTCAGAGGAGGTTTCTGTTGGGTATACGGCCTGCTTTCAGAAAAAAGGGACAGAAAGGGTCCTTTCCACAATAACCAAATGTTTTCATTATGTACCTCTGATTAAAAGTTTAGAACAGTTATTGTCCCATCCAAAAGTTTTAGAAATGATAGATCAGCCGCAAAAATACAGAAGTGGCTATCTGTATGACATCATAGATGGAGAGCTCATGAAATCACACCCTTTATTTTCAGCCCGGCCCTCTGCTTTACAGATAATCATTTACTCTGATGAAATTGAAATCTGCAACCCACTGGGTTCTCATGCTTCCAAGAATAAGTTGCTAATGTTTTACTATACATTAGGAAACATTAATCCAAAATATAGATCAAAACTTGCTGCAATCCGTCTACTTGCTAATGCAAAGAAGAGTGAGTTGTCTGAATGTGGAGTGGATGGAATTTTGGGCAGGTTGTATGAGGACCTGGAAATGCTATATAATGGTGTTAATATTCAAACTGCGAATGGTGAACGTCAAATATTTGGAGCATTAGTTTCGATATGTGGAGACACCTTAGCACAACATGAGCTTTGTGGATTTAAAGAGGGTGTTGGTTTCGCCTATAGTAAGTGCCGGCAGTGTGAATGTTCGTTTGAGGACATGCAATTGTATTTTGACGAAGACAACTTTGAGCTTAGGACACTAGAAAGACATGTTCGACAGTGTAATGACATTGAGAGGGCAAATAATGACTATCTTACAAACAGTTTAAAGACTACATTTGGCATTAACAGAAGGAGCAAGCTAGTACAATTTCCAGCCTTTAACCTGATTGAACAAACACCTCAGGATATGATGCATATAATTCTTGAAGGCATTGCTCCATTAGAAATCAAATCTGTGTTAAAACAGTTAGTTCTTTTAGGTCAACTAGACTTGCATGTCGTCAATAGTGCAATAACTGGATTTCCCTACTCTCCACTTGATGTCAGAGATAAACCAAGCCCTATAGCTTACAGCACATTAGCTTCAAGTGATAGTAAATTGAAGCAATCCTCAGGCCAAATGATTGTTCTACTAAAAATATTGCCATTTCTTATTGATACAGCTAAAGATACTGAATACTACAAAATAATTCTTGAACTCATAGAAATTGTTAAAATTTTGTTTGCTCCTGTCATAGGTTTACAGACAATTGACGAGTTAAAAAGACTAATTGAAAAGCATTTAAAACATGTGAAAAGTGTTTTCCCTGATAACAACATTACCCCAAAACAACATTATTTGATTCATGCTCCATCCCAGATAAAACTCCTGGGACCAATGGTTCGTCACATGTGCATGAGATTTGAATCAAAGCATTGTTTTTTCAAACAGTGGGCATCAAAACTAAATTTTAGAAACGTTTGCAAGTCTTTAATAAGGCATAATCAAATGTATGAATGTTCTCAAAATATAAGTAATTCTGAACACCCAATTTTTTCTAACGAGTGTGCATTGGGACCAACTTCAGAGGTACGCAACATGTCGTATTTGAAAGAAAAAAACAGGGCTTTCCTTGGGAATGATGACATAAACAATGCAGTGTCTGTGAAATGGATTAATCTAAATGGTAATAAATATATAAGGGAGAAAACATTACTTGTAACTGCTGTTGATTCCAATGATTTGCCTGAGTTCGGACTTGTGAGGAATATCTATGTAATTAACTCTTCGATATATTGTTTTGAGTTGCAGCAGCATACTACTGTTAGCTATGATAGAAATTACATGGCATATACAATCGAGATTCCAAACATGGCACAAGCAACTGAACTCATAACATCTGATAATCTGGTAGATTTCACTCCATATTACAGTTTTACTCACAAGGATGTGACATATGTCCCTACAAAATATTATCTGGGAGATGTGTTGGGGCTACACAAAGCCTCGTCTGATAGACTGTAAAAGGCACACTTAGTGTGTTTGCCTCTCATACTGTAGACAAACTGCTTCTTGACTTTTGCTGTTGTTGTTTCATGATTCTTTTCTTCTTCTTCTTCTTCAATTGAACCATCAGTCAGTCAAATGCTGATGCTGCATAAGAATGCTCTTTTCTACATTGTGATGCAGGATGCAACTGAGTCAAGGGTCATTTCATTTTGGCTGTTTTTGGTCATTTTGTCTTGTTCGTGGGCCATGCAGTTTTCATCCAGCATGGTTATTTGTATTATGGTGTAGGTTGTGGGTTGTATCTATTCTGCTGTCATGTTAATTGGTTAGATATGAAGCAGCAGGTTCTGTCCTTAAATGAAAATAATAATAATAATAATAATAATAATAAAAACCTTTAATTGTCCTTGTTTCATGGCATTCTTAAATTGAGACGTTGTTCAAATGGTCTTACTCTTAAAATAAGGCAAAAAATCTTGTTGCCCCACTGGGTTTTATCAGAAAACTTTTTTGTACTCTGTTTCTAGTTCATTCTAGCTCAAAATTAGCTGGAATATCTTATCAAGAAAAAGTAAGGCATACTTTCTTAAAATAACATGTTTTTTCTAATGCAAAACATGCTTGACAAGATTAATATTCTTTTTGGACAAAAAATAAGACTTATTTTCTTGTTACAAGGCTTTTTTTACTTTCTTGAAATTCCTTTTTTGCAGTGTTGAGCATCTGCAGGATTGTGCGATTAAAACACTCCACTTGCCCATTCCCTTGGGGGTGGTACGTTGCCGTCCTTGAACCTAAAACACGGCAGTTCCTCTTCAACTGTGCAAAAAGTTGGTTTTCAAACTCACCGCCTTGATCATGTTGAATCCGGGCTGGAACTCCAAACTCTAAAACATAGTCATTAAAAATCTTGTCCGCCACTGTTTATTGCAGATTTTGAGCAGAGGGGATAAGCTTGGGCAAAGCGGGTAAAATGATCAACAATGACCAATATGTACTGCTGCCCGCCTGAACACTTATCTAGGTGAAGAAAGTCAATTGACAATAGTTTAAAAGTGTGTGCAGTGACAATATTGACACGTTGGGGCTCTTCTGGGGGGTGTCTTTTTTTCAGGCAGGTGCATGTCCTGTTGACATAATGTTCAATTTCTTTTTGCATATAAAGCCAGAACAATCTCTCTCTGATTAGTGACGTCGTTCGATCGATACCCTGATGGCCCATCTCATCATGCAACTGCTTCATAACTGTGGCCTTATATTGCTCAGGTAAAACCAGCTAAGGGTGATTTGCTGTCTTACGATAGAGGACGCCATTCTCGCCTAAATGCAGTTTCTCCCAGCTACGTATAAGGCACTTACTCTGATCACTCAGGGCTCTTAGTTCACGTGCTAATGGTTTTATGTCTTTAAGTTTGAACAGAATCACTGGGCTAATGTGCTGGTCATTCCGCTGCGCTTGCCGGATATCAGCCGTTGAGAGTGATTTGAAACTGTCTTCACAGTCAGTGGTGCACAACAAGGGCAACGTGATCCTTGTGCAGGCCCAGGGCGGAGAGTCTTGCGTCTGAATGGCTTGAGTTGCTGCTGCCACACATTCAGATGAGAGCTCTTCTGTACATTGACTCATTGTTTCTATGTCCACAGGCATTCTGGACAAACTGTCTGCATCCAAATTCTCTCTTCCTGGACGGTAGCGAATGGTATCGAAAGTGAAAGTCTGCAAGTTTCGGTACCCACCTGTGTACAGTGGCGTTGAGCACATATGCACTTATTTAGTTTGTACTTATCTTATTTCAACTTGCTGCTAAACTGCAAGGTGCGTATTGTAGGACCTGATAGGAAGTGCTCCATGTGAGTCCTCTATGTCTGCTTTGTCTGCTCAGCGTCACAGGAAGGGAGCGGGACATAAAACATTTTTATACTTGGTTCAATATGAGATATGGTGTGTTTTACAACCTCAAACCCTCCTAGGGTAATTAAAACCCAGAACTTCAGGATGAAGGACCCTTTTATCCTAAATCAACGTCAAATCTGACCGCAATTGAACTGGAGGATCGGTCTCTGTTTTGGAGACAGAGGGACTTTCAGTGATAAGGACTAAACAACAGGATTTTGTTTGGAAGTTTGAAAAACAGTTAAAGTTCGATGTTTCATCGCGACTGGCTGTTCAAAGACATCCTTGCAAATGATCCCAGCTTCCTGGGCCGGAAACAGAGGGGGTAAGTAACCCAACGAGGCTTGAAGGGGGACATACCTGTAGCGGTGCAGGCCAAGGAGTTGTGGGAGTATTCGACCCAGGAAAGCTGCGATGACCACAACGAGGGATTGCGGGCACAGATGCAGCGAAGAGCAGTCTCCAGGTCCTGATTAGCCCTCTCAGTTTGTCCGTTAGACTGGGGATGAAACCCCGACGATAAACTGACCTTTGCTCCCAAGGCCTAGCAGAAGGCCTTTCATACACGGGAGGTGAATTGGGGACCACAGTCTGAAAAGATATCCGCTGGAATTCCGTGGAGGCGAAAGACATGGTCCACCAGGATCTGTGCCGTCTCCATGGCGGACGGCATCTTAGGAAGCGGAACAAAGTGAACCATCTTTGAAAAACGGTCTACAATGGTGACAATAGTGTTGTTACCTTGAGATACAGGAAATCCAGTAACAAAATCCAGGAACAGGGGTCCACCGACCCTGGTGGTCGAGGTTAGTACGTTGAGCCTGTCTGACGATAGATTCGATCTCCCAGGTTAATGCTGCCATCACACAAGATGGGGGAACGATATTATCCACAACGGACTCTTCCTCCTCGGCTGGTCCAATCTGCCGAGAAAGGGCATCTGGCTTGATGTTGTTACTGCCAGGAATGTAAGTCAACGTAAAACAAAAACGCCCAAAAAACAAAGCCCAACGGGCTTGACGGGAATTAACTCTCTTGGCGGTCTGAATATAGGTCAAATTTTTGTGGTCAGTCTAGACCACGAATGGAACTTCTGCCCCCTCCAACCAATGTCGCCACTTATCTAACGCTAGCTTAACTGCTAGTAACTCCCGGTTCCCAACGTCGTAGTTCCTCTCTGCGGGCGACAGCTTCTTGGAAAAGAATGCACATGGGTGAACCTTATTATCAGAAACTGCCCGGTGGGAAAGAACCGCCCCTACTCCAAGATCCGAAGCATCTACCTCGACAATGAACTGAAGGGCAGTATCAGGTTGGACTAGCACGGGCGCAGAAGAGAAACGCTTCTTGAGAGTCAGAAAGCCGTTGTTGGCGGCAGGAGACCAGTCAAAAGGAGTAGAGGGGGTTATCAACCTAGTCATTGGTGAAACTACCTGGCTGTAGTTACGGATGAACCGACGGTAGAAGTTAGCGAAACCCAAAAATCGCTGTAGTTGCTTCCTTGAGGCAGGCGTCGGCCATTCAGTCACAGCAGTGACCTTTGCAGGATCAGCCCTAACCTGTCCACTCTCTACGATATACCCCAAAAATGTTATGGAGGAGACGTGGAACTCACATTTCTCGGCTTTGACAAAGAGACGATTCTCCTGGAGACGCTGAAGAACCTGACGAATGTGCACCACACACTCGTTCAAGTCCTTGGAAAAAATTAGGATGTTGTCCAGATACACGAAGACAGAGCGATTAAGCATATCGCGAAGTACGTCATTAACTAGGGCCTGAAAAACGGCTGGCGCGTTAGTTAACCCAAATGGCATGACCAGATACTCAAAGTGTCCGAGTGGAATGTTAAAGGCTGTCTTCCACTCGTCCCCCTCCCTCACCCTCACAAGATGATATGCGTTGCGGAGGTCTAGCTTGGAAAAAGATGGTTGCTCCATGCAACAGCTCGAACGCGGAATTGATCAACGGGAGGGGGTACTTGTTTTTGACCGTGATATTGTTGAGACCACAGTAGTCAATGCAGGGGCGTAGCAATTTATCTTTCTTGGCCACAAAGAAAAAAACAGCTCCCAGTGGAGAAGAAGAGGGGCGAATGATCCCAGACTTAAGCGTTTCATTAATGTATGTTTCCATAGACTCCCGTTTTGGACCTGACAGGTTATAGAGATAGACTAGTGGGAAACGTTGACCCCGGCAACAACTCAATGGGACAATCGTAAGGATGGTGAGGGGGTAAGGATAACGCCTTAGCCTTGCTAAATACCTCTGCGATATCGTGATACACAGGAGGCACGGAAGACAAGTCAGGAGGATCAGGTAGAGAGGAACTGGGGGTACTAGGACATCTAGGAGGAGCTGAGCGAAGACAAGAAGAATGGCAATTGCTAATCCAACTCACAACCCGGTTATTGACTGGTTCACGGGTAGGGTTGTGAGTTGGAGTAGCAATTGCCATTCTTCTTGTCTGTGATAAGCCAGAGGAGACCAAGAACTACGGGAGCATTAGTGGAAGGCATAACGTGAAAGGCAATAGACTCCTAGTGGTTACCAGCAAGAGACATGGTTAAAGGCAACGTCTCCGCGGAGATCTGAGCGAGTTCGCTCCCACTGAGACTATTAACCATTAATGGAGTCTATAGCTGGTTCACCGGAATAGCATTAGCTTTAACAAATTCAGAGTCAATAATATGTCAGCCCCAGAGTCAATTAATGTATGAAGGGAAAATTCCCTGCCCTCACAACTCAAAATTATGTCCAGGTTAATACGTTGACGGGGACTATTAGGAACAACCGAACGACTCACCAGGACCCCGTCTGTGACTGGTGAGTCTGACAGTTTAACCGTCTGCCACAGTTGGCTATCTGATGATTGGGAGCTCCACAGTTAATACATAATCGGTCTCTAAATCGCCGCTCAAGTTCAGCGGGAGTCAAGTGGCTACGACCTAGCTGCATGGGTTCCTCCTGGTCTGGAGCGGGAGACAGGGAAACCCGGTTGCTCACAGGTACAAAGGAAGTATGCTCGGGGAAACTGGTAAGAGGACCTGGAGTTACTGGGAAAACTGGTCTCTCATGGCGCCTCTCACATAGACGGTTGTCTATTTTTATAGCGAGGCTAATAACCTCCTGGAGGTTAGCAGTCTCAGACCTGCCCACTAAACTGTCCATAACCTCCTCATTAAGCCCCTTAAAGAAAATACTCTGAAGAGCCCGATCATCCCATCCTAATTCTGCCGCTAAAGAGCGAAACTCAACGGAGTAATCAGCAGCACAAGCGGAACCCTGGCGTAGATCCAGCAACCGATTGCTGGAATCGCAATTAGAAACAGGATGATCGAAAACCGACATAATCTCACTGGAGAACTGTTGGAAAGTAGCCTGCCGGGTCAGGGGGTTATTCCAAAACGCAGCTCCCCAGACCAGAGCCCTACCGGACAACAAACGTAGCACATAGGCTATCTTGGTGCTAACGTTAGAGCATGTGAAAGGCTGCTGACCGGAAACCAGAGAGCATTGAAACAAAAAAATCCTACATTCACCCAATGTACCACAATAACGCTCTGGAGCAGGAACGTAGGGCTCACGAGGGAGGAGAGTACTCATGGTAGTAGCGGGTGACTCAGCAATCACAGGAGCAGCAACCTGTCTTGTCTCCAAACGAGCTACGCAGGCAGTCAGCTGACTGAGGCTCTCCAGGATTCCTTGCAGCGTCTGTGAATGTTTACTGAGCAGTACTCCCTGGGAAGTAACCGCGTGACGAACGAAAAACCCGGGGGACCGATTTCCATGTCCGCGGGGTCCATGTTATGGCCGGACCGTTCTGTCATGAACGGTACAGAGATAACACACAAAAGAGAGGATCCAATGCAGACACGGAAAGGGAATGTAGGAATTTTACACACAATACTTTAGGCAAATCAGAAGGACCTCACAGAGTATATATTGCGTAATTCAAATTCTACAGGAGGCTTTCTGGAGTCAGCAGAGTGGGTGGTCGTTTAGTGCGGCAGCAGGCATTTATAAGCAGGAGGACATCGGAATGATACAGACGTCTGGAGAAATGTTCTATTCTCTATCTAGAGTAACTGTGTGCAACACAGTACCCGTGATCAGAGGCAAGAAGTTTCTGATCTCTATTCTATCTGCTCCAGCATATAAACTTGTTACAAAGGCATGGTTATGTGTCCGCTTGTGCAGGCATATATGTGTATTTCAGAAGCAGCCGCTGCTCCAGCCTCCATCTTCCTTCCTGCATGTCGGAGTATCATCTGTTTGGCATGGCTCCTTCTTTATCTGTGAAAAAAGCACAGCACGGACAGCAAATCTCTAATCTCAACTAGTTCATTGTCATGTGACCTTGACTGACTGCCAGAAGTTTGTGTGCTTTTGGAGAAAGCAGAAAACCTTGAGCCCGGTCAAATAATAGCAGGGGCACATACTATCACATTCTTAAATGATTATACTTATTGCGTCTTATTATCACACTCTCATTAATCATTACTAATACACACGCTAACACATGATTACTATACTTCACTCATTGATCATTAAATCTTCAGGAATAAAAGTACAAACAAATATTTAATACAATAACAAACAAAACACAAAACACTACAGGGGAAAAACAGGCAATACTAATGACGAGACGGTCGAGGGAAATACAGGAACGAGGAGACGACCGAGAATCAGGGAGACGGACGAGGAAACAGGAACACGGGAAACTACGGAGAAACAGAAACAAACAAGATTAGAAAATACTTAGCGACGGGGAGCGTGATAACCACAATGAGAAAAGGAATGCCAATCCGGGGGGAATAGTTTAGCAATGAAGGAATACAATGGTCCGGCGCTGCATGCCTGTCAGCTCAGGGTATAAGTAGTGGTTCAGGTGATCAGCGTAACAGGCTGCAGCTTGGGGGAAACACCAAGGTGTCAGAAACAAGAGGAAAGAACACATGCAGGGAAACACAGACAGAGGGAGAAAAACTCACACAAAAGGAAGAGAGGAGGATACTGACAGAACAAAGTCTTGACAGCTTAGCTCGTTCTATCTATTACCTTGTGACCTGTTCTGTCTGGATGGGGTGTGTCCTCCTCTAAAAGGCTGAGCACTGGACAGGACTGACGGTGAAACCTGTGAACAGTGGAGCGAAGCTCCTTCCTCAACCTCGCCACAAATTCAGCTGAGAAGTTGGGGCCTAACATCCAACAGCCGGCGTGTCCTCTCACTGCTGGTGCCTACTGAACTCTGCGGAGGATCTCTTCAATAATCTCCGGTGAGTTTCTTTTGGTTGGGGTTCTAGAAGACGAAGGTTGGAGTCCCTCCTCTGCAAGTGGTCCGAGGCTACTTGTTGTTGACGTACAGTGGGGTTCTAGAAGACGAGGGTTCAAGTCCCTCCTCTGCAAGTGGTTTGAGTCGACTTGTTGTTGACGTACAGTGGGAGTCTGTGCAAGGGCCGGCCAGCAATTTGATCAGCTGCTCTCTTTTCAGTTTGAGTCTGATTAGTAGTAATGGTTTGTGAAAACGTTGTCTCACAGTTCGAGTCTGTTTGAGGTAAATTACAGCAACGTTTTTGGTTATCTCATGAGCAAAGTAAGATAGGACTCCGGACAGTATGTTAGAGCGTTTGTTGTAAGTCTATGTGTGTATTGTTCCCATCTGCCTCTCTTTTTTCTCTTTCCCCTCTACATCATCTGTGAGTGTGTGTGTTGACAGCTGTAGAAAGAGAGTTGTGAGTAAAGGCTTTGTTTTAGTCCAAGGTCACATCAACAGCCTTTCCCTTCCTTCGCTTTGAGGGTACAGATAGCATAAGATAATATAGGGAGAAATTATTTTTAACAGCAATAAATAACTAGAAACAAAATAAATAGTAAGAGGAACAATAAATAACATAATTGATACGCCAGTGCGACTCTAGATTCCTTGGAGCAACAAGTGGTTACCTTTCTACAGTCCAAAGGGATACAGCTGGATTGCCAAAACATCGAGGCCTGCCATTCACTGTCAATGAAAAGCGCCAGTGATAGGCCCATCGTAATAATGAAATTGATGAGTAGAAAACATAAGGTAATACTGCTGAAACAAGGAAGGAAGTTAAAGGGAACCGATGTCTACATAAACGAGCACTTGGCCAAACAAAATGACGAGATAGCCAGAAAAGCACGCCTCCTAAGGAAACAAAGTAAAATACAAAACACTTGGACTTCCAACTGCAAAGTTAACATTAAATTGAATGGGACCCCGGAGGAAGCCAAAGTCATCTGTGTCAAGCATATCAGTGATCTGGACAAATTCCAATGAGGGTGAATGGGATTACCGTCAGGGGAATAAGGACCACCTGGGTGAATCCGTACCGGACTGAGGTAAGAAACAAAATTAACAATCAAATTACAAATCAACTATGACCAACACTAGGACTTGCTCTGCATCCGGGGAGGACATCAGTCAAATAACACAGATGATAGGTTCAGAGGAATATCAGAAATTGGAACTGGGAGTTTTTGAATATACTGACTACAGCATGGGCATGGAACAGGATATAGACCCAGACAACAACTTTCTTTCATCTACAAATAACAACTGCAACTATAACACAGATGAACAATACAACCAGAGCATAAACTCTAAGGGGGAATTCTCTCTCATTCACTTCAACAGCAGAAGCTTATATGCTAACTTCAATTACATCAAGGACTACTTTCATACATTTTCACAGCCATTTAGTATTATAGCTATATCTGAAACATGGATGAACTGGATGGCTATGAATTCAAGTACAATAATAGACTTAACAAAAGTGGTGGAGGAGTTGCTCTGTACATTCATAAATCTCTTGACTTTAGGGTTATAGAGGGGATGACAACAGCTGTGGATCATTTATTTGAATGTTTGACAATTGAAGTCTGTATGGAGAAGACTAAGAATATTATTGTTAGTTGTATTTATAGAGCACCTGGGTCATGCATTAGTACATTCGGTTTATGGATGGAATTTTTATTTTCAAAAATCATTAATAAAACTATATTTGTTTGCGGGGATTTTAACATTGATATGTTGAACCCCAAAAATCAAAATGCTACAGATGATTTTGTAAATGCAATATATGGTATGAGCCTGTTCCCACGAATCACTGGACCAACCAGAATTACAACCCATTGTGCCACTCTAATCGATAATATTTTCACCAATGACATTGACAATAATACAATAAGCGGTATATTGATTAATGACATCAGCGACCACTTGCCAGTGTTCACAGTCTATGAAATCAATATAAGGGAAAATTTAAACAAACAAATACATTATAGAAGAGTAAGGACAGAGGATTCAATAATCACTCTTAGAAATGAATTATTGGAGTATAACTGGAATGCAATTTATGGAGAAATTGATGTTAACAGGGCTTATGACGAATTCCTAAGAATTTTCTCTTCATTATATGAATCACACTGTCCAGTAAGAAAATGTAACAGAAGAACTTCATATGATCATTGTCCATGGATAATAAAAGGGCTGCAAAATGCTTGAAAAAAGAAAAATAAACTTTACAATGATTCCATAAAACTGAAAACCAAAGAAGCTGAATGCAAGTACAAAAAATATAAAAATAAATTAACTAATATTTTAAGACAAAGCAAAAAAGATTATTATAAAAGAAGATTAGATGAAAACAAAGATAACATTAAAGGAATATGGAAGGTACTAAATAATATTATAAGAAATGGGTCTAGACATAATAATCTGCCTAACTATTTCATTGATAAGGGTGTTAAAAACCATGACATGGCTAATGTGGCTAACAGTTTTAATGAATTCTTTGTAAATGTAGGACCAGACCTTGCAAAGAAAATCAGTGAAGCAGGAAAACATGACGAACATAGGTTTGAGAGAAATCCCTGTTCATTGTTTCTTAAAGCAGTGACTGAAAATGAAATTATCAATATAGTAAATGCATGCACAAACAAACAAACACTCAACTGACTTTAATGATGTCAATATGACCTTGGTAAAAAAAAGTAATTCAGGGTATTTCCAAACCATTAACCTACATATCTAACTTATCATTTCAAACTGGTTCATTCCCAAACAATATGAAAAATAGCTAAAGTAATACCTCTATATAAGACTGGAAACAAGCACCATTTCACAAATTATAGACCTGTGTCATTGCGGCCGCAGTTTTCCAAAATACTTGAAAAATTATTTAATAGCAGATTGGACACATTCTTAGAAAAACACAAAATACTTGCAGATAGTCAGTACGGATTTAGGACTAATAGATCAACATCATTGGCAATAATTGAGGCCATGGAAGAAATAACAAATGCAAAAGATCACAAGAAATTCGCTGTTGGCATATTCATTGATTCAAAAAAGGCATTCGACACAATCAATCACAACATACTGCTCAATAAATTGGAAAGATATGGTATAAGGGGAATAGTACTTCAGTGGGTGACAAGTTACTTAAGTGGGAGACAGCAAATTGTGAGCCTGGGTGACTGTGTTTCATCTTGTTTGGACATTGTTTGTGGGGTTCCTCAGGGGTCAGTGCTGGGTCCCAAATTTTTCAATGACATATGTTTCTAAGATATTGCACTTTGTATTGTTTGCAGATGACACAAATATATTTTGTTCAGAGGATGATTTACAAAAACTACAGGAGATCAATATAGAATTGAATAAACTTAAAGTCTGGTTTGACACAAATAGGTTATCACTCAACCTTGGTAAGACAAAAATGATGATGTTTGGAAATTGTAGAACAAATAAACAGGCAATATTAAAAATAAAGGGAACTGTAATTGAAAGAGTACATGAAATGAAATTCCTGGGGGTAACCATAGATGATAAAATGAGTTGGAAAGCACATATTAAACATGTCCAAACCAAAGTTTCAAGAAGCATCTGAAGAATTAATAATCACATGTTAGCGTGTGTATTAGTAATGATTAATAAGAATGTGATTAGTGTGATTATTAGGTATGATCATTTAAAAGTGTGATAGTGATTATTAGTCCAAGCTCAAACTTTTCTGCTTCCAGCAAAGCACGCAAACTTTTGACTCAAGCTTTTCTGCTCTTTCTGCACACAAACTTTCAGTCAAGGTCACAAAGACAATGAACTAGCCAGCTTGCACACATGCACCTGGCAAAACTAGTTGAGATTAGGGAAATTGCTGTACGTGCTGTGCTTCCTTCACAGATAAAGAAGAAGACTCCTGTGGACACAGAGGGTACCGCACTGGGAACCTCCTGGGACCGACTGAACTTCTCCACAAGAGCGCCCACCACTAAGAAAGGTAAGCAGTCACCTATTCTTTTTAAGAAGTAAAGACTGTGATTCGGCTTATAATCGAAATTGCTGGAGAAAGTCAGTATGTTTCCTAGAGGTTAATTTGATCCAAATTTAGCCGGTGGACTGACGATTTGAAAAAAGGCCTGGTAAACTGATTTTGGATCAGTATAAGAGTAAAAGGTAAAGGAGTGTTGGGATCTTAAATCCCGACAGGTCCTAGGCGCATAAATGGTGCTCAGTAAGACGTTCAGGGAACGCAGAAAGGCCGGAGGCTGTAGAGACCCTCGAATATACATTAGGCATTAAGGACTAAAAGGGGGTCACAGGGGGATAGCCCCTAGGTAAGCTTAGAAAGTCACCGACTTGTAGCTCTGGGAGCTAGGTTCTGGGAACCAAAGAATATTGTAGGTCTGGGACCTAAGGTTCTGGGAACCAAATTATAAGAAATACCTAAAAGTTCTGTTTATTTGTGGGATTGTTGTGTGGGAGGTTTCGAGGATAATAGAAAACACAAACAGATAAAAGTGTGAGTAGGTTTCTGTGATGGTGGATACACCCTTGTCTGGAACCGCTGATAGTGAAATACTGTCAGTAGAAGCTTGTTGCAGACATCACAGAAAAGCCGGACGATTAAACTCACCACTGGTCTTCTCTTATCTGGGGGTACATAAATAACGGGGCTGTGACACTCGGCTTTTGGTCATTAAAACTGGTGATTCATTGTCTCACTCCGCTCTATCACGGTAGAGTAGAAGCTTGAGTGAGGGGAGGATCACTGGGGACTAAATCCACTGACAGGATAACTAGTGTGTGTGAATAAAGAATAAATAAATACCTGTGAATAGTACTTTAACAGCTGAAATAACTATGGCAGGCCCTGTAGCGTCCCCGGCTGATTGATGGTCGGACTGTTTAACTGATGGTTCCCAAGTGTTTATTTTTGGGCAAAATAGATGATACCGTTGCTTCATAAAATCTTTTGACACCTTGAAGACTCTGAACACAACGTGAACACATCGTGAACACACCGTAAGAGCTATGGAATAAAACAAAAATAATATGTTACCATCTATGTAATATCATTTTCAACAATATCAAATAGTGTGTTTTTAACCTTTTACAGAAAATTAATTGTCATTTACAATCATGAAGTATCCCCTTTAACCTATTTTATCTTAATTACAAACTCAGAATAGAGTGCAATAAACATACATATATATAAACATATTTAACTGAAAAAATGATATTATAATTGTCAGTTTGCAGCTTTAACTTCCAAAGATTGTTAATGCACACAAAAATAATGCTGTATTTATTAAATACTAGCAAGCAGTGTAATTAAATAATTGTCTCCTTCAGAAAGACAGATGCTCTGAATCGCTCCAAAACAGCGTTACTGAGCTTAAAATAGACTTGTATAAAACGATGCAAAACAATACAAGGACATCCCGTTTTGACAAAGCATTAAACACCACATTAAAACAAAATGATGACAAACCTTGTGCCCTTATCAGCCAGGTGCTAAACAAACTTGTCGGTTTACATTTCCTTAAGTTTTTGCACTTTTGATGGACCCGTTTTCAATACACTTAACTTCCTGTAAAGTTGTTTTTTTTTCTCTTATCCGGTTACACTCTATCAAAATAAAAGCACAAGCCTAAAAACAGGATTCGGTAAAAATAAACACATTTTAAGAGATTTCTCATGAAAATGCAACTACACATTTTGGGAATATGATGTGCTATATTAAAGGTAATTTACAGGCCCAGGATTAGGTTGGGATAAATACCGGCAGCGAGTAGTAGGACAGGCCATTTCCGGAAGGCCTACTCACAGTCAGGATAAAAAGAAACATAAGACTAGATTGACAGATTTGAAGGAATATTTAAAGATGTGTAAATGTTGGGGTGAAGCGAGCCAGAGAATATGGTAAAAATACTTCAGTTAGAGGAGGACAAGGCACGTGAAGAAGTAGTGGGAAACAGAAATAATGGTCTGAGTAGGTTGTGGCATAAGAGAAAGAAGGAAGAGAAGGAATAGGAGAAAAGGGAGGAGCGAAGACCAGATTTGCATATGGCCGGAATGGCAGCTGAGGTAGACAGAAGAGAAGAGACAGTGGGAGGAGGAAAAACAGTAGGAGAAGGAGAGACAGCGTCAGAAAGGAGCGCAATATGAGGAAGGGAGGGTGCATGAGAGGGCACAACAGAAAAGAGGGGCTTTCGCGGAGCAACTACAGGAAGAGACAGTGGGAGCAACAGGGGGAGTAACAAGGCTGCCCTTCAATGAAAAAACCTACTACCATCCAAAAAGCCTACTAACATCCACAGATACCAAGCAGGAAAACCCAAACCTGAGACTGACTTAACTGACTCAGACCACTCTGACTATGACTGTAGAAGCCATAAAAGCGACAAACACGGGAGAAAGAGAGAGGGATTTAAAAACAAACACGTAAATCTAAAAAATCAGTATGATGAGTTATGGCTCAGAGGGGGAGGAAGAGGAAATACTATGGTCAGAATGCGGAAGCGGAGGACCAGGAACTAAGACTAGAGGAGACATGAAGGAAGAAAGGAAAAGAAGGGGTGCGGAAGTGAAGGACAGGAGTGATGGTGAGGATGAGGGAGTATACATGCAGGAATTAGTAGAAATGCAAGAATTAGTGGAAAAGAATCGAAGAGAATTAGAAGATGAGTTACGACTTCTGGCACAGTATGGAGCAGACGGACCAGTAGCGTTTAGAACACGTGGTAAAAGGTCTCACATGATGCCTCTAGTACACTCTAAAGGGACAGGACCACCGATATACAAACCATTTAGTTTAGCAGACAAGGAACACATGAATGCACAACTACCACCACTTAGTGACGGAGCTGGAATATGGTTACAGAAATTAGTCTAACCGTAGGCACAGAGCTCACCATGAATGAATGAATGAATTTTATTTTTGGTTATACATCAGATGTAAAATAAAAAGACATAATGTTTTGACAATTTCAACCAAAGAAAGGATTGGGCTGAAGCAACTTGCTTTTATTAGCCCACCCTAATATCCCAGTTCTAACTGTTTAAACACAACATATTTACTTATGATTAAACATATATTTGATTAAAAGTATATTTACTTATACCTAAATAAATTAAATCATTTACTTGCTTTATATACATTTAAACATATTATACATGTAAACACACATACACATACTCACAAAGCAAAAAGCAAAATCTGCAAAATCAAAATTCATATTTGCTTAAATAAGGTTTACTTTTTTCTCATTTCCATGTATTAAATAATCAAAATGAATAACATTTTCCTTTATTTATTTATTTATTTATTCTTCTCTTTTCCAATTATAACATTTATACATATGCATTAATTATTTCAAATTTCAAGGTCTTTTAAATATCGGTCGTGTTGTAATTACTTTCAGTTTATCATTAAGGTCATTACACATTTTTACACCAATAACGGACACGCATCTTTGTCTAATGTTAGTTCTTGTTTTTCTTGTTTCAAATCGAAGCAGTCCTCTTAAATTATAGCAATTGTTTCTTAATTTAAATAAAAATTGAATACCTGTAGGAAGATCTTTTTTTTACAGCTGTGAATAAGATTTCAAGTATTTTTAGCTTGACTATATCCGTAAATTTTAAAATATTAGATTTTATGAAACGCTCCTTAGTAGAGTCACGGTAGCCCACCATAGGTGATGTGAGAGGATTAAGATTCAAGATTCAAGAAGCTTTATTTATCCCGAGGGAAATTATGGTGCAACAGTTTCAATACAAAAATGGGAAAGGATCTGAGTGACAATAAGCTAACATAATCAAATAAAATAAAGCTAACATCAAATAAATCGAACAATAACTAAGTGTGACAGAGTGCAACAGACATTGTGGTTAAGCGTAGGTTTATACAATATACAACAATACGCACTGTGCAGTTTAGCAGCAGATTAAATAAGATAAGTACAAACTAAATAAGTGAGAAGGAGCGATAAGTGATAACAGTGTTAAAAATGTAACAGCATTTCCTAGCAATAATAAATAAAGCAAAAAAGGTTTTAGATTACAAATCCCTCCACACTCTGTACTGTTCCTTAGTCTCACCGTATTTGCAATACTGTGCTGAGATTTGGGGTAACAATTACAAGACCTCACTACAGCCACTAACCATTATTCAAAAAAGAGCCATACGTGTCATTCATAACGCCGACTACCGGGAACACACAAACTCATCATTCCTGCAATCACGCCTACTCAAATTTACAGATATGGTCAATTATCAAACAACTCAAATTATGTTTAAGGCTAAAGGTAATTTATTACCTACAAACATACAGAAATTATTCAGCATACGTATATGAAGGGAGTTACCATTTGAGAGGGACAATTAATTTAAATATTCCACTAGTGCGTACGATCAGGAAAGGTTTTTGTGTTTCAGTCAGCGGGGTGAGGCTTTGGAACAGATTTCATAAAGAAATAAAGGAATGTCCAAACATGAAACAGTTTAAACTGAGGTATAAGGATGTGATCTTTACAAGGTACAGGGATGAAGTTACTCAGGACCACTAAGTGGTATAATGGGCATATGGGTATGATGGGGTGTACTGTAAAGTATGTGGGTGGATGTTTTTTCTCTATAGCTTTCTTTGTGTATCTGAATCACGGATTCAATTTTTGGTAAACACACGTACAGCTATATGTCTCTTACTCTATTGTGCGTTGAGGATATCATATGCAAATATATATATAAATATATATATTTTTTTTTTTTTTTGCTTAGCACTCACCAAAGCGTTTTCTATTTTATTTTTTTATATAGGAGATCTGTTGGGCTAGGAAGCTCATTTCTATTTTTTTTGTAAGTTATAAAGAAGGATAAGGGGTGGGAGTTTATAAGTTTAACTTCTTCTCACCCTTTTCGAATATTTATTTCATGATGAATGCGATTACTGTTGTAGATATGTATGTGCATATATGTGTATGTACACATATGTCTGTATTATTTTTTTTGGGAGAAATATTCAAAATAAATGCAACAAAACAAAAAAAACAAGGATGTTCGTAGGGGTGTGAGTGTTGAAGGCTTTTGTGTTTGTGTGTGTGTGAAACGTGTTTTGCAGTCTAAATTCTTGGTAGACGACATTTTTGCCAGGAGTGGTTTGGAAGACCGCCAGACAGGAGGGGAGTGCAACAGTTAGCACCAGCTGAGAGGAGCTAACAGTTAGCTATAGGCCAAAGTAGCATAGCTACCAGAAAGGCTAAGCTAAGGGTTAGCATTTAAGATGTATCGCAGCTATCACCATGGCTTAGCTTAGCATAACTAGCATAGCTAAGGCTAAGCTAATTAGCATTGAGCCAAAAAAACAACAACTAGCATATCAAATTAGACTTTGGGTATTACCATAGACTAGCTTAGCATAACTAGGATAGCTAAGGCTAAGCTAATTAGCATTGAGCAAAAAAGAACTCGCATATCAAATTAATCTGTGGGTATTGCCATAGCCTAGCTTAGCATAAAGAATTAACGGTTCAATTGATTTCAAATATCACTAATGACGAGCTTAGCATAACCAAGGTAAGCTAGGCCTAAATTTACCACCAGTAACACATAGAAATAGCATTCATCTCTGCAAAAGTGCTATCAAAGATTAGCATTGCCATAATAACACAGCAACAAAACAATGACTGCCCGAGCAATTGAGATAATGGGGGCCAAATACCCAGAATACATTAAGGATATCCCAAGATTATCAAAGAAATGGGCAAAGCGCAAGGAAAAAAACGTAATGGCCGAAGGAGGGCTGGGGCGAGTGATGGGGGCATCTGGACCGGACACAGGCCATCCAAACGGAACACGTGAGCACATCCACACTCTCTCCACAACACAGTTTAAATTCCGTACTGCAGGCTATTCAATGCTTAGAAAACACGCAAACATCACAAAAACTTGCAGGAATGTATGCTTCACTAAACTCTGCTGCCTATAAGAATCTACCCACACTAACACTCACTGTTGCAGACATACCCCTCACATTCCTAGTAGATTCCGGAGCGACAGAATCTGTTATACGACACACAGAGTTCAAAATAACACCCAAAATGATATAGATAGATAGATAGATAGATAGATGGATAACTTTATTTATCCCCGAGGGAAAATTAGGCCATCGTAGCAGCGGTACAAAGCAATCAGAAGTACTAAAAACAAGATAAAATATAAAATACAAAATATGAACAACAATAAAAGTACAGTATCGCATACACATACAAACACTATATTACAATATGCTATGTGGATTTTAATGTGCAAGAGAGAGAAAGGTGCATTTCAGTGATAGGTCACTTCGAGTAGTGTGAGTTTATTCCCTGAGCGTTGCTCAGCGTTGCTGTGCAGCGTTGTACAGTCTGATGGCAGCAGGTAGGAATGATTTCCTGTGCCGTTCTTTAAGGCAGCGAGGTTGGATGAGTTTGCTGCTGAAGCTGCTCTGAAGCTTGTCCAGGGTTTCATTGAGGGGATGGGAGACATTGTCCATGATCACCAGCAGTTTTGCCAGCATCCTGTGCTCCACAACCTCCTCCAGGGTGACAAGCTTAGAGCCAACAACAGACCCTGCCTTCTTTATCAGTTTGTTGAGTGTGTTCGCGTCTTTTGCTTTGATGCCCGCACCCCAGGACACCACAGCGAAGAAGATGGTGCTCGCGACAACAGACTGATAGAACATCTGAAGCATGCGGTTGCAGACATTGAAGGACCTGAGCCTCCTCAGGAAGCAAAGCCGGCTCAGGCCCTTCTTGTAGACTGCCTGTGTGTTTGTGGTCCACTCCAGTTTATTGTCAAGCACCACACCCAGGTACTTGTAGGAGTCCGCAGTGTTTATGTTAAAACTATCGGGGCCTCGGGCACTGCTGTGACAGAACGATACACTGGTCCACTGAGATGTGTAGATGAGTGGAGGGGCAGTTTTAAGCACTCTTTCCTTCTGTCAAAACTATGCCTGATAAACCTTGCAGGCCCGGAAGGCCTCACCATAATTACGAATGTTTCATACACTCAAGCCTTACGGACTTCTCCTGATGAGTGCGGCTACTTATCACTATCTATGACACCTCCCCCACTCTAGCCTCACTGCTGTAGCAGGCACACACATTCACCCAGCCACACACACCCATCCTGGTATCTTGTGCCACACTGACTTGCATTGTGTCGTGCTCATCTGCTCAGGGAAAGACATGCTATTTGAACAAACATGGTTTGAACAAAGTGCTCTGTGTGACAGTTTGGAACTGCAATGCCTGTATTGGGATAACACACGCTGTGCAATCTCTGTGTGCCTGCCTAATGTTTCATTCCAAGTTCTGCAGTTCCCTTGTTTCCTTGATCAAAACAGAGGAGCGGCAAAATCTGGAAACTTGGCTCACAAAATGCATCAAGGCGACCGGGTAGAAACAAACGGCCGACCCCGAAACTGAGTATCATTAAGGGTTAAAGGTGCATCAAGTAACAATTCAAAAGGAAGTCACTGCTCTGAGAACGGTCAAGATTATACTTCAAAACCCAGAGGTATCCTCTACATCACACTTCACTGCACCACACAGAAAGATAATGATCAATAACGTAATGAATAATGTATCAATAAGGTACGCCAGACGAGTGGAGGTTTGTCCAGGACTTGCAGGCGGTAAATGCAGCAATCCACGCACGTGCCCCTACAGTACCAAATCCTCATACAATTCTTTCACAAGTCCCACCTGAAAGTAAGTGGTTTTCTGTTATAGATTTGGCTAACGCTTTCTTCAGCGTCCCCATACACCCCTTTAGCCAGTATTGGTTTGCATTCACATTTGAAAGTAAAACATACATGTTTACCCGGCTGGGGCTGTCTGAGTCTCCAACCATCTTCAACGCCGCTCTGTGTGACAATTTACAGTCCTTAAGTCTGCCACAAAACAGCGCCCTGCTGGCATATGTGGATGACACGCAAACAGTCCAAGTTGCAGTTTGCGTGTAATCAGGTCACCTTTCTGGGACACATTATATCGCAAGAGGGGAAAACACTTTCCCTAACACACATCTCTGCCATCCAAGAAATCCCAAAACCAATCACATAGAAACGGGTTATGAGTTTTCTTGGCATGACATCATACTGTGGACAGTGGATCCCTGACTATGCAAGCATCAAGGCACCTTTGGCAGCGATTGCTCAGGGTCTAGCGGCACGGGACAAAGTTGCTTGGACACCCAATGCAGAAAAAGCATTCCTCGATCTAAAGCTAGCTCTACAGACACCACCCACTCTGGGCCTCCCAGATTGCAGCCGACCATTTACACAAACCGTTAATGAAAAGGGAGACCCTGTGGCAGCCGGTCTCCCAGCCTGCCTTAGAGCTGTGGAAGCTGCGGAGAAGGCGGTCATAGCGTCTCGCGACATTGTCGGCTACTCTGCACTAACCTTGTTAGTACCACATGCAGTCTCTATGATTCTGTTGGAGAATAAGACCTCACATCTGTCCTCCGCAAGATGGTTAAAATACAACACCATTCTACTCGAACTGCCCAATATCACTGTACGACGCTGCACTGTACTCAATCCTGCCACGCTGCTCCCTACTTCTGAGGATGGGGAGCCCCATGACTGTTTAGCTATCATTAACGAAATCTGTTCCCTCAGACCTGATCTTCGCGAAACACCACTCAACAACCCCGACATGGAGCTTTTTGTGGATGGCTCAGCATCAAGGGACCCTGGAACAGGCCTTAACCAATCAGGTTTTGCAGTTACCACATTACACAAAACACTTTTGGCAGAGCCTCTCCCGTCTAACTATTCAGCACAAGCCTCCGAGCTTGTGGCCCTGACCGAGGCATGCAAATTGGCCAGAGGTAATTTTCCCAGATAGCAGATATGCATGGGGGTTTGCCACTCGTTTGGACAAATTTGGGCCAATTGAGATTTTCTCACTGCATCTGGCAAACCCATCGCCCGCTTCCCTGCCTGATGCCTTGCTGTTGCCACATCACATCGCCATAAATGTGAAGCATACACGAATAAAACAGACTATGTCTCACTAGGGAATGCCTGTGCGGTTGCTGCAGCCAAGGTTGCAGCTAAACAACCGCTGATAACACAGCTTGCTATCACTTCCAGCCCCGTTGTAGGACCCTACACAGACTTACAAGAGCTGCAGAACAGAGCCACACCAAAAGAGAATCGGGCTTGGAAGCAAGCTGGCAGTGTGGTGAAAAAAAATGTTTGGTATGGGCCTAATGACAAGCCCTGTTTACCGGACTATTTGTTTCACCATTACGCTAAATTAACGCATGGTCAAGACCACGCGTTAAAAGAGGGGATGACACGTGATATCCAAAGACATTGGTTCACAAAAGATTTCTCACTTTACTCACAAAATTTTTGCAAAAAATCCGTGATCTGTGCAACAAACTTGCAGGCAGAGGCATCAGGGTCAAACAGAGCGCCCATATACTCTGTGAGTTCCTTCTGATTTGACTATCGATTGTGTGTAAAATTCCTACACATCGCAATAATAAATAAAGCAAAAAAGGTTTTAGATTACAAATCCCTCCACACTCTGTACTGTTCCTTAGTCTCACCGTATTTGCAATACTGTGCTGAGATTTGGGGTAACAATTACAAGACCTCACTACAGCCACTAACCATTATTCAAAAAAGAGCCATACGTGTCATTCATAACGCCGACTACCGGGAACACACAAACTCATTATTCCTGCAATCACGCCTACTCAAATTTACAGATATGGTCAATTATCAAACAACTCAAATTATGTTTAAGGCTAAAGGTAATTTATTACCTACAAACATAAAGAAATTATTCAGCATACGTATATGAAGGGAGTTACCATTTGAGAGGGACAATTAATTTAAATATTCCACTAGTGCGTACGATCAGGAAAGGTTTTTGTGTTTCAGTCAGCGGGGTGAGGCTTTGGAACAGATTTCATAAAGAAATAAAGGAATGTCCAAACATGAAACAGTTTAAACTGAGGTATAAGGATGTGATCTTTACAAGGTACAGGGATGAAGTTACTCAGGACCACTAAGTGGTATAATGGGCATATGGGTATGATGGGGTGTACTGTAAAGTATGTGGGTGGATATTTTTTCTCTATAGCTTTCTTTGTGTATCTGAATCACAGATTCAATTTTTGGTAAACACACGTACAGCTATATGTCTCTTACTCTATTGTGCGTTGAGGATATCATTTGGGCCAATTGAAATTTTCTCACTGCATCTGGCAAACCCATCGCCCGCTTCCCTGCCTGATGCCTTGCTGTTGCCACATCACATCGCCATATGTAAATGTGAAGCATACACGAATAAAACAGACTATGTCTCACTAGGGAATGCCTGTGCGGTTGCTGCAGCCAAGGTTGCAGCTAAACAACCGCTGATAACACAGCTTGCTATCACTTCCAGCCCCGTTGTAGGACCCTACACAGACTTACAAGAGCTGCAGAACAGAGCCACACCAAAAGAGAATCGGGCTTGGAAGCAAGCTGGCAGTGTGCTGAAAAAAAATGTTTGGTATGGGCCTAATGACAAGCCCTCTTTACCGGACTATTTGTTTCACCATTACGCTAAATTAACGCATGGTCAAGACCACGCGTTAAAAGAGGGGATGACACGTGATATCCAAAGACATTGGTTCACAAAAGATTTCTCACTTTACTCACAAAATTTTTGCAAAAAATCCGTGATCTTTGCAACAAACTTGCAGGCAGAGGCATCAGGGTCAAACAGAGCGCCCATCCCCCAGCTGCAAGATCTTTTGATCACTTACAAATGGACTTCGTAGAACTAACACCAAGTGAGGGAAAGAAATTTTGCCTCATCATGGTCGACATGTTCTCAAAGTATGTAGAGGCTTTTCCCACTTCAAAGCAATATGCGTCAGCAGTGGCAAAAGCCTAACTAACACAGACAGTTCCCAGATGGGGAGTGCCCTCACGAGTATCAAGCGAAAATGGGATCCCTTTTGTAAACGCCACGCTTAAAAACATCAGTCAGTACCTCGGTATTGACCTGAGGCAGCATTGCAGCTATCATCCGGCAAGAAGCGGGGTAGTAGAACGTGAAAATGGGACCCTAAAGAACAAACTCGCTAAATGCTGTGATGAAAGAAAACTGCCCTGGACAAAGGCCCTCCCCATCGTGTTGATGTACATGAGGGGGAGAATCAGGTCCAGAAATAATCTCAATCCTGTTCGGTTGGCCTTTGTGAACTGGGATTTGGCCTGAGCCAAGGCAATTCCCTGAGACAGGGTGTTGTGAAGATGAGATGCTGTGATATTGTACACATATGAGCTCTGTTCTCTCTGATATTCACAAGCAGGTGAAAGATGCACTGCCGACACTCACCACACAAAGGCTGCACAACCTGGAGCCAGGTGACTGGGTCGTGGTCCGAGATCTGCAAAGGAAATCTTGGCGTGCGCGAAGGTGGAACGGGCCCTACCAGGTGCTGCTCGTCACAGAAACCACAGTAAAGGTCGCAGAAAGGGCCACCTGGATCCACGCCAGCTACTGCAAAAGAGTCCCGGAGCCATCAGAAGACGCTCTCCAGAAGGGCATGCCACCTGCACCTGCTGCCTGCTCAACACCTCCTACTACACCTGCTACTGAGCGAGTCCTACTACACAGTGGACATTGCCATGGTCACCCGACCAGAGCAGAATGCCTGGTACAGAGCTGTGACTCTAACCGCCAGGCTGATGACGAATGACAGTTTCTATGTCTGTGCCCAACTGCCTCACGGTGTGGGCACGGCACTGCCTGTGGCCCCTTGGCCGCTGAATGTTTCTGAAACTCTGGGGGTCATGAGAGCCTTTACCAAGCCAGCGCAATTGGCGGACCGATCCATCGCAGGCCTCGCTCCCTGGTTAGGGGTTCTGAACATCACGAGGGAACGACAGTCAGATTGAGAAACGTCACAACTACTCTGAGTCAGGTGCATCATTCAGTGATGACGACAAACCCCACACAGCAACGAGGAGCGGTGTGCTTTGTAAGAAAGTGCCGGACATCACTTGACCAAAATCTGGGCACGTCTTTTTGCAATCAGACAGTGAGCGCCATGTGCGGCAGTTTATGGAACGCTGCCTACACCAACCCTGAGTGCAAGAACGCAGGCCCTTACCTGGGCAGTCTGAACCTCACACACACCCACAGCCTGGGCCGCGAGGGCGAGGACAATCCAGTGGTAACCATGCCTTAGATCTTAAATTCCCTGCCCCACTGCAAGGGGAAACGTCCCTGTGGCATGGGCTGCTGGGCAAAAATCTGATCTTTGCTAGCACTGGCTCCACCCGTACGTTGCGGTTCCTGATTCCTTTCTGTATCTGATCTTTCTGTAATGATAACAAAGCTAATGCTTTTAGCTCTTTTTAACCTTTGCTCTTCTGAGACCTGAGATGCCTGTTCCTGAATTTCTTCTGTCTGTGCTTCCCCTGAATCTGTTGGATTTGGTATGTTAGTTTGAGCAGACTCTTGTAATTCACTTATTTTGTCCCTCAGCATTAACAGCTCTGTAACGCCCTCATCTTCTAAATCCTGCAACTCATTTCTGTCAAGGAACCGTCCAATATGTGCAATGAAAAAGGAGTGTGTTTTCTTAGCTAAATCTAGCACAGCAAATTTCTGAGAGAACATTTTTTGTCAAAGTATACAGTGTTCCTATCACTTTCAAGTTTCAAGTCTTCTCCTGGTTGTGTTCTTTCGATTCCTTTACTGTAGCTTGTCCCCTAAAGCTGAATGTCCATGGGCCGTTGTGAGGTTGCCAGACGTCGTTGCTGTTGTCTCTCCGCTGCTCCGGAGCACTGCCCGCTGTTGATGGTCTACTGCTCACCGTTACCAAGCCTCCACTGCTGCTGCTGGAACACTGCTGGACGCTGCCACTGAACCAATGTACACTCTGCCTCATTGTTGTGGGTAGGGATGAATAGTGAGAGGGCAGTCACCGTCTGGGAAACTGGCCCTGGCCACTTTCAATCACAGCGGTGCCTCCAAATGTAAGGTCCCTAAAGAGGGAGTCCCCTAAAGTTGAGCGACACTACGCATGAGCGATACTACGCATGAGCTGTGCGGCGGGAGACAAATTCAAAAAGAATCAACCTTAAGTGTTTCCCTGTGGATTGAGTGTTTTGACACTTACACTGTACTGTATAAAGAACCTCTACCTGCTTTAGAGGCCGTTTGAATCATCTGCATCAGTGATCTTACACAGCCTGGAGTGTTTTGTGTGAAGCTAGTAGCTACTAGCGTGATTTGTGAGTAGCTAGTACCTACTAGCGTGATTTGACACGGACAAGCAGACACACACACTAAACTATTATGCCTACCACGCCATGTGAGGGCTACACAGTCCTTCAAAAGGCAAATAAAAAGATTGCTGACCTGAAAGAAGACATCCGTCGCCTCTCCAATGAGACTGAAAAAGATGGACTCCCTCCTGTCCGGTTTCATGGAAGTAGCTTCACAGCAGTCCAAACAAATCAGTTTCATGGAAGTAGCATCTCAGCAGTCCAAACACATCACTTCCCTCAACGCAACTATCCAGGACACCACCATCAAATGGGACCCCGTCGCCAACCTTCAACATTCTTCCTGCTCAACTCCTAACCATCAGGAGTCATGGGCTGAGGTGGTGGTCCGTGGTGGGACCAGTCGGGCGGTCCGGTCTACATCGCCACCGCACCTGGACCTCTCCAACCGCTACACGGTACTGTCCAATGACGCTACGGCCCACCCAGGTGACCCGGCTGTCGCTCCGACATCGGCCGACACTATCACCTCACCGCGGGAAATTAGTGTCCAGGCGGGCAGCCACTCCACCGTGAGGCCAGATTGACGGCCACTGACCAAACCAACAGTGGCGTCTTCTCGCTGTAAGATGCTAAGGGACGCCGTGCTCAGACGGTCTGGACGTCTTCCTCGCGGACCCCCGTCACATCACACACCTGCCGATACTGACCACCTCGAGCCGGTGACCACCGGCGTGCAGGCGGGTCGCGCACCTCGAGACCACGGGAGTCCTCCGCCGTCACCTCCCCGTACTCGTCCCCTCTTCTCCCCGACCACACTGATAAGCGGGGACTCCATCGTCAGGAATATTCGCTTCTTCAATGCTCGCACTCGCTGTTTTCCTGGAGCCACCGTGCCAGATATCCTGGACAAGCTCCCGGGGCTGCTGCTCTCACTCCCTAACACTATCAGTCGGGTGATAGTTCACGTTGGGACCAACGACTTAGCCCGGGAGCAGTCAGAGCTGACCAAAAAGGATTTTAATGGTCTTTTATCCTTTTTAAGGGCCTGTGGTAAGTCTATATTTATTTCTGGCCCAATCCCCACAGTAGTCCGTGGAGCAGGGCGTTTTAGCAGATTGCTTTGTCTCCACATCTGGCTCCAATCAGCATGCACAGCCCTCAACATTGGTTTTATCGACAATTTTAACCTGTTTTGGGGCCGTTCAGAGTTCTTCAGGAGCGACGGCCTCCACCCCAGCACGCTGGGTAGCCACATGCTTTCAGCTAATTTACAGTACGCTGTACAATCTGCACAAACGACCCACTGACTCACTACTGACACACATGCACACGGACCCTCTGCTCCACACTCACCTTCACCCTCCCCCTCCTACACTACACACGCCCCCTGTTCAGTTGCACCTGAGGCACAGAACAACATCCACACCATCAAAACCAGAATCTGACACAGACAAATTACACCCAGGACTGTTTTTAGACCACGCTGTGTTTTTAACATTCCTTTAGAAAGACATGATGAGCGCACGTTCAACACAGACATTAACAATAATTGTCAATAACATATTGTCAACATTGTCAATAACATATAGCATGTATAACAGAATACTAATAACCGGTGATTTTAATTTACACATAGATAATTCCTCAGATCCTATGTCGAGAGAATTTTTAAACCTTCTCCATTGCCTTGATTTTAATCAACATGTCACGCAGCCGACCCACAGCAGGTCCTCTGTTGTGGACCTGGCTGTGTCTGACCATTTTTGTGTGTTTTTTACAATCACCAGTTTTAACCAGCAGGAGGCCCCAGTGAGAACAGTGAGGAAACGCTACCTAACTTCTGAAGTGGCTGCAAATTTTATCCAGATTTTACAGAGCACTCCTGCAGAAATTTTACCAGCACCATCTGATTTTATTGTTGAAAATTTTAACCATAAAATAAAATCAACGCTGAACTTGGTGGCTCCACTCTCAATAAAAAGAAATATGACAAGACCGACACCCCCGTGGAGAAATGCAGAAACTAAAAAACTAAAGAGAGACTGCAGGAGTGCTGAGAGGAGATGGAGAAAAACAAAACTGACAGTTCACTATGAAATTTTACGTGAACATCTCAAAACATACAATAACGCAATCAAACAGTCAAGAATCTCCCATTTCCATAAACTAATCAACGAACACAAAAACAACCACAAATTCCTCTTCTCAACAATTTACCTTTTAACAAACAAAAATTTTAATAGATCCTCCAAAACACCGACTGACGCCCTTTGTGAGGACGTTGCAGACCACTTCAGAAATAAAATCAATGACATCAGATCGAGTCTTTTACCCCGACAGATTCCCAATGTTGACACACCTGGATCATTGATTTTACCCGAGGAAACACTGGAGAGTTTTGCCCTGGTTGATGCGGGGACACTTGGTCGAGTCCTCTCCCAAGTAAAGTCCACAACCTGCCTATTAGATCCGATTCCCACACCGTTTTTCAAAACACTTTGTGGATTCTTTGAGGATCAGATTTTATACATGGTGAATTGCTCTCTAAAACGGCGGTGGTGAAGCCCCTTCTGAAGAAGAGCAATTTAGATCCCAACATCTTTAATAATTATCGGCCTGTATCCAACTTACCGTTTTTAAGTAAAATTTTGGAAAAACTTGTTTTCAATCAAGTAAATGACTTTCTAATTGCAAACAACATTTTTGAGAAGTGTCAGTCTGGTTTCAGGGCGAACCACAGAACAGAGACAGCCCTTTTAAAGATTTTAAACGACATCAGGTGCAACTTGGATAACAATGAACTCACAGTCTTGGTACTACTGGATCTAACCGCCGCCTTCGATACAGTAGACCATCACATTTAATTAGATAGACTGGTCGGCCTCTCTGGTACTGTTCTTAACTGGTTAATTTCTTACCTCACAGATCGACACTTCTTTGTAAGTATGGATACATGTTCCTCAGAAACCCAAAAAATAGAGTGCGGTGTTCCCCAAGGGTCAATTTTAGGTCCAACTCTTTTTAATCTTTACATGCTTCCCCTTGGGGACGTCATCAGGAGGCACGGCATCAGCTTTCATAGTTATGCTGGCGATACGCAACTGTATATCGCCGTGTCTCCCGATGACACAGGACCTATTGATGTCCTTTTTAACTGCATTTTAGATATCAAGACATGGATGGCAGGAAATTTCCTAAAGCTCAACCAGGACAAAACAGAGAAACTTTTACCAAAGTTACAGAAATTTAAACTATCACAATCTGTAAAAAATCTGGGTGTGTTTTTTCACTCTGAGCTCAGTTTTATTCCACACATCAAGAATATAACAAAAATAGTTTTTTACCATCTTAAGAACATAGCCAGAGTCCGCCCGTTTCTCTCTCAGGCCAGCACGGAGGTGCTGATGCATGCTTTTATCTCTTGTCGTATAGACTACTGTAATGCCCTGCTCTCTGGCCTTCCCAAAAAGAGCATTTCGAATCTACAATTATTACAAAACTCAGCTGCACGAGTGCTGACTAGGACCAGAGGGCGGGAGCACATAACACCTGTTTTAAAGTCGCTGCATTGGCTCCCCGTGCGTTTCAGGATTGATTTTAAAGTTCTTCTACTAGTTTTTAAGTGTCTTAACGGTCTTGGGCCTTCTTACCTATCTAATTTGCTTTTACCTTATCGGCCAACGCGGACCCTGAGGTCCTCCGGCACCGGCCTTTTAACCATACCACAGGTAAGTTCAAAAAAGCACAGGGAGGCGGCTTTCAGTTATTATGGGCCCTGACTGTGGAACAGCCTGCCGGAGAGCCTCAGGGTCGCGGAGACTGCTGAGGTTTTTAAGAAGAGGCTTAAGACCCATCTTTTTAACCAGGCTTTTAGTTAATTGATTTCTTTTAGGCAGTGCTAATCAGAGCACGTTTTATCCTTTTTTACTGTTTTAATCTCTGTGTTTTAGCCTTCATGCTTTTATTTATTTTATGGCCTCATGTCTTATGCTCTTATGCTTTTTAACTTTACTGTTTTAGGCAACAGTTTTTAATCTCCAGTGTTTCCTCAGGGGGCCTGCCAGTTTGGGAGTTTTGTCTGATCTGGCCGCGGGGGGTGCTTTCCCGTGGACAGTTCCGGCCTGGGCGGCTAGAGGGCTCTGCATTTTGGTGCGGAGGTTCCTGTCTGCCTGGGTCGGGGTGGTCTCTGTGGCGGTGCTCCCTGCGACCTTGGACTGGGACCTCTCCCAGTCTGGTTGGCCCCCCAAAAGGTAGCTTCCTCTAGACTCCTCTGTACCTCAGGTCTTGCTGCCCGGCCATGTCTCTGTAGTGACAGCTAGTGTTGGTGTAGGTGTGAGTCTGTGTGTCTGTGTGTCTGCATGGCTGTGTGTGTTTATGTGAATGTGTGAATGAATGTTTGTGTATGTCTCTGTGCATGACTGTGGGAGGGTTGGGTTCTTTTAACTTTCGTCTCCTGATTTTATTTGATCTTTCTCTTTTTCTGTACATCTCTGTGAGGCACTTGCGATACTTTTCTGTATGAAAAGCTCCATATAAATAAAGGTTGATTTGATTTGATTTGAAATGTGAATGAATAAAACAGACACGGTGTTGAACCTTTTGCCAGCTTCATTAAAAGTGAAAAAGAAAAACATTACTTACACACGTTTCATTTATATGTATCATCATGACTTCATCAATACACAGAACCAAAAAAACTGTATTCTTACTTGAGGACACTAACCTACATATACTATATACTCCACATTAATGAATAATACCCGTGAGTATACTGCACATGACTCAACATAACCATTATCAAATCAAATCAAATCAACCTTTATTTATATGGCGCTTTTCATACAGAAAAGTATCGCAAAGTGCCTTACAGAGATGTACAGAAAAAGAGAAACATCAAATAAAATCAGGAGAAGAAAGTTAAAAGAACCCAACCCTCCCACAGTCATGCACAGAGACACATACAAATGTATATACGTTCATTCACACATTCACATAAACACACACAGCCATGCAGGCACACAGATACACAGACTCACACCTACACCAACGCTAGCTGTCACTACAGAGACATGGCCGGGCAGCGAGACCTGAGGTACAGAGGAGTCTAGAGGAAGCTACCTTTTGGGGGGCCAACCACACCGGGAGAGATCCCAGTCCAAGGTCACAGGGAGCACCGCCACAGAGACCACCCCAACCCGAGCAGACAGGAGCCTCCGCACCAAGGTGCAGAGCCCTCTAGCCGCCCGGGCCGGAACCGTCCACGGGACAGCACCCCCCGCGGCCAAGATCAGAGACAACTCCCAAACTGGCAGGCCCCCTGAGGAAACACTGGAGATTAAAAACTGTTGCCTAGAACAGTAAAGGGTTAAAATATGGAGGCTAAAAACGAGGGACTAAAACATAAAAGCATAAAAGCATAGAGGCTAAAACATGAAATAGAAAATAAAAGCATAAGAGCATAAGACATGAGGACATAAAAATAAATAAAAGCATGAAGGCTAAAACACAGAGATTAAAACAGTAAAAAAGGATAAAACGTGCTCTGATTAGCACTGCCTAAAAGAAATCAATTAACTAAAAGCCTGGTAAAAAAGATGGGTCTTAAGCCTCTTTTTAAAAACCTCAGCAGTCTCCGCGACCCTGAGGCTCTCCGGCAGGCTGTTCCACAGTCGGGACCCATAATAACTGAAAGCCGCCTCCCTGTGCTTTTTTGAACTAACCTGTGGTTTGGTTAAAAGGCCGGTGCCGGAGGACCTCAGGGTCCGCGTCGGCCGATAGGGTAAAAGCAAATCAGATAGGTAAGAGGGCCCAAGACAGTTAAGACACTTAAAAACTAGTAGAAGAACTTTAAAATCAATCCTGAAACGCACGGGGAGCCAATGCAGTGACTTTAAAACTGCTGTTATGTGCTCCCGCCCTCTGGTCCTTGTCAGCACTCGTGCAGCTGAGTTTGTAATAATTGTAGATTCGAAATGCTCTTTTTGGGAAGGCCAGAGAGCAGGGCATTACAGTAGTCTATACGACAAGAGATAAAAGCATGCATCAGCACCTCCGTGCTGGCCTGAGAGAGAAACGGGCGGACTCTGGCTATGTTCTTAAGATGGTAAAAAACAATTTTTGTTATATTCTTGATGTGTGGAATAAAACTGAGCTCAGAGTGAAACATCACACCCAGATTTTTTACAGATTGTGATAGTTTAAATTTCTGTAACTTTGGTAAAAGTTTCTCTTTCTGGCCCTCAGGACCAATGAGTAAAATCTCTGTTTTGTCCTGGTTGAGCTGTAGGAAATTTCCTGCCATCCATGTCTTGATATCTAAAATGCAGTTAAAAAGGACATCAATAGGTCCTGTGTCATCGGGAGACACGGCGATATACAGTTGCGTATCGTCAGCATAACTATGAAAGCTGATGCCGTGCCTCCTGATGACGTCCCCAAGGGGAAGCATGTAAAGATTAAAAAGAGTTGGACCTAAAATTGACCCTTGGGGAACACCACACTTTATTTTGTGGGTTTCTGAGGAACATGTATCCATACTTACAAAGAAGTGTCGATCTGTGAGGTAAGAAATGAACCAGTTAAGAACAGTACCAGAGAGGCCGACCAGGTTCTTCAGTCTATCTAATCAAATGTGATCGTCTACTGTATCGAAGGCGGCAGTTAGATCCAGTAGTACCAAGACTGTGAGTTCATTGTTATCCAAGTTGCACCTGATGTCGTTTAAAATCTTCAAAAGGGCTGTCTCTGTACTGTGGTTCGCCCTGAAACCAGACTGACACACTCCAGTGTTTCCTCGGGTAAAATCAATGATCCAGGTGTGTCAACATTGGAAATCTGTTGGGGCAAAAGACTCGATCTGATGTCATTGATTTTATTACTGAAGTGGTCTGCAAAGTCCTCACAAAGGGCGTCAGTTGGTGTTTTGGAGGATCTATTAAAATTTTTGTTTGTTAAAAGGTCAATTGTGGAGAAGAGGAATTTGTTGTTGTTTTTGTGTTCGTTGATTAGTTTATGGAAATGGGAGATTCTTGACTGTTTGATTGCGTTATTGTATGTTTTGAGGTGTTCACGTAAAATTTCATAGTGAACTGTCAGTTTTGTTTTTCTCCATCTCCTCTCAGCACTCCTGCAGTCTCTCTTTAGTTTTTTAGTTTCTGCATTTCTCCACGGGGGTGTCGGTCTTGTCATATTTCTTTTTATTGAGAGTGGAGCCACCAAGTCCAGCGTTGATTTTATTTTATGGTTAAAATTGTCAACAATAAAATCAGATGGTGCTGGTAAAATTTCTGCAGGAGTGCTCTGTAAAATCTGGATAAAATTTGCAGCCACTTCAGAAGTTAGGTAGCGTTTCCTCACTGTTCTCACTGGGGCCTCCTGCTGGTTAAAACTGGTGATTGTAAAAAACACACAAAAATGGTCAGACACAGCCAGGTCCACAACAGAGGACCTGCTGTGGGTCGGCTGCGTGACATGTTGATTAAAATCAAGGCAATGGAGAAGGTTTAAAAATTCTCTCGACATAGGATCTGAGGAATTATCTATGTGTAAATTAAAATCACCGGTTATTAGTATTCTGTTATACATGCTATGTGTTATTGACAGTAGCTCTGAGAATTCACTGTTAAAAGAGGTGGAATAGCGGGGTGGTCTGTAGACTGTCATACAGAGGATGGGGGGGCTGCTAAAAACAAAGGCATGATACTCAAATGATAAATATTTGTTAAAAAAGACTTCATTTGACAACATGGTGTCTTTGATTGTTGACGCAGTTCCGCCTCCTCTTTGTCCCCCTCTAGTAGAAAATAAAAAGTTAAAATTTGGTGGGGAAGACTCAGTGAGAACAAAAGGTGCATCAGTGCCAAGCCATGTCTCTGTAAGGAGAATGCTGTCTAGGTTGTTATCTAAAATGACATCGTTAATGATAAAAGATTTGTTTAAACATATCGTTACTTAGCTTCTCTCTCTTGTTCTCTACACACACTGTCCTCTCAGACCTAAACAGTACTCCGTGAGCGACATGTCGCTAGCTAACCAGCTTATACTATACTAAGAGCTACAGAAAAACTAAACAAAGTAACATTTTCTGTGCGACTCTGCTTCCCGTCCGGGCATTCATGCATTGTAAACATATACAGTAGTACAATACAGCACAACCCCATTCAAAGTGCACTGTAATGACTTGTTATCACTATACAGATGTTTTTATCACCTCAAATGAATTGGAATGGTTTTTAAGTCTTAACAAACATTATGTACTACCTAAAATACTTGCAATGAATTGTTTTACTCTTTTTCATCTAATTTCACTAACATATTTATTAGTATTTATGCTATTTATTCTGTATTTTAATCATACAATTACCCACACATGAAATCACACTATCACACACTGTCAGGATTTCTGTCCTGTCAGGTCCTTCCCTCTTCCTTTTGTGTGTTTGTCTCCCTCTGTCTGTTTTCCCCTGCTTGTGTCTTTCTCTTTGTGTTTGTCTGTGGTTTCTGGTAGGCGTGGTCCCACCCAGCTGTGCCTCATCAGCTCGTCAGCACCCTCTTCTTGCGTTATGGCCGTCCTCACCTGGGAGATGACGATGAGACAAGTGCAACACACTGACCCTGATCCCGGCTCTCATCAGAGACTTCTACCGGGCTCATCGTGGGAGGCCTGGTGGAGCGCCTGGAGGCGCTCATTGAGGGGTGGGTACTGTCAGGATTTCTGTCCTGTCAGGCCCTTCCCTCTTCCTTTTGTGTGAGATTGTCTCCCTCTGTCTGTTTTCCCCTGCTTGTGTCTTTCCCTTTGGTTTTGTCTGTTGTTGCTGGTAGACGTGGTCCCGCCCAGCTGTGGCTCATCAGCTCGTCAGCACTGGAGCGATAAAAAGCCGGATGTGGCTCACATTCGGCACCAGACCGTTGTTACATTTTCGGGGTTCGTGTCTCTCTCTTGGTTGGCTGCCTAATCTTTATGATTGTGCTCTCTATCTCTATAAGTGTTGCGCTGTTCTTTGTTAATCTTTTCTTTGTTTCTTTTGTTATAGTTTCCCGAGTTCCTGTTTTCCACCACCCTTTCGTGTTTTGTCTCCTGATCCCCGCGTTGGTTTCCCCTCTTCTTCATCCGGATCCTGTATCTGTCTTCCTTGTTCCCTGGTTTATGTTTTATTTCTGTTTTTTTCATTTAAAAAAATGAAACCGCACCGCACCGTTCATGACAGAATGGTATGGCCATAACATGGACCCCACAGACAATGTGACTGGTCCTCCGGGATTTTCCGCTCGCCAGGTGTTGTCCGCTCAGGGAGTCCTACTCGGTCAACACTTGCAGACACTAAAAGGGTTCCTGGAAAGCCTAAGTAAGCTGTCTGCTTGTGTTTCCTGTCTCGAGAGTAGTCAGGTTAGGCCTTCCCTAGCTTCCTCTGCTAATGCTGAGTCACTCGCTACCCCAGTGAATATTCCTCTAGCCCGCGAACCTTATGTACCTACGCCCGAGCGTTATAATGGAAAGTTGGGTGAGTGCAGAGATTTTGTGTTTCAGTGCTCACTAGTGTTAGGTCAACAGCCCCTTTCTTACGCTAATGATAGCCTATTTGTTAGTTTTGCTTACAGGTAGGGCCTGTGCCTGGGGAGATGCTTTCAGTGTTTGATCATCCTGTTTCCGACTGTGATACAAGCAACCAGTTGCTCAACCTGCGCCAGGGCTCCGCCAGTACAGCGGATTATTCTGTTTTGTACCCTGGCGACAGAGTTAAGGTGGGATGATAGAGCACTACAAATCATTTTCTTCAAGGGTCTTAATGAGGAGGTAAAGGACGGCTTAGTGGGTAGATCTGAGACCAGTAGCTTCCCGGTGCTCATCGGGTTAGCCATTAAAATAGACAACCGTCTCCGTGAGAGACGCCGTGAGTGTCGGCCATTACCTTCCGTATCTCATATCCCACTCGCAGTACCGCTCGACCCCGTTATTAGTCGGCCTAGCAACCCAGCTAGCTCCAGTGTTCTTCAGTCCTCCGCTCTTTCCAGGGAGGAACCTATGCAGCTGGGTCGTAGTCGTCTAACCCCGGCAGAACATCAAAGTCGTTTAGGAGGGAGGTTGTGTATTTACTGTGGGTCTCCTAACCATCAACTGGCCTCCTGCCCGGTCCGGTTAAACTCCCAGGCTCACCAGTGGCAGACAGTAAGATATTACGGTAAGAGTCATTCAAATAACTATAACATATAGAACATGCTATACGTTTACCCAACAATCTGTCACTCCTAATCACTAAATCCAATGAACTCTTCTTCCTAGGTGTCACTTCTGAACAACTCCGCCAACTCCAAGTAGCAGGTAGCATCTTTTTTTTCACAATGCACTTCTGCCATGACCCGCCCCGCCGAATTTTGATTGGTGGAAGTGTGTGTGTGTGACAATTGCTGATATACTCCTAGTCTTTTACGTGACTGATATAAATAATAGCCCGGACTATTATTTGATATTTTACGGTAATGTGTTAATAATTTCATACATAAGTCGCTCCAGAGTATAAGTCGCACCCCCGGCCAAACTATGAAAAAAACTGCGACTAATAATCCGAAAAATACGGTACTTGCCGTCAAGTTAGCTTTGGAGGAGTGGCGGCACTGGTTGGAGGGAGCAGAGAGCCTGTCCTACATTCAGTCAGTTAAGAGACTGAACTCTCGTCAAGCCCAGTGGGCTTTATTCTTCAAGGGATTTAACTTTTCCTTTGCGTATATTCCTGGAAGTAAGACCGTCAAACCAGATGCCCTGTCCCGGAAGTTTGGACCAGCTGAAGAGGAGGAGACTGGATCGGACCACATGATCCCTTCTTCCTGCGTTATGGCAGCCCTTACCTGGGAAATAGGGACGACGTCAAGACAGGCACAACGTACTGAACCTGACACCGGTGGTAGTCTGTTTGTTCCCGCCAGTGGTAGCTCCCAGGTACTCCAGTGGGGAAACTCTTCTCGTCTTGCCTGCCACCCCGGAGTAACCCGGACCCCAACGCTTTTCATCGTCCTTCAGCGGGTCTTCTTCGTCCTCTTCCTGTGCCCGGTCTTCTAGGGTCTCACATCGCACTGGAATTTGTCACTGGACTACCTGTTTACCAAGGTAATGACACAATTTTGACCATTGTTGACTGCTTCTCTAAGATGGCTCATTTTCTCCTCCTGCCAAAGCTGTTGTCAGACGGCATCCCACGTGGATGATCAGGTTTTCAGACTCTACGGGATCCCCCTGGACATTGTCTCGGACCGGGGATCTCAGTTCACGTCCCGGGTCTGGAAGGCTTTTTGCCAGGCTTCGGGGGCCACCGTCAGCTTGTCCTCGCCTTACCACCCGTCAAAAGGACAGACGGAGAGGGCCAACCAGGATCTGGAAACTGCTGTTCGTGTTTGTGCCCGCATTCCCTCATCGTGGTTATCTCAACTGTGCTGGGTAGAATACTCCCACAATTCCCTCACCTGCTCCGCCACAGGTATGTCTCCTTTCGAGGCCTCATTACGGTACTTATCACCAGAAGTTATTTGTCTTTGTCTCGTTCTTTAAAACTCACCTGGCATATTATGGACTGTTAGAGGACATGACACAGTAGACAGGATTGTGATAACTGTAATAACTTTTCATCACACCAGATTAGAGACAACGCTGTGGTTGAGAGATGAAAATCAGGTTGAGCAGTGTGTTCTTCTCTGTGGTTGAACCATTAATTCATTGTGTAAATCCCCGGGACTGAAACATCTCAAAGATCAGCTTACTGACGTTGAATAGGAGATTCTCATTGAAATCACGATCACAATTATGATGTAACAGTTTAGTCACATCAAAGCACCTTACAAACACAAGGACATCAAAGTAACAATAACAACAAACACACTACCACATGTCTACGACCTCAGTGGATGTTATCAGTGTTTTACGACCACCAAATGTCACCATTTGCAAACCCCCATGTGACTCCTCTCCATAATCCCCCCAGCACTCATGTACAGCTCGACTGTTGTGTTAAAAACGATTAACAAAATACAGAAACCAAGGATTTACATCATAGACTAAGAAACACTTACAAAGAGAGAAGGGAAAACCTGGTGATTTCTCACGCCGGAAAAATGAGCTTCCCCTCCATGAAAGACCAGCCACTGGTTTTAAAGTACTCAGACATTCCACCTTCTTTTTTGGTGATGTACTCTGAGATACACAATGCTTCCGTGTGCATTCAGTATGTACTGTATGTCGATATTTGAAACGGATTATTATATGCATTTACCCTGCAGTCTTTTGGGTCACGTTTCAGTATCACCACACTGGCTGTGTTCATGAGATTCATACTCAATGTGTGTTAAGTTGCATTGAGCCAGGAGCTGGTGTAAACTAAGGAAGGCTGTTTGAGGTTCAGCAACAAGTTCAATTGTCTGAGCTTTTCTTTGCTAGTTCCACCAGCAGTGGATGAAATTCCTCATCAGGTCTCGTTACCATTGTGTCTCTGACAGGTGGTTTGGGGACTCCAAATCTGCATCCAGAGCTGTAGTCTTGAAACATGTCTTTGAGGGTTATTTTGAGTGCATTTGCAGTTCTGTGATTTTTTGGACGGTTCAGGTTGTTTACGTGGGTCAGGCAGCTGAACTCTGATGTATTTGGACACAAAATTCAACACAGTCTGGTCATCATCCTCTCACAACACAGGTGCACCTTCTACCCTTCTGTCAGCAGGGGCAACAGAGTAGATTCCTTCACTAAAAGATAATATCGCCTCTGCAACATCACATGGCTAAAGGCATGATTCCAGAGCAAAACCACCATTAGGCATGTCTCCTTCCTGCTCATCATCATCTCTCTGCTCCTTTGGTTGTTCACCATCACTGGACAAAATGTCAACATCCTGTTCATTTTCAGGCTAATGTTCTGCCTCACACAGTGCATCAGTCTCACGCCTATCAATTTCCATTAAATCAGCTTTATCATGATCATCATCCTCCATTATTGTATTCTCAACATTGTCATCCTCCTCATCAGGAAGTGTTGGGTCACATAACTCTGCCTCATCTCTGATAGTAATTTCTTGATACTGCGGGTGGATGTGTTTGAGTTTATGCAGTGCATGTACTAGTTTAGACCAGGTAACACTATGAAACAGCTGATGACCTCTGTAACACAATCTTCTCTTCAGTTTCACTCTCATGACCTGAGACTCAATTCTCAGTCTGGGTAATGCTTCGACTGTTTCTTCAGAGGGGACACATATGACATTACCACATACAGTATTAGATTCTGTCTGCCTTTGGGAAGAGGAAAAATCGTGGCAAATGGTATACACTTGGCTATGAGATGTCTCTCCAGTATGGCGAGATCCCACAGTTCAGATGGTATGTCAGTAAGCTTTTTAAGATGATCATGACAGATGTGACAGATCCACTCTCTCCTTCTCTCATCAGGCATCTTACATGGTTGTTCATCTCTGCACTCAGCATCACAAACATGGACATACTTTCCTGTGAGGCATGCAGCAAGTGATGATTTATTGTCATGAACGGTTACTGGGAAACACAGAGGACTGGGACCCAAATGCAGACGCGAACACAGAGTAAGGTTTAAGAGATTTCATAGGGAAATACTATATACAAAGTGCACGGTGCACAAGGGAAAAAGGAGTGGGGGCTTATCAATTCCAGATGGGGCGAGTTCCACCTGGATCAGCCTGCCCGGAAAACCACGCCTCCAGCTTATAACAGACAAACACAGAGAGGGGAGACACATACAGGGAAACACAGACAGAGGGAGACAAAACACATTAACAAAAGGGGAGAGAAGGGCTGCCAGGATGGAATCCTAACAGTAACCCCCCGTGGTTGAAAACCTTGAAAAACAGACGCAGTCAAGGTTAGTGTGTTGTGCTTGTTTTACCATAGTCTCAATCTCCCAGGTGAGGGAGGCCATTAAACAAGAAGAAGGTAGGATGTGGTCCAAGATAGATTCCTCCTCTTCAGCTGTTCCGAACTGACGACAGCACTAAGATAGCCTATGTGTTAGGCTTGCTCACTGGTAGGGCCCGTACCTGAGGAGCAGCTTTCTGGCATAACCCTTTGACTGAACACGAAACTTTTTAGCAATTTTCTCGTGAAATGCTCTCTGTGTTTGATCATCCTGTTGCTGATTGTGACACTAGAAACCAGTTGCTCAACCTGCGCCAGGGTTTCGCCAGTGCAGCTGATTATTCAGTGGATTTTCGTACCCTGGCGGCTGAAATGAGATGAGATTATAGAGCACTGCAGAGTAGTTTCTTCAAGGGCCTTAACGAGGAGATAAAGGACTGCTTGGTGGGTAGAACCGAGACCGGTAGCTTCCCGGAACTCATCGGGTTACTAGTCGGCCCTGCAACCCAGTTAACTCGACTGTTCCTCAGCCGTCCGCTCTTTCCAGGGAGGAACCTATGCAACTGGGTCGTAATCGCCTAACCCCGGCAGAACGCCAGCATCGATTCAGGGAGAGGCTTTGTATTTACTGTGGGGCTCCCAACCATCAACTGGCCTCCTGCCCGGTCCGGTTAAATTCCCAGGCTCACCAGTTGCAGACAGGGTTCTGGTGAGTCGTTCTGTTGTCCCTGCACTTCCCCGTAAACGTATCAACCTGGACATTATTTTGAGCTGCAATACTGGTAATTGGCAGCTCCATTTTGAGAAACGTGAACTTAGTGACACCAGGGACCATAGTAAAATGCATCCCAGGGGCCAGAGCGGGCGACATTGAATCCTATTTGAAACTTCTGGCTAAGGATAAACGTAAATATGGTAGGATTGTTATTCACGTCGGCGGTAATGACACCCGATTACGTCAATCGGAGGTCACTAAAATTAATGTGGAGTCGGTGTGTGCTTATGCAAAAACTATGTCGGACTCCGAATTTTCTCTGGTCCACTGCCCAACTTGACTTGCGATGACATGTATAGCCGCATGTCATCATTCCGTCGCTGGCTGTCTGGATGGTGTCCGGTAAATAATGTGGGCTTCTTAGATAATTGGCAGTCTTTCTGGGGAAAACCTGGTCTTATTAGGAGAGATGGTATTCATCCTACTTTGGAGGGTGCCGCTCTCATATCTAAGAACCTGGACGCAGTTGTTAGCGGTCTAAAACCATGACAACCCAGTGTTGGGATCAGGAAGCAGAGTCGCAGTTTAATACACCTCTCTGCGCTGCCCTTATCGCAGGTGCCCAGGAAGCAGAGTGGCAGTCTTACACACCTCTCTGCGCTCCCTGTGGAGCATTTTCCAGCTCAGTGTAGTATACAAACACTGTCTGCCCCACGATCATTTAAATTAAACAGATCAAAAATGAACAGAAAAGGAGCTACAAAGAAAAACTTGATACAAATCAACGCAAAATCTGCGACAATGCAACAATATCAGAAAATAAAATGTGGACTTTTAAACATTAGATCTCTGTCATCTAAAGCTGTATTAGTAAACGATCTGATATCAGATAACCATATTGATTTACTCTGTCTGACCGAAACCTGGCTGCGTCCCGAAGAATATGTTAGCCTAAATGAATCCACTCCTCCCAGTCATATTAATACTCATATTCCTCGAGGCAGTGGTCGAGGAGGAGGCGTTGCAGCTATTTATGACTCAGGCCTATTAATAAACCCTAAACATAAACTAAATTATAATTCATTTAAAAAGTCTTGTTCTTAGTCTTTCACATTCAACCTGGAAAACTGTGAAGCCAATTATATTTGTTATAGTGTACCGTGCTCCTGGTCCGTACTCTGAATTTCTTCGCGTTTATCCCTCTATTATATTCGATTGGTTTTAGTCAGAGTGTACATAAACCTACTCACTGTTTTAATCACACCCTTTTTATCTGATAGTGCTATAACTAAATTTAAGGAAGCGATTCCATCTGCATTTAAATTAATGCCTTATCCTAATATTCAAGACTCCTGCACTAACGTTAGTTTCTCTGAAATTGATCACCTTGTTGAGAGTGTTGCAGGCTCTCTAAGAACAACACTCGACTCTGTTGCTCCTTTAAAAAAGAAGATAATAAAACAGAGGAAGTTAGCTCCGTGGTATAACTCACAAACCCGTGAATTAAAACAAATATCGCGAAAGTTGGAAAGTAAATGGCACTCCACTAAACTGGAGGAATCTCACTTAGTTTGGCAAGAAAGTCTTAAAACCTATAGGAAGGACCTCCGTAATGCCAGAGCAGCATATTACTCATCTTAAATAGAGGAGAATAAGAACAATCCTAGATTTCTTTTCAGCACTGTAGCCAGGCTGACAGAGAGCCACAGCTCTATTGAGCCATGTATTCCTATAACCCTCAGTAGTAACGACTTCATGACCTTCTTTAATGACAAAATTACAACTATTATAGACAAAATCAACTCGCTTGGCACCAATTTTTCATTAAACCCAGGAACCTTACAAACTGTACGACCTGATATATTCTTGGACTGCTTTTCTACAGTCGACCTTAACAAATTAACCTCTACTATTTCAGCATCAAAACCTTCTACTTGTCTCCTAGACTCTATTCCAACTAGGTTACTTAAAGAAGTGTTACCTTTAATTAGCACTCCTGTATTAGATATGATTAACATGTCTTTATCAGCAGGTTATGTACCACAGTCTTTTAAAGTAGCTGTAATTAAACCTCTTCTTAAAAAGCCCAGTCTTGATCCTGAGGTACTAGCCAACTATAGACCTTTATCTAACCTTCCTTTTTTCTCTAAGATCCTCGAGAAATTAGTTGCCAATCAGCTGTGTGACTTTTTACATAATAATGAGATATTTGAGGATTTCCAGTCAGGATTTAGAGCAAATCATAGCACTGAGACAGCACTGGTGAAAATTACTAACGACCTTCTAATAGCTTCAGACAAAGGACTTGTCTCTGTACTTGTTTTACTAGATCTTAGTGCTGCCTTCGACACTATTGCCCATCACATCCTGCTACAGAGACTGGAGCATCTAATTGGCATTAAAGGAACCGCACTGAGCTGGTTTAAGTCATATTTATCAAATAGATCTCAGTTTGTACATGTTAATGACAAATCCTCCATGCACACTAAAGTTAGTCACGGAGTCCCACAGGGTTCTTTCCTTGGACCGATTCTTTTCACCTTATATATGCTTCCCTTAGGAAATATTATAAGGAAGCACTCCATAAATTTTCATTGTTATGCTGATGATACACAATTATATTTGTCGATCAAACCAGAAGAAACCCATCAGTTAGATAAACTTCAAATGTGCATTAAGGAAATAAAAAACTGGATCCCTGCAATTTTCTGATGTTAAACTCAGACAAAACTGAAGTTATTGTACTTGGCCCCAAAGGCCTCCGAAACTCAATCGCTAAAGACATTGTTACTCTGGATGATGTTGTGTTGTCCTCCAGCACCACAGTAAGGAATCTGGGTGTTATTTTTGATCAGGATATGTCCTTCGATTCTCACATAAAACTAACAACAAGGACTGCATATTTTCACCTGCGTAATATTGCAAAAAATTCGGAACATTGTGTCTCAGAAAGATGCAGAGAAACTTGTCCATGCATTTGTTACTTCTAGGCTGGACTATTGCAACTCCTTATTATCAGGCTGCTCCAATAAGTCTGTTAAGAGTCTCCAGTTGGTCCAAAATGCTGCAGCTCGTGTACTGACTAAAACAAATCAAAGAGAACATATTTCTCCTGTATTAGCTTCTCTGCACTGGCTACCTGTAAAATCTAGAATAGAATTTAAAATCCTTCTCCTTACGTACAAAGCTCTTATTGGTCAGGCTCCGTCGTATCTTAAAGAGCTTATAGTACCACATCACCCAACTAGATCTCTGTGCTCTGAGAATGCAGGTCTACTCGTCGTTCCTAGAGTCTCCATAAGTAGAAGTGGAGGCAGAGCCTTCAGCTACCAAGCTCCTCTCCTGTGGAACAAACTCCCAAATGTTATTCGGGAGGCAGACACTGTCCCCTTATTTAAAAGTAAACTTAAAACTTTCCTTTTTGATAAAGCTTACAGCTAGGGCTTACGATAAGACTTTATTCTGCTTAATTATGCTGCTATAAGTCTAGTCTGCCGGGGGATAATACTTTTCCTGATACTCTGAGCTTCTCTCCTCTCTGTCTGTACCATTCATGTCTCATCACTGCATGTTACTAATTCAGCTTCTTCCCTGGAGCTGTTTGTGCTTTGTCGTCTCGCAGGTCTCTGCTGATCGTGGTGGTGCCTGCTGCCGTGGTCCTACATGACGCTTCCTGCTGCTATTATCACTGTTACTCATATATACTATCACTAGTTTAATAAACTATAAAATGTGTAGCTGTATCGTAACTGCTATTGCCACTACTCATCATTGATCATGTTTGCCACCATAATTATTATCATTTTCATATTCTGTCGCCTTAGCTGTGCTTGTTTCTACTATTCTGTTGTATTAACTGTCTTAACATATACGTTATATTCACATTACTATAAATATTATTATAGTTACTGTTAGGCTTTGCTTGCATCTCTGGAAGTGTGTCTGTCTTTGTCTCTCTCTGTCCATCTGTGTGTCTTTTCTCTCTTTCTCTCTCCTTTTCTTCCTCCCCAACCGGTCAAGACAGATGGCCGTCCTCCACAGAGCTGGGTCTGTCTGACGTTCCTGCCTGTTAAAGGGAAGGTTTTCGTTGCCACCGTACTCTACAGAGGAATTGTTGGGTCTATGTAAATCATAAATAAGTCATTGAGTGTGGTCTTTACCTAGTCTGTAAAGTGTCCTGAGATAACTTTTGTTATGATTCGACACTATAAATAAAATTGAATTGAATTGAATTGAATTGGTACGTAAAAGCCAGATTCCGACCGCACCTTTAGATTCTCTATAAGTGGTTAATGGTCTCGGTGGTGTGGAGCTAGCCCAGATGTCAGTCGAGACGATTCCCATGACTTTGTCGCTAGCTGGGAATCACACGGAGACCATAGCTTTTCACGTTATGCCCTCTTCTAATGCCCCTGTAGTTCTTGGTCTTCCTTGGCTAATCACTCACAATCCAGTAATTTACTGGGTTACAGGCAGGGTTGTGAGTTGGAGTAGCAGTTGTCACTCGTCCTGTCTTTGCTCGGCCCCAGCTAGGTGTATCAGTGACCCCAGCTCCTCGTTGCCTGAACCCCCTGATCTGTCCTCCGTGCCACCAGTGTATCATGACCTCGCCGAAGTATTTAGCACGACTAAGGCGCAATCCTTACCACCTCACCGTCCCTACGATTGCCCTATTGATTTGCTACCCGGGTCGACCTTTCCCACCATTTGCCTATATAACCTGTCAGGGCCTGAGCGTGAGGCTACGGAGACCTATATTAATGACTCTCTCAAGTCTGGGATTATCCGCCCCCCCTCCGGGTTATTCCTTTGTGGCCAAGAAGGACAAATCTCTACGGCCTTGTATTGATTACTGTGGTTTGAACAATATAACTGTCAAGAACAAGTACCCGTTGCCACGCCTTTGAACCGCTGCATGGCGCCACTGTCTTCTCTAAACTGGACCTCCGCAACACGTACCATCTGGTCCGGATTAAGGAGGGTGGAAAACCGCCTTCAATACTCAGCTAGGCCATTTTGAGTATTTAATTATGCCTTTTGGCCTTACCAATGCCCCATCATTATTCCAGGCCCTACTGAATGATGTCCTCCGTGATCTATTGAACCGCTCCGTGTTCTTTTACCTTGACGACATCTTGATTTTTTCTAAGGACTTGTCGGAGCACGTCGAGCATGTCGGCCAGGTTTTGCAACGCTTACAGGAGAACCGGCTATTTGTCAAGGCCAAGAAGTGCGAATTCCACGTTTTGACAGTTTCTTTTCTGGGTTACGTCGCTGAGAGTTGGCAAGTTAGGACGGATCCATCTAAGGTGCAAGCTGTGACGGAGTGGCCTACGTCTACCTCCAGGAAACAGTTACAGCGCTTTCTTGGGTTTGCCAACTTCTATCGTCGGTTTATGGTGTCCCCTATGACCAAGTTAACCTCACCGACTACCCCCTTTGTTTGGTCACCTGCTGCGGAGGAGTCCTTTCAGACTTTGAAGAACACTTTTCTTCCACCCCGTGTTGGTCCAGCCGGGTCTCCTCCGTCCTCTTCCCGTGCCCGGTCGTCCTTGGTCACACGTAGCTTTGGACTTTGTTACCGGTCTGCCAGCCTCTCAAGGTAATGACACCATAAGATGGTCCACTTTGTGTCCCTGCTTAACTGCCGTCTGCTATGGTGCCCTCCTGGTGGACAATGTCTTCTGTCTCCATGGCATTCCCCTGGACATCGTCTTGGACCAGGGCCCTCACTTCACGTCCCGGGTCTGGAGGGCCTTCTGCCAGGCTTTGGGAGCCAGTGTCAGCCTGTCCTTGGGTTACCACCAGCAGTCAAACGGGCAGACGGAGAGGGCTAACCCCTCTTCATGGTCGTCCCAGCTGTCTTGGGTGGAGTACTCCCACAACTCCCTAACCTGCTCCGCCACAGGTATGTCCCCCTTCGAGGAATCTTTAGGGTACTTACCTCCTCTCTTCCCTGCACAGGAAGCAGAGATCGCTGTCCCCTCAGTTTAGCACCATCTCCAACGGGTTCGTCGGATCTGGAGAGAGGTCTGAGGGGCTCTACTCCGCACGGCTGAGCAAAATCGCAGGATGGCAGATCGCTGTCGCATCCCCGCTCCCGAGTACAGGCTGGGTCAGAGGGTCTGGCTAAGCTCTCGTGACAGAGTGTCACCTCCAAGAAGCTCGCTCCCCAGTTTATTGGTCCCTTTGTGGTCAAAGCAATCATTAACCACATTGCTGTCCGCCTCAAGCTCCCTGCTTCACTCAGGATTCATCCCACTTTCCACGTTTCTCAGGCCTGTTTCCACCAGCACGCTTTTTTTTAACCGGAGAGGACAGGCGGCTAGTTGATGGTTTGGCTCCCCACAGTAGATGCACAGTCTTTCCATCGCCGTTGACGTTGTACTGGGGTTAGGCGGCTTCAGCCAAGCTGCATTGGTTCCTCTTTGGAAAGAGCGGGGAACTGGTTGGCACTAGGATTAACAAAAACGTTAGTGCGCCTAGTAATAGAGTCGTGACGTATAGGGAGTGAGGGCGAGAGTACTGAGGGTGATGACTATCGCTCAGGCAGTTATGGACGGATGCTCAATGAGAGAGAGAAAGAGACGGCGAGAGAGGGTCTAGCGAGCAATAGATGAATAAGGAGAACGAGCGCAGTAATCCAGAAGCAGTGAATCAGGGAAATAAAACATATTTTCTCTGTTTCATCTTTATAGAAATGCAGCTGTAGCGAGTATCTCACTGTCTCTGTCCTCATTTAAATTTTATAATGCTACAAATTATATCCAGCTACGAAAAAGAGCCTGAAAAGTCGCAAGTCAGAATGGAAGTACAGAGAGGTGCTGCAATGGAGATGATGACGTCTCGTCTCGTCTCACTGGTCTGAACGGGCAGGTTTGAGAAACGTTGCAGACCTGCATGATGCAAGTAATTGTGTTGTGAATCTTTGGTCTGAACTGAACTTTAGAACTCAAATGTCCACCCACTGAACCCAGCAACAGCTCATCTCACTTCTCACTAGTTTCATCATGTATCTCGTGTTGCGTCCTGTGCGTCAGTATTACAGGCTGGTCGGGAACTCGTGCAATGACATTCCGCACTGAGTGCAAAAATAAATTGTGATTAATTGCGATATTTTTTTTTGTTGCGTTGTTTTTTCTGTAATTAATTCATCATAATTAATGTGTTAAAGTCCCAACCCGTATTTAAAAATAAAAAACTGCCTTGTAAGACCGATGATCGTCAGAATGCAGAGGTACCTGGACAAAGACACTATTTTAAAAATAGCAAAGCAAGAAAAGGTCCTGCAATAAGAGTTTATTGTTTGCTGTATATATACTTTCTGTATCTATTTAGCTAAGAGTTTATTGGTTATCCTATAATGTATTTTTTTATACCTCCCTCATGTTTATGTAAGCTTCTGGAAATTTAATTTCCTTGCGGGAGTCATCCCAAATGGATCAGTAAAGAGAAGTCTAAGTCTAAGTCTAATTCAACGGGATGAAAGTTTCTCGGATTTAACTGCAGAGGTGTCCAAGAAAAGAACGCAGTTAAAGGATCTGAGAAGGAAATTACATCAGGCAGAAATCAAACATGGGTTGAGCCATCCTGCGACGCTCATAATAACATTTGACGGAGAAACTACAATCAAGTAATCAAACAAACATTGTCTGGAAACGAATGATTGGTGACGGAACTGCGCACAAGGACAAAGCTCATTAGATTGGTCAGCGTGGATGATGGTAAGGATGAATTAAAGACCGCAGGTACAATGACCTGAATTGAACTGAGCTAGGAACTGGTGTACAGACATAAATCTCGAGGAGTTGCAACTTGGTACATGGATGTAAACTTGGAGAACATAATGGATTGTCAAAATACTGATTCTAGCCTATATGGCATGTATTTTTGAGTGAAGTTAAAATAATTAGGCTTAACTTTTTATGTTTTTGATGAAAAATATATCTTAAGTTTTGGTGTTTTCCCTGGAAAGGATGGTTGATCAGATATCTACTGCCAAATTAAGTTGTTAACATAGATAAAATAGAACAGATAACAGATAATATATTCTCGAATTAAGAGTTAAGTGTAGCACATTACCTTTTGAAGAAGGAAGAATAGTAACTAGGTTCATTGGCCACGGACACCAGAAGCTCTAAGATCGACTACGGAGCCCAGGATTAACAAACTGATACCACAGGAACGACACAAACACAGTGTACTCTTTAAGAACAACCTATTAATTACAGGATGGGTAAGAAGTATAGAAAATAATAAATAAATAAAGTTTGCTGCAGCTTTTATTCTAAAGGTCAGTTCATTCAACACTGTATAGATGGTAAATCCGTCCCAGCTCACTTGTGTGTGGATGGTGCGTATGTGTATTGGTGTAAAAGGATTCAGGTTCCACGACGTCGTATCTCTAAGTAGGTTGTGGCTCGCTATCAAACTTCAACTTGCTCCAACATCCAGGTAGGTCCAAATCTCAATAGGGTCCAACAAAAAACCTGACCGATGCGTTTTTCCTCCCGAGCGGCTCCTCCAACTGCGCTCACGGAGGTCCAGGTCGTCTAGGGGATTTCTCCAACAGTTTTCTCTGAGTTTTGTCCACGTTTTATTTTATTGTTTCACCTGTCAGGATTCCATCCTGGCAGCCCTCCTTTCCCCTTTTGTTCCTGTGTTTTGTCTCCCTCTGTCTGTGTTTCCCTGCATGTGTCTCCCCTCTCTGTGTTTGTCTGTTGTTTCCGGGCAGGCTGATCCAGGTGGAACTCATTGACACTAATCACCTCCCTTCCAGTATATTAAGACGGACCTGAGCCTCATTCGTCACCAGATCGTTTCATCAGCAGAGCGGTAATGTGTTGTTAACCTTGGCTTTTCTTGTATTCAGTTTTTTTCTACACTTCTCTGTGAACCTGGTTGTAATTGCTCCTGTGCTTTTTGTTGCTTCAGTCACCCGTTATCCTGTTGACCTGTCTGCCTGCCTGCCTGTCTACCACCTGCTTGTGCTCTCCCTGTGGCCATCTCGCAACTTTTTGCAACCCGAAGGACGCCATTACCACATGGAGAGACGCCCCATCTGGAATTGAGAACATTCACCGACACTGGGCACGCTCAGGAGAGCACTACACCACTCACTAAGCCCCCACTCCTTTTTCTCTTGTGCACCGTGCACTTTGTAGTATTTCACTTATTAAAACTCTTAAACCTGACTCTGTGTGTCTCGTGACTCGTGTCCAACGCGGCTACTCTCTCTGTCTTTCTCTCTCTCCTAGCAGCTTCAGAGGAAGTGAACCCGATCCGATGAGGTCAATGATTGGAAGCTTCTCTCTGATTGGATGACGGAACATCTCCATTCTAGCTCTTACAAATAAAAACTCTAAATAGCTTATTTTATTACAGTTCTAGTTCTCTTTTTAAGCGAACATCTGTTTTTCAAACATATTTTATGAATTGATTTTTCCATTGTGAAATGTCAGTGTTTTTAATTCAAACATCTTGGTTTTTAATATGCAATGAATTATTTTTAATACTGATTTTTAACCTGGGTTACTTAAGCTATTAATTTGATTTATTGATCACGTTTAAGAGTTATATTAACTCAGTTATATTGAGGTAATGGAATTCTAAAGGAGTTCAGCTCACTTATTGCAATCTTGACATCCAGAGTGACAATACAAAACTTTCTGTTTGAATTTGTGTTTTTTATGTGGTTAAATTTAGTTCTTTTTTGTAAGTTGTATGGCTCTCATTTTGAATTTAAATGTAGGAAGTCAATATTTGGTATGTTACATAAACTTCCAAAAAAAGGTCTTAAAATTGCCCATATTAACATATGCAGTCACAGAAATAATGAATTAATTAACAGATATACTACAATCAAATACACATACACATATTGGCAGTGTCTGAAACTCATTAAGACTCTACGTTTAATGATACATCTATGATAATACAAGGATATAATACTTTTCGAAATGACAGGAATGCATACGGAGGCGGGGTTGCTATCTATATTCAAGACCATATTCCAGTCAAATTGATGCCTGAGTTAATGCATTCTGGTATTGAAGTAATTTGGCTAAAAGTTAGTGTAAAACATCTTAAGCTCATATTAATAGAATGTTGCTACATATCTCCTAGTGCTAATAGTGAATACTTAGACAACATTTGTGACATGCTAGATCATGCTAGTAGTAAAAATCAGGAAATGTACTTCATGGGTGACTTTAATATAGATTGGAACTCCTCTCGTTTTCCTATGAAAATTAAACTAATGAATCCTGTGTTGATTATCACAGGTTATCAATAAACCAACCAGAATATGCATAAAAAGGGATGGCACCCGTTCAGCTTCCTGTATTGATCACATCTTTATAAATAGAATAGAATAGAATAATATAATAGAGATGCTTTATTGCTCCCAAGCTGGGAAATTGCAGCAGTATTCCGCTCAAACTTTATATCCGTGCCAATGAGTTGCAGCGACCATAATGTCATTGCAATTGTAAGAAAACTAAAGTTCCAAAGTCAGGTCCAAAAATAATAATGAAAAGGACCATCAAGAAGTTCACTGTTCGAAATGTCAAATGTTAGATCAATAATTAAAAGACTACATGAAGGAAAGACATCAAGCTAAACAAGCAGCAATTATATACAATTTTAAATGACTGGCAAATATATTGTAAACTTAGAAATTCTGTCACTAAATTAAATAAGCAAAAGAAATTGTATTATATATAAAATCAAAGAAATAAAACATAATAAACAATTATGGAATTCTTTAAACTATATATTAAGAGGAAATACTAAATCCACTCCAGCTTATTTAGAAAGTGAAGGTGAATTATTTTACTAAACCATGGGATATTGCAAATCATCTCAATGATTATTTCATAAATAAAATTGATAAACTCAAAAATACTACACAGCCACAGAATGCAGATTTATCATATACATTGATAAATAAGATCATGGAAGGTAAGACACGTAGCTTTAAACTTAAGAATGTCAGTGTAAAAATAAACCACCTGGGGTTGAGTATCTCGATGACAAGTTGCTAAAGCCAAAAACCTCAGTCCTTGCTCCTGTGGTTGCATATATAACTATTCAGTGTTTAATGAAAATATATGTTTGAAAGCATGGAAAATATCTAAGGTTGTGCCAATACCCAAAAAAAAAAAAATTCCTTTCTCTGGATAAAACAGTAGACTGATCAAGTGTTACCAATTTTTGGGTAGGATAATGGAAAGAATTTAAACAATTTTTTTTTTTTTTCAAATTTTCAGCATGCATATAGAGAAGAATTCTCTACAGCTACTGCCCTGACTCAAATGGTTGATGACTGGCTCAAGGACATGGAGGAGAGGAAAATAATAGTTATGCTTGATTTCTCTGCAGCATTTGATATAATTGATCATTAGTTATTGTTAGAAAAAAAAAATATATATATATATAAATATATTATGTTTTTTCTCAAACAGCATTATTGTGGCTGAAAAGTTATTTTACTTACAGACAACAATTAGTTTACTTTAATGGAAGTTTTTCAAGGGTACGGTTTGTGGAACATGGAGTGCCTCAAGGAAGTTGTCTTGGGCCGCTCCTCTATACAATCTTTACTAACGATCTTCCCTCTGTACGAGACAAAGCAAGTATTTAAATGTCCGCTGATGATTCCATTGTATATTTAGCAGAAACAAATGTTGGTGACTTACTAATTGTCAGACCCGGGCAGGAATGAGGACTCAGATGCGGAGGTTCGCAGATCAAACTGGTATTTATTCTTAAAAAATCCAAAGCGTGAGGCACAGGACCAATAAACCACAAAACAAAAGGTCGCTCCGAACAGGAGGAAAAATAATTATCAAAAGCACAAAACAAAGTCGCTTTTTCCAGGAGGAAAAACAAGGTGACCAAAAGAGCATTCAAAGGGATAACCTTACTATGACAAAAAACAGGGAATACAAACACCTGAGCGAGGATACTAGGATCTCTATGACACGAACAAGGCTGTGAAAACGGACTGGAAACATTCGGCATAACGGAAGAAATATTCTGGCAACAAGACAGGGGAAGACACGGACTATATACACATGAAGGGAGGGGGGCCACAGGTGGAAACAATCAAGGATCAGGGAATGATGTCAGACCAGTGACACAAGAGGAAGGGCAAGTGACCTGGACCGAGAGGAGAGTTACTTTTCAAAATAAAACAGGAAATTCACTGGCCAAAAACCCAAAGACAGGACAGACCTCACCACGGCGTGACACTAAATACCAAATTACAGAGAGTGATAGTCAGTAGTAGACGTGATCAGCAGTAACAAACATATTTTAAATGTATCTAAAGCAACTAGTTTCGTGGCTGGAACAATTATTCTTTATGTTCCAAACCAAAACTTGATTTTGAGTTCAGGTGAAATGTCAGTAATATGCATGAAAGTCTCTCCTGGTTAAAAGTTCAAAATAGATTTGTGTACTCATTTTTTTCTTACGGAATGTCATAACAACTAAGACACCTGTTACGGTGTAAAAAAAATAAAAAATTTAGTACAGACACACATCATTATCAAACAAGGCATGCAGTTGGAGGTTGTTTTATTTTACCTAGAGCGAAAATTAAATCAAGTCAACGTTCAGTCACATACAGCGCAATGTGTGAATGGAGCTGACTCTCGAATAGAACGACAAAACACTCAATATAGGTTTAAATCACTCAAAGAATATTACCTTCAACAAAACTTCAGTATCTAATGCTAGTTCTTGTAGTCCGGGGGCATGGGCTTTTCTTATTTTGATATAGAACCATTAATTTCTTTTTTTTGGCTTTTTGTTTAATTGCATCAGTTATAATTCTGTCAATATTTGAGTTGTATTTTGTGTAATGTGATTGTGTAAATTGTATTTTCACAACATAAAACTGCCGGACCCCTGGAAGAATAGCTTCTAGCTATGCTGAAGCTAAAGGGGATCCAAACAAACAAACAAACAAACAAACCACTGTTGAAACAAGTGGAACAGAAGTTCAAATCAAGTGAAGAGAAGAAGGTCAAAAAGATCCCGGAGTTCTCCGTTTATTTATTTAGTAACTTATTTGGGTACTAATCCTGCTGCCATCCACTCTCTTGTATCTAATCATACACAGAGGGATGATATCATACACCTAATGCTGCTTTTGATGTTTCATGACTGTGACCAAACAGGGTTACCAGATTGATTTAGTCTCAATATAATGGCGTCTCACAGCCCTAAATATGGACCCAGAGCAGACCAGTCAAGGACTCCCTGGGTGAGTTTGAGTGAGTGTCCACACGCTGGGGTGGGAGGTGAGGGTGGCAGAGCTGATTGCATTTTAAACATGACTCCATGCCGGGTGTCTCTCAAAGGTGAGTGTCTGTGTTTATTTAGAAATTAAAGCCCTCTGTCCAACGGCCCGATTTTAATCCTCTGCCACCCGCCACATATCCCATCAATGCACTTACTTAGAAGTACAGGCGCCACACACAAAAGGGGCCAGGGGCCCTCAGGCATCCAGGGAAGGGGCGAGCAGCTGCTACTAGACACATGTCGCCCCCTGGCTCTGAGGACACTGTCAGCATTTAAATCAGTGGATGGAGAGAGCGGCCAAAGACGTGTGTGTGTGTGTGTGTGTGTGAGAGAGAGAGAGAGAGAGAGCAAGCACACGCTTCACACTGCCCTTGCATGCCACACATACCAGAGCGAGGGAGTGAACACTAAGGTGTAGTGTAGCACAAGCTGAAAGGCTCGAGGCTGATTGTGTTGCTAGTGAACCTGTTCAGAGAAGCAACTGCCGGGGAAAGGGCTCACTTCTTTTTTTTGTACTCAAATCTTCACCCTCCTGTGAGCTCAAATGCTTTCCTCTGCTTATGAATACATTTTATATTCATTGTAGGTCATTTTATTTTTTTGGCCTTTTCGTAGCTTTATTTCTAAGAACAGCTTAAGACTGACAGGAAAAAGGAGAGAGAGAGATAGAGAGGGGGCGACATTAAGCAAAGGGCCGCAGGTCAGAGTCAAACCTGGGCGCTGCGCTACAGCAAGGACTTTTTGCCTCTGTATATGGAGTGTCTGCTCTAACCACTGAGCGACCGAGAATATATTCAGCTCCCTCCTCAAGAGTCTGCCTCGAGCGGCTGCCTGCAGCAGCGTTAGGACTTTGGCCAGACGCTCATCCCTTAGTTCTTCAAGGTAACTCAGCAGGCCTGCCTTGAAGAAAACCTATATGAAGCCAAGAAGCCAAAAAGACGAATTAAGGCTCTCACATCACAATCTTTTAAAAAAAAAAAACCTAACTACATTTATTATGACATGCTCATCACATCATCCAATTTTTATTTAGTTTTTTGTTGTTGATTATTTTGCCAGCCACAGCTCTGCTTTACACAAACTGCTGCTTCCTACCTTGGTGTGTCCAAATCTACAGTATACTGGTTGTGGTCGATATCGAGGTAGACCAGCAGCTTCTCTGCAGCTTTCCTGCTGTCCATAAACTTATCATCCGGTATGGCATGTGGGTGCAGGATGCGATAGCTGAATGGATGAACCAAATAGTGTTTTAGGACAGATTATAACTATGACCCGAAATCCATGTCATGATAAGTGATCTGAACGAGATATTTACCGCTGTCTGAATTTAGCGTAGAGGATGCGGCTGGGAAAGCCTTTTTCTACAGATTCTGATCCCTTCCAGCACGCCATTGCAGCGCAGCTGGTGCAGCAACAAGAATGCATCCATGATTCCTGCACAGAACAAGTTTTAAACATGAGCCTTGTCCCATTTATCTAGCTCCTGATGATATTATGATTATCATTGCAGTGTGTTACCTAGAGTCTTGGTCTCATTAGGGATAATGCAGCGGACAAAGTGAGACTGGGTGCTGCAGAGGTTGGTCATCATCTTATTCAGGTTTTCCTTTATGAAAAAGAAAAAACACAGCAAATCACAGAACATGAAAGCACCTTTACTAATTAGATAAAAGGAAAAAAAACAAAAAAACATCATGTAAAATGTTTTATTCTGCAGGACTTTCTCACACGTGAAATCCATGATGTAAAGGAGAGAGGAGCCAGCACAGACTTAAAGTGATGTTCATGTGATCATTGCCCTAAACATCACTGCAAGTCTTAACTGCCTCCGTCCCAGCTGTCCAATGATGCCCACAATTTCTCAAACCACAACAAATAACATCTGTCTGCTTTCAGTAATGGACCATTTTACCCTGTGGTATCAGTCTCACCTTGTGCCTTGTGAAGCTGAGACACGGTCTAGTAAATTTGATATTTGATATTTTATATATATATATATATATATATATATATATATATATATATATATATATATATATATATATAACGTTTATATAGTTTTATATTTCTGTTTTTACAAATATATCTTATCTGTCTAATATTGTTGTTAATATGTTGTTTGTACAGCTGGAGTTTGCAACAAAAACAATTTCCCCCTGGGATTATTAAAGTATTTCTAATTCTGATTCTGGAAAGAGGCCACCTTCTTCCTCTTTTTATTGCCGCCAGCCTTGTGCTCGGACACTGTGAGTTGATGAGCAGAGGGATTATTTCGACCTCCTTAAGGTGTTCCCTTTACACTGTAGTCCTCTGTCAGAACCATATTTACTGTACCTGAGTCTGAGGCAATATAATTATCTTACAGAGAAGCTAGCAGCTTGTTGGAGGACTTCCGTAACCAAGCAACCGCCGTCTCGTTCAGCGGGTCTTTATTTTTGTCCAGCCAGCCGATAACGTTATACGGCACCTGTAAAAGCAGCAGTTTTTTCTCCTTGGCTCTCGGTGAATACGGTCGCATCTTTCTCACTCTCCCTCCCTTATCTTCCCTGCTTTGCTTCTTTGTCTTGTCTCATACCTGGAGCCTCTCTCTGCATTGCTCTCCAACTTAAATCCAACTTAAATCATGGAATTAGTTAACTGGTCTCTCAATGAAATAGACAGAATCTTCTCGATGAGAAGCTCAGGTTCGGGGGAACCTGTCTGCCCTGACGGAACGAACGGATCGACTCGTGGGAGCAGTGGAGGGTCGTGTGCCTAGCCATTCTTTCCGTGGAGGATATTGAGGATATCTACATATTCGGAAATTTGATCACAGGCTTTCTGCTGATTAGAGTAGGCACTGCCCTGGTCTATCGGAAAATTCGGAAGTTGGTGGCAGCAGTCAACAGCCCCGTGGAGCTGCCCGGCACGATTATTGGATGGAGTGGAGCTGTTAGCGCTCAGACTGTGGTTCTTAACCGCTATTTGGATAACACCTTGGATAAAGCAGTGAACACTTTGACGGGGATTTTACACCGTGCCTTGGGAACCATCTTGGATTGAGCTGTTACAGAGACGGAGGTTATTGAACACAGATGGGAAAGATCTTGGATAAGTTAACTGCTTTGCAAAGGCGTATGGATCATATTGGTGACCAAGACAGACATTTAGATTAGTTGTGTCTATGGAAATAAGACTGCTTGCCCTAACCACAATAATCTAAACTGCATTCCGACCTTATCTCGGTAGCTGCCTTGGCCAAGTTTGCTACTGAAATAACTCCTCCAGGAGAATGCTGCTGTGAGACGCTCTGCACATCCTCCCCCCTCGTTCCTTCATGGACACCTGTTGGTTGTTGACTCTGGCTGGGGCCCAATCAAGGAGGTCTCCATGGCAACTTGCTGTGTTATCTTGCTGACACTATGCAGGCTGTGATACTGACTGGGTAGCTGGTCGAGGCGGCTCTACAGGCTGATATCACACACGCATGCATGGTCACTTACATAAATATATGCAACACATACCCCTCATTCACCCCCATCCCACGCCTTTGCAGCTTTTCCCTCACCCAATATGCAAACTGATTTCAGTTTTCTGTTGTAAGTGCTGGGTTTTTTTTCTCCAAATCCTGCACTGTGCTTCTCACACTATTTTTAACCTTTTCAATGAAATCAAGGCACACACACACAGACACACACACACACACACACACACACACACACACACACACACACACACACACAGGAAGAATACAGCTGTCATTCACATGAATAGCCCCTGTTGCTTAGATACCATATTCTAGTACATATGGAGTGAAGGTTGTATTAGTCCACTTGACGCCCAAGAAGTCATCCTTCATCAGCTTCATTTTTTCTGACCTTTAAAGTCTGTTTGATACCGCAGTTTTGATATGTTGTGCCTCATTTTCCACTTAATATTACAGAAAAATGTAATTATTCATTATGTTTCAGATTATTAGAATAATGGAAAACCCAACCCACACGGCAGACATTGCATTTCCTCAACTGTTCAACATTCTGTCCCTCACCACATACTCACCCCCCCCCCCCTTCACCCTTTGGTGCAGGAGGCCAGCTGATGAGGTCAGCTGAAATGACTCTCATCAGGTTTGAAACAAACAGGACAAAAATCACAACCTTGCTTTTAAATCAAATGGTTCGTTTTGTGCCAGATGTCTTGTGTTGCTGGTTCTTACTTTGAGTACCGTCAGCCTCCGCCTGCTCCTCACGCTGCTTTGGCTTGAATTTTATGGTTCCAAAATGCATGATGGCTTCAACTATTTTATAGCAGCCGTACTTCTCGTCAGAAATGAAGCAGAGGATGTCCATGGCATGCTGTGAAGAGGCAATGAAAAAGTAATCTCACTACATCACAAAACTTCTCAGTGTAGCTGGATTTGTATCTGTGTTGAGAAATAAAAGCTCCTACATCAGTGGCCATCAGCTGCTCTCCGTCATCCAAGTTGAGAGCAGAAGTCGTAGTTGTACGGGTTGGAGGACACCAGCAGCATGTCTGGAACAGAGAGTGGACAGGATCACGTCGCAGTCCTGCAGAAATATGTAATGAAATGTCTAAAACCGCCGCAATGACTAACCTAACGATTCTGGTTTCTTCTGCGACATGATCTGGTAGTAGATGTGATAGCTCCTCTTGCCAGGCTGTTGAAATATCACTCTGGATTTTTCCAGAAGATCTGAAGGACAGAAAGGAGAGTGGCATGTTTATATAAAGAAGAGAGACAAACCTTTATTGATCCCCAGAGGAACTGTCACAGCAGCATAAAGACAGCAACAATACAGATTTGTAGGAAAAGTAAAATAATAAATATTAGAATGATAATAATAAATTGTATGTACATATGTGTCTATATGTATAGTTTTTATTAATAAAAAAGAAAACTATACATATGGACACAAGCCTGTTACCAGGGTACAGTACCCCAGACTGATATGATCAATTCAATATGGCACTTGTTTGCATCAAAATAGAGATGTATAACTATATCTATGCAAAAATCAGAAATCAGAACATATTAACATAATATAATATGATAAATTACGTGTACAGCAGCAGCTGGCCAGGTGCATTCAACACAATCCAGCGGCACCAGCTCATCACCTCACCCCCCAACACCTGGAGATTATTCCACTCTACATTAACCGGATGCCTCTCCGGGAACCATCACCTTATCGTGGTGGAGAGGTTTGTGTGTTCCTGTGAACCTGAGGGCTGTGTTGTCTGGAGCCTGGTGCTCCTGGTAGGGTTTCCCATGACAAAGTGGTCTCAGGCGAGGGGCCAGACTAAGAATGGTTCACAAAGACTCAATGGACAAACGAGGAAGAAGAAGAGAGACCCTGCCCGGAGGAAGCCCGGGGCCCCCGTTTGGAGATAGGCCCAGACGGAGGGCTCGTCGACAAGCGCCTGGTGGCCAGGTTTCCCACAGAGCCCGGCCGGGCACAGCCCGAAAAAGTGACGTGGCACCTCCCTCCTCTCCATCCTGTGGGCCCACCACTCGCAGGAGGAACCACTTGGGTCGGATGCGCTGCTGCACGGGTGGCAGTGAAGGTGAGGGGCCTCGACAGACCAGACATGGGCAGCAGAAGCTGACTCTGGGGACGTGAAATGTCACCTCTCTGTCGGGGAAGGAGCCATAGCTTGTGCGGGAGGTGGAGCGCTACCAGTTAGATCTGGTGGGGCTTACCTCCACACACAGTCTCGGTTCTGGAACCATACTCCTGGATAGGGGTTGGACCCTATTCTTCTCTGGAGTTGCCCAGGGTGTGAGGCACCGGGCGGGTGTGGGGATACTCACAAACCTCCAGCTGAGCGCCACGGTGTTGTAGTTCACCCCGCTGGGCGAGAGGGTCACCTCTTTACGCCTGCAGGTGGTAGGGGGGAAAACTCTGACTGTTGTTTGTGCGTATGCACTGAACAGGCCTTCTTTGGAGACCCTGAATGGAGTCCTGCATGGGGCTCCAGTAGGGGACTCCATAGTTCTGCTGGGAGAATTCAACGCCCACGTGGGCAATGATGGAGACACCTGGAGAGGCGTGATTGGGAGTAACGGCCTCCCTGATCTAAATCCGAGTGGTCGTCAGTTATTAGACTTCTGTGCTAGTCACGGATTGTCTATAACTAACACCATGTTCGAACATAAGGATGCTCATAAGTGTACGTGGTACCAGAGCACCCTAGGCCAAAGGTCGATGATAGATTTTGTGATCTTATCATCTGATCTGAGGCCGTATGTTTTGGGCACTCGAGTGAAGAGAGGGGCAGAGCTGTCAACTGATCACCATCTAGTGATAAGTTGGGTTAGAGGATGGGGGAAGATTCTGGACAGACCAGGTAAGGCCAAACGAGTATTGCGTGTGAACTGGAAACGTCTGGAGGAGGCCCCTGTCCAAGAGATCTTCAACTCACACCTCCGGCGGAGCTTTTCTGGCATCCCTGTGGAGGTTGGGGGCATTGAACTGGAGTGGGCAATGTTCAAAGCTTCCATTGCTGAAGCCGCAGCGGTGAGCTGTGGCCTCAAGGTCTTAGGTGCCTCAAGGGGCGGTAACCCTGAACATCGTGGTGGACACTGACCGTGGTGGTCAGGGAAGCTGTCCGATTAAAGAAGGAGGCCTTCGGGATATGTTATCCCAGAAGACTCCGGAGGCAGTGGCAAGGTACCGACAGGCCTGGAGAGTCAAAGCAGCGGGTGTGGGAGGAGTTCTGAGAAGTCATGGAGAAGGACTTTGGGGCAGCACCAAGGTGCTTCTGGAAAACCATTCGACATCTCAGGAGGGGGAAACGGGGAACCCTCCAAGCTGTTTACAGTAAGGACGGGACGCTGGTGACCTCAGCTGATGAGGTAGTTGGGCGGTGGAAGGAGCACTTTGAGGAACTCCTTAATCGGACTAACACGCCCTCTTTTGTAGAGGCAAAGCTGGAGGCTGATGGGGAATCATTGTCAATATCCCTGGCGGAAGTCACTGAGGTAGTCAAATAACTCCACAGTGGCAAAGCCCCAGGGATTATAGCGATTCGTCCAGAAATGCTGAAAGCTTTGGGTTTGGAGGGGCTGTCTTGGTTGACATGTCTCTTCAACATTGCGTGGAAGTCTGGGACAGTGCCAAGGGAGTGGCAGACCGGGGTGGGGGTTCCTCTGTTTGAAAAGGGGGACCAGAGGGTGTGTGCCAATTACAGGGGTATCCCACTACTCATCCTCCCTGGTAAAGTCTACTCCAAGGTGCTGGAAAGGAGGGTTTCCTCCTATAGTCGAACCTCAGATTGAAGAGGAACAATGTGGATTCCGTCCTGGACGTGGAACAACGGACCAGCTCTTCACTTTCGCAAGGATCCTGGAGGGGGCTTGGGAGTATGCCCATACAGTCCACATGTGTTTTGTGGATCTGGAGAAGGCATATGACCGGGTCCCTCGGGAGATACTGTAGGAGGTGCTGCGGGAGTATACGGTGAGGGGGTCACTTCTGTGGGCCATCCAATCTCTGTACACCCAAAGCGAGAGCTGTGTCCGGATCCTCGGCAGTAAGTCGGATTCTTTACCGGTGGGGGGCCTCCGCCAGGGGTGCGCTTTGTCACCAATCGTGATTTTCGAGATGTGTTTTGCAGATGATGTGATCCTGATGGCATCGTTGGTCAGTGACCTTCAGCACTCACTGGATCAGTTCACAGCCGAGTGTGAAACGGCTGGGATGAGGATCAGCACCTCTAAATCTGAGGCCATGGCTCTCAGCAGGAAACCGGTGGATTGCTTACTCCAGGTAGGGAATGAGTCCTTACCCCAAGTGAAGGAGTTCAAGTACCTCAGGATTATGTTCACGAGTGAGGGGACGATGGAGTGTGAGTTTGGCCAGAGAATCGGAGCAGCGGGGGCGGTGTTGCAGTCGCTTTACCGCACCGAAAAAAGAGCTGAGCCGGGAGGCAAAGCTCTCGATCTATTGGTCAATCTTCGTTCCTACCCTCACTTATGGTCATGATAGCTGGGTCATGACCGAAAGAACGAGGTAGCCGATACTAGCGGGCGAAATGGGTTTTCTCAGGAGGGTAGAGCCGCTGCTCCTTTGCGTTGAAAGGAGTCAGTTGAGGGGGTTCGGGCATTTAATGAGGATGCCCCCTGGGCGCCTCCCTAGGGAGGTGTTCCAGGCACGTCCAGCTGGGAGGAGGCCTCGGGGAAGACCCAGGACTAGGGTGAGAGATTATATCTTCACACTGGCCTGGGAACGCCTCGGGATCCCCCAGTTAGAGCTGGTTAATGTGGCCCGGGAAAGGGAAGTTTGGGGTCCCCTTCTAAAGCTGCTGCCCCCGCGACCCGACCCCAGATAAGCGGATGAAGATGAGATGAGATGAGATGAGACGATGGTATGGGATATGATATATAGTATATTATTATTACATGGCTTTGTTGAATACTCAATTTTCATTGGTCAATTACGTCATTTTATTCATTTGACCCTTTTTTAAATAAATATTTTATTATTGCTTTTTTAGTAAGTAACTGTGTAATATCAAGATAATACAGAGCGAGCAGATCATTATTGCGGATCATCTTGATTCCCTACATGTGAAAGATAGTAGTATAATATAATATGTAGTAAAGCAATTACATGGAAGGCGAAGAGAAAAAAATCATGATGATGAAAGTTTGACATTAACTCACATACATCAGTCTCAGCAGAGGCCAGTTTTCGAGCCGGTCCAAAGATCGATCCTCTCTTGTCGATCCTGATGAACTTGCCCTGTGGGAGAAATATATTTTAAATGCTTCATAAATCGACCAATAAATGGCAGGATTATCAAGCCCATTGAATGTAATTACTTATATACAGTATATACTGTACTATAAACGGGATTTTACAGGTACTGATAAAACGGGATGAGTTGTCATTTCTGTGTTTTGGCATTACCAAACGCCTCCATGCTAGGGTTCGCCTCAATGACCTGATTCTCCAGATTCCCCTGGGAGAGAAAATTAAATGTAAAATGTCAAGCAGCCAAGTCACATTTTAAACAGAATTTAAAGTTTATTTTATGATGTATCAGCATTATTATTTTTTTCTGCAGCTTAAAGTTTACCCCTGTTTTAGTGGCAGGACCTTGCTGCAAAAGAATAAGGTGATAAGCCTTTTGAGTGTCATATTGTATAAAATATGATGGAATGACCAACTGGAAAATTAGATAGTGGTTGTTAAAGCTGTGGTAAAAACCAACCTTGTTTTATATGATGAAGTGTGGTGAACGCAGGGTAGAAAAAGGTAGGTAAAGTTCAAAACAAATCTCAAATCAAAGGGGAAGATAATGGAATTTGTTTTAGCCAACAAAAAAGAGATGACATGGAAAGGGAAAGAAAAACCTGGTTAAAAATCAAAAGAGGAGTAAAGTTGCTGGAAAGGGCTACACAACACATGAGGGTAAAGACTCAGACATGAATCAGTTCTCACATTCACCATTTTGACAGTGAGGAAAATGTATGGTTTAAAGGGAATACACTAAAGGATTCCTGGGACCCCCCCCCCCCCCCCAAAAGAAGAAAATAAAAATAAAAATACATTTTTTAAAAAGCAAAAAAAAAAAAAAAAGCTGGGGAACAATAGCTTACCACATCAGCCTTACTCCTTTTTTGACAGTTGGTTCAGGATCCCGTCCTGGCAGTCCTTCCCTTTTCCTCTTGTGCTTGTGTTTGTCTCCCTCTGTCTGTGTTTCCCTGTATGTGTCTCCCCTCACTGTGTTTGTCTGTTTGGAGACGGGAGGCGTGGTTCTGGACCAGCTGAATCAAATCCCACTAATCACCTCCTCTGCAGTATAAGAAGCCGGATGTGGGACGCATTCGGCGCCAGATCGTTTCATCATATACGTGGTATCGCGTTTCGTTCGTTGACTCCGCTTTGTTCCTTGAGAGAGATATTCAGTTCCATGTTTTCGATGTTCATTGTTTCTTTGTTTCTTTTTGTTTTAGTTACCCGGGATCCTGTTTCACTGTCTGCATCCACGTCTGCTTGCCTACCATCCGTTTGTGTTTTTCCCGTGATCATCTCGTTGACACGTTTCGTGTTGACAGTTTTGCCAGCACCAGATTTTCCACTTTTGTAGTGTGAAAAAATAACAAAGTGTACATACAACAGGTAAAAACTGGTCACAACACTGATAAAGGTAGTGTAAATGAAAATAACTACACTGCATGTTAAAGAATAGATTTCAGTAAAAACTTTGGAAGAGAACAATATCAAGTCTCTAAAGTGGCTGTGTGTGGACGGTCTATATGTTATATGGCTTCTCATACAGTTACAAGAGGTCTTTTTCTTCTTTAATTTGTTACAAGACAAATCAATATTCATATGAAGCAGCTGACACTTACGTGATGAGCATGGACTGGTTCTCGCGATCTGAGGAAGAAAAAAACTACACAAGGCTTGTAACACATGGCTGATGTATGTTACGTGCGTTTATATTTGAAGAGTTTATTTGAAAAACACAGCCTTTCTAAATAGGAATAAACCTACATTAGTTTGATTGATATTCCCTTTAATGTACAATAAAAAAAACATGATTAATGAAGCCTGTCAATGTTCTCATTTGTCCAGGTCATCGTTATCCCCAAAGCAATTTTAGTCAAAAGCAACTTGACAAAACGCAATAACCAAGTTCAGTTGCTTATGACTGAAATTGCTTTGGGGATGATTCATGAAAGAAAAAATAGAGATCAATAAACAACCCAACATCAGTTTGATTGATATTCCTTGGACTGGAAACAATAAGATGATTTATTATTTGTTCTTGCAAATGAACCCTTCATTTGTTATATCAGTGTGTGTGTACTGTATGTTGATATGATATCTTAGTGTATACTAACTGCGCAGCATGCCGTTATATGCACCGTCTGCAATGGAGTAGATGTGTGGCGGCACATGAGAGCGGCATTTGCCTTTGTAGTCGGTGACCACTTGGGCTGTGTAGACTGGCAGCCATTTGTATGGATTCACCGTCACACAGAAGTAGGTCTGGAACACAGGACATGACATCCTACATCCTACATGCTACTGACAGGTTGACAGATGAACTCTGTCACTGAATCTGATAATGAAGCCTCTTAAGGGAACATGGTCACACGGGAGAGGGGAAGTCCATAATGGGATACTCACATAGCTCATCCAGACAGAGCAGCGTCTGCGCAGGTTGTACAGCACAGAAGCCTTGTTGAGTTGTGTAAGCATGGCCATGTCTTCAATCATGTCATACTTTGGAGGATTCATCTGCTGGATGTCACACTCCTTCACTGTCAGGGTCTAAAGGGATGGAGGTTGGCAGACAAGAGGAGAGGAACATGGGATTTATCCTAGTGTTTTCATTCCATACTGAATATAGAGGGTGATCTCTTACCCTCCCTTTTTTGGTTTCAACAGTGACTTTGTCACCACTGCACTCCCTGATCTCAATCTCAATGTAGGCTTCTTTTTCATCAGGAACCCAGGCTCGCTTCTTACCCTTACTAACAGTGACAGTACAGCAGAGGACCTGCATGTTAGGAAGCAGCACAACTATCCAGAATACTAATGTTGGAAATATGGCAAATCATCTCTAAATAAAAGTTTTACTCGGATTAGGCTATGCGGTGATAATATTAAACCTCAACAAGTGTGTTATTGTAGAAACTATTTTAAAATATTTTTAATATAGCACCTTTCACAAACAAGTTTTTTTTAAATAGAGATAAATTGTAACATTTTACTCTAAAAAACAGCTGATGTTATGTCATTGTTTGTTATATTTTGCAATGCTTCAGACTATTAATTATATCTTTGAAAACACTGCAACAGATGTAACTGCAATTACAAAGTAGAATCTCACACAAGTGGTAGACGTTTTGCCTTATTTAAAAACAGATATGAATGTATGATTGAATCAAAAACGGAATGACTTTCTGGAAGAAGATTTTTCATTTGATTTGCCCTACAAGGTTCCGTTTCTTTGAACTCTCCTTATTCGGCCTACCGTCAAAAGCGACAGTGTGCGACGGCATCAGGTCCTGTTCAGATTTGCGTAAAAACGGTGCAGCGTCCCTGGACTCCTTCGTTTCATAGTGCGGCATGGTGGCAGCTCCTCAACAGCTCCAAAAACCAGACACCAGGGAGACAGATAAGGTGAGGAATCCCTTAGGTGAGAAAGCTTTGCGTTAGGGTCAGTACTTCTTTATATGTTACAGCTGTTTTTGTTACTTCAGCCTTCCAAACTTCACGTGGCCATGAAAACACTGCTTGTGCGTAAAGAAAAAATCCACTATCACCAAGTAAGAGCGAAACTATAGAAACATATAGCGCGTTAACTGACACGTGCCAGAAAGAGTAGCCAGTATCACTTTACTGCTGTAACTGAAATTATTACTCTACAAGACGCTTTCAAGGGCAGCCAGCCCACGCGTAAACTGCACAGTGATCAACCTACAAAACAAAGCATTAAGTTGTCCACTGGCCTGAGGACGACAACAACTAAATAACAGCTTGGTGAGATATGACCTCCTTTATACTGTGCTTCTGAAGGTCACAGTCAGTGGAGATTTGTCCCTCATTAGCATATGCCACCTCCTCCGACGCCTATTGGTGCTGAGCGCCTATCTCAATTGACACAAAAGGAAAGCTACATTTTTGTCATTGCACTTAACCCAAGCCGGCTATTTCTGTATCCCAGTTATTTTATGCACTGTACACACTGAGGGAGTGGGAGAGAGGTGCATGTGGAGCATCCCTGCAAGCAGAAGCAGAGTGGCCATTGGAAAGACCGGGAGATTTCCAGCGGCCAATAAGCTTAAGTGAACCGGGCGGCAGACTGCCCTCTGCAGCCGAGTGATGTTCATGACCGGCCCATTGAGTTATAACTCTTCAGAATCAGGCACGTTCCTGTGAAAATCTCCCAGATCCCTATAAACCTATAAACCATACAGACAGACAGTCCAACCACACTTGCTGTGTCTCTACATCTCACTCATGGTTGCTACAGTGTCACACTCACTCTCATTAATCCTGCCTACTGATTTTTGTTTAGCCTCCTATCTTGATCTAATTATTTTTATTCAGACATTACATAACTTTCATGACCACAAATATAAACTGGCCAATGATTGAATTTATTCTTTTGTTCATAAATGAAAGTAGAATGGTCGGAGCAAAGCCCAAGCCCAATCGCTCCAACTCCAAAATTAACTCTTCCCACTTTAGGTGAATGATGCTTATGAACACATGTTGGAATCTAAGTAATAGCCCTGCATCTTTTGTGCTGTTAAACAGGGATGTGTGCCTTAGATTATTTCAGGAGCTGTGTGGCATTAAACATGCTACTATAAATACACAGCATTATATTAATAGAGAGAAACATGGCGCGTGACTCGTACCCTGGTGGAAGTAGTACTCTGATCTTTTACTTAGTAAAAGTACTAACAACACAGTGTATAAATAATCTGTTACAAGTAAAAGTTCTGCATTTAAAAGTACAAATGTATTAGCATTCAATTTCCAAGCTTGGGATCAATAAAGTATTTCTATTTTATTCTATCAAAATATACTTAAAGTAACAAAAGTTAAAGTATCATTATGCAGAATGGCTCAATTCAGAATCATTTATATTATAATATTGAATTCTAATTATTGATACATTAACGTGTTCATCACTTTAATGTTGCAGCTTATAACAATGGAGCTAATTTAATTACTTTTATAGGGCTAAGAAGTTTATTGTATGATGTAACATCATAATTTATTTGTTGATTTTGTTTTAATAATCTAAATCTGTAACGTAACTAAAGCTGTTAAAAAAATGGCGTGAAGTAAAAAGTATTTCCCTCTGAGATTTAGTGGAATAGAAGTATAAGGAAACAGAAAATGAAAACATTCAAGTAAATATATGCATCTCTAAATTGTACTTCAGTACAATGCTTGAGTAAATGTAATTTGTTATTTTCGAGCACTGCTCTTCCCATACAGTAATGTGCCTCACATGAATTTCAAATCAATAAACATGAGTGACGATACCTTTATGTGATGAATGATTATAAATGTAATTTTTCTACGAAGCTGTATCCAGCAATACGTCAAGCTTTAGCACCTTGGACCTCAAATGAAAATGAGTATCTTGGTAATCCTCCACTGGTAGCACGGTGCGTTATATTGTGACAATAGCTGCTGTAATTTTGTGTACCCACTATTTCTGGCATTAGCACTGCACCTCTCACACTCTGGCTCCACCAGATCTGACCTTCAGAGCAAGGGGAGAGGTGGGTGCCTGGTATGAGAGCAAGATGACAGTGCAGCACGGGGGGAGGGAAAGGGGACCACAGATTCTCAGAATAGACAAAGCCAGAGTCCAGGATTCCGGATAGCGAGATTAACTGTTAACTGTTGGCTGCGTCGAATACTGCAAAAGCCACGTAGATAAGCTGCAGACTGTTGTCTGCTTCCAACTGAGACACTGCAACTTTTAAAAACCCTGAGAGGCGATAGACCTTCTTTTAATACGACAGAGAGGGTTCTCTCTATTTTCTCACATCATGTGTGAACACAAACAAGAAAACAAACTCCTAAAGGGACGGCCATCTTTGTTGACGTCGTTATCTATTGCCGTGGCAGACTGAGAGGTGTTTCCGTTGTGACCCGAATTACAATTATCATGTTTTGGGTTTTAAAACACGGGACAAAACACATTCTTTATCTCGTCATGATGCAGAAGTTTTCTTTACATTTGCATGCAATGTACAGCCCTGTATATCTTGTGAAGATACTTCCCTTTATCCTGTGACACAAGTTGGACTGAAATTTATAATTATTGTGATACTCAAAGCACAGGACAAGTCGGCCTTCTGCTCTGTAAACGTCATGCCAGCTGGGCTGTTTTGCACTATCTGTATTTAAACTCTACAGAACCTGACCTTGGGGGCACTCTCAAGACGGGAGCTGTTGGTGCAGCCGTTTTGAAGAGGGCTTTCCTCGCAAAGGAAATTTTTTGGAATAAGCTCACACGACTCAAACAGACTCTAGTGTGAGTCTGTTTGAGGTGGTTTACAGCAACATTTTTGTTTGTCCCACAGTTAAAGTCTGTTTGAGAGGTCCAAACAGTTTGAGTCTGTAGGACAGTTGAGCTAGCAGGCAGAGTTGGCCGACTGCCAGGTTTTAATTCACCCAGACGGGTTAAGTCCGTTCATGTGGGTTATAAGCGCGACCATATTGTGTTCCTGTGTTTTGATTTACAGTTATTCTCGATTGCTAAGACACATTTCTTGAAAGCTTCTCTCCTTTTCTCTAAACTGTGAACACAAACCCCAATTTTCAAGCTACATTCACAAAACCTCAGACTCTTCTTGCAAAACCAAACTTTCACCTCAGTTCAATCTGTGCCCAAAACTGAACTTTGTTGTCAAATCGTGCCCCAAGTCAATCAAAATTAAAAACACTACTGAGCAGTCACTAAACACTACATAGAAAGATAGAAAACACAATGCTCAGGACATGAAGCTGAATGCATGTTGCAAAACCAAAAAACTTGCATTTAGCACTTTACACAAAGACAAAAAACAGAAATCTTGTGCATTTACATGTAGCACTTGTACAGTACAAAAAACAAAGATCTTTTGCATTTACAGTACACATATTATTTGTTCAAAACAAACCGTATGCATTTGCCACTTGTGTACAGTTCGGCATTGTCCTCACGGACCATATCAACAATTAGGGTCTCTTGGTGTGGGGAGAACATACCTGTCCTCACACCCTTATGTGACAGTCTTTCAATTCTACAAAAAGAGAACGTGCAGTTACAAAAAATATACATGGAATACTACAGACAGTTAGACTAACCCTCCATTACATCACTACAGACAGTTAGACTAACCCTCCATTACAATACTACAGTACATTGGCACAGTGATGTACTGAAACATATATTTACTTACAGTATACTGTGGTACAGTATATGCTGTTATATGTCATACAGTAATTTGCTCTCAACATGAACATACTGTACTATAATGTCAAAAAAGACCTGTTCTCTTCTCTAAATCTTCGGATTATGGTGGACACAGTGAATCTAGCGATGTTTGGTTGTACACTTTGTCCGGCCTCCCTCATGCTCATACCATGGACAAGAACATGGTCAATCACAGTAGCTCTGATTTCATCAGATATTATTGTTCTTTGTCTTCGCTGACCACCTTGACCACCTCAACCTCCTCGACCTCCTCTCACACAAACTCTTCCTCTTAGATTTCTATCCATTGTAGTGCCTCACAAATCAGTGCTATCTGAACTGGCTTTGTATATTCCCTCACATCATTAGCCACAAGTGTTATCAATTTTGAGTTGTTGTGTTCAAGTAGTGACAACCGTGTTTGAATTGTGTTTGACTTTTGCCACCTGTGCTTACCATTATGCAGCACAGGTGCATCACAATGAAGTTGGGAAGTTGTGTCTAAACAGGTGAAAAGTGCTCATGGTTTTGTCAAAAGAGTGATTGATTCAATCAGTGGGTTCAGGCAACAGAGAAATTGGTTCAGACAACAGGATTTAGTGTTTTAGCAATTGAGAAAAACTGTAATTTCTCTCTCCTCTCTTTCTATTACCCTTCTCCCAAGTGTGTCTGTGTGTGCGTGTGCTTGTGCGTGTGTGTGTGTGTGTGTGTGTGTGTGTGTGTGTGTGTGTGTGTGTGTGTGTGTGTGTGTGTGTGTGTGTGTGTGTGTGTGTGTGTGAAAATGTGGGGTTAAGTTAGGTAATAGTTTTAGTAACGGGGTGTGTATTTGGTATATGTGTTGTGCTGAGAGATTGTATGTGGCAGGCTGTATGGATGTGTGTGTGCATGTGTGCATGCGTGAATGTATGCAGATGTGTGTTTTTTGCATTAGCAGTTTGTGTGCTACACAGACAGGGGGAATAATGTAACAAAAATCCTAAGATACAATTTATATATAGTAGAAGAATTCAGAAAAAAATGTACCTAGTAAAATATATATGTTTTAATTGTTTTAGTAAGTAATTTTTCATGACAGACATGACAGCATTTCAAATAATGGAGATTTTCCTGCTTCTTATATCAAATTAAATCTTAAATTTTGGACATGGGCATCTCCTTGAACCCTGAGATTTTATAAACCATACGATAAATCTAGAAAACACTGGGATCTAGAAATAGATTTTTCAATTGCTTAATATTTTTCTAAACATGATAATTCCTCTCTGGGAACCATCACCTTATCGTGGTGGAGAGGTTTGTGTGTCCCTGTGAACCTGAGGCCTGTGTTATCTGGAGCCTGGTGCTCCTGGTAGGGTCTCCCATGGCAGAGTGGTCTCACGCGAGGGGTTTCTTACATCTTCTGATCAGTGTGCACAGTTTAAAAAAAAGTTATACATGTTTAGACCTTCAAAATGCGATTTAAGAGGAGGAAAAATAATAATAATAATAATAAAAATCATTCCAATTACAATAGGGTCCTCGACCGACTAAGTCAGTGACCGGGCCCTAATAATTAAAGCTGCAAGTATCGATGAATGGGCCCTCGCACCAGGTGCATGTCGGAGAGGTGGCTGGTCGCCGGCACTCGCGGCAGTGTGCTTTAGATGTTTAGAATTTCATGTAAATTTGATTACTTTTGTCATATAAGTCGGATTTCCTGTTGCCAGTAGATGGAACTGTGTCTGTGTCTGTTGGCATGCAGTTGTCCTCAGGCCTCGACTCTAATAATCTCTGGGAAATATGGTGCAGTTTTGGCAATTTATGCTAAAGTTAGAGCGACTTCCTGTTTATGGCGGGCGGGACAAAATGGAGCCATGCCATTACCCAACATACACAAAACATGCATCATGGTGTGTAGAACACACCATGTTTCATGTAAATCGGTAGATATTGTATATTTTTCCTTTTGCCAGTAGCGGGCGCTATGCTTATGACTTAATATTGAGATGCAGATGTGTTCAGGCCTGGATTGTTATGAATCATGAGACATTTTTGACATATTGGACAATGTATGTTGAAGTTAAAACCACTTCCAGAATTTGATGAAAAGCCAAAAGCTTCGAGAATCATGAAGGGCTTAAGTATTTGCTGACAGGATTTGAGGTGGATGTGTTTAATTTGCTAGAAAAAGAACATCAAAAATTATAAAATGTAACTTCCTGTTTCCTTTGTTTTGTTAATGTTTAACTGGAGGTAGTTGTCTGTGCACCACTGTGAACACTTTGTTATTGACTGTACGCTTAAATGGAATTGTTATCACTAAGAAGACCTACTATGGCTGTGTCGTCTGCATATTTGTAGTATGTGGTGATGGGAGATGGGCTGCTGCAGTCATTTGTGTCGGGAGTGTACAGAAACGGACTGAGAACGCAGCCCTGGGGGGCTCTGGTGTTTGTGATGAGGGTTGATGATGTTGCTGTGCCTACTCTCACTGTCTATGGTCTGTTGCTTGGGAAGTTGTATATCCAGTGAATCTCATCTCATCTCGTCTCGTCTTCAACCGCTTATCCGGGGTCGGGTCGCGGGGGCAGCAGCTTTAGCAGGGGACCCCAAACTTCCCTTTCCCGGGCCACATTAACCAGCTCTAACTTGGGGATCCCGAGGTGTTCCCAGGCCAGTGTGGAGATATATTCTCTCCACCTAGTCCTGGGGCTTCCCCAAGGCCTCCTCCCAGCTGGACGTGCCTGGAACACCTCCCAAGGGAGGCGCCCGGGGGGCATCCTTACTAGATGACCGACCCACCTCAACTGGCTACTTTCAACACAAAGGAGCAGCGGCTCTACTCCGAGTTCCTCAAGGATGGCTGAACTTCTCACCCTATCTCTAAGGGAGACTCCAGCCACCCTCCTGAGGAAACCCATTTCAGCCGCTTGTACCCGCGACCTCGTTCTTTCGGTCATGACCCAGCTTTCATGACCATAGGTGAGGGTAGGAACGAAGATTGACCGGTAGATCGAGAGCTTTGCCTTCCGGCTCAGCTTTCTTTTCGTCACAACGGTGTGGTAGAGCGACTGCAACACCGCCCCCCGCTGCTCACACTCCATCGTCCCCTCACTCGTGATCATGATCCAGAGGTACTTGAACTCCTTCACTTGGGGTAAGGACTCATTCCCTACTCATTCCCTACCTAGTAAGCAATCCACCGGTTTCCTGCTGAGTGCCATGGCCTCAGATTTTGAGGTGCTGATCCTCATCCCAGCCGTTTCACACTCGGCTGTGAACTGATCCAGTGAGTGCTGAAGGTCACTGCCCGACGATGCCATCAGGACCACATCATCTGCACCGAACTACAACCCTTCCCCACCACGACTACGCCTCGATATCCTGTCCATGAAAATTTCAAACAGAATTGGTGACAAAGCGCACCCCTGGCGGAGGCAAACCCCCACCGCGACTTACTGACAAGGATACGGACACAGCTCTCACTTTGGGTGTACAGAGATTGGATGGCCCACAGAAGTGACCCCCTCACCCCATACTCCTGCAGCACCTCCCACAGTATATCCCGAGGGACCGGTCATATGCCTTCTCCAGATCCACAAAACAATGTAGACTGTATGGGCATACTCCCAGGCCCCCTCCAGGATCCTTGCAAGAGTGAAGAGCTGGTCCGTTGTTCCACGTCCAGGACGGAATCCACATTGTTCCTCTTCAATCTGAAGTTCTACTATAGGACGAACCCTGCTTTCCAGCACCTTGGAGTGGACTTTACCAGGGAGGCTGAGTAGTGTGATACCCCTGTAAATGGCACACACCCTCTGGTCCCCTTTTTTAAACAGAGGAACCACCACCCCGGTCTGCCACTCCCTTGGCACTGTCCCAGCCTTCCACGCTGTCAGACCCAGGCAGGAATGAGGAATCAGATGCGGAGGTTTGCGGATCAACACTGAATTTATTAGCTTGACAACAGGAACGTGGCGCAGAGCAAAAGCCACAAACAAGAAATCCCTCCGCACAGGAGGAACAAAAATAAAGTCGCCAGTAATAAAGTAAAGTACAAAATAAAGTCGCTCCGTCCAGGTGGAAAAAACAAAAGGCAAAGTTAACAAATAAAACTCTAAACAAAATCGCTCCGTACGGGAGGAATAACAAAAGGCAAAGTAAACAAAACAGTTAATTAAACAAGGACGCTCCAACCAGGAGGGAAAAACAATGGACAAACAAGAATTCAAAAACACTACACTTACTTTAACAAAACAGGAAATACTATAACCTGAACGTGGAAACAATAAGCTGGATGGCATGAACAAGACTGTGGGAAAAAACGCTTGATACATTCGACACAAGGTACTAAAAAATCTGGCACGGAACAGGGGGGAAGACACAGACTTTATACACATTAGGGAAGGGGAACCACAGGTGGAAACAATCGGGAATCAGGGAATGACGTCAGACCGGTGACACAAGAGGAAGGGCAAGAGACCTGGAACGAGAGGAGAGTTATCTTTCAATATAAAACAGGAAATTCACAAGATAAAAAACCCAAAGACAGGACAAACCTCACCACGGCGTGACACACGCAATGTTGAAGAGACATGTCAACCAAGACAGCCCCTTCAAACCCAAGGCTTTCAGCATTTCTGGAAGAATCTCATCAATCCCTGGAGCTTTGCCACTGTGGAGTTGTTTGACTATCTCAGTGACTTCCGCAAGGGATATTGACAATGATTCCCCATCAGCCTCCAGCTCTGCCTCTACAAAAGAGTTAGTCGGATGAAGGAGTTCCTCAAAAGTGCTCCTTCCACCGCCTGACTACCTCACCAGCTGAGGTCACCAGCGTCATGTCCTTACTGTAAACAGCTTTGACGGTTCCCTGTTTCCCCCTCCTGAGATGTCGAATGGTTTTCCAGAAGCACCTTGTTGCCGCCCGAAAGTCCTTCTCCATGGCTTCTCTGAACTCCTCCCACACCCACTGCTTTGCCTCTGACACAGCAGAGGCAAAGCCCTTCTGGCCCATTGGTACCTTGCAACTGCCTCCGGAGTCTTCTGGGATAACATATCCCTTCAGTCGGACAGCTTTCCTGACCACCAGTGTCCACCACGGTGTTCGAGGGTTACCGCTCCTTGAGGCACCTAAGACCTTGAGGCCACAGCTCACCACTGCAGCTTCAGCAATGGAAGCTTAGAACATTGCCCACTCCGGTTCAATTACCCCAACCTCCACAGGGATGCCAGAAAAGCTCCGCCGGAGGTGTGAGTTGAAGATCTCTCGGACAGGGGCCTCCTCCAGATGTTCCCAGTTCACCCGCACTACTCGTTTGGGCTTACCTGGTCCGTCCGGAATCTTCCCCCATCCTCTTACCCAACTCATCACCAGATGGTGATCAGTTGACAGCTCTGCCCCTCTCTTCACTCGAGTGTCCAAAACATACGGCCTCAGATCAGATGATACGATCACAAAATCAATCATCGACCTTTTGCATAGGGTGCTCTGGTACCACGTACACTTATGAGCATCCTTATGTCCGAACATGGTGTCACAATTTGGACTAGCACATAAGTCTAATAACTGACGACCAGGGAGGCCGTTCCTCCCAATCACGCCTCTCCAAGTGTCTCCATCATTGCCCACATGGGCGTTGAAATCTCCCAGCAGAACTATTGAGTCCCCTACTGGAGCCCCATGCAAGACTCCATTCAGGGTCTCCAAGAAGGCCGAATACTCTGAACTGCTTTTCGGTGCATATGCACAAACAACAGTCAGAGTTTTCCCCCCTACCACCCGCAGGCGTAAGGAGGCGACCCTCTTGTCCACCGGGGTGAACGCCAACACCGCGGCGCTCAGCCGGGGGTTTGTGAGTATCCCCACACCCGCCCGCGCCTCACACCCTGGGCAACTCTAGAGAAGAATAGGGTCCAACCCCTATCCAGGAGTACGGTTCCAGAACCGAGACTGTGTGTGGAGGTAAGCCCCACCAGATCTAACTGGTAGCGCTCCACCTCCCGCACAAGCTCCAGCTCCTTCCCCGATAGAGAGGTGACATTCCACGTCCCCAGAGCCAGCTTCTGCTGCCCGTGTCTTGTCCGTCAAGGCCCCTCACCCCTCCGTCTAGGCCTGGCTCCAGACGGGGGCCCCGCGCTTCCTCCTGGCAGGGTCACTCTTTCTCTTCCTCTTCCTTGATTGTCCATTGAGTCTTTGTGAACCAGTCTTAGTCTTGCCCCTCGCCTGAGACCACTCTGCCATGGGAGACCCTACCAGGAGCACTAGGCTCCAGACAATACAGCTCTCAGGTTCACAGGGACACACAAACCTCTCCACTACGATAAGGTGATGGTTCCCGGAGAGGTATTCGGGTAATGTAGAGTGGAATAATGTCCAGGTGTTGGGGGGTGAGGTGATGAGCTGGTGCTGCATTATTGTGTTGAATGCACCTGGCCAGCTGCTGCTTCACATCCTCCTGACTGAAGGGTTGGTACTGGGGTTCTTCCAGGGGGAGCAAACTGTCGAACCTGTTAAAGAAACTGCTTAGGGAGTTAGCAAAGTGTAGTGGGTCTGTATTTGTGAGATTGTGCTGTCTTGTTTGTTGTCCTGTCAATATTTTTTCTCTCTGGAAGGCTTGTTTTGTGTTCATGTTGCTAAACTCTTGCTCTAGTCTGTCTCGGTACTGCATTTTGGCTTTAATAATTTTTTTCTGTCTGTTGAGCACCTTGTGTGGCCCAGTCCTCTTGCTTGAATGCAATCGGTTTTTCCTCCATGAAGTGTTTGATGTTGGGGGTGATCCAGGGTTTGGAATTTGGGTATTTTGTGACAGTTTTAACAGGGATGGTGCTGTGAATGCAGAAATTGATGTAGTCTGTGATTTGTGTCACTTTTTCATCCAGACTGCCCTGGAAAATATCCCAGTCTGTGCAAGAGAGCCCTGTAATTGTGTCATGGCATCCTCCGACCATTGGGTGGCACTGCATGTTCTTGGTTTGATGCGTTTCAGTTCCGGTTTGTATTGCGGAAGAAGCTGGATGATCCGATGAGCCGAGTGGCGTGCACTGAAGGCGTGGGAATATTGCCGTAGCACAAGTCTAGGATGTTTTCCTTCTTTGTGGGCACATCTACGTATTGGTGGAAGGAAGGTCTACAGTTGTTGAAATCACCCAGAATAAACGCTGGAGCCTCGGGGTAGGCAGCTAGCATGGTGTTCTCGGCTACTAGCCCCGCTGCTGCCTTAGCGTTAGCACTGGGTGGGATGTAAACACAACTGATAATCAACGTGGGGAATTCCGTTGGGAGATAAATTGGATGCAATAAATGGGTCACCGTCAGCATCTCCACTTCTGGTGTGCAGATCCTTTTGTGCTTGATGTTATCACACCATCTGCTGTTAACGTAGATGCAGATTCCACCACCTCTCTCCTTACCGGACTGACGGGTCCTGGCATCTCTTATGATGGAAAAGTAATCTGTCCTCGGTCTCTGGAACTTCATCGTCAAGCCAGTTTTGGTGAGGTTGATGATGTCGGCATCCTTGTAGGCTCTTTCCACCAAACACTTGGCGTGTAGTAGGTCCGTCTTGTTCTTCAGAGAGCGGACATTCGATTGTATAATGGAAGGAAGACGAGGCCTGAAGGGACGAGTCTGGTTTGCCCACCTCTTCATCTGCCTTTACGTGTTGGTTTGATTTCCGGTGGAAGTGCAACTGCTAGTCTTTGGTTGCAATCGGCGTATGCCTGGAGATGTAGGAGATCTGCCCGGCTGTAGGTGAGTGATCCCTGGTTGCCGGCTAGTAGCGTCAACGCCGGGTTGTTGTTGGAAATCCATAGAATAACAAATGTAATGGCAAGTGTTTTTCGTAGATCCGGCATTGTAAACATCGCACCGATCAAACAATGTGAGTAGACACGGTTGACACGGAGACGAGACTTCCCGATACGTGGATTAGACACTATACAAACAGACCGACAACAGACAGATGTGACACCGCCATAAACACAGATAAGTGACTTTAATCAGTCAGTCAAAGTCACTGTGTGTTACTGCCCATGACAGATCCATTTCTTCATTGTGTATATCCTTGAGCTGAGTTTGCTCTGACAAGACGTCTTCCTCCAGTCACGTCAGCATGGTTAAAATGCTTAAAGCTAAACAGTCTTTAGAATAATATTCCAATAGTAGCAGGATGTACCAAAAGTCTTCTTTTCAAAATAGGTCAGCTACATATAATATCCAATTTAGTTTGGCTCTGGTGAAGACAGGTCAACTAGAAAGCAGATAAGCATCTGTTTGGTTGTCGATGTTTGACAGAATTACATTATATTTCACATAGGCTTATATTTCAGGCCTATCAGAAATTTTAAAAATAAAAAATCATGACTAGAAACGGACAATATACCCTGTGTCCTGTGTCTGCATTTGGGTCCGGTTCCATTGTGTTATTTCCCCGCACCGTTCATGACAAAATATTAATACATTGAATATATTTTTACATTGGGTTAGGTCATTTGGCTTTCATTTGTAATTTTTTATTCAAAATCTATTTATTTCAATTTAGGGACCATTCACAATAATATGTTAATATTGTACAACAAGAGGAGATACTGTATATCATGCCAGGTTGTAGATGTTTGCTATTTTCCACCCACATTAACAGAAAACTGATTCATCCTCCATAAAAGCATATCTTTTCCAAAAACATAGACCCCAAGTTGTCATTCAACATGAACTGTGATATTTTCCATTCCAAACTCTTCCACAAATGGTGTATAAAACACATAGAATAAAGCTGATTTGGGTATAAGAAAAGAAAAACTAAATCAGTCTCCCATTCATCTTCTATGGAGCAGCTTTTTAAGAGAGAGCAGCTCATGTTCACAAATATTGATTGCATTTTCCTAGGCCATGTAAATAACACGTTGGAGTTTATAACTAGGTGATCTACAGTAAATGCATCAGAAAGACCTGCTTCAGCCTAAAAAGCTGTATTCTACCTATACATAAAAAGGTTGATAAACTGGAGGGTTTAATCCTCACTACATTCCGGTCTGTTATCACACATCACACAACAAATGTATCTCTCCCTGCAGTGGATTGCTCATTGAAGTGTGTAAAGGAAGCCTTGGAGCTCCTGAGTGATGTGTCTCAGTGTATGCGCAGCCTCGTTAACCCTTTCCATCTCACTTTAGTGGGCAGGAGGGGCTGAAGAAGGCCTCTCACTGGGATCCTGGAGTGCGTCAGATTGTCTGCGGGCCTGTGTTTGGATAAGGCAGCATGCCCATTGTCTCTGATGCCCCAGCTGGGCTGTGGTATGCCTCCATGCTCCTGAAATAGAAAGACAGCTGAGGGCTGCCATGCATACTGAGGGCAGGGCAAGCCGGGCCCAGTGACCCAGACAACAACTTTGTACAATGAGGGATAGAGTATTGTCTGGAACCAGAGGCTAACAACTTAGATATCAAACCCCCCAAACGACTCGCTTGAAGCCTGATGCACTCTGCCCTGTGTATGGGTGGATGTCAGGGGGGAAGAGTGGGTGTGGAAGAGTAAATTGGCGCTTTAGATTGTGTTTGTGCCACGCGTCAGCCCGTCTCCACTCTGATGAACTGGTGGCTAAGACCTGAGCCCACACAGTTGCTGCAAGGTATTGTGGGCATGAGGCGATTACAAAAAAATCCAGCCTGGATGAATGCTGTGATCCAAAATGAAACACTGATCCAGTGCCCATTTTAGGTTACTGCTAAAGAGCAAAACAGGGATGTTAATGTTCTCTAAAGCCAGCACGCAAACTTATATCACAACTTATATCTCCCCCCAATCACTCAAGACAGATGTCCGTCCTCGATAGAGCTGGGTCTGTTTGACATTCCTGCCTGTTAAAAGAAAGGTTTTTGTTGCCACTGTGTGCACAAGATTGCTGGATAAATACTCACTCACTCACTCATCGTCGACCACGGGTCAAGGGGGCAGCAGCTCTAGCAGGGGACCCAAACTTCCTTTTCCCGGGCCACATCAACCAGCTCTAACTGGGGGATCCTGAAGCGTTCCCAGGCCAGTGTGGAGATACAATCTCTCCACATCAGAGTACAGACCAGGAGCACGGTACACTATAACGAGTATTATTGGCTGCACGGTTTTCCAGTTTGATGACTGTAAGGCAAACAGTGTTTGTATGGGATAATGAGTAAGGCAAAGCAACTTTGATAGGCAATCTCTAGTGCCACACAGTGGACGCAGGAAGTGGGGCAGGTTATGAAACAGGAAGTTGCTGTAACTTTAGCATTTATTGTCCAATCTTTACCAGATTTCTGAGGAATTACAGGACCCACGGCCGAACACACCAACATCTCAATATTAACTCACGGCAACAGCGCCACCTGTTGGCAACAGGAAGTCAGCCCAATATGACAAACTTTATCCGATTTACATCAAATTGTCAATGTGTTCTCCGTTTGATATACAACAAGGCAAATCATGTTTGGTGGGTGCTCTCTAGCGCCACACGGTGGACATAAGAAGTGGGGCCTAGTTTCTATAGATTGCTTACAGACACATTCCCTTCGTGCTGTGTTCGATGTTAGCTGAGACACCGCATCGGCCGGAGACTGGCCAATCTCCCTGACATGCCACATGTGCGAGGGCCCGTTCATTGCTGCTTGCAGCTATAATTTTTACGATTATTTTACCAAATTAATTGCCTTTTTCAGGGCCTCAACATATGTAAAAAGTCCCCGAAATCTGCAAACTTGTCAAGTCTGGTGTAAATTAAGGTATTTTATGGGTTTCATGCATGGGCGTGGGAAAATGCCTCTGTTGCGCCCCCTAGAAAGTTGCTAAAATTGGGCCCCTCAATATGGTTTCACCTAAAATCAGTAGGCTCAGAGAGAGTGAGAAAACTTACGAAAAAGTCTCAGGAAGCCATATCCTAAACCGAACAGGGAGTCAGCCATTTTGAGTCAAATATGCAAATTTAATCCATATTTGGCCTTTGGATGGTGCCATACTTTAACAAACTCATCCTAGAGATTTTACACAATCATCTTCAAAATCAACCTTTACCATCTAAATACCTTAGTGATCAAAGTTACCTCATATCGTTTAATTTTTCAGGAACGTGTGTCCGTGGCATTGCAGCGAATATTGGCGTCACGTTATAAAACAGGAAGTTGCTGTAACTTGAGCATACATTTTCCAATCTTAGCCAAATGTCTGATGGTTGATGAGAGTCCGCCCTGACCAGAACCACATCTCAATATTCACTCATAGTTAGAGCGCCCACTATTGTCGACAGGAAATCTGTGGCTTTTTGAAGGTGTCATACTCTGAGGAACCCCTCCTAGAGAGTGAATCCCATCCCCATCATAATCCGCTTGTACCATCTCAAGACGTTAGTGATCAAAGTTACCTCATATCGTTTTGTTTTTCTGGAGGGTATGGCCTTGGCGTGGCGGGGAACATTGGCGTCACATCAGAACACAATATGTAGCAATAAGTTGAGCAACAGTTGTCCAATCTGCCCCAAATATCTAATGAATGACATGAGCCTTGTCCTTAACAAACCTAGAAGACTATATTGACTAACAGTAAGAGAATTCCCTAATGGCACACCATTAATTACAGCCCCTCCTAAAGGATGGTAATACTTTTATGAAAATCGGTCGGCATATGTAACATTTCCAGACGTACAAAAAAGCCTCTTGAAGCCATATCCTAAACTCAAAAGGAAGTCGGCCATTTTTTAATTTATGGCCATTTTACGACATTTGCAGGAACATACTTTAACTCCTCCTCCTAGAGATTTAACCTGATCAACTTCACACTGGCCAGTATCATCTAAAGACTTGTGCGATCAAAGTTACCTCATATCGTTTCATTTCTCTGAAGCATGAGGTTAGTGGCGAATATTGGCGTCACGTTTTAAATGAGGAAGTGGTTGTAACTTTAGCATACGTTGTCCAATCTTCACCGAATTTTTGAGGCATGACAAGACCCCCAGCCTGAACACACAAACAACTCAATATTAACTCACAGCCACAGCACCACCTGTTGGCAACAGGAAGTTAGCCTAACATAACAAACTTCATTTTAAACAATTTTTTTTTCTTCATTTGAAGTCCAGCACGGCAAAGCGAATTTGATTTGTGCTCTCTAGCGCCACACAGTGGACGCAGAAAGTGGGGCAGGTTATGAAACAGGACGTTGCTGTAACTTTAGCATACATTGTCCAATCGTCACCAAATTTCTGAGGCATGACAGGACCCCAAGGCTAAACACACTACCATATCAATATTAACTCACAGCCACAGCGCCACCTGTTAGAGACAGGAAATTAGCCTACTATGACAATCTTCAACAGATTTACATCCAATTTTTAATGTGTGTTCTTCGTTTGATGTACAGCACGGCACACAAGTTTGGTGGGTGCTCTCTAGCTCCACATGGTGGATGCAGGAATGAGAAAAAAAGTCCTCAGTGTTTCTCAAACCATGTCTTTACTTAGCTGCATGCATACAGGAGAGAAGCTACCAACAATGCGGTCGAAATGTTCTCTCCCTTTCTCCAGATAGCTTCTGCATATATACAGTCATATCAAAGCAACTTACAAACACAAGAACATCAAAGTAACAATAACAACAAACACACTACCCAATGTTTATGACCCCAGTAGATGTTATCAACGTTTTAGGACCAACAAATGTCACCATTTGCAACCCTCATGTTGACCCTTCTCCACAATCCCCCCAGCACTTATTCACAGCTTGACTGTTAGTTAATTATTATCTTAATTAACATACAGAAAACCCAAGGCATTTCACACCATAGAATAAGAACAATACAAAGACATTAAGAAAAACTGGTCATATTTCCTCCACTTTGACACAAATAATCAACATAATTTTTTGGAAATAACATGGTATCATCACCTAACTCTTTCTATGACTATACACTACACAAATATTAGTATAGGTTAACTTTTAACTGTCAGAATATAACAAGAGAAAAAATAAAACAAAAAACAAGGAACAACATTAAAACAAAAAAAATTCATCTGAAATCTCCTCATCCTGCATGGGTAACATACCCATGCCATTTCTGCCTTCAGTGTCTTTGTGCTCACTCAATGTTAGTCTCTATTCTCTAGGTGTCAAAGTATCAGTATAAATATCGTCAGTTCGACTGGTGAATGTGTGTAAATCAGTGTTATGTGTGGTTGATGTGATTATACGCGGACTTTTGGATTCCATCTGATGCAGACTGTCATTTTGCTGCTGTCCAGGCCCTTGGACTGCAACGAGTGTAGTGATCATCTCCATGAAGAAAACTGAAAACAAGGCTTTGCAGCCATTGCCAGGATTCATTTCCTGGCGTTGTTACTCTGTTTGATGAGGCATTCCCAGGGAACGATTTACAATGGGACGCATGGATCCAGGTATCGCTCTTAGCTATCCGGTCAGCAGTTGGAGTTGTCAGCAGCACTTGGAATGGTCCTGACCAATGGGGTTGATGCCAGTGCTTCCTTTTAAGATCCTTAACCACTATCAATTCTCCAGGCCAGATGTTGTGTAGTTCAGCTACTGCAGGGTCAGGAAGGGCTGCTTTCACCTTAGGAAAGATAAGCTTGAGAACATGGTTAAGTGCACAACAATATCTTAACGTGTCATCATCCATCCCTAATAGAGTTAGCCTGTTCTGAGGGTGAGGAGTATTTGTCATTCGCATAGGACGCCCAGTATGAATCTCATAAGGCGATAATCCAGTCGTTTTATGTAGGCGTTGAAGAATTAATAATCAATGAGTGAAGTATCATAATCATGTGTTAGCGTGTGTATTAGTAATGATTAATGAGAGTGTGATAATAAGACGCAATAAGTATAATCATTTAAGAGTGTGATAGTATGATCCTCTGCTATTATTTGACCAGGCTCAAGCTTTCTGCAAAACACCAGCACACGAACATTGGCAGTCAGTCAAGGTCACCAGATAATGAAATAGCCAGCTTGCACAAACGCACCTAGCAACTAGCTGAGATTAGAGTATTGCCTTGGGTACTAGGGAGGATGAGTGTGTGTGCTTTTTCACAGAAATACACATATGCATGCACAACCAGACACATAAACCACGCCTTTGTAACAAGCATAAATGCTGGAGTAGTTATAATAGATATCAGAACTTCTTGCCTCTGATCACGGGTACTGTGTTGCACACAGTTACTCTACATAGAGAATAGAACATTTCTCCAGATGTCTGTATCATCCGATGTCCATCTGCTAATAAATGCCTGCTGGCGCACTAAACTGCCAACGACTCTGCTGACTCCAGGAAGCCTCCTGTAGAATTTGAATTACGCAATATATACTCTGTGAGGTCCTTCTGATTTGACTAAAGTATTGTGTGTAAAATTCCTACAGAGATACTTGGTGACCCCGGACGTGATTCTAACAAGGAGGAGTAGGTAAAAGGAGCTGCAGAGGTTGGACCGGTGACCAAGCGGAGTCACTGGGAACCTCCTGGCTGAACTTCTCCACAAGGGCGCCCACCACTAAGAAAGGTAAGCAGTACAGTGGCCCTGAGGGGCAAGTCACTACAGCAAATAGAAAACCACGACAAATCCGAAACCACAACGACAAATCTGAAACCACAACGACAAATCCGAAAACACAACGACAAATCTGAAACCACAACGACAAATCCAGAACCACAACGACAAATCCAAAACCACAACGATAAATCCAAAACCACAACGACAAATTGGAAATCACAACGCCAAATCCAAAACCACAACGCCAAATCCAAAATCACAACGACAAATCCAAAACCGCAACGACAAATCCAAAACCACAACGACAAATCCCCAAAACACAACGACAAATCCAAAACCACAACGACAAATCCCAAAAACACAACGACAAATTGGAAATCACAACATTAACTTAAACCAGAAAGGGTAGGTCTCTCTGATCAGAGGATGGACCCTCCTGATTGGACAGACGGACTGTCTGTCTTTTAAAAGGGAGTGAGAGGTGGAAAACCCGGAAAAGAGACTATTTTCAAAGCATGAGTATTTCCGAAGATACTTTCGCTATTATTAAGGATTATTTTTGATGCAGGGCATCCTTACGGCGTGACAGATGATATGCTGTCAACAAACCTAAGCATCAGGATGAGTATATCGGATTATGTGGGAAGTACTTCAGCAAAAACACCAGCTGCGCGTTAAACGCAACCTTTGCTAACGGCAGATAGCCGAGTAGCTGCCCTGGTCCACGCAGCTCCGTAAGGACGGCACATCTCACCTCATCTGGATGTGAACAGTTTTCTTCTGTACAACCCTGCTTCTCTCAAACGTGACTTCCATTATGTACCGCTACACTACGTGTATGGGGCTGTAACAAACAGCAGGAGAGTGAGGACAGAGAGAGAACTAATTTATTATTTTATGTTTTTATATGAAATGTTGACTTATCTCTGAACTTGCAAATAAGACTAAATAGATGAATAGTAATATTAAAAAAGGGTATCCTATAAATAAAACAGTGAGATCATCATTACCTATATCTACCTTTGAAATGTTTCTCTCATTAACTGTAGATATTGTGTCCATATAACCACGCACTATTATTACACAGCTAGGATGCAGGTCGTCTGCTCGGCCTGTGGCGGGCACAGAAAGCCCTTACCTTCACTAGGTCCATCATCAGGAGACAGTCTCCAGAAGGAGAAGGACTTTAGATTATGAAATGTCCCGTTAAGGTGACAGTCTACAAAAATACTCAGTGTCATACTGTATAAAAACATTTTATGCAGTTGAGATCAGTTACTGCATTAATGTTAGGCCTGCATACAGAAGATAAACTATTTACCAACATCCCAAAATATACAAACTATTCATGTACTTTTATATTCATGAACTACATTTAAAACAATAAGAAACATTCTGCAATACACTGCACCAGCAAAACTTAAAACACAAGACTGGATCTTTTTTAAATATGAATGTAGATGTGCCAAATGGTCAAAAGTAAAAAAAAAAGATGTATCCATTTAAAACTAGACTCATTAGATTTGTACGATCCTAAATTAACTATTTTATTATTAGAAAAAAGTTTTAATTGATCAAAATACATAGACAATCATGAGTTATATGGAACATTTTTTTCTCAACGTAGTAAAATATGCAAATGTGAATAGTGACAAAGGTAAAAACAAAAATCTTGCAATGTTTTAATAAACATTTTTTTTATTCATATGAATTTTAGACTTTGGTCTGACTTTTTCTTGACGAAAAATAATCTTAAGCTTAAAACTTTCACACTGATGTCCTGTGTTGAACTGCAAAAAGAGACAGGCTGTCCAGCTGTCCCAGGTGATGTTCTGGCAGGCAGCACGGCTCTCTGGTACAGCAGTCTTTGATGAGGTGATGATGTGATGAAGACCTCTCTGTGACTCTGTTAGGGTCGACGTGAAGGCTGAGGAAGCAAACACATGCTTTTAGATCACATTCAGGGATTCAGCTTCTCCTTGATAGGGTGATCAGACGTCACCATCACTGGTCCATCAACCTCTCAGCTGCCATCATGGTTTAAAAGCAGGACTGCCAAGAGAAGCCTGGAGAAAAAGCACATAATGCAGTTCACAATGTGATCATTTGTGAAGAAATACAGAAGTAAAGAAAATATAGTATACAAATAAAATCTAGTATGTAGAACAAAACACATTTTTTTAAGGTCACTTCTGTTTTTGCACTATTTGGTCATATTTACTCATATTAATTTATTCAATACTATATTATTACAAAACAAACAAAACAAGAACAACTTCACTATATCATGTGAATATGTATATATGTCTATTTCTATTTCTTCCCATTTTAAATTTAACTTAATTGCTTATTTTTGGTATTTTTTTATCTTATCTTATTTTGCATAATGTTTCTGCTTGTAGTATTCTGTTGCTGCTGTGACAAACAAATTTCCCCATCTGCAGGACATTAAAGGTTTTCTGTTTCTGATTCTGATTAGGGGATCACCACCACTCTGATAAAACTGTTGTATTAAACACTGACCATAAATAAATAATGTAGTCAAACACAAGGGCCCTGCAATGAATTCAATATGCATGACGTTTAAAATGTGTTCGTTCAAACTGTTATAGAGATGATTCAACTTTATTGTTTTTTATGAGTCTGCAGTTGAATCGTATTGGAGGTGTTTATAAGTCCAGCTTTACTGAGATGAGGTCATCACATTATGTCATTAAGATTATCATACAATATGATCATTGAGGTCAGAGGTACTAGTAGAGTTGTGTCGGCACTGCATTATACTCAGTGGTGTTATTTTACACAGCATCATGTCAGTGGAGTGGCTATATCTGTTTACTAAAGAACATGTACAGTCAACAGTTCATGCTTGATAGCAGAGTAAATGCATATGTTTTTGTTCTTAATCTACAACACTAACAGCTCTGTAACTGTAGGTGCATCTGTCCCTACATTAACGTTACCGAAAGTCTCTACATTAAACTTAGAAACTGACGCAAACACACCAACATCGCTGTTAACGTTACATGCCCGATAGCTCCGTTTAACTGTCTGGGCTGTCTGGGCCCAGGCAATAATAGTCCTTACAACCGTAAATTATAAATACATAAGCTGTGCAAACATACTCTCAAACTAACGCTCTGTAACTACACTTCGGGGTTTTAACATTAGCGAACTGATGTTACAGATTTCGCCGGGTTAACCTGTAACGTTAGGTTTGATAAAATCCGATGCTAACCGCTAATGCGGGCTAACAATAGCGTTAGCTTGTTAGCTGATGTGTTTTGGCTGCTTTACAGCAAGAGTACTAAGCAGACTTCGGTTCTTATGACTGAAACACTTATGCTGGTTTATGTGGACGCTGACAGACATAACGAAATTAAGCTTACGATGCACAGTTCATGTTTTCGTCCAGCTGAATCTTTACGGCCATTGCCATCCCTCCCACGGGGGCGTCGACAGCATCAGAGGAGCTGTTGCACTGAAGGAGGTGCAGCAGCTGTCTGCCTCACATGTGTGTTGGTGTCGGCTTCAGCTTCAATATCTCACTCTTAAACCCATAGTATCACCGGGAAAATCAGAGAGCGCCCTAACGTTACACAGCCATTCTCCACCTCTCTCTTCCTGTTATACGACAGACAGTCCGTCTGCCCAATCAGGAGGGTCCATCCTCTGATCAGAGAGACCTACCCTTTTACGGTTTAAGTTAATGTTGTTGTGATTGCCAATTTGTCGTTGTGGTTTTGGATTTGTCGTTGTGGTTTCGGATTTGTCGTTGTGTTTTTCTATTTGCTGTAGTGATTTGCCCCTTAAGGCCACCGTAAAGCAGTCACCTGTTCTTCTTAAGAAGTAAAGACTGTGATTCGGCTTATAATCTAAATTGGTGGAGAAAGTCAGTATGTTTCCTAGAGGTTAATTCGATCCAAATTTAGCGGGTGGACTGACGATTTGAAAGAAAGGCCTGGTAAACTGATTTGGAATCAGTATAAGAGTAAAAGGTAAAGGAGTGTTGGGATCTTAAATCCCAACAGGTCCTAGGCGCATAAACGGTGCTCAGTAAGACGTTCAGAGAACGCAGAAAGGCCGGAGGCTGTAGAGACCCTCAAATATACATTAGACATTAAGGACTAAAAGCGCCACAGGGGGATAGCCCCTAGGTGAGCCTAGAAAGCCACCGACTTGTAGCTCTGGGAGCTAGGTTCTGGGAACTAAAGAAAATTTGTAGGTCTGGAACCTAAGGTTCTGGGAACCAAAGTATAAGAAATACCTAAAAGTTCTGTTTATTTGTGGGATTGTTGTTTGGGAGGTTTCGAGGATAATAGAGAACACAAACAGATAAAAGTGTGAGTAGGTTTCTGTGATGGTGAATACACCCTGTCTGCAGCCGCTGATAGTGAAACACTGTCAGTAGAAGCTTGTTGCAGACATCACGGAAAAAGCCTGACGATTAAACTCACCACTGGTCTACTCTTATCTGGGGGTACATAAATAACGGGGCTGTGACACTCAGCTTTTGGTCATTAAAACTGGTGATTTATTGTCTCACTCCGCTCTATCACGGTGGAGTAGAAGCTTGAGTGAGGGGAGGATCATTGGGGACTAGATCCACCGATCCGCAGGATAGAACACCACACACCCACAAAAGCAATCTGGTTTATGCTGTCCAATGCAACGAGGAATGCAAAAATCTTTACATTGGAGAAACAAAACAACCACTGCATGACCCAACACAGGTGAGCTAACTCCTCAGGCCTGGACTCCGCTGTCCACTTACACCTCAAGGAGAAAGCCCACTCCTTTGATGACAGCAATGTCCAAATCTTGGACAGAGAGGACAGATGGTTTGAAAGAGGAGTAAAAGAAGCCATTTATGTAAAAGTGGAGAAACCACCGCTAAACAGAGGAGGAGGTCTGAGACACCACTTATCTCCAATTTACAATGCTGCCCTTTCAGCCCTTCCCAGGAGATTCAACAATCTAACCTCAATGAACAACTGTTCACACATGGCCCCGTGTGACCCCAACGACTGTCGTTCAGACTCAATGGAGCACTAACGAAGTCGAAACCAATTGCCCACCAACGACTGTCACTCTAACGACGGGCGTTGGCACTTGGAGCACAAAGGGTTTCAGTGACATCATCGGCCTTGTGAGAGGTTAAATACCTGGATCTCACACCAGTTAGTTGGACCAGTCCCAGCCTGGTCAGATGCGTACATGAACTGATGAAGCCTCTTGGATGAGAGGTGAAACGTCTTCCTAGACAAACAACCAGTCCAGTTGCTTTTGACTGAAATTGCTTTGAGGATAACGATGACCTGGACGAATGAGAACATTCACAGGCATGTTAGGAAGAATATCTAGCACAGTGTGGGCACAGGGAAAGAATGACGTGGCACGATGTGAACCGCCAGAGCCACCCAGATTTAGAGTAAAACCAGGACCACCGGTGTGGGTACCACAGTACCCTACAAACGAAAAAGCAAAGGAAACCATAACTAAAACCATAGAAGAACTAAAACAGAATGGAGTGTTGGAACCCTCCGACAGCAATTGGAACACCCCTATTCTACCAGTCCCAAAACCAGATGGCACTTTTAGAATGGCTCATGACCTTCGATTAGTTAACAGAAGAACGCCTCCTATTCCGGTCCCAAACCCACACACAGCACTAGCAGAGCTCACTAGGGAAATGTCCCATTTCTCAGTAATAGATTTGGCTAATGCGTTCTTTTCCATTCCCCTGGAACAAAAGTTAAGAAAATACTTTGCATTCACATGGGAGGGACAGAGATATCAATACACATGTTACCCACAAGGAATGAATCTCTCACCCGGAGTGTTCAACAAAGTATTAAATCAGCATTTAAAGAAAGAAGTAGCACTCCCAGAGAACACTGTCTGTCTACAGTATGTAGATGATCTGCTGATAGCAGCAGACAGTGCAGGCTGTTGCCTACAAGCAACAGAATCGGTGTTAAAAGCACTATCTAAAACAGGCTACAAAGCCTCAAGGAAAAAGCTCCAGTGTTGCAGAACACAGGTGCAGTTCTTAGGGAGATGGATAACTGGAGAAGGAACCAATCTCTCAGGGGAACACAGGGGGACGATTTTAAGACACTCAAAACCAGTAGACGTGAAAGGAATGTTGAGCTTCCTAGGACTGACAGGATATAGCAAACATTTCATCCCAGACTACAACAACAAGGCAGGCCCATTGAGGAAAATGGTCTTAGAGGCAGGGATGAGAAATCAAAAGGGGATTTTGAACTGGAATATAGAGGCAGAAGAGGCGTTCATACGACCCAAACAAGAGATGGCGTTGGCGTCATCTCTACAGACCCCAGACTATAAAGAACCATTTTATCTAGACACATCAGAGAAAGACGGGACAATGGATGCAGTACTATACCAGAAAACACCACAAGGGAGAGCAGTACTGAGATATGTGAGCACACCAATAGATCACATGGAGTTAAGACAACCTCTGTGTGTGAGACATGCAGCAGGACTAGCCAGAGTCCTACAGAAAGTAGAATACATAGTAGCAGGACATCCACTCAGAGTATTAACCAGACAGTGTCATTGCTTTAATCTCGTCCTCAGTGTTCACTCTATCTGGTACTAGACAGAGAAAAGTAGAGGACGGCTTAAATGCGCCAAACATAACATACACACACAAAGGAGTTAATGCAGCGAGCTGTTTAGCAGTTCCAGATGACGAAAACCCACATGACTGCATTCCACTGACAGCGCAAACCATTAAAGTGAGACCCGACTTGCATGCAAAACCACTGGACCGACCAGACATGGACTTGTATGTAGATGGCTGCTGTTTCAGAAAAGATAATGGAGGACTAAGCGCAGCATGGGCAGTGGTTACCAAAGATCAGGGAAAGTTTAAGACACTAAGTACAGGAGAAGTGACAGAAAAACCGTCAGCTCAGCTAGCGGAAGTGATGGCAGTGACAGCAGCTTGCAACCATGGTGAGGGAAAGAGAGTAAACATATATACAGACTCAGCGTATGCCAGTGCAGCAGTGCATTGTCAGCTAAAAGAGTGGGAGAGAGCAGGTTTTGTGACAGCTTCAGGATTACCAATCAAGCATGAGGAAGAAATGAGAAAACCAAAAGAAGCTCTTATGAAACCAGCAGAAGTAGCGGTAGTGAAATGTAAAGGACACAGTACAGATAAGACAGACACGGCGGCAGGAAATGCAGCTGAAGATGCAGCAGCAAAGAAAGCAGCAGGGTATAGAGTACCGTTGCTAATGACGCAGGCAGAACTAGCAGAGCCATTACCTCCGAGATGGACAGTTGATCAGCTAGTAGCTCTCCAGCAAGAGGGCTCCCCAGAGGAAAGATCCATGTGGATAGGGAGAGGAGCAGTTAAGGATGCAGAAGGACTGTTTCGATGTCCACAGACAGGGAAACCAGTGTTACCATCCTCACTAGCGCCCTCTCTGTTAGACGAAGCACATGGACAGACACATGAGGGAACCAGACAAAGGCAGAATACTATGGAAGGATGGTGGCATCCGTTCATGACAGATATGATAAAAAAACAAAGTGAAATCATGTTCCGTTTGTAACACCTATAATGTAGCGCCAACATTCTCACCTCTGCCAGGAGCTCGTCCAAAATTGACAGGGCCAGGAGAGGAGATATGCATTGACTATACAGACATGATTGATACATGCAGAGGTTTTAGATACCCGTTGGTAGTCTATGACAGATTTTCAGGATGGGTCGAAGCCGTACCTGCAAAGAAAGAGGATGCACAGACAGTGTGTAAATGGTTGACTAATGAGTGGATCCCTAGACATGGGATGCCCGAGTGATCCATTCAGACAATGGCACTCACTTCAGATCAAAGGACCTTAGACGGGTGGAAAGGTTGTTTGGGCTCAAACATACTTATGGCACCGTGTACCACCCCCAGAGTCAGGGAGGAGTAGAAAGATGTAACAGGACTCTAAAAGAAAAAATAGCAAAAATGATGGCAACTACAGTTATATGCAATCATTTTAATATGTTTTAATAAACATTGAACCACTCCGGCCCTCGGCTTGTAGCAAATTTGTTTTTTTGGCCCTCTGATGTATTTGACTTTGACATCCCTGCTCTAGATAGAGAATATAACATTTCTCCAGACGTCTGTATCATCCGATGTCCTTCTGCTAATAAATGCCTGCTGGCGCACTAAACTGCCAACGACTCTGCTGACTCCTGGAAGCCTCCTGTAGAATTTGAATTACGCAATATATACTCTGAGAGGTCCTTCTGATTAGACTAAAGTATTGTGTGTAAAATTCCTACAGCGTTCTCTCATAAACATGAGAGCAAGGGCTAAAATCTCAACCCGAGAGTGATTTTTCCAATGAAGCAGCCGTTGCATGCCTACATGGGAAACATTCAATCCATTTTGAAAACATGTCAACAATTACAAGGCAATACTTGTATCCCTTGCATGAAGTGAGCTCAATAAAATACATAATCAAATGTTCAAAGGGACCTTAAACATATATGTCCAAGATGGCGCCGTGTACAGCCGCCTCAAACTGTTGGTGTGCATTGTTTTGTCTTGTTTTGCTTCCAGGCTCACTCTCACCAGAGAGGGGCTCATAAACATTAGGGGAACAATCCCTGGGGGTTTGATCCCCCACGTTCGTTCGTGTCATCTACACCCAGACCCCGTTCCCTGGACACTGTTTATTTGTTTTTTAATTAAACGTTCCTTTATTTCTTACTCAGTTTCCGTGTCTGCATTTTGGGTCCCGCTCCTCAGAGTTATTCCCCGCACGTTCGGGGCAATCGCTCACTGGGCAATGAAAAGGACGAACTCCCGCTTCTTGAGGAGAAATAAGGACTTTTTATTCATACTCTGTTCTGTGCTTCACAGAGACATGGCTGTGTGGGAACATCCCAGACTCCGCGCTGCAGCTGGATGGATTACAGCTTAACCGCGCGGAACATGACACGCGGCTCTGCGGCAAAACAAAGGGTGGAGGTATTTGTAACGGTGATGAAGCTGCACTGTTCTCCCTTCCTCTCAGTTCTGGAAGTCCTAAACAAGGTGAGCTAGAGAGAGCTTGTTTCAAGTCAGCCTCAAGAGTCTAAGTCAACAAGTCAGTCATGGCCAAATGTTTTCCCCCATGTGTTATGTCAAATATGGGTTGGGAGATGTCAAAATATTTCTGTTGTCTTGACAAAACAACACATGGAGACTTCCTGGTATCCCCTATTCAAGGATAACCCCTTTTCATCAGGCCAGAAACAAGAGATTTTTTACGTATCGACACGGGAAGAGAGGAGGTCAACGGGCACGGCTTGGCTTGTCCCTCTGCAAATTCTCTTCGCCTTCCATTCTCCCTCCGTGTCTTTTTATTAAAGAGTACATGAATAATCATATGAGTACATGAATAATCATTAACCAGTTAAATACAAATAATATTTTCAACACAAGAGTTCTACAAGGTCACAGCTGCTTTTGCTGGGTCAAATATAATTGGTTCAGACATGCAGGCACATACTTTGCAACAAACACTCTGAAGAAAAACACTTTGGATTATATGCATGAAAAGAACATCTCTGATAATATTTTATACACTTCTTTAACATTTCCCTCCTGTTTATCAGAAGAGTTATATTTCAATCTCATATCAGACACATACCATTCTCCTGGTAGAGCTTTCAGTACAGTCGTCAGGTTCGAAAATAACACTTCTTTACACTCAGAGGTAATCAGTTTAGACAATGTATTTTATGTCAGCCAGTGCACACTCCTCACAGCCATCACAGTATAAGTGTGTGTCTACTGTGATGGATCCTTCGTTATGTGCATGTGTAGTTATCAGGGCCAAGCTCTCCTGTTGATATAACAGAGCCTCAGCCGTGGTTCTGCTTATCACTTTGGACATCAGGGATTGTAGACAAGGCACGATGCACGTGATAAATACACAGAATAGGAGGAGAATCACAATTATGGGTGTCAGAAACTTCAGCAGAATCTCCAACCAGGCCCCTCCAGTAAGCCATGCCCTTCCCTGCCAATGAGGTTACGATAATAATCACCTCTAGGATGTCGTATGCGGAGTGTGTATGGCTCAACAATAGGTGTCCATATGCTATGATTACGGAACAAGTGTTTACATGTCGTCAATGATTTATTGAGAACCTGAAGTGACCAAGTACCTTCTGCTGTGAGAATAATGTAATCACTACAGTATATCAAAGTCTTACCATGACCCTGCTCGTTGTCTTGATAACATTTCCTACGTAATCTGAGATTTACAGACCTCGTCATACCAGTACCGTTACGGAGAAGAAATGAATCATCACAGTTATCAATCACAGTTTTTACCATTGGAACCATTTCTTCATCCTTTGAGTCTTGAAGTGTTGTCCACATCCACGGGGCGAGGGCAGCAAAGATCATTAGTGCGACCATCGTTGCACCTGCAGTCCTGGAGGCTAGCCATCTTTCATGGTATTTTGGCATGGTTTCACACTTATGCTCTCGTTCCACTAACCTGAGAGGATTGTTGATTTCTTCACTGATGTTGAGACGAATGGACCTAGGCGTTTCCAAACCCCTTTGTAGTCAGACTTCCCCTACTCAGCGGTTGGAACGAGATCACTAAGTGTCCTCACTTTGCAATGTGAGAGATGTATCCAGCTGGACCTCTCAGCGATCTTTACAGCAGTGGGTGTGGAGAGAATAACTTGGAATGGCCCCTCCCACCTTGGACTGGACCAGCACTTCCTCTTTATCACTTTCACGAACATGTGGTCACCAGGCGTCACAGTTTTGTCCTCCTGGGGGCATATAGGAAAATCAGGCAGATTATTGATTTCTTTACACTTTCTATGGCTCAGCGTTTGTCTCATATAGTCTGCCAATGTTTTCTCAGAGTCAGGCTCATCTTTTATTTTTAATTGTAAGTCAGGTAAATAATATGGTCTACCATACAGTGTTTCAAAAGGAGTCAATTTACATCCGCCTGTAGGCATAATGTGTAAACTTAGTTGTACTAAATCAACACATTCAGGCCATGGTCTTCCAGTTTCGTTCATGCATTTGGTTAGCTTATTTTTAATTGTGCCATTGAATCTCTCAACAAGTCCAGCTGAGGCCGGGTGATAAGCTCTATGGTATTTCAAGTCTATTTTTAGGTTTTTTCCTATTTTATTTATTGTTTCGTTTACAAAATGTGAGCCATTATCTGATCGTATTCTTTTTGGTGTCCCAAAGGTTGGGACTATTCTTTTACATATAGCTTTCGCTACTGTGATGGCATCAGGGTTAGCACATGGAAACATTTCCACCCATTTGGAGAAGGCATCTATTATAACTAAACAGTATTCTACACCTTTGCTTTTGTTTAGTTTTATGAAATCCATATGTATTTCTTCAAAAGGATACTCTGGTTTTGGAAATGCACCTCGTTTTGGACGTTGTTGTCCATGTGAGTAATGCATGTTAAACATTGATTACAAAATTTTTTTGAATATGTATTAAACCCATAAGTAGTATAGTAGCTGTTCACTATGTCTGTCATCCCCCCCGTTTGAGGCATGGCAACGCCCATGGCTCATTATTGAAGCCCATTTGAACAGCGATCGAGGTAACCAGGGTTTACCATCAGGTCCAATATAAATATCATTTATTTTTGTAGCTCCTTTTTTCTGCCACATTGATTTCTCCATTTGTGGTGCTTGTTGTTGTCTTTGTCGTAATATGTCACACGTCACTAGTGTATTTTGAGAAGTTGAAACATGCAAAACAGGATGTGCGGCTAATTTAGCTTCTTTGTCTGCCATTGCATTGCTGATTGAAACCATATCTTTTCTTCTTGTGTGGGCATCACACTTGCACACTGCAATAGATTTTGGTAACAATATAGCTTTTAAAAGTTCTTGTAATAACTTATCATGTGTTATTGGTTTTCCTGTTGACGTTTTAAAACCTCTGAGTTTCCACTGTTGGCAGAATAGATGTACTGCGCCATATGCAAATTGGTTATCTGTGTAAATTGTAACATCCTTATTTTGAAATAATTTACATGCTTCAGTTAATGCTACTATTTCAGCGGCCTGTGCCGATAAATTAGATGGTAATTTCCCTGTTTTTAGGCATTTATCTATAGTTGTTACAGCGTAGCCTACACAATTTTGTCCTTGTGCATTCTTATGTGCAGAACCATCAACAAATACTACATGGCCATGTGTCAAGGGTGTGTCTAATAAATCAGGACGTGGTTTATACACTAACTGTGTTTCATGCAGACAATCATGTTTAGTGCCATCTATTGATACTGGTATCAGCGTAGCTGGATTGAATGTTGTGCTTCTTTCTATATTGAGATGTGGTTGCGACAAAAGTGTAGTCATGCATGACAGATGTCTGGCAGGTGATAGAAAGGTCATTTTTGTTTGTAATAACAGGGATGCTACTGCATGTGGCACTTGTAGTGTTATTGGATGAAATAATACTACTTCCGCAGAGGCCTGGGGCCTGTTTCACAAAGCAGGTTTAGTGAAAACTCTGAGTCTGTTAACCCTGAAATGAGGGAAACTCTGAGTTTTCCGTTTCACAAAGGGAAGTAACTCAAACCAGAGGGAGAGGGGTAACTCTAGCCTGTTTCACAAAGAGAGGTAACTTAACCTCTCGGTCAGTTACCATGGTAACATGCTCTCTGAAACTATCCTGGTCTGGACCAGGTTTTTCTCAGAAAACCTTGAGTTTCTCTCTGTCTCCGCCCTCTTTCAGCCACACACGGTATTTGATTTCCTCATTCATTCAGTCAGCACGCGAGTTTTGGCGTAGTATAGTTCCGTCTGTTTTTTCAGAAAATCACTGCAAAAATCAGACATTATAAGTTATATTAGGTGGCGACTATTTCACTACCATGGCGTGTCCTTTTGATAACGATCCAGTGGATGAAGGTGCAGAATTACTGCACAGAGAATTAAATATTCGTCGGGAGATGATTATCAAACTATTGATTATAGATGTGCTTGCATTCCCAGGCAATTATCTTTTTGAGCGGTACCGTTTCATATCCCAGCAGATATTCTGTGTTGCGCTGCGTTTTTTTGCAAAAGGGAGTTTTTTTTATACAACGTATGAAAATCATTCAGTAGGCCTATATAGAAGTTATATTAGGTGGTGAATATTTCCACTACCATGGCATGTCCTTTTGATAACGATCCCGTGGATGAAGGTGACGCATTACTGCGCAGAGAATTAAATATTCGTCGGGAGATGATTATCAGACCGCGCTTTGACGTCCTTAATATACTGCAGCCATAATTACAAAATGAATGAAATGGATCTTTTGAGCAAGTTGAATGTATTTGACTCAACATTTCCTAAATATAATCTCAGCTTTTCTTGCAATTCATAGGTTCAAAAGTGTGTGCTTTTAATTGGGTTACCGGTATATAAACTACTCCTATAGGTGGAAACAACAGCCTTCTGATCCAGAATATCACCTATAATGCGAGGGGGTCCATTTCACGGCAGGGAAACACCGTTTCATGTCACAGTCCATCTCATCCCTCCTTACATTTCCAACATTAACAACCAGTAATGCTCTTATATCACAGCAGATATTGTGTGTTGCGCTGCGTTTTTTTGCAAATGGGAGTTTTTTTTGCAACATATAAAACAGCCACTTACGGTAATATTTACTTTACAATGTAAAACATGCTCAAAATGAGGCGTCACCATGAGACAGTGCTGAGGTTTTACCTGTTTGAACAATGTTTTTATGTTTCATCTTAAGCTGCTGCCAAGTGCGCTTCTCCCCCGTGGGAATGCACTTAAATTAAATAAATTAATAGGCTCCCACTCAAGCAGTTTCCCCTGTGATATTATTGTGATTGCAACAGGACTACATTTAAACTTATGCACTGACCCGAGCTGCAATGTTGTCCCGCACCGTCTCCCTCTCTTTTGCTGCTGCAGCGTTGTAAACATGCTCAAACTCTCCGTATGAGTGCATTAATATTTCCAATTACAGTTGTAGCGTAGCCCTCCGCTTCCCCGTTGCCATGGTAACGCAAATCTGCTGTTCTGGAACCAAAAACTCAGAGTTTCCTATCTCAGAGTAGATCAACTCAGAGTTCATGGTTAAACTCAGAGTTTTTTGAGCCTGCTTTGTGAAACGGACCCCTGTACAGCCATTGCTGCTGCGATCACAGCCTGAACACAAGGCGGGGATGCTCTAGCCACTGGGTCCAGTTGCGTTGAATAGTAGGCTAATGGTTTGTGCTTTCGCCCATGTAATTGTAATAACACTGACGTCATAAATACATTTTTTCAGTCCACAGTTTGGATAAAATGTATATCATAGTTTGGTAAGGCAAGTACCGTTGTTCCTGCCAGCATTTGTTTTATGTTACAAAATGCTTTTTCTGCCGTTTCTGTCCAAATTATTTTATCTGTTAGTGCCATAGGTGTAGAGTAAATGAGATCAAGCAGAGGTCTTGTTACTTCTGCGTAATCCATTACCCACGTTCGGCACTAGTTGCAAAGTCCTAAAAAGGACATCATGTGTCTTTTTTTTATTGGTCTTGGTGCAGACAAAATGGCTGTTTTTCTTTCTTGATTTACTGTTTTGCCATTTTGGGTCAACGTGTGACCTAGGTATTTCACTTCTTCTTTCCACAATTGTAATTTACTTTTACTCACTTTGTTGCCAGTTTTTGCAAGTGTAGGTACTTTGGGTTTAATTGGATCAATAGTGTGACTATCAAATGAAATATTTGATAAAGAAATTTAATAAAGAAAAATTACTAAAAATTAATAACTTCAATTTATTAAAAACGTCACACGGAGAACCAATCAAATATAGTGCCTTGACTCACGTTCAGATTATGAGATTGAGTATTCTCAATAAACTTACCGTTAACCAAGGAAATATTAGTTATCACCAATAATTATCAAAGATAATAATAAAAATGACTCTAGTTAAACCAGAGTTCCTCGGGGCACCACCGTCATAGACGGAGTGATAACTAATATTAAAGTCTCATAAAATATATTAAACTACTAATTAAGGGTTAAACACCGATAAATATAATAGTTTAATTAGTTGAAGGATTTAAAAGTTCTTTTCTTAGTAGAAGCTGGCTCATTCATCTTTGTGTAACATTAAATAATCAGACATATGGTAAACACAAACATTTATTAACAGATTAATAAATGCAACAAACAAAACACAATAAACTAACTAAAGCTAACAGCAAACGTATGTTTGTGTGTATGTATGTGTGTGTGCGTGTGTGTGTGTGTGTGTGTGTGTGTGTGTGAGAGAGAGAGACAAAGAGAAGAGGTGGGGGCTCGGAGAAGGTGTGAACATTCTCTTTGTTACACAAAGGCCGGAAGCCTGATCTCTCAGTTCTTATGACAAAGTTACAATGGTATCTAGCCGTTCATACAGTCCTATAACATGTAGTAATGCCCAGTTGGTGATTAGTTACCAGTCCATGAGATGGGAGATGTTGCGCATTGCTTGATGCCAGCAGCTGGGTTGAAGAAAGAAAGCTCCGTGGTAGTTCTTGTCTGATTGTGGCTCTTAGGCAAAAGAGGATTCGGATCGCTCTGTGCTGGGCTCAGTTGAGGATAACCGGTTGGTTAACCTTTGTGGTGATCCCACGCCATAGGCCAGGTCCAGGGCCGAGGGGACAGCTGGAAGCTGGTCTCCTGGAGTTGAGTGATTGCGTAGAGATGGAGGAGGATGGAGGGTAGAAAAGAGAGTAGAAAGAGAGAGTGCAAGTTGTGTGCTTCACTTTATATAGGCTCAGGTGATGTCATAGTCCGGGGGTCAATTCAGCCAATGAACAGTTTGGGTGCCTTGGAGAATTCACACCTGGGTGTGACCTGTTGTGGGGGAGAGGGCATGGCAGCCAAACTTTTGAGGTCTTTGTTCCAGCAGGCTGTGGCCTACTTTAATCAAACTGACAGTTCGAGTTAATCCAGAAAATGAACAATCATCTTTGGATGCCGGTTGCACCTACACAAGAAATTTGAGTAAAGATAATGTGTCTTCTTTACAATCCTCTTTTGTTGTGGAGTTTATTATGATATCGTCTACATATGAGAGGATTTGGCTCCCTCTAGGGGGGTTGAAGTCTGCTAGACAATTGGCGATTGCTTCAGCAAAAATTGTGGGACTTTCACAATAGCCTTGTGCTAGCCTTGTGAACGTATATCGTTTATTTTTAAACGTAAATGCGAACCAATGTTGGCTATCTTTATGTATTGGAATTGACCAGAACGCATTGCTTAGGTCTATGACCGAGAAATACTTTGCATTTGGATCCATAGAATTAAGCAATGTGTGTGGATTGGGGACGTTTGGTGCCCTTTGTTGTACTGCAGCATTAATTGCTCTTAGGTCCTGCATCATTCGGACAGGAAAAATAGGTGTATTACAGGGTGAATCTGGGCACGGAATTATAATTCCTGCTTTCTTTAGATCTTCAATTACAGGCTCAATGCCTTCTTCTGCATCAGGTTTTAGGGGATATTGTTTAACTCTCGGCCTATATTCTGTTTTTCCTTTAATTACTACTGGTGGGACGCCTTTCATTAATCCTACATCAGATGGACCTTCTGACCATAATTCTTTGGGTAATGAAGCCAGACTCTGTTCTTCTTCCGTGGTGAGGGAGAACACTTTTGCTTCTCATGTGTTTGGCTCGTCCAAATGGACGTTTGGAGTGGTTGTGACCACCCACTGTAGTTTTTGACGATAATACTGCGTATCCTTATTATATTGAACTTTAGGATCGGTTGTATTTGTCCAGATGTGAGCTGCTTTTACTCGTCTTGCTTCATTATCCAAATCTTTCCATGTTTGCTTTGAGGATTTAGTCAAAGACACATGTGGTGTGCGTCCACCCTGCATTAAATATAATGCATCATTTGTTATGTCTGCTGTACAGAAAGAGGTCGAGTCTTTCCAGTAAAGTTGCATCAATGTACACCTTTGAGGACCTAGTTTCTGCACAGCTTTGTCATATATTGAGTCTGGCCCTGGGGAGTACTTGTAGCGTAATGTCACATGTAGATCACCAGGGGGCATAGTTGTATGCCTTGGTTCTACTCAAGCTTCTGTCATTTTTAAGAGCTGCTTAGAAACAGCTGCTGGCCCCTCCTCTGGGAGGTCCAATGTCCAGTAATATTGTGGGGCAGAGATTGATTCATACACCATTACAGTATTCACTAAGGGCATTTTTGCCACTTTAAGTTGTCCTGAAGATGTAGGAATTACCCCTAGTTCCAAACATGCCAAAGCATCTCTCCCCAGTAAATTATGTGGGCAGTCAGGGGCGATAACCAGCTGTAAATCTACGCCATCTTCAGGAAAATCCTCATGGCACAGATGTACAGGCTGGCTGACGGCGTTTGTTTTGATCGTTCCATTAGCAGATTTTACTCTAATTGTTTGGGACGAAATTTTCAAATGCTTTGCACTTTTTACTACTGTCCTCTCTGCACCAGTATCGCAGAGAAAAACAGTAGGAAAACCATTCATTAGTAATGTTATTTTATATTGTATTTTATTCATTCTTGATTTATTAGTTACTTCTGATTGTTTTGTACCGCTGCTACGATGACCTTATTATCTATCTATTTATTTATCTATATCTATTTATCTATTTATTTATCTATCTATCTATCTATTAGTTATATGCAGGTAGTCCTGCAGGCACCTATGTCACATAAAAAGGTAATAGGTTTACCGTTCACATACAAAATTACCTCTGGTTTTATACTATGCATAGAGAGCAGGTCCTGATAATTTAACAGCACTTCCCCTGTGTCCCTGTCTGTTCTGCTCTCTCCGAAACCTCCTTGGTAGTAAATCTCCTCTTCCTGCAGCAACTCCTTTTTCTTCACTTTCCTCATCCCTTTGTCTCTCCTGTCTTCCTGTCACTGGCCCTGTCTCTTCATCCTCCGTCATATAAACCAGCACCTCTTTTGCTTTAGCTTTCTCTACACTTACAAGTATCTGTCTTTTACTTTTTATTTTAATTGCATCTTACTACAACATGAACTTTTTTATCCCATTGCATCACGTTACTGAGTGATCCAGGACTCTCCAGGAAATTTCTCAAGGACCACAGATAATTCCCACTGTGTCAAGCTTCTACAAAGAACTTATTGTTCCTTGCGGACACAGTCTGGGGGTTCTATCCCAGGAATAAATCTGCGTTTTAGATCCCTAGTCCCTTCACCTAATGTCCTTAATGCAATTTAATCTATTACAGCTAGAAAATAGGCTTTCTGTTTACACCGTTAGGTTTCAGGCCCAAATACTACTGAACAGACCAAATTCCTTTTCATACAACAATCATCCACACACACACTTTGTAGATCTACAATCATGCACACTTTTTTAGATATCTACTGTTCTCTTTAGTCTCTGACCTTTTCGTGATGAATGTCTCCCCTTCCCTGGCTCGGATCTCGTTTTTCACCCCTTTTCATCAGGACAGAAACAAGAGATTTTTTACGTATCGACACGGGAAGAGAGGAGGTCAACGAGCACGGCTTGGCTTGTCCCTCTGCAAATTCTCTTCGCCTTCCATTCTCCCTCCGTGTCTTTTTATTAAAGAGTACATGAATAATCATTAGAGTACATGAATAATCATTAACCAGTTACATACAGATAATATTTTCCACACAAGAGTTCTACAAGGTCACAGCTGCTTTTGCTCACACAGTTCTCTTAGGGAGGGGAAGCGTTATCAGCCTTTCCCCGGATGGGTCAAATATAATTGGTTCAGACATGCAGGCACATACTTTGCAACAAACACTCTGAAGAAAAACACTTTGGATTATATGCATGAAAAGAACATCTCTGATAATATTTTATACATTTCTTTAACAGGAGATCTTCGCAAAATTTCTAATTCATGAATGACAATAACCTGATAAACCCAAAAAGGACATCATTTGTTCTTTTTGGTTTTCGAACTTCCAAAATTGCTTGAATGCTGTCGGGACCCAAATTACGACCTTCTGGAGTGATTATATGACCAAGATACCGCACTGATTTTGAGACAAGCTGCAGCTTGTCTTTTGACACCTTGTGACCATTTTCTGCCAAAAAAGAATTAGAGACACTGTGTCATTTTTACAACTCTCCCTTGTGGGTGAACACATAAGGAGGTCGTCAACATACTGTACAAGTGTGCTCCCAAATGGTGTCTGCCAATGCAACAGGTTTTCTGCTACAGTCATTGCAAACAAAGTGGGACTGGAAGCAAATCCCTGTGGCATTCGTGTCCATGTATACCTTTTACCAACGAAAGTGAAAGCAAACCAGAATTGTGAATCAGGATGGACAGGAATACTAAAATATGCATTTGCTTAGTCTATTACAGAAAAACCAACAAGAATCTGATGGAACCTGTGACATTAGTGTACAGTTTGGGCTGGGTGTTGCACAGCATCATTTATGGCTCTAAGATCCTGAACTGGTCTCCACCCCCATTTGTTTTTTTGACAGGCAGAATGGGGGAGTTGCATGGTGAATGAGGACATTAGACAATGTCACCTTGTTTAATGAGAGACTGAATGACAGGATCTATACCTTCAACAGATTCTGGGCTAAGTGGATATTGTCTTTTACATGGTCTGAAAACAGTTTTTGGCTGAACAGTAACAAGCCTGTGAATATTCTAATTTGTCCAGGTCATCGTAATCCCCAAAGCAATTTCAGTCAAAAGCAACTGGACTTGGTTATATATCTAGGAAGAAGTTTCACCTCTCATCCAAGAGGCTTCATCAGTTCATGTACGCCTCTGACCAGGCTGGGACTGGTCAAACTATCTGGTGTGGATATCCAGGTATTTAACCTTTGGCAAGGCCGATGATGTCACTGGAACCCTTTGTGCTCCAACCGCCGTTAGAGTGACTGTCGTTGTGGGTGTGTGGTGTTCTGTTCTTGGGATGTACTAGTCTCTGTCTGAGTGTGTTACAAGGTTTGAAATACACAGGGATGCAGTGTTTGTTGAAGATCCTCCTGAGTTTCTCTGATTTCTCAGAGAAACTCAGTTCGTTTCATATTTTTAAATTCTTAGCCCTCGGAAAAGGCTTGACAGGAAGCACACTGAAGCTATGCTAACCTAAGCTGTGTTTTGTCCTTTTTTCTTACAAAATGATGACAGGTGACCACAGGTCATAAACCTGAAATGATTAACCACAAAAAATAATAGGTTTCACAAGACTATATTCATGAAATTATAACTCTTAAATAGGTATTTTTACCTTTTACAATACCTTTTACCTTAAACAAAACAGAATTGTTTATATATATCAATCAAATGTCTTCTTGTGAATTAAAGTAATGAATTGCAATAAACATAGCAGACCCAAATGATTAAACAGTGTCTCATACCAACATTAGCAGCTAACATTACAAGCTAAGTGCTAACACCAGCTATTCGCTATGGTCCCAGTCTCCCATCCGACACATGTAGCCATGACACGATCCTTAAGGCTAGGATGGAGTAAGCGCTAGCTCAGAATGCTGACGGAGTTAGCCTAGCATGTTAATCGGGAGCTAGTGAAAATGCTAATGCAAGCTGGCGGCGCTAATCAATTGCTAATCGCGAGCGCTAAACAACAATCCTTCTCAACATTCTCATATCACTCCTCCAGGACTGCCTAACAGTGAAATAAACACCTACATGTGTCTGGCGTGGACCCGGTCTACGTTTCCCTCTGGTGTCGGGTTGGTGAGGCTTCCATTTCTTTTCACGATTCTGTGCCCAGCCCTGCTGGTAATACATCAGTTGAGCAGTCTGAAGTTTTCGTGTCTGTTTAGAGCCAAATGTACCTTATTTCCTTCGGTTTGCAGAACGTGTCTCCAAACATTCGCTATGGTCCCAGTCTCCCATCCGACACATGTAGCCATGACACGATCCTTAAGGCTAGGATGGAGTCCATTAATCGAAGCAGTTTTCAGCAAGTCATTGTATGCCTCATTGTATGCCTCATTGTCTGCGTCAATGCCGGAGTGAGCTGCAAAAACAGATTCCATGCGAGTGCAAAGTGCAATAGTCAGCTGCTAACTCACCCTCCTTTTGTTTTGTGTTGTGGATCTCAGGCCAACACACTCTCAAGGGGAAATCAGCACGGACAGCTTCAGCCAGGCTGGTCATCATGTCATTGAAACTGATCCAACAGCTGGGGATGTTGACCAGTTGGCCAGTCGGATGTTGGCCCATCTGAGTTAAAAACACCTCAGACACACAGCTTCTACCTCCTGCAGAGTTTGATTTTACATGGTTAACAGCTGTTGCATTGCCGTTACTTATTTCTCACCTCCAGTCTTTTGAGGATCTGGCAGTTCTCCTGCAATCTCCTTCAGTTCATCTGGCTGCCATGGCCTGTGAACCTACACTTCTGGATCCGAGTGGGCCTGTGCCTCTTTACCCATTGGCCGTGGCTGTTGATTTGGGAACATCAGCATAGGCATCTGGTGCACATTTCCACTGTCTCTGTGACCCCTGAGCCAGTAATCGAAAGAAGCTGTTAATGGAGAAGAGACATTTCTTGGAGAGGCAGTATTAGCTAGTTGATTCGCAATTACAGTCTGTTTGTTGTCACTCATTGGTGTTGAAAGAGTTGACAGATCAGGGTACAGCTCTGGTTTCTCCTCCTTCTCCCCTTCAGCGCCCTTTTGGGCATAGTCAGCTTTAGGTGATTGTCCTGCTGTTTGTGTCTCTGAGGGAGGAGGGGCTGCAGACATGGGGACAACATATGGGGGAGGCAGGTTCCATTCTCTGGCCCTGCGTCTTTGTTTTTCCTTCTTTTTATCACCTTCTCCTATCTCCTGTTTTAACATTAAACCTGCCACAGATTTTGTTTACCTTAAAACCTGCTTCTCTTTCCCATTTCAAAAGCTTGCCAATCTATCTTCTTTCTTACTTACTCTCTCGTCTCACAACAATCCACACCTTTTCAAACAGTCGTTGCTCAATGTGTCTATTATAGGAAAAAAAAGTTCTTCAGTCAAATGGTGCCACAGTGGAACATCTTCAACAGCACTTTTAGCCCATTTGTCTGCCATCAATTTAGAAGGACTCGTAAGCAGATCAGATTCTGACTTGATTTTTCCTGTTTTGTTCCCCATGTTGTCTATTGATTCACTTAAAGGGATGTGCTTTTTACTTTCAATGGGCTTATTGTTATTGTTATAGACTATTTCACACATGCTGATCTTTCCATACGAACATGGTAAGATCTTATCACACATACACAAACTTTAGATAATCTTCCAGCCAGGTGGTTTTTATGACACCTTCGTTCCGAGCAACGCACCCTTTAATATCCAAAACGGATATTGAGACACTGAAATAGGCCACAAAGTTAATTTTCATTACCACATTCATACGTTCATTTTATTGTAGTTGAGAATCTCTACACTCATGCAAATTATATTTGCGTTTCAAAGATTTCTTCTCCATATAATTGATTTAGAAATCATTCATATTCTCCCCAAATGCCTATGTATTTTACAAAAACACCTCTCTCATTTGTTAGGTTGCACCAACCTCTCACAGCACTGTATACACATTCCTGTCTAGTTTAAGACATCACTTATATACCTTAAAGTACAGCTTTTTTTCAGAGCTTCAAAACCACAAAGAAAAATGAAGCTAGTCTTCAAAACCACACAGGAAATATGAAGATGGTCACGATACCCACAAAGGAATCACCGGACCTCCATATTCAAACCACAAAGGATGTATAGAATATCTTGACAGCCAATCCACAAAGGCATTTAGGACTGTCTACCTAGGTTTCACGCCTTTACACAAGATATGATTTGAAAACCACCATACTCACGTTTAAAATAGATGGAGCGTCCGCGGTACAGCACCCGTTCCTGACATCAGGCGTAACCCTGTCCTCCTTGGAGAAGTTGAACTTTTTTCTTACCGGTTATAACCTTCAGTCAGGACTCAGGCCTGATCAGCAGAGTGTCCATCCCATCCTCGTCGCCAAATTGTGAAAGAAATTATCAAGAGTCATCCGTGTTTCTCAAATCATGTCTTTACTAAGCTGCATGCATACAGGAGCACGGTCAAAATGTTCTATCCCTTTCTCCAGATAGCTTCGGCATATATACAGTCACATCAAAGCACCTTAGAAACACAAGAACATAAAAGTAACAATAACAACAAACACACTACCCAATGTTTATGACCCCAGTAGATGTTATCAACGTTTTACGACCAATAAATTTGCAACCCTCATATTGACCCTTCTCCACAATCCCCCCAGCACTTATTCACAGCTTGACTGTTAGTTAATTGTTATCTTAATTAACATACAGAAAAGCCAAGGCATTTCAGACCATGGACTAAGAACACTACAAAGAAAGAAAGAAAAACAGGTTATTTCCCACAAAAGTTTCCATAGATTACCTGCAGACCCACGCCCTTCATGCAGTGTTTGATGTTAGCCGGGACACGCAACCCCGACATACACCCGGTGCGAGGGCCTGTTCAGCACTGTTTGCAGCTTTAATGAGGGCCTAAGCGCAGACAGCTTCAGCGAGGGACCTATTGCTTTTGTAAGGATTTTTATTATTATTATTAGGGCCTGAGCGCCGACAAAGTCATCATCGTTCTTCTTATTATTATTTTTATTACTATTATTTTTTGTATTATTTTTATTCTTTTACCAAATTATTGCCTTTTTGAGGGCCTCAGCATATCTAGAAAGTCCCCAAAATTTGCAAACTTGTCAAGTCTGGTGTAAATTTAGGTAGAGAGCGCCCCCTAGAAAGTTGTGAATATTTAACCCCTTGATGAGTTTTCACCTAGAGTTACGAAAATCAGTAGGCTCATAGAAAGTGATGAGATGCATGAAAAAGTCTCAAGAAGCAATATCCTAAACAACAGGAAGACAGCCATTTCGAGTCACTCATCACTCACTCATCTTCAACCAGATATCAGGGGTCGGGTCGGGTCGAGGGGGCAGCAGCTCTAGCATGGACCCCAAACGTCCCTTTCCCGGGCCACATTAACCAGCTCTAACTGGGGGATCCAGAGGTGTTCCCAGGCCAGTGTCGAGATATAGTATCTCCACCTGGTCCTGGGTCTTCCCCGAGGCCTCCTCGCAGCTGGACGTGCCTGGAACACCTCCCTAGGAAGGCGCCCAGGGAGCATCCTTACTAGATGTTCGAACCACCTCAACTGGCTCCTTTCAACGCAAAGGAGCAGTGGCTCTACTCCGAGTTCCTCACAGATGGCTGAACTTCTCACCCTATTTCTAAAGGAGACTCCAGCCACCCTCCTGAGAAAACTAATTTTGGCTGCTTGTACCCGTGACCTTGTTCTTTCGGTCATGACCCAGCTTTCATGATCATAGGTGAGGGTAGGAACGAAAATTGACCGGTCGATCGAGAGCTTTGCCTTCCGGCTCAGGTCACTTTTCGTCACAATGGTGCGGTAGAGCGACTGCAATACCGCCCCCGCTGCTCCGATTCTTCGGCAAATCTCACGGCCCATCATCCCCCCACTCGTCAACAAGAAAGTGAGGTACTTTAAGTCCTTCACTTAGGGTAAGGACTCATTCCCTACCCGGAGTAAGCAATCCACCGGTTTCCTGCTGAGAGCCATAGCCTCAGATTTAGAGGTGCTGATCCTCATCCCAGCCGTTTCACGCTTGGCTGCGAACCAATCCAGTGAGTGCTGAACGTCACTGACCGACATTGCCATCAGGACCACCTCATCTGCAAACAGCAGAGACGAGATCCTCAGCCCACTGAACTGCAACCCCTCCCCACCACGACTCCGTCTCAATATCCTGTCCATGAAAATCACAAACAGAATTGGTGACAAAATGCACCCCTGGCGGAGGCCAACCCCCACCGGGAACCAATCCGACTTACTGCCGAGGATCCGGACACAGCTCTCGCTTTGGGTGTACAGAGATTCAATGGCCAACAAAAGGGACCCCCTCACCCCATTCTCCTTCCCACAGTATCTCCTGGGGGACCCGGTCATATGCCTTCTCCAGATCCACAAAGCACATGTAGACTGGATGGTCATACTCAAGGATCCTTGCAAGAGTAAAGAGCTGGTCAGTTTTTCCACGTCCAGGACGGAATCCGCATTGTTCCTCGTAAATATGAGGTTTGACTATAGGACGAACCCTCCTTTCCAGCACCTTGGAGTAGACTTTACCAGGGAGGCTGAGTAGTGTGATACCCCTGTAATTGACACACACCCTCTGATCCCCCTTTCTAATCAGGGAAACCACCACCCAGGTCTGCCACTCCCTTGGCACTGTCCCAGACTTCCACACAATGTTGAAGAGACATGTCAACCAAGACAGCCCCTCCCAACCCAAAGCTTTCAGCAGTTCTGGACGAATCTCATCAATCCCTGGGGCTTTGCCACTGTGGAGTTGTTTGACTACCTCACTGACTTCCGCCAGAGATATTGACAATGATTCCCCATCAACCTCCAGCTCTGCCTCTACAAAATAGGGTGTGTTAGTCGGATTAAGGAGTTCCTTCCTCAGCTCATCAGCTGAGGTCACCAGTTTCCCGTCCTTACTATTAACAGCTTGGACGGTTCCCCGTTACCCCCTCCTGAGGTGTCAGTGTGAATGGTTTTCCAGAAACACCTTAGTGCCACCCGAAATTCCTTCCCCATGACTTCTCCGAACTTGCCCTACACCCGCTGCTTTGCCTTTGACATGGCAGAGGCTGCAGCCCTCCTGGCCTGTCGATACCTTGCAACTGCCCCCGGAGTCCTCTGGGAAAACATATCCCGGAAGGACTCCTTCTTCAGTCGGACAGCTTCCCTGAACACCGGTGTCCACCACGGTGTTCGAGGGTTACCGCCCCTTGAGGCACCTAAGACCTTGAGGCCACAGCTCACTGCCGCAGCATCAGCAATGGAAGCTTTGAACATTGCCCGCTCCGGTTCAATGCCCCAAACCTCCACCACTATGGAGTCCTCATCACCAGGGGCCTCATGTACTAAGGCTGACGTGGATTTCTTACTGAAACATGGCATACGCTAGAATCCAGAAACTGGCGTACGCACAAAAAAAAAATCAGATGTATCAAAGTGTGCGTACGCATGGATCCAAGCACTTTTCCTTTGTACATCCCAATCAACGTGGAATTGAGCACACATGTAGAAGTGCTAAACTCCTCCCTGTCCACCATTTAAATATGCAAATCAATGTAAATAGGACCTGCACCGGGGATTCCCTCTCTGCACCATCAGATTTAAACGATGAGTAAAGGTAAGAAGCGCAACTTCAACGAGTCTAAGCTCGAAATTTTATTAATTGAAGTGGAGACCCGAAGAGCTGTGTTATTTGTTAGCCTCTTTTTAGGGATAAACACACAGAAAAAGACATTTGAGTGGGAGTGTGTGTGTGAGGCAGTGAACGTTGTGGGGTCGGATTAGCGCACACCCACTGAAATTTAAAAAAAATGGTCCGACGTGAAGGTGGAGGTGAAGCGGAGGATTTCGGCCCACCGCCGAAGTATCACTGCAACGGGCGGGGGGACAGGAGGGGAGGAACTGACCCCCTTTGATCAGAGAGTGGCGGCTATTGTGAGGGACACAGCTCTAAGCGGAGTTGTGGGGGCCCAAGAAGGAGACACAGATCATCCTCAAGGTAAATGTGTTAAACTCAGAAACGTCATTATACTGGTCGCACAATAGGCTGCTCACATTACACATGCTCGTGCGTTAAGTTGCCAGGATATAAACACATTGACTCATGTTTAATTACTTATTACTTTAATTAGACGGGAGAGGGCTTCTCCCTCTGCACTGTGCGCCCTGGCGTCACCACCGGCTCTTGCTGCAAATTGCACCTGTGTGGGAATGGACAACCCCTGGCTCCTGGCTGTGTGTCGTTCTAGGGCTGGCCGCAGCTCCGCGCACAGCTCCGGTAACACTGGCCTCGGCAACCTGAAACGACTCATGAGCCAGTTGTCGTCATTTTCCAACAGATCTTCCCATTCTCTAAACACCCTGTCATGTCTGATATAACCATTTGCGATGTCTTCTAACAAGGCCAAGGATGCCATTGTTAATGCCATTTTTTCATCACTTTGCGCATGCTTTTATATCCATCCATATGATTGCAAACACGTGTGTGTTAATTGTCCATTAATGTGTCTCTGATGTGCACATTACACTGAGGATGAATTGTTTTCACATAATTAACAGTTTCCCAGCATCACCTCTAAGTGTCGCCAAAGAAACAATAGCTGTAGAAACGTGCGTACGCCAGCCATGAAGCTTGCGTGGCACACCGCACATTTCCACAGTCATTTCACTTTTGATACATCTGAACATTGGCGTGGAAAAAATGGCGTACGCCACATTTTTGTGCGTAAGCAACATTGATACATAAGGCCCCTGATGATGATCAGTTGAAGGCTCTGCCCCTCTCTTCACTTCAATTAAGGGTTGAACACCGATAAATATAATAGTTTACTCATTTGAAGGATTTTAAAGTTATTTTCTTAGAAGAGGCTGGCTCATTCGTCTTTGTGTAATATTAAATAAACAGACATATTGTAGACACAAACATTTATTAACAAATTATTAAATGCACAAACAAAACACACGATAAACTAAAGCCAAACAACAAATGTGTTTGTGTGTGATGTGGTTTTGTGCACATAACGTTAGTTCAGTATTCAGTGGCTGGACACTTAATGCACGTATTAATTGACGACCGTGCACGTTTCGGCTCTCATGCATGCACATGTTCCGCAAAATCGTCCCCTGCCCGCCACAGCCCAAATTTTGGCCAGAAAAGACCCTGGTAACAGTAATAACGATAACAATACTGCAGCTTGACCAGAAGCCTGTTATTAAACACAGTTTAATGAGACTGATCAGTAGGAATGTAAGGATACACTGACTCAACTAACTATTAGATTTGATTCATGAAAATGTTTTTAACAAAACGTGATACAATCTACAAAATATATATATTCTTTTTTTAAATGAAAGAATGATTATTTCTGAGGTATGAACTAAAAAACAGTGCACATTTCCTTTTGTTTGTAAAAGTTAAACCGAACATGAACTGGACACATTTTTTTAAATAACAAAAGCAATAATTGAATTAAAAAACAAAGAAATGAGGTTTGGCCTTTGTTCTTCCGTACACATGATGAACACCATTTGGTTAGCAGAGGCGCCGTTTAGAAAAAACTGTGGATGAAAGTAAGGCTTTATCATGGAAAAAGTGTGTGTGCAGCAAGAACAGTGGATAAAAGGGAAATAGAGGCTGATAAGATCACATCCTGCCAAGTGAATAACAGTACTATATATGGGCATGTTTGTCTACTTTCTGGACACGCAAAGACACTGGGAGAGCCTGGGAAGTGACAACCATTTCTGATTAGTGTGCAAAGTTTTCCAAAAAGTTATGGATCAAAAATGCGATATAAGAGGAGGAAAAATAATAATAATAATCATTCCAATTACGATAGGGTCCTCGCCCACCTCGTTGCTCGGGCCCTAATACTAATAAAACTACAACTAATAATAATAATAATCATTCCAATCAGTCCCCCCATGACCCCGATAGGGACAAGCGGTTGAAGATGGATGGATGGATGGATAATAATCATTCCAATTACAATAGGGTCCTCGCCGATTTAGTCGGTGCTCGGGCCCTAATAAACAATTAAACAAATAAATGCATCAAGATGGTGTTGTGGAATTAAAACACACGTCAACCCCCATTTATTATGTTTGTGACTATTTGTGCATGTTTTAAGGAAGAATGCATTTGTTCAATAGACCTTTTCAACGGAATTCTATTGCTAGGCAACAGCCTTGTTCCTTGTTTACTTCCTGACAGCTGGCATTCACATACACTGCAACAGGAAATAAACTAGGACTGTTTTGGAATGTTTAAGTTTACATCTTTGAAAAGGTCTATAGGTATTTCTTAATTCATAACAAGCATTTATTGTTACCTTCTAGAGCCCTCAAGAAACTATCACATATACAGTTTTATAAATTGACTTGGAAAAAAAACTAATTTGGGGACACAGGTCCTGAGTAATATTATGCTGTAGCAGTTTTCTTTGAAGGCCAACATGTAAGAGCACTGTATTTATTGTGTTAATTTATTATTCACTGGTAACACAGCATGCAGTGTTCTCATTTCTTATTTCTGTTTCTGTCTCCAGATCTTCTTTGTCATCTTTGTTTTATTGTGCAAGACAATCCTGAATTCTCGATTTACTGTACCACTCCCAATTGACTTGTTGTCTTGTTTTCACTCTACCTAAGGGCGCACTCACACTGTCCTTCCGCACAGGGCCAAAACTAGTTTTTCGGCTAAAGCCTAGTGCGTTTGACCAGTGTGAGTGCACCCGCTCCGGGTAGAGGTGGGCTTTTGTAGAGCCCGTTTGCACATGTACGAGCCAAGCACGATGCCTACGGCAGTTCTGACGTCATTTATGTGCGCCTTTTCGGACATAGTAAATAGAAGGAGGGACCATGCGCGGACATTTAACAACAACAACAATGGCAGTGAAAGGTTCACGTTGGTGTGATGCGGAGGTGGAGTGTTTACTGCAGATTTGGTCGATGAAAATATTCAAAAACAGTCGGACAAGACGCACAAAAAGTCTGAAGTCTATGGAAAGATTTGTAAATAAAGAGACGCATGGCAATGACGTCAATCAATGCATGTGACATGTGAAGCATTTGCGCGAGGCCCAGGCAGTGTGAGTACAAACAGGCCTGGGGCGCGGGGGGAGAGGGAGGGGGGACAAGTACCCTAAAGCCCGAGGCGCGCTGCGGAAGGACAGTGTGAGTGCGCCCTAAGTCACTGGTGAACAGGGTTATGTACTACTAGTTCAGAGCCTGTTGTTATTGCGTATATATAAACACATTGCTATCTATCAATTTAGGATAAAATAACCCTGAAAATGAACATTTACATTGCAGGATTAGAATTCGGAAGTTGTTCCTTAACGCATATCTGACGGTCTTTGATATCTTATAGTGTGGTTTTGACCTGCTCTTTATGAAAAGTGTCCTGAGACTACTTCTGTTGTGATTACATACCATGAATAAAATTTAATTGGATAGTTTGTAGCGTTAGCTGTGTTTTTAGATATTGAAGCATGTGATGCTTCCCTTTTCTCACACTGAATTGGAATAGCTGTGTTTGTTACCAAGGTTTTTTGTTTTTTACATTGCTACTAAAACAGTTTATAGTGACCTCACTCTGAGTCTCAATGTATAGCTTATATGTATAGGTATCAAAGCATAAAATATATTTTTTTATGTATTATGACCTTCCATTTATGTATCCAATTTTCTGTCTTGTGATTTTGTTTTTACAGCCGAGTGTGTCTGTCCATGGGAAATGGACACAGAAGATGCCAAGAATGCCCTTATTACAATTAAGAGAATTTATGAAAGTCTTCTTAGCGGTAATGTACACAGTGCATGCTATATTTTCAAGACTCCTTTGAAATACTGCCTTTGCAACATATTTCTGCATATAGCAAAGCAAAGTCTTTTTTTCTTTGTTAACATGTGAACAACATGACTTAGGATGAAAATGCAGACCTGGTTACCCATCAGTCTTTAACTGTGTCCTTCCACAATTTGATGCGGAATAATGAATCTTGATTGATTCCATAGTGGTATTATGTCTCTTTCATTTGGTACTGACATGTTCAGTTTGTACAGCAAACTGTTTAGTGCTCTAATCAAGTGTCACACACTTATTGTTCCTTATATCTTTCTTTCTTTTTTAAGGACCATGCCTAGGTGTTGGTGCAGTGGCTGCCTTGCTCTGGATGGTGTGTATGTTCTTAACCTGTTCTTCCCTGAGTCCGTTTTTGAGGTTCCTGCTCGAAAATGCAGTGGTGGACCCTCAAGGCCAGCAAGGCCTTCTCTGCTGGCCTAAACATAATCAGGAATATATTTTTAAAATATATATTGTTTCCACAAATATGTATTAAATTGTTCCCCGTAGTCTATACTCTTCATTTCATAGCTTTCCTAAGTTGGTTTCTCTGCTTCCAGCCCCGAGTCGAGGTCTGGGGGGGCTGGCGTTTATGTTAGAGTTTTTATCCAATCATTATTCAGCTATCATGTGTTGCCAGGGTCCCAAATCTGCCCTTAGGCCTGCGGAAGCAAGAGTGCAGGCGCATGGTAGCTTAAAGTCAATGATAACGGACCTGTGGCATTAACCAATCAGCGTCAAGTTGGGTTCACTGGGGCCTTCTAGCAGGCCTACAGCGTCATCGCGTGCACGTCTTCTGATTGGAATCGCGCTAGGGAGAGGCAGAGCTATGCAGAGCTATGCAAAGCAGACCGGAGCACAAATGTCAGTGTGATAAACGGGAAATAAGGACATTTCTAATTAGTGTAGCGCGACAATTTGTTTTACTTTATTTAACCCACAATTGCTGAAGGAGGCGAAGATAACGGTTTGATCGCAGATTTAATTACAACGCCATTCTCTAGAAAAACTTTTCAAGATAAGCTAGACACTGTAAAGAGAGGCCGTCCCACCCCGACGCTAGCAAGCCTGACTCAGCATTGTTCAAACACACTTGATCTGAGTGAGTACAAAGCACTTTATGTTTTATTAGATTTGTATGCCTTTTCTCCATTTTATTTAGTAATGTTAAATAAATATTAACAACCTAAATTGGCAAATATTCTGTAATTTTTTTATTTTTCAATGAACAGTGTCTGTTTCTATGACACTGCGGGTTTGTGTGTGATGACGCGCTGTTTGGTGAACACACTTGTTAAAGCTCATCGCTGTAGTGTTGGTGGACTTAATACAACTTTGTATTATACCTTAAAAGCCTTGTATTGGTTTCTGAAATGATGCCTTTGTATGATATATAATGGCGCGTGAGCCTTTGGTGGAATACGTGGAGCAAATGAACGGGACAGTACAGCTTATAGTTGAGCCTGTGAATGTTCTCATTCGTCCAGGTCATCGTTATCCTCAAAGCAATTTCAGTCAAAAACAACTGGACTGGTTGTTTGTCTAGGAAGACGTTTCACCTCTCATCCAAGAGGCTTCATCAGTTCATGTACGCATCGGACCAGTCCCAGTCTGGTCAGATAACCAACAATAACTGTAATGATATAATAATAGTAGGGACATAGTAGTTAAAAATAGTAACAATAATGATGGAAATCAGCAACAGCAACAACAACAATGTGCCACTACAAAGTGCAATAGCAAAGTTCTGGTCAAAATATTCTGCAAACAACTATTTACAAGACACAAATCCTTGGCTTGCACAGCCACAGGAAGATAAAGTGCATAAAAGCAGCAGAACAGCGAGTGTCAGTCCGTGTGTTCAAGCCAGCCTCCAGTGTGTGTCTCCGGCGTCACAGCGCTAGCAGTGCTAGCGCGACAGAGCCCCTTTGTCCTTACGCGGGGCTATATCTTCCTTCCACATTGGTCAATCTTGAAGCATGACATCTCGTTGGAATCGTAAGAACCAATAGAATCAAGTTGTGAGCGTTTTTTTCACTTAAACCACACGACTAGCGAATCACAAAGGGATAAGGACGAGCTACACTACGTGACGGACAGGCGCTATGACCCAATCAGAGCCTTTGAAAAGCGGGCTTAGCAGGTCAAAGAAGCCGGAAAAACCTCCAAAGCATGCTGGGAGATGTTGTCCTTCCATTTCAGCGGTTTATATTTCTGTGGATTAAACTTTTCACTACAAAGGTAAGACAGCATTTCTGGTTTTGGTTTTCAAATGCGCTTGTTGTTTTCTGTCATATTTGGCTGCTGGATCAGTGAAACTTGGTCGTAGAGGGTTAAAAATAGTACTTTTGGAACGTGTTTGACTCTGCTTTGGAGTGGATGCAGTGAAATCTTGCTGATATCAGAGCAGCCACTGTGCCAGCTTTATTTGTCTGTGTTGCTCTTATTTCTGTTTTTTCGCCTCACATTGTTTGATTGCTCGCTGTTGTAACTGTGTTTGTTGGTCATACAAATGGTTTATATAAGCATGTAGAAGAGATTCTTAGCTTTCTGTGGGTATGCAGCATGTGTGTCTGTATGCAAGCTACATGTTGCTGCAGAGGGGGATGTTGTTATACTACATGTTGCTGCAGAGGGGGATGTTGTTATACTACCAAGATGGCGGCGCGTGCACACGCAGCGGCTCCTCTCTCTCTCCCGTCGATTCGGCAATTTTGTGTTTTTTGTGTCCCAGTCGTCCTCGTCCTCGCTAAACCCGAGACGCATCTACTCCCCTGAGGTTCTGCTCAACATCAGCAGAACCATCTCTACAAAACTCAAACCAGCTGACGCGGAAGAGCTACGCGACTGCTGCCTGCTCCAGGAGCCGGCTCATCCACCGACCCCCACTCCTGTATCCAGCCCACAGCGGAGGCGCCACAGGCGGTGCATGAGGAGGCAGAAGAGGGGGAAGTGCGGAGGTATCCGAGCTAGGCTAGCGGCTAGCCCTCATCGGCCGACCATCCCTACCATCACGCTGGCCAACGTACGCTCGCTGGACAATAAACTGGATTACATCAGACTTCTCCGCACAACTTCCAAGAGCGTGAGTGACTGTTGCTTTCTTGTGTTTGTGGAAACATGGCTGAATGACGGCGTACCAGACTGTGCTATCCAGCTAGCCCGGCTAACATGCTACCGGGCAGACAGAGCGCTCGTCGAGGGGAGGAAGACTCGCGGCGGGGGACTCTGTGTTTACATCAGTGATGCCTGGTGCCGTGACGCTGCTGTGGTCTGTAAACACTGCTCATCACTGGTGGAGCTTATGGTCATCAAATGCCGGCCATTCTACCTGCCGAGGGAATTCAGTGCCATATTGCTGGTAGCAATTTACATCCCACCTGGCTCCACCAACAACAGGAGTGAGGCACTGAATGAACTCCACCAGCACATCAGCGAGCAGCAGACAGCCCACCCAGATGCCTTCCTCATCCTGGCTGGGGATTTCAACCACGCCAACCCCAAAAGAGTGTTTCCACAACTCCATGGACACATCACTTTTCCGACACGGGGAAACAATATCCTGGACAATGTTTATACTACACACAGAGGGGCCTACAAAGCCCTCCCCCTCCCCCACCTCGGAGCTTCAGACCACTCCACTGTCATGCTAATGCCAGCTCACAGGCCCCTGGTGAAGGTCATCAAACCAGTCAAGAAGCAGGTTCAGGTGTGGCCTGAGGGGTCGTCAGAGGCACTCCAGGACTGCTTTCCCACCACCGACTGGAGCATGTTCAGACAAGCAGCCACCTACGACAACACCACAGACCTCCAGGAGTACAGGCTGACAACAGCACCCCGGCACAGAAGACCTCACCACCTCTCGGCGACCAGGTGCTGACGCTATCCCCGGACAGCGTGAGGAAATCCCTCAGAGGGACCAACGCACGCAAAGCCCCGGGTCCCGACAACATTCCTGGTCGTGTCCTGAGAGACTGTGCTGAGGAGCTCACAGATGTCTTCACGGACATCTTCAACACCTCACTGAGCCAGGCTGTTGTCCCCACGTGCCTCAAAGCCACCACCATCATCCCGGTCCCGAAGAAGTCGTCCCCCACCTGCCACAATGACTACCGCCCGGTTGCACTCACTCCCATCATCATGAAGTGCTTCGAGCGGCTAGTCATGCAACACATCAAGTCTGCCCTCCCCCCCACCCTGGACCCTTTCCAGTTTGCATATCGGTCCAACCGCTCGACCGACGATGCCATCTCCACCGCCCTCCACTCAGCCCTCACCCACCTAGAGACCAGAGACTCCTACGTCAGAATGCTGTTCATCGACTTCAGCTCAGCATTCAACACAATCATCCCTCAGCAGCTCACCCACAAGCTCAGTCAGCTGGGGCTCAACACCTCCCTGTGCAACTGGCTGCTGGACTTCCTGACGGGGAGACCACAGGCAGTTCGAGTTGGAAGCAACACCTCCAGCACCATCACGCTCAACACAGGGGCCCCCCAGGGGTGTGTGCTGAGCCCCCTCCTCTTCACTCTGCTGACCCACGACTGCACACCATCATCCGGCTCCAACCTCTTCATCAAGTTTGCGGACGACACAACTGTGGTCGGTCTCATCAGCAACGATGAGGAGACCGCCTACAGGGACGAGGTGAGCCACCTGGCCACGTGGTGCAAGGACAACAATCTCCGCCTGAATGTGGAGAAGACGAAGGAGATTGTTGTGGACTTCAGACGACGGCACTCCCAGCATGTTCCACTCACCATCGACGGTGCTGCAGTGGAGCAGGTGAGCAGCACCAAGTTCCTGGGAGTGCACATCTCTGAAGACCTGTCCTGGAGCAACAACTCAGCATCACTGGCCAAGAGAGCAAACCAGCGCCTGTACTTCCTCCGCAAGCTCAGGAGAGCAAGAGCCCCGACCCCCATCATGCACACCTTCTACAGAGGCACCATCGAGAGCATCCTCTCCAGCTGCATCACCGTGTGGTACGGCGCCTGCACCGTGTCCTGCCGCAAGACTCTGCAGCGCATCGTGAGGGCAGCTGAGAGGATTATTGGAGTCTCTCTCCCCCCCCTGTCGGACATTTACAACTGCCGTCTCACCCGCAGAGCCATCAGGATCGCAGGTGACCCCACCCACCCCTCAAACAGCCTCTTCAGCCTGCTGCCGTCGGGGAGGAGACTGCGGAGTCTCCGAGCCAAAACCAGCAGGCTAAATGACAGTTTCTGCCACCAGGCAGTCAGGAGACTCAACTCCCTCCCTACTCTGCCCCCCCTCCCCCCTCTGACTCTGTCCCCTGCCACAGCCACCCTTACACCTCCCCTCCCCTCCGTCATCTGACATCATGCTAAACCAAATACATCATTGGAAAGGTCTCGACCTGGGGAGTAATAATATGTTAGTATTACTATTCTACATGGCTCCTGTTTTGAAATAATGAACTTTGAACCTTGACCTCAGGGCCTGTTTGAGGGCTTATAATTCTGCAATAAAAAGAAATACAGAAATGGGACCAACTGTTATAGAGAGCTCTTGACCCCAGCTATTACATGAGTACAATCAACAATTTTGGGTTTTGTCAATTATGGGTCAAATTAATTTTCACCTATGAAATAATTTGATTTTAAAAATCTGATTACATCAATGTGTTAACTATGCCCTTAAACTCCTCAATGTATTCTCATTTCAAGATTTACAACTTCCAATTCTATGAAAAATACAACCCTAATTAAAGAACTACAACTCCAATGAGCCGCGCAATAACGCTAAGTACTACTATCTGCCATAGTTTTAGTTTTCTGTAGTTTTTCCGGTTTGTAAATAAATGGGTTCACAAAAAAAAAAAAAAGAAAAAAAAAAAATATATATATATATATTTTACATATATCATATATCTAGAACAGCTGGATTAGTATTTAGATTACATAAAGATGATCTATGTCAACAAAAAGTAAAGATGTATTCTTGAAATAGGTATGCAGTTTTCTGGTTTGCAAAAAGGGTAGTAAATAATGTGCCGTATACTTTATATATTGAATATAGCCTAACTCCCGATTTCTCTTCATATATATGGTCTTTATGTTAAGAAACAGTTCAGATGCTAGGTGTTTGAACAATATTTATTAGTTTTAAGTAAATTAGGGTTTGCATGCAGCGGACTGGCTCCGTCTCTATAGCCACTTCCGGCTTCCGCAGCGTGCGTGGCAACCACCATAGCAACAATAGAAAACGATGCATCTGTGCATTCCAACTATTTGTTCGCTTTGTAATAACTCATAAATAATATATCATAAACATTCACTAGACAAAGCTGTAGATTAGACATTTATTTGTGAGGCTTAATTCTTCATGTCTACGTTGTTATTACATACAAAATACAATATTTTTAAAGATTATCTCCAGACATGTTAGATGTATGATGTACCTCGTTTGTAATAACAGTAATGTTTGAATGAGCCACCGGTATACTGGATGAACCAGAACACCATGGCACAAGAATTTGTGACACGAATAATGTTACATTTCAAAACGCTATGTTTTTATATTCATGTACTCACATTAGAATATGCAACTCTCATGCAAAATAAAACACATCCCACTGTGATATACTGTAAAACTTACAGAATCTTTAAAATATTTAAACAAATAATTGGTCATACTGTCCAGCACTAGGCACTATATAAATGCAGCCATTTACTGAACTTCCACGGGTAACAAGTACAGCACTCTGCCCAAAACTGAGCACATCTTTCGTCACCTGTTATGTAAACTTTATACAACAGTTAGTTTCCAGCTTACACAAAGTATCAAGCTATTGCACAGTCAAATGGTTATGTGTTGCTTAGCCAAAGTCCAGTTCCAGTCTGGTGCTTTGTAGAAAGGATGTATAAAAGCAATATCACACGAGAGGGAGTGAGGTTGTGCTGAACATCATCACAGCTGTGAATATGTAAAAGGCACACAGCCTGCGGCCTTATGTCCACAACCGAATCACAGCCTCAAAGGCTTTACATTTCTTCCTCTGAAATATCTGGAGTGCTGTTGTCCTCCTGGTCACTGTCCTCTTCAACGTCCTCATTGTCTTACTCCAACATGAAAAAGGAGGGTTCAGTGTCAAAATGGGCGTAAGTGCTGGTGACTGCGCTCAGTTTCTGCTGCAGAATGTGCAGCTTGTGCAGCAGACAACAGAGCAGCCCCCTGTATCCCTCTTCTCTCAGCTCTCTGGGAGGTGCTAAAATAAAATGTAAAAAAAATAAATAATAATAATCAGATAGAAAATAAGGCAACTCTTTATGAACATTAAAATGCAGATTGTCTGCCCAGCTCTGAGACTGTACTACTACATACCATACTATGTTTCGTGATATTCTCTTGAGTGTGACGAAGGAGGCTGTATACTTTGTCCAAGGCCTTTCTCAGGTACTGGCAATGCTGGGTCATCTCCTTCACAATGATAACTTTTTCCTCTTCCATAGGCCTGACCAGCATAACCTGGTGAAAAAGTCGCCTCTTCAGGCGAAGACTCACCACTGTTTTGGAAAAGAGAACAGATGGGACAAAAGTAAAACACTTAAGCCCCTTTCACATATACACTGCAAACATAAAATGATCTAGACAATCAGTATGTGAAAACACAAATATTTGATCCAGTCAGACTGGACATCAAGTGGAATTTACCTGGCCAGCTCCCAAGTACTACTACTATGAGCTACATGTCTCTTTTGAAAAACAGAAACAAGCAAAATTGACCATAAAAAAATAGTATTGTAAAACATATAGCGGAATGTATGTCAAGACTACCAAATCTATACACCCGTGACCATAAGCGGTCACACACCCATTCCTCCGTGTCCTCCAGAGAGATGTTGAGCTCCTGCTTGAGACTCTCAAGATTAGCTCCTTCGATTTCTGCTCTCTGTTTAGTCCATTTAGAATGTTTAAAAAACAAACAAACATAGATAAGTCATGGTGTGATCCGTAAAAAGGTATGTTAACATAGGGCATTAGAGATAAGAGAATAAAGATGATTTCACATTTGAATCCAGAATAATGTCAGAGAATCAGGTCCGGAGATAGTCCCGAGTTTCTCTTTCACACATGCAGCACACACTTAATGTAGATGTGTTCAAACTACTTAGTTTGGTTTAGGCAAGGGGAGCGTGCAGCTGTATTCACGAATGTGCACACTCTGGAATTACCCAGTCTTTGCACCATTAAGCTGGGTGGGTAAACTCCATTTGATGCCTGGTCCGACTGAATCCGATATTTGTGTACACACACAGCTGTACCAGGAAAGATAGTTTCAGGTTTGCAGTGCATGTGTGACAGGGGCTTAAGATGTAGGACAACTATCTATTGGAATTTAATACACCAAAAGTATTTCATAGTATCAGACAAAATATGTTATTTTAAAAAAAGGGGACAATATCAGTGAGTGTATCTCTAATCATGATTGAAAAACCTAAATGACAACATGCAAAACATTCAAGCACAAATTTATGAGGATATTCTTAAAGGTATGTCCTCAAAAGAGACTATGTGCCTCATGAAACAATTATTTCCTTGTTATAACAAAGGCTATTTTATGGTGAAAGAATGCAATACGTATATAAGAATGCTAATTGGATAGAAAGGACATTGAGTTGTTTGCTGCAGTCATTTGATGTCAAAAACACTTAATGGTGATTTTTGTGAGTTGTCATGATGACAACACACGCCAGTGGGGCCGTCAAGTGTGCCACAGCTAGTTGGGAGGATGTTCTTCAGAGGAAGGTGTGAGGAGAAGGGACTGTTAAACTCAGTAGCAGTGAGTCAGTGGACCATAAGCCCATTGTTCTGCTCATTTTTTGTAGCCAATGCAGCACAAAAACACAGCGATCCAGCAAGCCAGCAGCCAACCAGCATATGGCTCTGCCATGCCTCCACACCACGCCAGTCACAGGACATGAGCTGAACAAAGTTGTCACTCCTTTAACCTGTGATGCCAGTATTCAAGCCCACAGAAAGTAACCATGAAATGACAAATGTTAACTTGCAGTAAAGACTTCTTACTTTGAAAAATCTTTTTGCCAGGGTCTTGTGCAGACTCTCTGTCTTCCTGTTGTTCCATCCCATGGCAAGCACAGTTATCATCTCTGCTCTGCCTGTAAAAAAAATATTCACACACACAAAACCCCCCAGAAAATATCAAAATTCAGAAAAGCCTACCCTCAGTCAAGCCTAAAGACAAAGAGACAAAATGACAAAGCAAAAGCTAAGAAAATTAAATTAGTGTAACGGAGAAAGGATTAAGAAAATGGCTCTTAAAAGAACCGTTGGATTTGTGATTTATGAAGAGTTTTTTTGATAATAAAAAAAAATGAAGCAGGATTAGTTGCACTTCCATAAATGTTACTTATTGCCACTAAAAATAAAAATTTAGCAAAATGTAGAGTAAATTATCAAAAGAATAAAAAGAGAAATAAAACGTGTGCCTACAAAAGTTATGAGTACACTAACACTAACTAAAACTATCAGGGCTCTGTATTTGAGAAATGATTAAGTATCAAAATGCGCTCCCTAAGTTCTTACAGTGCATTTTCACCTGTTTATTTCCAAAATAAATAGTTAACAGATGTCCTAATACTGACGCAAATACACAAAATCACATAAGGTAGCATTTTTTTGTCAAGATAGCATAAATAAAAAGCGTGTTAGCATGTGCGCTGACCTTAGCGCCTTATTGATAGTTAACATACGACCTCCGTGGCATTCCCAACTGAGTTGTAACTTAAACGTCAAACTGAACTAACTTACTTACACATGATTTGCAGACAATCACCGTGATAGCTCACGCACAGAACACAACATGACCACATAAATTGAGTACACAAACGGACTTACCAATGCTACGACGTCCAGTGAAACGTGAATGCCACGCCTCCTTCTGGCGGATCACATTTTGATTGGTGCCAAAGGTTAAAGGGTAGGCGATGACGACATACCCAACACACCGTTTATTGTAGTTATGTACACGACCGCTAAACTCGAAACATGCCTATGGGTCGTAATAAGCCCCTTGATCTACAACCTATGTGGTAGTTTTTGGGTGGAGGACAGGCTGCTTACATTGGAATGAATTGAAAGCCCACTGCGTCGGGTTTGTACGTTTAAGGAGCGGCCCGAGGAGCGCTCCTCGAGCTTCAAATATCGGCGCGGACGGGCTTACATTGGAATGAGTTAAAAGCCCCCTGCGTCGGGTTTATACGTTTAAGGACTGCCATGAGCTTCAAATATGGACGTTTAAGGAGAGCCCAAAACTTCAAATATGGACGTTTAAGGAGAGCCCTAAACTTCAAATATCGCCGCGGACGGGCTTACATTGGAATGAGTTGAAAGCCCTGTGGTTTGTACGTTTAAGGAGACCTTTTTAGTCCGTAACTAACGCCAAAGGTCCTGACCGATCGTCAGTTTTTGGCGCGTTGTGAGTGAGACTGTGTTGGCCAACCACGGCGTGCTAACCAGCCTAGCCCGGTCGGCTAACACAGCTGTCAAGTACGGCACCACCACTGTCAACTTCGGTCTGCTAAACATCCGCCCACTCACGAGCAAGGGGCATCTCATCCAGGATCTCCTCAGGGATTGGAAGTTGATCAGACATGGCAAAAGCCCAACAACTTTTCCCAACTCAACGACTCAACTCCTCCAGGGTTTGTTTACATCTGTCAACCCCACTGTTCCGACTGGGAAGAGGTCTCGCGATAATTTACCGTGATACGTGGAAAGTCTCGCCACTGTCTGTCCCTGCCTTCAGCTCCTTTGAATCCACCGTGTGCCAACTGGACCTACTCCTACAACTATTGCAACTGTTTACCGCCCCCCGAAACCTGTTTACCACCCCCCCCGAAACCAAATAGTGAGTTTTTGAAAAGACTGCTGCTTTTTTCGCACACCTTGCTGGGAGATTTTAACATACACATTGACAATATAAATCATCCTCTTACCAGAGACTTTACATCTTGCCTTGAGAGCTCCGGATTTCAGCAGCACACCCATGTTCCCACACACTCGAAAGGACACATCCTGAATTTAATATGCTGCTCTAGTGTCACCCCTATTGACTGTGCAGCAGCTGAACTCCCCATCACCGACCACTTCTTCCTCTCATTCAATGTCGATCTCACTCTCTCCATCACTAAGTCCCCTTGTCTCATATCCTTTCGCAATGTTAAGTACATAAGACGGACTCTCTCTCCTCTAGTATTGACAATTTCATGGACATTGAAGACTTATCCACCCCTGAACAGCTGGTTTCATACTATAACACATGACTTCATGATATCCTCAACTCCTTCGCTCCACTAAAAGCCAGATCTGTCTCTTTTTCCCTCTCTGCTCCCTAGTTTACGCTTGAACTCCAGCTTATGAAAGCTAAAGGCAGGCAGCTTGAACAGTTTTACTGCACTACCAGGACTGTATTACTAAATCCAAATCAAACTAATACTCAAGCATAATCTGTTTAAATGTAGCTAACACCAAGACGCTCTTTTCTGTTCAACAAGATCACCTGATCCCCGGTTTCTATAGCACCCCACTTGTACTCAACTGCCTTCTGTAACTCTCTTATGTCTTTCTTCAACACCAAAATCCAGACAGTCCACCAGGATCTCACTTCTGACCGGTACCCACCGGCCCACCCCTTCTCCTCTTTCGAGTTCCCCACCCTCTCAGAGATCTCTGACCTCATCCATAAGTCCAAGTCCACCACATGTTAGCTGGACCCCCTCCCCACAGTTCTGGTTAAATCGTGCCTCCCCTCCCTGGTCTTCCTCATTTCTGCCATCATCCACTCCTCTCTCACCACTGGAACTGTTCCTAAATCATTCAAAACCGCTGCAATAACCCCAATCCTGAAAAACCTTGTGCAGATCCTACCAACGACAATAATTTCCGTCCTATTTCAAATCTGCCCTTCATTTCAAAAATCCTCTAGAAAATAGTCACTACTCAACTCCATCACTTAACAGCCTATGAACAGCTCCAGTCTGGTTTCCGTCCCCTCCACAGTACCGAAACCGCACTTATAAAAATCACCAATGACAGCTGATTCTGGTCTACTCACTATCCTCATCATCCTCGACCTGAGTGTGGCCTTTGATACCATCAGCCACCCCACCCTCCTCAAAAGATTACATTCCATCGGCATCACTCACACTCCACTAAACTGGTTCAGATCCTACCTCTCAGGCCGCACTCCGTTCATCCAACTAAAATTTTCACATCCCAGCATTCTCCTGTCACGTCACTTCAGGGCTCTGTCCTGGGGCCCCTCCTTTTCATCATTTACCTTCTTCTTTCGGCAATAAGTACAACATCAGTTTTCACTGTTATGTGGATGACACCCAGCTCAACCTCTCCAGTAAACCCACCTGCACCCTCCCACCCTCGTCCCTCTCTGACTGCCTAAACTAAACTTGTCAAACTAAACAGTGACAAAACCGAGGCTCTCCTCATTTGTTCCAAATCAACACTATCCAAAACCGACCGTTTCTCCATAGCCATTGACAACTCCACTGACTCCCCCTCCCCACAGGTCAAGAATCTGGGTGTCATCCTCAACAGTATCTTTCCATTCTCATATCAATAACATTACCCGGTCTGCTTATTTTCACCTACGCAACATCAACCGCCTCCACCCCTCCCTCACCACTCTATTCTTGTTCATAGCCTCGTCACTTCTCGCCTCGATTACTGCAATTCTCTCCTCTCCGGTGTCACTTGTAAATTCCTCCAAAAACTTCAGTTAGTCCAGAACTCAGCTGCCCGCATCATCACAAGGACCCCATCCATCCACCACATCACCCTCGTCCTACAACAGCTCCACTGGCTCCCAATAAAGTTCTGCATTGAATTCAAAATCCTCCTCCTAACATTTAAGTCCATTCCCAGTCTTCAAATCCAAACTGAAAACAGATCTGTTCAAAACTACCTTTTCCCTTTGATCTTATTTGCATTGTGTTGTTATTTTAACCTGATTTGATAATTTTGCTTATTCCCCATTTTTTATTATTGTTTGTGTTGCACTGTTTTTAACAAATACACAGGGTCCTTGAGTGCTTAGAAAGGCGCCTATAAAAAAATGTATTATTATTATTATTCACTTGGTGCAATATATGAATCAAAAACAGTAGTATATGAAGATTACATAACAATTCAATGTGGAAATTAGTATCAGATTAAATGTATGAAGGTAAATATGAAACTTTCAAAGTGTAATTACAGTAAACAAGACAATAATGATAATAATCCTGAAGAGGTGGGATTCAAGATGATTATTGAATGACGGGAGTGTCTCTGAGTTCCTGGCGGCTGGGGCAGGTAGTTCCAAGGGGTAGGTGCAGCGATGGCATGGCCCTGCCCCCCAGGGTGCGATATTCGGTTCTGCTGATGGGGTGAGAAGTTCGGCGTCAGCAGAGCTGAGTCGGTGAGTGGGGGATTGGCGATGAAGGACATCAATCAGGTATGGGGGGAGGGCAGTGGAGAGGAGGCCATATAGGATGCTGTTCCAGTAGTCAAGTCTGGAGGTGATGAGGGCGTGCAATGTTGTGGAGGTGGAAGAAAGATGTTTCTGTGACCTGGTTGATGTGTGACTTGGGTAATAATGTAGGCGCAACAGTTGACAGGAAGATTATCTTCAACCCATGCACCATCCACAAGAGGTTACTAGCATCTCAAAACAAACATGCTGATGGGGAATCCATTTCCTTGTTCGTCGACGTTCCTCTTCATATATCAAACATATCAGACATGTATCTATAACAATTGGATATTGACTTTAATATAATTTGACCAAAATATTCAGTTATTATTTCATCTTTCACATTGTTACTTTTTTTTAGTCTGCCTGTCTGTTTTGGGGAGCTCTGTGTGTGTGTACGTTGGGGAGGGGTTATGAAGTGTGGGACTCAGGGAGTTTTGAGTAAAATTTAAACAGATATTTAATAAACAAAAACAAGAAGCAAACAAAAACCAGGGAACGGGAGAACAGGTACATGGTCCGGGTGAAGACGAGGGGTAAATCGAACGCGGGGATCAGGAGAACAGGAACTCGGGAAACTATGACAAAAGAAACAAAGAAATGAATAACAAAAACCAAGTCTCTCCTGTATGTTTATTTTGTGATAGTCCGAGTAGAGCGGGTGTCAAAACCCTCCAGCCCGTTTCCCTGGTTTATTCTCGCACAACACATTGCAGAGTACCGGCTGAGAGGTTTCTACATGTTTCTACATGAGTGATGAGGGCACTTGACCTCACCTGCAGATGAGATTATTTCAAACAACAATAACACTTTTACAACACCACAGTCTGGGGTGTGCTGATCAACCCGCATGGTGAGGACATAGAGGGGATGACACACTCTGACGGAGGACCTGAACTTCTGTGCAGACATGGTCTCCCGTGTCAAGACTGTCTGCTGTTACCCTAATAACAAGCCGTGGGTAACGCTGGAAGTTAAGGCTGTCCTCAACAAGAAGAAGGCTGCCTTCAGGAGCAGGGACAGGGTGGCCCTGAAGGCAGCACAGCAGGTAGTGAAACACTGTGTAAGGGAAGCTAAGGACACCTGCAGGAGAAAGGTGGAGCAGAAGCTAAAGGAGAACATCATGTCAGGGAAGGTGCGAGGACCATCACAGGTCACAACACAAAGACCAGAGCTACAGTGGGGACAATGGAGAGGGCGAACGAGCTGAATGACTTCTTCAACAGGTTTAACTAGCCCTTATCCCCCCGACCTCACTGCAGACATCTCTCCTTCTTCCCTCTACACACCCCCCTCCTCCTCCACCTCAACATAATCCCCGCCTAACATCCCCACAGACCAGGTCAGAGGACAGCTGAGGAAGCTCCGGCCCAGGAAAGCAGTAGGCCTGGATAAAGTTCGTCCGAGACTACTGAAGACCTGCACTGCAGAACTGGGGGAACCACTACAACATCTTCAACCTTAGCATCCTGCATCATTCCGGTTCCCAAGAAGAACAGGCCCAGCGAGCTGAATGACTTCCGACCGGTGGCACTCACTTCACACCTGATGAAGACGTTCATCAGAGCTGCTATTCCTCGGCCTCCTCAGACCCCAGGTCCTGGACCCCCTGCTGTTTGCCTACAGAGCCAACAGGTCTGTAGACGATGCTGTTAACATGGCTACCGGTTCATCCTCCAGCATCTGGACTCTGCAGGATCCTACGTCAGGATCCTGTTTGTGGACTTCAGCTCTGCATTCAACACAATCATCCCGGCTCGTCTGCAGGACAAGCTTTCTCGACTCAACGTGCCAGACTCCACCTGCAGGTGGATCACCGACTTCCTGACGGACAGGAAGCAGCACGTGAGGCTGGGAAGCCTCACCTCGGACTCCAGGACGATCAGCACCGGCTCTCCGCAGGGCTGTGTTCTTTCTCCCCTGCTCTTCTCCCTGTACACTAACAACTGCACCTCCAGACACCAGTCCGTCAAGCTCCTTAAGTTCGCGGATGACACCACCCTCATTGGACTCATCTCTGGTGGGGATGAGTCTGCCTACAGATGGGAGATTGACCAACTGGTGACTTGGTGCAGGGAGAACAACCTGGAGCTAAATGCTTCAAAAACAGTGGAGATGACTATAGACTTCAGGAAGAGCACAGCCCCACCCTCCCCCATCATCCTGTGTGACTCTCCAGTGGACACTGTGGAGTCCTTCCGCTTCCTGGGAACTATCATCTCCCAGGACCTCAGGTGGGAGTCAAACATCAGCTCCCTCATCAAGAAGGCTCAGCAGAGGACGTACTTCCTGAGGCAGCTGAAGAAGTTTAATCTACCACAGACAATGCTGGTCCACTTCTACACTGCCATCATCGAGTCCATCCTCACCTCCTCCATCACCGTCTGGTACGCTGCTGCCTCTGCCAAGGACAGGCGCAGACTGCAGCGTATCATACGTTCTGCAGAAAAGGTGATTGGCTGCAACCTCCCTTCTCTCCCAGAACTCTACTCTTCCAGGACCCTGAGGAGAGCAGGGTAGATAGCTGCTGATCCCTCCCACCCTGGACACTACCTGTTTGAACCCCTCCCCTCTGGCCGGAGGCTGCGGTCCATCAGGACCAAAACCTCCCGCCACAAGAACAGTTTCTTCCCCTCTGCCATCAGGCTTTGGAATTCTGTTAAAGACACCTAACTGCCATTCGTAACTATTAACGACATCTGGAACTCATATGTTATATTATCATATGTTATATTAACGTACCCAAATCACAGGTGTTATATTAACACCCCCCTTTTCACTGGACACTTTAATTTGCACACTACCACCTGCACTGGTCATACAAATACAGTCACTTATATTTCATGTATATAATTCAATGCCATATGTTTAGTCTTGCTTGTGTTCATGTTTATATTTATGTAGGCACTGTCAAATCAAGTCAAATTCCTTGCAATGAAAATTGTCTGGCAATAAACCTGATTCTGATTCTGATTCTGACATACAGAAGTACACAGATGAAACAGCCATCGTGGGATGTATCAGGGGTGACAGAGAGGAGGAGTATCGGAGTCTGGTGGGGGACTTTGCTCTCTGGTGCCACACTAACCACCTACAGCTCAACACCTTCAAGACAAAGGAGCTGTTCATTGATTTTGGGAGGTCCAGACCAAGACCGCGACCAGTCCTGCTAGATGGAGCTGAGGTGGAGTTTGTGGACTCATACAAATACCTCGGGCTGTGACTGGACAACAAAAACTGGACTGGACAATGTAGGAGTGTAAGCCTACCTTTATTATGGCTAGAATATTTTACTAGCCGAATTAAATATGAATAACTCGACTCATTAAAATGTAGGATTTAATTAACCTCGAAGTAGGGCACCACACCAAAATAAGACAGGATGTTTATTAAACTTTGGTGAAGGTTTAATACCTGTTAGCATTTAAAGTAATTGATTGTTTAAAATGATATCAGTTTCGCCTTGAACGCGTTAGTTCGTACAAGACTTCGTCCAACACTTTCTGGACAGAACGGAAGACTCTCACAACGACGTAAAGTTATAAACATTTATTTGACTAACTAGCAAGGAGAATACAGGATAGTGCAACACTGAATAGAGAAGTGGAAAAGGGTTAAATGTGGATATAAAAAAGTTTAAGACCAGAGTGATTCAGACCTACGGGGCTGGTTTATAATATTACTGGCGGACTTAAACTGGCTCTAATTAGCTTCTCAACAGAACTCGGATCAGACTTTAATTAACACCACGTTTCAACCAGGAGTTGTATTAAAAGGCCAACCCTCCTTTTGCCGTTGATATTACAGTCGCCCTGGCGTCTTACAGTACCGATGCAGGTTTCGTAGGTCCGAGTCCCGGTGTTTGGTGGACCTGAGTTCTGGTCTGTAGACTGGGTCAGCTGCGCAGTTGGATCGTCGGGCTTGTCTACTCCCGTCTCGGCTTGGTTTCAGCTCTTCAGGTGGCTTGCCTCTGGAGGTTGTTTGTGGGTTGACAAAAATTCTGACCGGTTCTGAACTAGAGTTTGATGCAATTTGCCGGCCGGACAAAAAGGCAAAGACAGCACGAGGGGTTTTACTATACTTATAAAAGATAAAAACGTGTCGTAGAAAACTTAGAAAGTTGCGCGATAAAAATAGATTAATAAACCAAAATACTTTAGTAAGAAAACAAAATATAAAGTAACGTCTCTTACTAACTTTGGGTTAACAATGTTGAACAAAAGAAACAAAATGCAGGAAGCATAGAAGAGGGAAAGAAGAGAGAAGAGGAGATGAAGTAAAGATGAAGGTGAAGCGAGAAGTAAAGAGAGCCGCGAGAGCTCTGTCTCTTGTTGCCTTTTCTAACAGGAAGAGTGAGAAGGTGGGTCTTGGGCTAACCCAACCCTCTGCATTTGGAGTGAATTAACTGCTTTATATGCCAGAATCCTAACAGGGAAGATTAAACTATCTCTGGTTGATTTTCCGTTATTAATCTTTCTGATATCCAATTTAACCAAAATCTTTAGGCAGACAGTTTTAACAGATATAGATACTGAGTGAAGGTAAGTATTATTAAAAACACAGAATGTTTCAGGAATTAGACAGAGATTTTTTCACTTCTGAAACCACATTATCACAACAAGATACAAATAATGCATATACTGTTACACATTTGCAAGAATGTCTTTGAACAGCCAGAACCCCTACTAGGGTAATTAAAACCCAGTACTCCAGGACTCACTCCTCTTTGTAAATCAACTGGACATATGACCGCAAGTTGAACCAAGTGTCGGTCTCTCACCCAGTAGACAGAGTGACACCCAGTGATAAGGACAAGAAACAGAACTTCTCCTTAAACTCCTGTGTTAAAAACAGTAAAAGTTTGCTGTTTCATCGCAACTGGCTGTTCAGAGACATACTTTCAAATGTGTAACTGTGTATGAATTATTTGTATCTTGTTTGTGATTATGTCTATGTGGTTTCAGTAGTGCAAAGTCTCTGTTTAATTCCTGAATATTCTGTGTTTTAATAATACTTCCCTTCACTCAGTAAGGTTATCTCCTAAACTGCCTGTCTAAAGATTTTGGTTAAATTGGATATCAGAATTTATTAATAAGGGAAACTCATCCCGAGATAGTTTAATCTTCCCTGTTAGAATGCTGGAATATAAAGCAGTTAATTCGCTCCAAACGCAGAGGGTTGGGCTGCCCAAGACCCCTCTTTCCGCGCCCCCGGGGAATAAAGGGTTGCCACAGAAGTGACTCTGGCCTCTTGCTCTGCTCTTACCTCTTCTCCCCCTCTTCTGCTATTCCTGCGCACCTCTCCATTCAGTTTTCTTCCGTTTTTGTTTTCTTTTGTTTCCTTTGTCCAACTTCGTTACTCAAGAGTTCACAAGAAATGTTACGTTATATTTTGTTTTCTTACTAAGTATTTTCGTTTATTAATCTGTTTTTATCGCGCAACTTTATAAGTTTTCTACGATCCGTTTTTATCTTTTTATAATTATGAGTAAAACTCCTCGTGCTGATCTTTGTTACACTGTCCGGCCGGCAAGGTACATTGAACTGCGCGACATCAGCAACAGAAATGGTCAGAACTTCTTTTTGACCACCAAACAACAGCCAGAGGAAAGTCACCTGAAGAGCCAGAATCCAAGCCGGGACGGGAGCAGACAAGCCCCGCTGACCCAACTACGCAGTCGACCCAGTCTACAGACCAAACATCGGGTCCGCCAAACACCGGGACTCGGACCTACGGACCTTGCAACTGTCCTGTGTGACGCCCGGGCGACTGTAGTATCAACGGCAAAGTAAGGTTGGCCTTTTACTACAACTCCTGGTTAAGAAACGTTGGTGATAATTAAGTTCTGACCCGAGTTCTGTTGAGAGGCTAATAAGTACCAGTTTAAGCCCACCAGTAATATTATAAACCAGCCCCGTAGGTCTGAATCACTCTGGTCTTTAACTTTTTATATCAACATTTAACCCTTTGTCACTCATCTATTCAGTATTGCACTATTCTGTATCCTTGTTAGTTAACCAAATAAATGTTTATAACTTTACGTCGTTGTGAGAGTCTTCCCTTCTGTGCAGAAACTGATAAGACTGTGGTACGAATTAACGCGTTTGAGACGAGACTGATAAAAGTTTAAACAATCAATTACTTTAAGTTGCTAACAGGTATTAAATCTTCACCAAAGTTTAATAAACATCCTGTCTTATTTTGGTGTGGTGCCCTACTTCGAGGTAAAATAAATCCTAAATTTTATTCAGTCGAGTTAATTCACACTTAATTCGGTGACTTATCTATTCTAGCCATAATACGTGTAGGCTCACTCTCCTACACAAGAGACACCTGTCGATCTATTAAAGACCAACAAGACTGAAGTTGTGGAATTGGAGACACTTAGTGATTCCACAGGAAACCTAGGATATGTTGAAATCCTCAAGTCCAAAAAAATGGCTCTAGCCAACCTGCTAGATACTAAATTACAAGGTGCACTGGTCCGATCCCGTATTCAGAACATTTCAGAGATGGATGCTCCCTCTAGTTTCTTCTTCTCCTTGGAGAAAAAGCATTGGCAGAGGAAGGCCATCCACTCTTTGTTGTCGGACACAGGGGAGGAGCTAAGTGAGCCTTGCCAGATACGAAGGCGAGCTGTTGAGTTTTACTCTTCTCTCTTCACCAGCGAGTATGAGGAGAATGACGCACTGTGCAAGGGGTTCTGTGGTGAACTGCCTCAGGTCTCACCGTTGCACACTGTTCTGCAGAGTATGCAGGGACGGCGATCTCCTGGCGTCGATGGCCTGACTGTTGAATTCTATAAGACCTTCTGGAGCATCATAGCACCTGATGTGTTAGAGGTGTGCAACAAGAGTCTGGTTCACTTCCACTGTCCTGCTGCAGGGCAGTTATAGCTCTTATACCAAAAAGAGGTAATCTTCAGGACATCAAAAACTGGCGCCCTGTGTCTCTTCTGTGTGCAGACTAGAAGATCCTTTCAAAGGCTTTGGCTAACAGGCTGAGGGAAGCTGTGGAGCAGGTCATTCACCGGGACCAGACCTATTGTGTATATATCTACCTGATTCGAAATGTTTTGGAGGTCTGCAGCTCACTCGTCATCAAGACTGGTCTCGTTTCGTTAGACCAGGAAAAGGCATTTAACCGTGTTGAACACAGCTTCCTCTGGAAGATCATGGAGAGGTTTGGGTTCAACACTGGTTTTATAGCCATGATCCGGGTCTTGTACAGTACAGTGAGAGTGTGCTGAAATTCAAGAGCAGTTTGTGTGCTACTTTCAGGGTGCAGAGAGGCATCCAGCAGTGCCGCTCTGCGCTCTCCCTTGAACCCCTCCTCTGTAAAATATGCTCAGGGGGTGCTGTTTCTACTGAGAGAGGAGGGGGGGACAGGGCCTTATCCACTTGGCAAGCAGAACTGCAACTTTTAGATTACAGTTCATACAGAGGTTTTTAACAGGACCGGCAGATCTGGTGTGGAGGGACATAGCCAGCTGCATCCTCAGACGTGTGAGTAACCTGGGGCTGGATGCTGCACTGTTTTAACTGATTTTAATTTTTTAAAGTTAAAGGAGTTACCTCCGTTTTATCAAGGTTTTTTTAAATCATGGGCCTTGTTTAAATGTAATTCAAGGAAAAGCTCTAACTCTCTGTACTGGTTGATAAAAGAGCCGCTGGTGTATGGGGCCAGGCTGGACGTCTCAGATGGAGCCACGCATGGACTGACGGCAGCTTTGCTTCAAAAAAAGGTCCTGGTCCTGAAGCAAGTGGTGGACGCTGCGGGGCCAGAGCTGACTGACTCCCAGGCTGTGAGCTCCTTGCTGGGTTTACAGTCGACCAGGGTGGTGGTGAAGGTCCTGGAGGCATGGCGACAGAGGCCTTTGATGAGTAAAAGAGTCCTACTGGTGGGTTATGGTGGTGGGACCAAACCAAGTGATATGGATCCCTTCCCTGAGATGTCGGTGACCCCTCAGATGGTAGAGGCAAGTGGGTCTCTCCTTAAAAAAAACAGACACGCTCATCCTGCAGTCGACAGACAGAAAAGTTTTCCACAGGAACTGTGTGAAAGTGCTGAACAGGAGAGGGTTGAGTGGAAGAGCGCCCTCTGCCCGGACTGCCAGACGGGGGGAGCGGGTCTCAAGAAGCCATATCCTAAAACCATCAGGAAGTCAGCTATTTTGAGTCAGTTGCAAATTTAGTCCATATTTGGCCTTTTGTTGGTGCCGTTATTTAACAAACTCGTCCTAGAGAGACAAAATCAAATTTTGGAGGGTGGGGCAGTGGCATGGCGGTGAACATTGGCGTCACATCAGAACACAGAAAGTAGTCATAACTTGAGCAATAGTTGTCCAATCTGCCCCAAATATCTCATGCATGACAAGAGCACTGGTCCGAACAAACCTAGATGACATCATTGACTCACAGTTAGAGCGCCTCCTACTGGCACACTATAAATTACAGCCCCTCCCCCAGTATGGACGTACTTTTATGAAAATCAGGAGGCATATATAACACCTACAGACGTACAAAAAAGCCTCTTGAAGTGAAATCCTTCAACAGGATTCTACAGGAAGTCGGTCATTTGGGATTTTATGGCCATTTTCATACATTTGCAGGTGTCATACTTTAACAAACTCCTCCTAGAGATTTTACTTGATGACTATTAAGCATGTGATCGTGCTGTGTCGGTGAATATTGGCGTCATGGTATAAAACAGGAAGTTGCTGTAACTTGAGAATACATTGTCCAATCTCCACCAAACTTCTGATGGTTGATGAGAGTCCGGTCCTGAACAGAACCCCAACTCAATATTCACTCATATTCAGAGTGCCCCCTATTGGCAACAGGAAATATGTGGCATTTTGAAGGTGTCATACTTTAAGGAACTCCTCCTAGAGTTTGAATCCCATCACCTTCGAAATCGGCCTGTCTAAAGACGTTAGTGATCAAAGTTACCTTATATCGTTTGATTTTTCCCAGTGGACGCAGAACGTGGGGCAGGTTATGAAACAGGAAGTTGCTGCAACTTTAGCATACATTGTCCAATCGTCACCTAATTTCTGGAGAAGATATACAAGACTCCAAGCCTAAACACACAACCATCTCTATATTAACTCACAGCCACAGCGCCACCTGTTTGCAACAGGAAGTCAGCCTAATATGACAAACTTCATCAGATTCACCGGGATCGGGGACCAGACTCTCACGCTAACCTGACTCTCGCCAGATGACTTTCGTTCCGCCTTGCTTCCATCTTGGTTATTATTTTTTTTTGCTTTTTCTCTCTACCCTTTTCTTGTTACATCAACATGCCTAATGGACTTCAGATAGAAATTAGCACCCGGGCTACAATTTGGCACAATAAATGTGCCCGTACTATTGCATATGTTCATTATTATGCATTGTCCATAAATAATAAAAAACATAAATCATTTACACATTTGGTTATAGTATTTGTTATACCATTTTAAAAGTATATTTTCACATTTGTATAGTAATATTTATTCTACATTTATGTTCTTGACTGTTGCAGTACTTTTTAATTTCTTCTTAATATGTTTATTATATGGAGCAAACACCAAATACCCCCATTCTGATTCTGAACTGTATATTATATATCTTTATTGTAGTTTTCATGACCTTGAAGATATGACGACTGTAAGAAGCAATATTTCATGGAAACTATTGTTCTCAGACTCGCCCGCTGTCAAATGGTTACTGTGCTATTTTGTGACGTCCCAGTGTCGTCACACCTTCGAACCCTTTATTTAATAATAAAAAATAGCTACACCTTGATCCTTTTGAAAGAAAGGGAGTAATGACACTAACCAGGTCATGCAAATATACACTGCGTGGCGCTGTTAATGAGGTTCCCAATCAGTCAAGGGATAGGTGTTAGCATCCCAGTCCTGCCAGGCCTGTCCTTCTTCATTTTGTGCTTGTGTTTGTCTCCCCGTCTGTTGTTCCCTGCATGTGTCTTCCCTCTCTGTATTTGTATGTCTGGAGCTGGAAGACGTGGTTCTGCCTAACTGTTGCTGATTCCCCTAATCACCAACCTGCAGTATAAAGAGCCAGATGTGGGAAAATCTGAGCCAGCTGTCCGCCTGTGTTTCTTGTATGGTGGGAAGACAGGTTAAGCCTCTCTTTGCTTCCTCTGCTAATGCTGAGTCACCTGCTACCACTGTGAGTAATCTCCTGCCCCGCGAGCCTTATGTCCCTGCACCAGAGTGATATGATGGGAAGTTGGGTGAATGTAAGATTTTCTTATTTCAATGCTCACTAGTGTTCGGACAGCAGCCCCTCACCTACGCTAGCGATACCTCCAAGATAGCATATGTGATAGGTTTGATCACCGGTAGGGCCCGAGTCTGGGGAGCAGCCTTTTGGAACAACCCTCTCACACAATACGCTACCTTACAGCAATTCTCCAGAGAGATCCTTTCCGTGTTTGATCACCCGGTTTCCAGCTGTGATACTAGTAACCAATTACTCGTCAAGGCACCGCCCGTGCGGCAGACTATTCCGTTGAATTCCATACCTTAGCAGCAGAATTAAGGTGGGATGATAGGGCTCTACAGAGCATATTTTTAAAAGAGTTAAACGAGGAGGTAAAGGACTGCTTAGTGGGCAGATCTGAGACCAATAACCTACAGAGCTCATCGACCTTGCCATCAAGATTGACAACCATCTTCGTAAAAGGCGCCGTGAGAGGCGGTCATCACCCTCGGTAACTCCGTGCCCACTCACAGTTCCTCTCGACCCTGTTATTAGCCATCCTAGCGTTCCTGCTTACACCCGTGAATCAGTCCTCCACTCCTGTCCGGGAGGAACCCATGCAGTTGGGCCGCAGTGGTCTGACTTTTCGAGAGAGGCTCTGCATTTACTGCGGAGCTCCCAACCGTCAGCTGGCCGCCTGCCCGCTTTGGTTAAACGCCCAGGCTCCCCAGTCGCAGACAGGGTTCTGGTGAGTCGAATTCCCTGTGAGCAATTCATTTGGATGTTGTCTTGAGCTGTGAAGGCAGAGAATTCCCCATTCAAGCTTTAATAGACTGTGGATACTAACATCATCAACAGCGAATTAGTTTGTATTAATCAGTTTCCCACTGTATCTCTTGATACTCTGTTGGTGGTTAATGGTCTCAGTGGTGAGGAGCTCGCTCAGATCTGAGCCGAGATGATTCCCATGACCCTGTCCATAGCTTTCCACATTATGCCGTCCGCTAATGCTCCCGTGGTTCTTGGTCTCCCCTGGCTTATTGCTCACAACCCTGTTATTGACTGTGTAACAGACAGGGTCGTAAGTAGGAGCAGCAGTTGTCAATCTTTCTGCCTTCGTTCGGCCCCCTTCTAGGTGCCCCAGTGACCCCAGACCCTCGTTGCCTGATCCAGATATGTCCTTCGTGCCACCAGTATATCATGACCTCGCAGAGGTGTTTAGCAAAGCCAAGGCGTTATCCCTGCCACCTCACCGTCCCTATGATTGTCCCATTGAGTTGTTACCCGGGTCGACCTTCCCTATCAGTCGTCTTTATAACCTTGGTCCATGGAAACTTACATTAACGACTCACTTAAATCCAAGATCATTCGGCCTTCCTCCTCCCCCCTGGGAGCGGGTTTTTTCTTCGTAGCCAAGAAAGACAAGTCGTTACAACCCAGTATAGATTACCGCAGCCTTAACAACATTACTGTGAAGTAAGTACCCTCTGCTGCTGATTAATTCCGCGTTCCAACTGCTGCATGGTGCCACTGTTTTCTCCAAACTAGATCTCTGCAATGCGTATCATCTAGTTACAATTAAGGAGGTAGATGAGTGGAAGGCCGCATTCAATACACCACTTGGCCACTTCGGTAATGCCCTTCGGTTTAACTAATACCCCAGCTGTCTTCCAGGCATTAGTGAACGACGTTCTCCGTGACATGCTGAACCACTCTGTGTTCGTCTACCTGGACGACATTTTGATTTTCTCTAAGGAGCACGTTAATCGCGTCCGCCAGGTTCTCCAGCGTCTACAGGAGAATCTGTTGTTCGTCAAGTCAGAGAAATGTGAGTTTCATGTTCATCAGTGACTTTTCTGGGTTACATTGTGGAGAGCAGGCAGGTGAAGGCGGATCCAGCAAAGGTCCAATGTCACGAACGGTGCGGGAAATAACACTGGGAGACTGGACCCAAATGCAGACAGGGACACAGGGTAAAAGTACAAACAAAACGTTTAATATAAACGACAAACAAAACGTGAAACAACTACAGGGTAACAGAAATACTAAGACTAGATGGTTGAAGGGAAAAAGGAACGGGGAAACGACGGACGATCAGGGAACAGGACAAGGAAACAGGAATGCGGGATACTACGGAAAGAAACAAAGACAACAACGATTACTATAACAAACAACGAGAAGCGCAAGACCAACGAACGAGTAACAGGAGCCAATCCGACAAAGAGTTTACCAGGGGAAGGAAAACAACGGTCCGGCGCTGCATGCCTGTCAGCTCAGGGTCTTTATAGTGAATGAATGAATGAATGAATGAATGAATGAATGAATGCTTTATTTCAAACATATGAAAAAAAAAAATTACACTTGAAACACGAGTCATTAAAAACCCTTTGTATGTTTGAAAAGGAGCAGGAAGAAGCATAAGCTTATTAATTCCTACCCCTTCTCCACTTAGTATCTATACTATAGGTTTTCTTACTTCCTGTCTATCCTGTTTCTTTTATTATTATTTTTTACATTTTTTTTTTTTTAAATGTATTTACATTATTTTATTTTTTTAATACGCTCAACAAAACCAACAATACCAACAAACAAACAATCACAGCTTGTGTATAAATAAATAAATGACAAGTATGGCAAAAAGTGAGAACCTTAGTGTTTGTCATCCCCCTCTTCTTCCCTGTACCTTGTAAACACCATCCGTTTGTACTGTTGTTTGAATTTGCTCATGGTTGGACATTGTCTGAGGTCCTCCGCTAGTCTGTTCCACAGTTTCACTCCACATATTGAAATGCAAAAGGTTTTTAAAGTTGAGCGTGCATACAGATGTTTTAAATTCAGTTCCCCCCTCAGATTATAACCCCCTTCTCTCGGAAAAAAACATGCTTGAATTTTTACTGGTAACGAGTTGTTTGTTGCTCTATACATGATTTGTGCTGTTTGGAAACTGACAAGATCAGTGAGTTTCAGTATTTTTGATTTTGAGAATAAGGGGTTAGTGTGTTCTCTGTAACCAGTGTTATGTATTATCCTGATTGCTCTTTTTTGCAGAATCGACAGTGGTTGTAGTGTAGATTTATAAGTATTGCACAAAATCTCTGCACAGTAACTCAAATATGGTAATATTTATGAGTTGTAAAGAATGTGGAGTGATTTGTGGTCCAGAAAGTGTTTAGCCTTACCTAGTACTGAGATGCTCCGTGACAGTTTACTTCGAACATGCTTTATGTGAGGTTTCCATGTTATTTTTTCATCTATAATTACACACAGAAATTTATTTTCATGTACCCTTGCAATGTCCATACCGTCTATCTGTATTATTGCTTAAGTGTTCATTTTACAGTTCCCAAATAACATGAATTTGGTTTTGTTTAAATTTAAAGATAATTTATTTCTATCAAACCACCTTTTTAATTTACACATTTCTTCAGTGATACAACCCAGAAGATCCTGTAAATTCTCCCCTGAGCAAAACATGTTTGTGTCATCAGCAAATAGTATCAATTTTAACATATTTGAGACGTTACATATATCATTTATATATAGAATAAAAAGTTTGGGATCCAGCACTGACCCCTGGGGAACACCACAGTCAATGTCCAGGCAGGATGAGCTATGGTCTCCCAACTTCACAAATTAACTCCTGCCCTTTAAATAACTCTCAACCCAGTGCAGAACTATCCCCCTGATCCCCTGTCGTTCCAGTTTATTAATTAATATGTCATGATTATTGTGTCAAAGGCTTTTTTAAGATCATTGAATATTCCAATTGCATATTGTTTATTTTCTATGGCGTTAGTGATTACTTCTAATGATTCCATTAATGCCAGTGATGTTGAACTGTTTGATCTGAATCCGGACTGATTGTCAGTGAGTAATTTATGTTTGACTATGAATTTGTCTAATCGATTATTGAATACTTTTTCTAAAATTTTTGAAAATTGTGGAAGTAATGAGACGGGTCTGTAATTTGTGAATTGGTGTCTATCTCCAGATTTACACAGCGGTACAACTTTAGCCGTTTTCATTTTGCTTGGAAATTTGTCAGTTTGAAATGATAAATTACAGATGAAAGTTAACGGTTCTGATATCCCCTCAATGACCCTTTTCACAATTTTCATATCAATGTTATTACCATCAGTAGATGTTTTATCTTTACATTTATTTACAATATCATTTATTTCTTTATCTTCCACTGCTGTGAGGAACATTGAGTTAGTGTTTCTATCTATAAGATTATCATTCCAATCCTGTGATGCTGGGGGATCTGGAATTTTTTCAGCCAGGTTTGGTCCAACACACACAAAGAACTGGTTAAAGCTATTTACTATATCCTCCATGTTTTCCTTTTTGATATCATTATCTATGAAATACTGAGGGTAACGATAATGCTGTTTAGTATATCCCATATCCCTTTAATATTAATTGTATTTTTATTCAATATCTAATGTGAGTATTCCTTTTTACTTTTCCTTAAAATACTGATTAATTTATTTTTATATTTTTTGTATTTATTTTCAGCCTCCTTAGTTCTTTCTTTTATAAATTCTCTATATAGTGTATTTTTCTTTTTACAGGCATTCTGTAATCCCTTAGTGATCCATGGTCGATCTGAGTATTTATGTTTCCTACTATGTTGTTTAATAGGACAATTTTTATTATATAATGATGTAAATATGCTTAAAAATGTGTTGTATGCCTTATCAATATCACTTTCCTTATACACAGCATCCCACTTTTGTTCACATAGGTCATTTTTCAGTGCTTCCATAGTTCCTTCTGTCCTCAGCCGTCTATATGTTGTCTTTTCATCTGTCCGATTTCCTTTAAATTCACCATCGTAAACTGTGAAGACTGGCAAATGGTCACTGATGTCAATGATGAGTAATCCACTGACAGTGTTGTCTTCAATATCATTGGTGAAGATGTTGTCGATTAATTTGGAACAGTGAGGTGTGATTCTACTAGGTCTGGTGATTTTTAGATACAGGCTCATGCTGTACATTATACTAATGAATTCGTCTGTTGCTTTGTGCTTGTTTGGATTCAAAAGATCAATATTGAGGTCGGGCTACAAGGTGGTGTAGTAGTTAGCACTGTCGCCTCACAGCAAGAAGGTCACAGGTTCGCATCCCGACCTGGGCCTTTCTGTGCGGAGTTTGCATGTTCTCCCCGTGTCTGCGTGGGTTTTCTCCGGGTACTCCGGTTTCCTCCCACAGTCCAAAGACATGCACGTGTTAGGTTAATTGATGAGTCTAAAATTTCCCGTAGGTGTGAATGGTTGTCTGTCTCTGTACGTCTCTATGTGCCCTGTGATAGACTGGCGTCCTGTCGGGGGTGTGCCCCGCCTCGCGCCCGATGTCAGCTGGGATCGGCTCCAGCACCCCGCGACCCCGACCCCGGGATAAGCGGTTGAAGATGAATGAATGAATATTGAGTTTGCCACAGATGAAAATTACTTTTTGATTTACCTTTGAAAAAGATGCCTCCATCAAGTTATTAAATGATTCTATGCTAGAACCTGGTGTATATACAGCTGATTATTACATTTTTGTTTTTTTCTCTACAGATTTCAATTGTTCAAATCAAATCAAATCAACCTTTATTTATATGGCGCTTTTCATACAGAAAAGTATCGCAAAGTGCCTTACAGAGATGTACAGAAGAAGAGAAACATCAAGTAAAATCAGGAGAAGAAAGTTAAAAGAACCCAACCCTCCCACAGTCATGCACAGAGACATACACAAATGTATAAACGTTCATTCACACATTCACATAAACACACACAGCCATGCTGACACATAGATACACAGACTCACACCTACACCAACGCTAGCTGTCACTACAGAGACATGGCCGGGCAGCGAGACCTGAGGTACAGAGGAGTCTAGAGGAAGCTACCTTTTGGGGGGCCAACCACACCGGGAGAGATCCCAGTCCAAGGTCACAGGGAGCACCGCCACAGAGACCACCCCAACCCGAGCAGACAGGAGCCTCCGCACTAAGGTGCAGAGCCCTCTAGCTGCCCAGGCCGGAACCGTCCACTGGACAGCACCCCCCGCGACCAAGATCAGAGATAACTCCCAAACTGGCAGGCCCCCTGAGGAAACACTGGAGATTAAAAACTGTTGCCTAGAACAGTAAAGGGTTAAAATATGGAGGCTAAAAACGAGGGACTAAAACATAAAAGCATAGAGGCTAAAACATGAAATAGAAAATAAAAGCATAAGAGCATAAGACATGAGGACATAAAAATAAATAAAAGCAAAGGCTAAAACAGAGATTAAAACAGTAAAAAGGATAAAAAGTGCTCTGATTAGCACTGCCTAAAAGAAATCAATTAACTAAAAGCCTGGTTAGAAAGATGGGTCTTAAGCCTCTTTTTAAAAACCTCAGCAGTCTCCGCGACCCTGAGGCTCTCCGGCAGGCTGTTCCACAGTCGGCACCGTGCTAGTGGCAGCCTATCGTAGCAGCTCCCGGTACTTTGTACTTATTACTAGGTTTTTGTCATGTTTTTAGTGTGTTTTTTTATTTATTATCTGTACCCCGCGCTGTGGATACACACTTTCCACACACCAAGATGTTTATCATACGGTTTGGATATCTCTTAGTTAGCTTTTTCGTGCTTTGGTCTCTCCTGGTGACTGGAAGCCGTGCCTGCCCTACAACCGGCATTGTTTACAGTCGCGACCAGCTGATCGCCCTGGGGCCCCAAACCCCCTTCGTCGGGGAGAGACCTACAGTACCGAAGGAGCTAAGGAGGAGACGGCGAGGCTGCAGAGCAGGAGCTAAACGGAGGAGGAAGTTTAAACCCTGCATCCCTGCAGTTATTACTGGAAACGTAAGGTCCCTGGTAAATAAGATGGACGAACTGGAAGCGCTCGTCAGGACGCAGCGGGAATACAGAGAGTCCAGTATCATGTGTTTCACGGAAACGTGGCTACACGACCAGATACCGGACTCAAACGCCACCATCCCCGGCTTCCATACGGTCCGAGCCGACAGAGACACCACCGCGAGCGGCAAGAAGAAAGGGGGAGGACTCGCCGTGCTTGTAAACAACAGGTGGTGTCACCCCGGGCACATCTCCGTGAAAGACCGGTTTTGCAGCCCGGACATCGAGCTCATTGCATTCGGACTGCGTCCTTATAATCTGCCACGGGAGTTTACCAGCGTCATCGCCATTACTGTTTACATTCCGCCGTCTGGAAATGCCGACGCAGCGCGTGACGTCATCAGCGCTGCGACCGCGGCATTACAGACGAAACACCCCGGAGCATTCGTCATCATCACAGGTGACTTCAACCACGTCTCTCTCTCATCCACTCTCCCAACGTTTCACCAGTTTGTCAAATGCACAACAAGGGACAATAAAACCATAGATCTGCTGTATGCAAACGTTAAAGAGGCATACAGCTCCACTGCCCTCCCTCCCCTGGGAAGGTCAGACCACAGCCTTGTCCTGCTCTCCCCATCATACACGCCTGTGGTTCAGCAGCAGCCAGTGACATTAAGAACTGTGAGGAAATGGTCTCCTGAGGCCATGGAGTCACTGCAGGGTGCTCTAGAAGCCACTGACTGGGACGCACTGTACAAACCACACGGTGAGGACATTGATGGCATTACTGATTGCGTCTCTGATTACATTGGGTTCTGCATTGACAACACCATCCCCAGTAAAGAGGTCCGCTGTTACCCAAACAACAAACCATGGGTTACCAGCGACCTGAAAGCCCTACTCAACGAGAAAAACGATTTTAACCTGTTTTTCAACAGGTTTGACCCCAGCTCCCCCAACTGCTGCTCCTCCGAGCAACTACCTCTTCTCACAACCCCCCCACAGCTCTACACCAGCCCCACAACCCCACCCCAACCCCCGCAGCAGACACCAGGTTCCACCCCCTCCCACCTTCCTTCTGGCCCCCACCACAGCCCCCACCACAGTCCGTCTCACACACCCCTCCCCCATGACCCTCGCACATCCCCCACTGCTACCACCCACCCCCCCGTCCGGTCTCAACATCACAGCCAGCCAGGTGAGGAGAGAACTGGAGAAGCTCAGCCAGAGAAAAGCCGTCGGTCCGGACCGCATCAGCCCTTGCGTGCTGAAGGCCTGTGCCAGCCAGCTCTGCGGAGTTCTCCAGCACCTCTTTAACCTGAGCCTCCACCTTCAGAGAGTGCCAGTGCTCTGGAAAACATCCTGCCTTGTTCCAGTGCCCAAAAAAGGACATCCTGTGGCACTGGATGACTACAGGCCGATTGCACTGACCTCTCACATTATGAAGGTCATGGAGAGGCTGGTTCTTGCACACCTCAGACCCCTAGTGTGCCCATCACAGGACCCCCTACAATTTGCATATCAGCCCCATGTTGGGGTTGATGATGCACTCATCTACCTGCTGCAGGAAGCCTACTCCTCCCTGGATAGACCCAACACCGCTGTCCGCGTCATGTTCTTTGACTTCTCCAGCGCCTTTAACACAATCCAGCCCAAGCTGCTGAAGGCCAAACTGGAGAACATGCGGGTGGATTCTCCTCTCGTCACATGGGTAAATGACTATCTGACGGGCAGGCCGCAGTATGTGAGATTACGAAACTGTGTGTCTGACCGCCTGATCAGTAACATTGGCGCCCCCCAGGGAACCGTGCTGTCGCCCTTCTTCTTCACCACCTACACTGCAGGTTTTAAGTACCGCACTGAGTCGTGTCATCTGCAGAAATTCTCTGATGACACGACCATTTTGGGGCGTGTAGAGGGTGGAAGGGAGGACGAGTACAGGGACCTGGTCGGCAATTTTGTCAAGTGGTGTGAGGAGAACCACCTGCAGCTGAACGTGGCAAAGACGAAAGAGATGGTGGTGGACTTTAGGAGGAACAAGCCCCCGCCCTCTCCAGTCTGCATTGGTGGGACAGACATAAACATTGTGGACTCCTACAAGTACCTGGGTGTGGTGCTGGATAACAAACTGGAGTGGACCACAAACACACAGGCAGTCTACAAGAAGGGCCTGAGCCGGCTTTACTTCCTGAGGAGGCTCAGGTCTTTTAATGTCTGCAACCGGATGCTTCAGATGTTTTATCAGTCTGTTGTCGCGAGCACCATCTTCTTCGCTGTGGTGTCCTGGGGTGCGGGACATCAAAGCAAAAGACGCGAACACACTGAATAAACTCATAAAGAAGGCAGGGTCTGTTGTTGGCTCTAAGCTGTCACCCTGGAGGAGGTTGTGGAGCACAGGATGCTGGCAAAACTGCTGGTGATCATGGACAATGTCTCCCATCCCCTCCATAAAACCCTGGACAAGCTTCAGAGCAGCTTCAGCAGCAGACTCATTCAACCCCGCTGCCTTAAGGACCGGCACAGGAAATCATTCCTACCTGCTGCCGTCAGACTTTACAACGCTGCACAACAACGCTGTGCAACGCTCAGGGAATAAACTCTCACGACTCATAGTGATCACTGACATGCACCTTATCTCACTTGCACATTAAAATCCACATTGCACATTTTAATATAGTGTTTTATCTGCAATACTGTACTTCTATTTTATTCTATTTTATTGTTCATATTTTGTATTTTATATTTTATCTTATTTTAGTACTTCTGATTGCTCTGTACCGCTGCTACGTTGACCTAATTTCCCCTCGGGGATGAATAAAGTTATCTATCTATCTATCTATCTATCTATCTATCTAATAACTGAAAGCCGCCTCCCCGTGCTTTTTTGAACTAACCTGTGGTATGGTTAAAAGGCCGGTGCCGGTGGACCTCAGGGTCCGCGTCGGCCATAAGGTAAAAGCAAATCAGATAGGTAAGAGGGCCCAAGACCGTTAAGACACTTAAAAACTAGTAGAAGAACTTTAAAATCAATCCTGAAACGCACGGGGAGCCAATGCAGCGACTTTAAAACTGGTGTTATGTGCTCCCGCCCTCTGGTCCTTGTCAGCACTCGTGCAGCTGAGTTTTGTAATAATTGTAGACTCGAAATGCTCTTTTTAGGAAGGCCAGAGAGCAGGGCATTACAGTAGTCTATACGACAAGAGATAAAAGCATGCATCAGCACCTCCGTGCTGGCCTGAGAGAGAAACGGGCGGACGCTGGCTATGTTCTTAAGATGGTAAAAACCTATTTTTGTTATATTTTTGATGTGTGGAATAAAACTGAGCTCAGAGTCAAAAATCACACCCAGATTTTTTACAGTTGCGATATACAGTTGCGTATCGTCAGCATAACTATGAAAGCTGATGCCGTGCCTCCTGATGACGTCCCCAAGGGGAAGCATGTAAAGATTAAAAAGAGTTGGACCTAAAATTGACCCTTGTGGAACACCACACTCTATTTTGTGGGTTTCTGAGGAACATGTATCCATACTTACAAAGAAGTGTCGATCTGTGAGGTAAGAAATTAACCAGTTAAGAACAGTACCAGAGAGGCCGACCAGTCTATCTAATTAAATGTGATGGTCTACTGTATCGAAGGCGGCGGTTAGATCCAGTAGTACCAAGACTGTGAGTTCATTGTTATCCAAGTTGCACCTGATGTCGTTTAAAATCTTTAAAAGGGCTGTCTCTGTACTGTGGTTCGCCCTGAAACCAGACTGACACTTCTCAAAAATGTTGTTTGCAATTAAAAAGTCATTTACTTGATTGAAAACAAGTTTTTCCAAAATTTTACTTAAAAACGGTAAGTTGGATACAGGCCGATAATTATTAAAGATGTTGGGATCTAAATTGCTCTTCTTCAGAAGGGGCTTCACCCCCGCCGTTTTAAAGGAGGCGGGGAAGACCCCCGTCTGAAGAGAGCAATTCACCATGTATAAAAGCTGAACCTCAAAGAATCCACAAAGTGTTTTGAAAAACGGTGTGGGAATCGGATCTAATAGGCAGGTTGTGGACTTTACTTGGGAGAGGACTCGACCAAGTGTCCCATCATCAACCAGGGCAAAACTCTCCAGTGTTTCCTCGGGTAAAATCAATGATCCAGGTGTGTCAACATTGGAAATCTGTTGGGGTAAAACACTCGATCTGATGTCATCGATTTTATTTCTGAAGTGGTCTGCAAAGTCCTCACAAAGGGCGTCAGTTGGTGTTTTGGAGGATCTATTAAAATTTTTGTTTGTTAAAAGGTCAATTGTGGAGAAGAGGAATTTGTGGTTGTTTTTGTGTTCGTTGATTAGTTTATGGAAATGGGAGATTCTTGACTGTTAACTGCGTTATTGTATGTTTTGAGATGTTCATGTAAAATTTCATAGTGAACTGTCAGTTTTGTTTTTCTCCATCTCCTCTCAGCACTCCTGCAGTCTCTCTTTAGTTTTTTAGTTTCTGCATTTCTCCACGGGGGTGTCGGTCTTGTCATATTTCTTTTTATTGAGAGTGGAGCCACCAAGTCCAGCGTTGATTTTATTTTATGGTTAAAATTGTCAACAATAAAATCACATGGTGCTGGTAAAATTTCTGCAGGAGTGCTCTGTAAAATCTGGATAAAATTTGCAGCCACTTCAGAAGTTAGGTAGCGTATCCTCACTGTTCTCACTGGGGCCTCCTGCTGGTTAAAACTGGTGATTGTAAAAAACACACAAAAATGGTCAGACACAGCCAGGTCCACAACAGAGGGCGCACCAATGGACAGGCCATAGGTTATGACCAGGTCCAAGGTGCGCCCCCTGCTGTGGGTCGGCTGCGTGACATGTTGATTAAAATCAAGGCAATGGAGAAGGTTTAAAAATTCTCTCGACATAGGATCTGAGGAATTATCTATGTGTAAATTAAAATCACCGGTTATTAGTATTCTGTTATACATGCTATGTGTTATTGACAGTAGCTCTGAGAATTCACTGTTAAAAGAGGTGGAATAGCGGGGTGGTCTGTAGACTGTCATACAGAGGATGGGGGGGCTGCTAAAAACAAATGCATGATACTCAAATGATAAATATTTGTTAAAAAAGACTTCATTTGACAACATGGTGTCTTTGGTGATTGACGCAGTTCCGCCTCCTCTTTGTCCCTCTCTAGTAGTAAATAAAAAGTTAAAATTTGGTGGGGAAGCCTCAGTGAGAACAACAGGTGCTTCAGTGCCAAGCCATGTCTCTGTAAGGAGAATGCTGTCTAGGTTGTTATCTAAAATTACATCGTTTATGATAAAGGATTTGTTTAAAAGAGAGCGCACGTTCAGCACAGCTATTTTAATGTCTAAAACACAGCGTGGTCTAAAAACAGTACATGGTGTAATTTGTCTGTGTCAGATTCTGGTTTTGATGGTGTGGATGTTGTTCTGTGCCTCAGGTGCAACTGAACAGGGGGCGTGTGTAGTGTAGGAGGGGGAAGGTGAAGGTGAGTGTGGAGCAGAGGGTCCGTGTGCACGTGTTTCAGTAGTGAGTCAGTGGGTCGTTTGTGCAGATTGTACAGCGTACTGTAAATTAGCCGAAAGGATGTGGCTACCCAGCGTGCTGGGGTGGAGGCCATCGCTCCTGAAGAACTCTGAACGGCCCCAAAACAGGTTAAAATTGTCGATAAAACCAATGTTGAGGGCTTTGCATGCTGATTGGAGCCAGCTGTGGAGACTGAGCAATCTGCTAAAACGCCCTGCTCCACGGACTACTGTGGGGATTGGGCCAGAAATAAAAACAGACTTACCACAGGCACTTAAAAAGGATAAAAGACCATTAAAATCCTTTTTGGTCAGCTCTGACTGCTCCCTGGCTAAGTTGTTGGTCCCAACGTGAACTATCACCCGACTGATAGTGTTAGGGAGTGAGAGCAGCAGCCCCGGGAGCTTGTCCAGGATATCTGGCAGGGTGGCTCCAGGAAAACAGCGAGTGACAGCATTGAAGAAGCGAATATTCCTGACGATGGAGTCCCCGGTTATCAGTGTGGTCGGGGAGAAGAGGGGGCGAGTACGGGTAGGTGACGGCGGAGGACTCCCGTGGTCTCGAGGTGCGCGGCCCGCCTGCACGCCGGGAGTCACCGGCTAGAGGTGGTCAGTCTCGGCAGGTGTGTGATGTGACGGGGGTCCGGGGGCCTTGAACCCAGATGGAGGATCCTCTGTTGGCTCAGTGCGAGGAAGACGTCCAGACCGTCTGTGTAAGGCGTCCCTTTACATCTTACAGCGAGAAGACGCCACTGTTGGTTTGGTCAGTGGCCGTCGATCTGTCCTCACGGTGGAGTGGCTGCCCGCCTGGACACTAATTTCCCGCGGTGAGGTGACAATGTCGGAGCGACAGCCGGGGCATCTGTGTGGGCCGTGGCGTCATCGGACAGTACCGTGTAGCGGTTGGAGAGGTCCAGGTGCGGTGGCGATGCAGACCGGACCGCCCGACTGGTACAACCACGGACCACCACCTCAGACCATGACTCCTGATGGTTAGGAGCTGAGCAGGAAGAATGTTGAAGGTTGGCGACGGGGTCCCATTTCATGGTAGTGTCCTGGATAGTTGTGTTGGGGGAAGTGATGTGTTTGGACTGCTGAGATGCTACTTCCATGAAACTGATTTGTTTGGACTGCTGTGAAGCTACTTCCATGAAACCGGACAGGAGTGAGTCCTTCTTTTTCAGTTCATTGGGGAGGCGACGGATGTCTTCTTTCAGGTCAGCAATCTTTTTATTTGCCTTTTGAAGGACTGTGTAGCCCTCACATGGCGTGGTAGGCATAATAGTTAGTGTGTGTGTCTGCTTGTCCGTGTCGAATCACGCTAGTAGCTACTAGCTACACACAAGTCACGCTAGTAGCTACTAGCTTCACACAAAACACTCCAGGCTGTGTAAGATCACTGATGCAGATGATTCAAACGGCCTCTAAAGCAGGTAGAGGTTCTTTATACAGTACAGTGTAAGTGTCAAAACACTCAATCCACAGGGAAACACTTAAGGTTGATTCTTTTTGAATTTGTCTCCCGCCGCACAGCTCATGCGTAGTGTCGCTCATGCGTAGTGTCGCTACACTTAGTGTAACAGCATGGATTGTATTATTGCCATGTTATACATTCAAACAGATTGTCCACAGCAGTTGACATATTTTCCACTACCCTATATTTCAAGTCTTTTTCCACATATACAGCCACACCTCCTCCGCTTTTATTCTTTCTATTAATGTGGTTGAGTTCATGTCCATCCAGCTCAAAATCCATTCCTTTATCAGGTTTAATCTATGTTTTTGATATGGCAATAATCTTGAATGGTTTTTTAAATTTATTTACGTAATCCTTAATGTTACTAAAATTTGCGTACATGCTTCTGCTGTTGAAATGGATTATGGATAGTTTGTTATCCGTTTTAATGGTTTGATTGTACTGTTCGTCCGTGTAGTAACAGCAATTATCAGTAATATTGGAAAAGAAATTATTGTCTGGATCTATATCGTTTTCTACGTCCAGTACATTATGGTCTGTATACTGAAAAGTTTTCAGTTCCATGTTGTGGAGATCAATATTCCTTTGAGTTGTGTCGTCATAGTTCCCAGATGTGTATGATATATCTCCAACGGTGTCATGATCGTGTGTGGATGGATCATACCTTACAGTCCAGTTCATGATGCTCATTGGTACCTGTCCAGCTCTTCCATGTTCCTGATGACGACAATTTTTGCTTGTTCTGGTGTTCCGTTCAGCTTGATCAGTACTTTACAATTGCTTGTCCATGTGCTTTGAATTTTCCCTTGTTTTCTCAGAATGCGTGCTTTTCTTGCGATGTCGGAGTTGCGTTTAGTGAGGTGCTCGGTAATGAATACATTAGTTCCTTTCAATTTCCTTCCCTGCTTCAACAGTGCCGACTTGTGTTTTCTGTTTACAAATCTCATGATAATGATTGATGCATTCCCGTCACTTTTCTGGGGCAGAGAGTGGCAAGCCTCTATGTTGTTTGAATCCACTTCAATCCCCTTTGAGTGGAAGAAGAAAGCCACCTGTTGCTCTGCCGATCTGTCATCCTGCTCACCGGGCTCCCCCCTGTTGTCAGTGGTCACCGACCGGGCGTATGACCGGGGTTTGATGCGGAGCCCAGTCACAATAACATCATTGATCCTGGAGTATTGCTCCAGGTCTGCCACTCTGTTCTCCAGCTCCACCAGACGCCGGTCCTTCTCGGCGTTCTGGATCCTGAGAGCCTTCAGCTCTTCCAACAGCCCCAGGAGGCCTTTCTGCTGCTGTTTAACAGCAGGAATCTCTTCAGCCAAAAACTCAAGGGTGTTTTTAAGTTCGCCTCCCTCCTCAGCTGTCATTGCCTTCTTCGGCGGCATGCTGCTGCTAGGTAACGCCGACAATCAGCTGTTAGCCTAGCCACCGGCTAGGTGATCTGCAAACTTTGCAACTGGCGTTGCGCTTCAGTCCGTGTTCCAAAATCAGCGTCGTAACCAAGCAGTGTCCAAGTCAGAGGTATCAATAGTAAGGTCAATGTCCGTAATCCAGGATCAGTTAGCAAAAGTAGAAAAAATTGTCAAAAACCGAGCACCAACCATAGAACGAGCGAGCGAAGAAACAGGAACAGGAAACAGGAAGTGTAGTTGTACAGGTGATTAGCGTAACAGGCTGCAGCTGAGGGGAAACACGCCTACCGGACCTCGACAACAAAAAACAAGGGGGAGACACATGCAGGGAAAAAAAGACAGAGGGAGACAAACTAGTACAAAAAGGGAGAGAGGGGGGCACTGACAGAACCAACTCTTGACATCCAAGCTGTGACAGAATGGCCGACGCCATCTTCCACGAAGCAACTTTAACGTTTTCTGGGTTTTCACAACTTCAAACGTCGCTACAGCCAGGTTATGTCCACGATGACCAGATTAATGTCATCTACTACTCCCTTTGTGTGGTCTTCAGCTGCTGAAGACGCGTTTTTGGCTCTTTAGAAATGCTTCTCATTCGCCCCTGTTTTGGTTCAGCTTGATCCTTCGTGTCATTTCATTGTGGAGGTGGACGCCTCGGATCTGGGATTGGGTGCGGTTCTGTCACAGCGAACGGCTACAGATAACAAGATTCATCCCTGCGCGTTCTTCTCCAAGAAACTGTCCCCCGCTGAGAGAAACTACGACGTAGGGAACCGTGAGTTACTGGCAGTCAAATTAGCTTTGGAGGAATGGCGACACTGGTTGGAAGGGGCTGAGACTTTTTGAGACGTTTGTGGTCTGGACTGACCACAAGAACCTGTCGTACATCCACACGGCTAAGAGACTGAATTCCCGGCAAGCCCGGTGGGCATTGTTCTTTTCGGGCGATTTAACTTCTCACTGACTTACATTCCAGGTAGCAAGAATGTCAAACCGGATGCCCTGTCTCTTCAGTTCGGACCAGCTGAGGAGGAGGAGACTGGGCTGGATCACATCATCTTGTGTTTTGGCCGCCCTCACCTGGAAGATCGAGACTGCGGTGGGACAAGCGCAACGCACTAACCCCGACCCTGGTGGTGGTCCACCGGGACGTCTGTTTGTTCCAGTCAGTGTTCGCTCCCAGGTGCGCCAGTGTGGACATTCCTCTCATCTTGCCTGCCATCCCGGGATCACCGGGACCCTGTCACTCCTTCACCGTCACTTCTGGTGGAAAACCATGACCAAGGATACCGTCTGCGCTAGAGGCAAGGCCTCTCATTGTCCTCCAGCTGGCCTTCTCCGTCCTCTTCCACCCTCTACACGCCCCACAATGGCAGTGTCATCAGAGAATTTCTGCAGATGACACGACTCAGTGCGGTACTTAAAATCTGCGGTGTAGGTGGTGAAGAGGAAGGGCGACAGCACTGTTCCCTGGGGGCGCCGATGTTACTGATGAGGCGGTCAGACACACAGTTTCGTAATCTCACATACTGCGGCCTGCCCGTCAGATAGTCATTTACCCATGTGACGAGAGGAGAATCCACCTGCATGTTCTCCAGTTTGGCCTTCAGCAGCTTGGGCTGGATTGTGTTAAAGGCGCTGGAGAAGTCAAAGAACATGACGCGGACAGCGGTGTTGGGTCTATCCAGGGATGAGTAGGCTGGTGGAACCTGGTGTCTGGGTTGGGGTGGGGTTGTGGGGCTGGTCTAGAGCTGTGGGGGGGTTGTGGGAAGAGGTAGTTGCTCGGAGGAGCAGCAGGGGGGCTGTTGGGGGAGCTGGGGTCAAACCTGTTGAAAAACAGGTTAAACTTGTTCGCACGTTTTTCATTTCCCTCTGCAGTTCCTCCTCCTCTCCTCTGGAAGCCGGTGATCTCACTCATGCCCCTCCATACATCCCTGGTGTTGTTGTTCTCCAGTTTGGATTCCAGTTTTCTCCTGTAGTGTTCCTTACTCTCCTTGATGCTGTGTTTTAGTTCTCTCTGAACACGCTTGAGCTCTGCACGGTCCCCTGACCTGAAGGCCCTCTTTTTCTCGTTGAGTAGGGCCTTCAGGTCGCTGGTAACCCATGGTTTGTTGTTTGGGTAACAGCGGACCTCTTTACTGGGGATGGTGTTGTCAATGCAGAACCCAATGTAATCAGAGACGCAATCAGTAATGCCATCAATGTCCTCACCGTGTGGTTTGTACAGTGCGTCCCAGTCAGTGGCTTCTAGAGCACCCTGCAGTGACTCCATGGCCTCAGGAGACCATTTCCTCACAGTTCTTACTGTCACTGGTTGCTGCTGAACCATAGGCGTGTATGATGGGGAGAGCAGGACGAGGTTGTGGTCTGACCTTCCCAGGGGAGGGAGGGCAGGGGAGCTGTATGCCTCTTTAACGTTTGCATACAGCAGATCTATGGTTTTATTGTCCCTTGTTGTGCATTTGACACTGGTGAAACGTTGGGAGAGTGGATGAGAGAGAGACGTGGTTGAAGTCACCTGTGATGATGACGAATGCTCCGGGGTGTTTCGTCTATAATGCCGCGGTCGCAGCGCTGATGACGCTGATGGTGATGCTGATGACGTCACACGCTGCGTCGGCATTTCCAGACGGCGGAATGTAAACAGTAATGGCGATGGCGCTGGTAAACTCCCGTGGCAGATAATAAGGACGCAGTCCGATGGCAATGAGCTCGATGTCCGGGCTGCAAAACCGGTCTTTCACTGAGATGTGCCCGGGGTGACACCACCTCCTCCTTTCTTCTTGCCGCTCGCGGTGGTGTCTCTGTCGGCTCGGACCGTATGGAAGCCGGAGATGGTGGCGTTTGAGTCCGGTATCTGGTCGTGTAGCCTGATACTGGACTCTCTGTATTCCCGCTGCTGTTGTGACCATTGCTGATCATTTCTCTAAAATGGTTCACTTTGTTCCCCTCCCTAAACTGCCGTCAGCCATGGAGACGGCATCCCTCTTGGTGAACCATGTATTCCGTCCCTCTGGACATCGTTTCGAAACGGGGTCCTCAGTTCACTTCCTATGTCTGGAAAGCTTTTTGCCAGGCTTTGGGAGCCAGTGTCAGCTTGTCCTCGGGTTACCGCCCTCAGTCTAATGGGCAGACGGAGAGGGCCAACCAGGACTGGAGACCGCTCTTCGCTGTGTCTGTGCCCACAACCCCTCGTTGTGGTCGTCTCAGCAGTCCTGGGTGGAATACTCCCACAACTCTCTCACCTGCTCTGCTACAGGTATGTCGCCCTTTGAGGCTTCACTGGGTTACTTACCTCCTCTCTTTCCAGCCCAGGAGTCCGAGATTGCAGTGCCCTCAGTTCAACATCATCCCTGGAGGGTTCATCGGATTTGGAGGGAGGTCCGAGGGGCGTTGCTTCGGACTGCTAAACAGAACTGCAGGATGGAGGATCGCTGTCGCATCCTGGCTCCCAAGTACAGACTGGGTCAGAGGTATGGTTGAACTCTCACGTCATTCCCCTTAATGTCACCTCCAGGAAGCTCGCTTTCCTTGTCATGGCTCCCTTCGAGGTCGAGGCTATCATCAACCCCATTGCTGTCCGTCCCTAGCTTCCTGCTTTCCTCAGGATCCATCAGACGTTCCACGTCTCCCAGCTGAAGCACGCTGTGCCATGCCCGCCTGTCGTCGCCCCAACACCCCTCCGAACCGTGGATGGCCATCCTGCATTAATGGTCAGCTCTCTCTTGGACGTGCGACGCAGAGGGCGCGGCTTCCAGTACCTGGTCGACTGGGAAGGATATGGTCCTGAGGAGAGTAGCTGGGTCTCTAAGTCCCTGATTCTCGACCCGTCTCTGATCAGGGATTTATACCGGGCTCATCCTGGGAGGCCCAGTGGAGGGCCTGGAGGCGCTGTTTGAGGGGGGACTGTTCTTTTTCATGGTCACAGTGTTAATGTGATTTGGCAAATATGAAGATCTTGTCATAAAGAGAAAGTTACAGTCTTGGTATTACTGCAGTACAGGCTGCACAGTGGCTAAGTTATTATCACTGTTGCCTTTGTTTTATTTTTCTTTCCCTGATACTTTTTGTGGAGTGTTTCTGTCTGTGGAGGTTGTCCTCACTACATTGCCCACAAGCCTAAAAGTTAGCAACTAAAAAAGTGTTTGCACTAACATTTGGCTTGGGTGTGTGTTTTGTTCTGATTTACAGTCAGATGCGGACAGGGTCCTATTGTGTTTATTGTGTCAACAACATTATAAGACACTTTCACAGAGCATCACTAATACTGACGTTCTGAAAACTGACGTACTGACGTAAAAGTACTCAGTGTAGGATTTTACTCAAGTACCTACAGTAGGCAGGGGTCAAAGTAAACCGGTACTGGCCGGTACAGTGTACCACTAAAAGATTTGGAGGGGGGTCGCTGTACTGGAAATAAAAATATACTGTCTCTGAAAAAACTTGCACTTTCAGCATGACAACACACCTGCTAACGGCGAATTACCAGAAGCAACACGTTTTCCACAATATACATTGCATATAACTCGTTCTAAACTGTCTCTGAATTGTGTCTGAACCTTCTGTGCAGCGTTTTACTCGTCAGACAAGGAGCAAGATAGTGCACGTACTGCTTAACCATCCTGCTCCAACATGCGCAGCTGGTTTCCAAAGTGTTTTAGTAAACAGATGTTTGTAGCCTCCCGAATAAAAACAACATATCCATAAAAATATGTTGATGTTTTTATGTGTGCAGTGTTTCCCTGGACAGACAACGAGCGAGCAGCGCACGTAATGCTAAACCAGATCTTGTGCCAACGTGTTTAGTAGACAGAAGTTTGTTGCAAAGTCTGAGACTTTCACACTAGTAGTGTGATAAAAAGTACAAGAGTGATAAAAAGTCCTAGTAGACTATAATAAATAATTAAGTGTGTTTTTCGGTGTGCGCGCGCCAGGAACGTCGTTAGACCTGGGCATTCGGGGCTGTAGCCCCGGACCTCTGTGCTGTCAAAAACAAAACAAAAAAACAACACAATGAAGATGAAAATAGCCCAGTACGGCAGACTTTTATGTCGTTGCATTACCAGCAGCCACAGATGCAACATTGTAGCAGTAAAAACGCGAAATGCTGACGTGTCCACACTGACAAGTGATAACTTAAAAATCATACTTAAAGCAGACTGACTTGATAACTTCATAATCAAACTTAAAGCAGACTGACTTCATAACGTCAAACTTAAAGCAGACTAACTTCATAACTTGCTGGTGTTTAGGTTTAACGAGTGACCGTGTTAACTGGAGACTGTCAACTGAGTGCGGTTGCCGTAGTGACTGGAGATGATGAAAACAGGATTATGTTTTATGAGAGATACTCAAACTGTATAAAGAGGAGATACTCTGAGATATGTTTTACTACACCAGGGAGACAGGAACTGGCTAGTGGCACCGAGTTAATCTCTTTTGACTTCCATTTTCCCACAACGGCATTAGAGTCAGAATCTGAATCAGAAATACTTTAATAATCCCAGGGGGAAATTATTTTTGTTACAAAACTCCACATATACAAACTACAAATATAATACAGACTAAACTAGGAAAAACTTCAGAAATGAATATTTACAGTAGTCAAATATATACAAGATCAAAGATTATCTGTGGTTGAGTCTGAATTACAGAGAGGAGGTGAAAGGCTCTTCAAGGGATGCATTGTATAGTTTAATGACCACAGGCAGGAAAGATTTCCTGTGGTGCATCTGGGTGCAAGGAGTCTTCTGCTGAAGGTGCTCCTCTGCTGGGCCAGTGTGTCGTAGAGAGGGTGGGAGACATTGTCCAGGATAGACCGGAGCTTGGACAGCATCATCCTTTCTGCCGCGGTTGTCAGGGTGTCCGACCCTCCTGATCAGTTTGTTCAGTCTGTTGGTGTCTGCAACCTTCAGCCCACTGTCCCAGCATGTGACAGCGAAGAAGATCGCAGTGGCCACAACCGACTCATAAAACATCTTCAGCATGGTCCAGCGGATGTTAAAGTATTGCAGAACGATGTATTATGAAAATAGAAAGATCTACAAATGAGTCAGTGGAGACCGTCAAGGGGGGATTTTATTAACACAAATTGACAGAAGCTCTCACTACACCTTCGTAACACAAATCCCAAAATGTCTCCTTCCAATCTCTCACTTTATACTGATGTTTGTGCGTTGACAAAGTTTACACGCCCCATGGTTTCATATATACACTCGTATTACTGGTCATCCCTTTCCAGGCTCTCCCAGTGTCTTTCTGTGTCAAATTAAACATGCCAATATATAGTCCTGTTATTCACTTGGCAGGATGTGATCTAATCAGCCTCTATTCCCTGTTATTCACTGTTCTTGTTGCACACACACTTTTCAATCATAAAGCCTTACTTTCTTCTACATATCCCCCCCTCTGAGGGTTCCTAAACCCTCATCCAAGTATTGTCGTCAGACGAATTATTCATATTCAGCCAATTTGAAATTGCAATTTGAAAGTCTGCACATACTTCTCGAAACTTAAAAAATGGTTTTAACAAGAGATGTATAAGTTGTGATCCATAGATTAATCTACATGGGATGCTGTATATAGGCAGCCTGAAAATTCTGGGCACTCTGTCTGTGGGGTGAAGTTACCTTCTCTACATTCCTTGGCCCTCATTTATCAAACGAACGTACGGCAGAAAAACGTGCGTACGACCATTTCCAAGCAAACTTCGGCATTTATCAATTTGGACGTTAGGGGGAGCTACGATCAAATCTCACGTCAGGTCTGAGATTGTGTACGCAAATTTGAGCCTGTGGATTTGCGGTGCAGCACAGCAAAATCTGTCTGAAAATAATTAACAAACCTTAGCTGTCATCAAGCATAAGCAGTCACATATTAAGAACAGATCAAAACGGATCTTAAAACAAATAAAAAAAATAAAAATTGTAATTGGAGCAATTAATTTGTACTCATGTGCGTCTGAAGGCACCATCCATGAATGATTACGCATTCATCAATTGCAAAAACTACTACTCGATAAATGTACAGGTGATTTGTGATGCCAAGCTATCGCTTTTAAACGTGGCGACCAGGTGGCCAGGGGGGACACACACGATTCTTTTATATTGCAGGGGGGCGGCAGTAGCTCAGTCCATAGGTGACTTGTTCGAGTCCCTGTGTGGACTATGAATGGAGCATGGTCTGGTGGCTGGAGAGGTGCCAGTTCATCTCCTGGGCACTATCGAGGTGCTGTTAAGCAAGGCACCTAACCCTAAACTGCTCGGGGCGCCGGTCACTGGCAGCTGGCACTGGCAGCTCTAACATCTCTCCATTAATTGCATGTATGTAGGTCCTGTCTGTGCATGTGTGTGTATTTCGGGCCTGTGTGTGTGTAACAATAATAGAGTGAAAAAATCGAATTTCCCCTTTGCGGGACTAATAAAGGAATTCTTCTTCTTCTTCTTCTTCTTCTTCAAAACAGCTCGGCTCCAGCCCCCCGCGACCCCCGACAGGGACAAGCGGTTGAAGATGAATGAATGAATGAATGTGTTGGCGCGCGGCTGCAGGAAAGCGCACTGCAGAGCCAAAGTCATCTCCTCGGTAAGTGGCTACCCTCGATAAATTGCATTAAATCAAACAAGGTATCAGATGATTAACATTATGGTATGGTTCTTCTAGGTGACAAAGGTATCCTCTAACGGAATACCGAATAACCCCGCTGGCAAACCCCGCTACAGAGCAGGAGCGCAGGTTCAACAGTGAGCACACACGCACACGGGTCACAGTGGAGCGCCCTCGGGTTGACGGCCTCCGTTATTCTTTTCCATACAGCGTTTTTATGGGCCACTTTTATTCCACTCTTAAGACTGCCAAAAAGCACATCTTTATTTTGCTCCATCTCGGATGTCAGGATGCCGATCTCTGTGTCGGAAAAGTTTCTTTTCGTACTAGCGTTTCTCTTCTCCATGTTTGACCTCAGTGGGCGAGGCCTCCGAACCAGGAATATTTAAGGGCGTAACATGTTAATCTTACCAAGGCCCGCTCATTCGTACGCTGAGATTGGTAAGATACGAATGTTTCATAAATCACACGTGTGTCCTGTCATACGACCAATTCTGCGCTCAGATCTGCGCCCGTTTTCACGCAAGATTGATAAATAAGGGTCCTTGTGTTGTGCCTTGGCACACTCCTGAAAGCTATACTTTTACCGAGCCCACTTATACCAGCTGTTGTGTAAAGCACGCTCCAAACCTAAATCTTTCACCTTAACTGTGGTTTATATATGTCATGCTGATCGTTGTGTGAGGGTTAATGGTCCTTTGGATTAAATCTGGGTCAATTCCCACTGACCGAAGTGGTCAGGCTCAATTGTTTGGTCTGCAGGTCTAGTAGTGACCTCAACCTTAGGGAGTAAGATTATTAAAGTAGGTGTCTTGTCGTCTAAGCTCCTTATTGGGAGATTGGGTGTAAAACCTGTCTTTAGAGTAGGAACACTGGAAAAGGACTCTGAACGTCTAACTGTGCCTTTGTGTGATGAGACCTTAGCATCTAAACTCTGTTCTATTCGTGACATATGATTCTGAGATGTCAGCAGATGAATAGGCAGTGTTTTGCTTTTACTCTCGCCTGACTCTGTTTCCTTTTGATCAGCTGCTACCCGGGCCCTGGTGCAGTGGTTCAGATGGTACCACGTTGTGCTCCCCTCCACTTGGACCGAACCACGGCTCGTGCCACTTTCCCGGATGAACTCTGTGTACACCTGGTCCCACTGGTCTCAGGATCTCTGAGCCGGAGCCTGGTACCCTGTTGGTCACTCACAAACAGACAACCCTATATACACAGTTAATTGCTCCATCCATCGTATGTACATTCACATGTTTTCCAAACTTCATTTGCAGCGGTTGAGAGGTTAAAGCTCAGCCAGTTAACATACAGTGTTAAATATATGCTTTTGTTAGGTTTCATGCAATAGCTTATTAGTATAGACAGCAAAACGAAACAGATCCTGTTATTTTTACTTTGATGGTTAACTACCTCCATTTCCTTACTCACCTTACCTCTGCATGTCTAAACACTCTTTGTTATGCCTGTTATGTTATGATCTCCCTAGTTACATTTGTGTACATGCTGATTTAATAACAAAACTTATTTCATAAGATATCTTAATGCGTACTAAATTTCTGAACCATTAGCATTAGAATTTACTTTTTTATTTACCTTTTTTCCATTCCCTTTTTAAGGCCCAAATTCACATTATTCTGTTTAACTGTTCTCATTGTCTCCCCCCTCCTCGCACAGTGATTTATCCTGTGTGAATCAGGAAGTAGCATGGTTAACAATAACAATTCTTTCTCATTTACCTTTACCCCCCTCAGCTGCTAAGTGCTACATTCATTTATTGATTCTTGTGATGCTAATGATGTAAAAATAGCCACTTTTCCTTTAGTCGTCCTTAACTACATATGTCCTTTGAGAACTATAGGTGTACTTGAATCAGTTAATATTTCGAATATCTTACAGTATCTTACAGGGACTATTTATGTCAACCAATATTACTGGTCTAGCAATCCTTAGATTTCAAAAATATTAAACTCCCTATGCAGCTTTATGTTTGACTTTAGCTCTATCTTACTGGGATATACATTTTTTAGTCTTTGGGAGCTTTCAGAATTTTGATAGACTACTGAATTTGTTACGTCCCCAAACCAATACACTTATGCACGTTCTGGTTACCTTTCTATTCTGTTCCTAAACTGTTAACGTGAACATTTTATTATTTTTTATTTTATTTTTAATCAACCTTTAAATCTGAAATTAAACACCCACCCACTGATACACTGGCCTGTTCGTCTATGTTTTGGCAATTCTGTCCTGGTGTCTCACCTCCCCACTCCTGCTGTGGGGGTGAATGGGAACCTTTTTCTCATGTTTTATCAGTCAGTTTTCATAGCTGAAGTTGAGCAAGTTTTATTGTAATGTCTCTGTCTTGCTCTTTCATCCTCTGCTGTTTTTTTCTGTATTTCTCTATAGCATTTATAACATTATCACAGAACTGTCGATGAGGCATTGATGTCAATCCTACAACAACATCCAGTCTGTTTTGTACTGGACTTGGCAATGCGTCCACAATTGAGGTTCTGAACACTCATCAACAGTGGGCTATTTTCAGCCTCCTCCTCAGTTCCTTGCTTCCATCTTTTCAGCTGACGGCTGATGTATATGGCTGGATTTTCTGTGTCAATAAGGATTTCACCCTTCAATGCTTTAGGGTAAATTTTGACAGTAAACTCTTTTATTAGGACTGCCCACAGGCGGTTTCTGTAAGCATTGAACTCATTGTCTCGCAGAAGATTTTCCAACGTGGTTATGCCCAAAACTCCTGCCAATACTGATTTAATGTTGCCCAGTGGAAGCAACTTTCCCACTGTTTCTTCCTCGAAGTGTCTTATCAAGTGACTAGCTTCCTCGTGGATTTCAGGTAATCTGTGGATCAATGCCTCAAGGTCTTGGGTTTGCCAAGGGGACTAATGCCCCTGTGACCCCCGGATCAATATGTGGGGTGTGAATGTAATCGCATGTCCTATCAACTGTCGCTGTTCTCCCCCCTCTCAGGGCGGTTGCTAATTTAGGCGTTTCCTTTTCCATGCCTTTTTATTTATCTCTACAAAGCAGTCTAGTATCTCTAATTTCTCTGGCCTTTAAGTTTTCTTCTCTGTGCTACAGTATTTGGAATTAGCTTTCCTGTCTGGAGAGGGAGGATGCTCCTCACCTTTAATTTCCCCTGAAAACTTGAATGAACCAGAGACGACAGGATAAAGTCATGCTTTATACTGATGTTTGTGCGTTGACAAAGTTTACACGCCCCTGGGTTTCATATATACACTTGCATTACTGGCCATCACTTCCCAGGCTCTCCCAATGTCTCTCTGTGTCCAGAACGTCATCAAACATGCCCATAAATAGTCCTGTTATTCACTTGGCAGGATGTGATCTTATCAGCCTCTATTTCCTGTTATCCATTGTTCTTGTTGCACACACTTTTTCAATGATAAAGCCTTACTTTCTTCCACAAAAGGACCTCACCCTCCTGAGGAAGAAGAGTCATCTTTGGTCCTTTTTGTAGACAGGCTCGACCGTTTTAGTCCAGTTCAAGTTCTTATTATACACATATTATACACCCATCAGGTACTTATACTCCTCTAGAGTGTCCACAGGGACCCCCTGGATGGAGAAAGGGGTCACAGGTGTTTTGACTCTCCTCAGATCCACTACGAGCTCCTTTGTTTTAGTCACGTTGCGCTGCAGATGATTCAACTCACTCCAAGGGAAAAAGTTGCCCACAACAGTCCTGTATTCACTTTCATCCCCCTTTCCAATGCAGCAATAGTTGAAGTCTGAGGTGAAGCGGGTGAAGAGAAAGGGAGAGAGGACAGTACCCTGTCAGACACACAGTTCTGTAGGTGTACAGTACATACTGTGGTCTGCCCATCAGGTAATCCAAAATCCAGGACATGATGGGGGCCTCCACCTGAATCGCAGCCATCTTCTCACCTAGTAGAGCCGGACGGATGGTGTTGAATGCACCGGAGAAGTCAAAGAACATGACTGACAACATGAGTGCTCGCAGGCTTGTCCAGATGACTGTTGACTCTGTACAGCAGGTAGGTGATGCAGTCTTCAACTCCCAGGCCGGCCTGGTAGGTGAACTATACTCATGATGTGTGACGTCAGGGCCACCGGTCTATAGTCCTGAGGGCCACTGGGACGCGGCGTCTTTGGCACAGGCACGAGGCAGGACATCTTCCACAGCACGGGGACCCTCTGGAGTTGCAGACTCAGGCTAAAGACTTGACACAGTATTCCACACAGCTGTAGGGAAGAGGCTTTAAGCACCCTGGGAGATACACCATTGGGGCCTGCAGCTTTGCCAGAGTGGAGTCTCGTCAGCTGTCTTCTCACCAGGTCAGGCGTGAAGGACACTGTAGAGGTGTCCGTTGGGGGAGGGCTGAGGTCATCAGGTTGTGGAGGACATGATGTGGAGCGGGATGGGTGGAATAGGTAGGTGTGAAGGAAGAGGCACACAAGGGGTCTGTAAGGAGGAGGAGTAGGGGGTGGTAAAGTGGCATTAGTTGAGGGGCCACCAGCAGCAGAGTCATGTGGGGGGATTGGCCGCAGTATCAAACCTATTGTAAAATATTTTCAGTTCATTGGCCTGGTGCACACGGTCCTCCAACCCTGTGCTACCAGTCTTCTTGAATCCAGTGATGGCTCTCATGCCACTCCACACATTCCTCATGTTGTTTCGCTGGAATTTGTTATCCAGTTTTCTCCTATAATTGTCTTTAGCCTCCCTGATTTTCAGGTTCAGTCCCCCCTTGCACTCTCCTCACCTCATCACGGTTGCCATCTCTGAATGCTCTTTTCTTTTCATTCAGTATGGCCTTAATCTCCTTGGTAAGGTAAGATAAGATAAGAAAAACTTTGACAGGGCAGGTTCAATTTACACAAAATAAATAAATACATACAAAACAGACAGTCCCAAACAATGACAATACATTAATGCCAAAAGAAGAAGAATTACTTTATTAATCCTGCAACAGGAAATTAGATTTTTTCCCTCTATTATTATTCATGTTACACACACCCGAAATACACACACAGATGAGAGTAGTGCAAAGGGGTGACTGAGTGGAGTGAGATATGTTGCCTATTTGTGACTGTTCAGTGTTGTGATGGCAGTGGGGATAAAATATTTTTTATAGATGTTTTTTCGTGCCAACGGGACCTTGTAGCGTCGACCTGATGGCAGTAAGTCAAAGGATTGGTGGAGGGGGTGGGTGGGGTCCTGTGATTGTAGGGAGAGCCAATTATTTTGCCAGCCTGATTAACTATACGTGCAAGTTTTGTTTTGTGCTTGATGTCGAGGGTGTTGTACCAGGCTGAGATATTGAAAGTGAGTATGGATTCAATGAGTGAACAGTAAACCACAGTTAAAATGACCATACTGATATTAAAAGCTCTGAGCTTCCTCAGCAGGTGGAGGCGCTGTTGGGCCTTCTTGTACAGAGAGTCAGCATGATGTGAGAAGGACAGTGATGTGTCCAGCTCTGTACCAAGGTATTTAAAAACCTCAACCTGTTTAACTGACCATTGATGCTGAGTGGTTGAAACATTTGCTGTTAGCTCAGTGTTCCCCTGCTCCGACAGCCCAGCTCCTTTGTTTTCTCAATGTTGATTTCCAGAGATATTTCCTGAAAAGTTATGGCCAAGGTTTTCACTGTCTGATGGTAGTCAGACAGTGCTCTTGTGTCCGTCAAATGGGCTACTAAGGCCATGTCGTCTGCATACTTTAAAAGAGTAATTCCTTCTCCACTGCACCAGATTTTGTTGGTGTAGACGGAGAAGAGAACAGGGGATAAAACACAGCCTTGTGTTTAAAACTAGTTTGCTAGATTTAAAACCATTCACCTGCACTTGTTGTGGCCTGTCCTGTAGAAAACTTTTAATCCATAAATTCAGTGTGTGGTGGATCTGAAGCTCCACTAGAAAGTGCAGCAGTGTAAATATGTGTACAGTATTAAAAGCAGAGGAGAAGTCCATAAATAAAATCCTTGTGTGGGGGTGTGATGAGTAAGGCTGTCGGGTCACAGTATCCAAAAGGGTCAGAGTTGCATCGTCTACTCCTTGTTTAGCCTTATAGGGAAACTGGAGTGGATCCAGTCTTCCGGCTACCATGCTGGAGAGAAGGTCACCTACAACTCTTTCCATACGTTTGCACAGTACCGATGTCAGGGCAACTGGCCTAAAATCCTTTGGGTCCTTGGCATGTGTCTTTTTTGGAATAGGAATGATGGTGGTTTCCATCCACTGGTGGGGAACAAAGCTTGCATCCAGAAAACTCTGAAAGAGCTTGGTGAAAACTCCTCCTAGCTGAGTGGAGCAGTCCTTAAGCACTAAGCCTGGGATCCAGGGTTTGTTGTTGGTGTAGCAGGTTACAGTTCGAGCTGGGATATTGCAGTCCACGCAAAAATTTATGTAGTCCGCGATGCACTCAGTGAGCCTATCAATGTCCTTTCCGTGCAGCTCACAAAGTGCAGGCCAGTCAATCCCTTCAAAGTAGCCCTGCAGTGTCTCATAAGCCTCCTCAGACCACCTCCTCACAGTTTTTGTGGTCGTAGGCTTCCTCTTCACCAGAGGCACATAGCAGGGTTTGAGGGGAACCAGGTTATGATCGGACCTGCTCAGAGGGGGGAGAGAAGAGATGTATGCATCCTTAACTTTAGCATACATCAGGTCCAGAGTCCTCTCCCCTCTGGTAGGACGGCTCATGTACTGTTGGAAGGTTGGCAGAACTCTGTCCAAAGTGACGTGGTTAAAGTCTTCCGACATGATGATGATGAGGCCACTGGGGTGTTGAGTCTGGAGGCTGGAGATAGTGGTGTGTATGATGCTGCAGGCAGATGTCGGGTTTGCAGAGGGAGGGATGTACAGAACAACAGTGATGACATGCAAGATCTCTCCAGGCAGATGGTATGGTCCAACAGCCAGCAGTTCAACTTCGGGCTACAGAGCTTTTGTTTAATGGTGATATGACCAGGATTACACCATCTGCTGTTTACTAGAATGGCAAGCCCCCCTCCTTTCCACTTACCACTCTCGGTACAATTCTGGTCAGCATGAATGGTGTGGAAGCCATCCACGGAGACTTTCTGGTCCGTCATGTCCCTGTGCAGCCATGTCTCCGTAAAACACATCGGACTGCACTCACGGTACTCCGGTTGGCTCCGTGTTAGCGTCGTCAGTTCATCCACTTTTTTGTAGAGAGACTGTACATTGACCATAACAACAGAGGGGAGACACAGCCTCAATCTTCTCCTCTCCATAAATCCGTCCCATCTCGACCCTCCTCTATTGCCCCGACGTTGCTTCGCACCTCTGTGTCCCTGGTGTGTTTTTCTCTAGAGTTCGGGTGGAATCTCAGCTGGTCTGGCCGCTATGCCAGCCGGCATTAGCGCGATCAGCTGTTCTCCGGAGTAAAAAAAGGGAGTGTGTCCCGGTGGAAGCGGCATTAAAAAAAACAGCACGAAAAGAAACATGAAAACTAGCGAAAGTAACCTCATTGTAGAGGGAAGAACTTCACAGAAGTTAGGGTGAAGAAACCGAACGAACAAAAGGAGAATAGAATTTAAGAAAGTTTTAAAAAAGCAAACTCAAAAACCAGAGCAGTAACAGGCAGCATGCAACTTTCGCGCATGCATGCTAATATACAGTATACCGTATGACTACATGACTACAGATCTTCTAAAAAAGGTTGTTTTTTTTAAGTGGTGAATAAAATTCTACGCACACGTGTTTACACAAGCAGGTTTCAAAGACAAGTAACTGTCTATCTCTAATTCATTTAGAAGATGAATTAGAGATAGAAGGAGCGAGTTCTTCCTAATAATTTCTGTTTACCGTAATAACAAGCAACTAACAAAACGTCACTGACACATTTACTCAAACAAAACTATAAAGACAGATCTGGTAGGTGACGTTATGTTAAACATTATCATGAAAAACTAAGGTCACTCGATAAACCCAAACACCGGTCAGGAGAGAAAAAGGTCCTTCGGAGCTGTGCTGTCTTCTAAGTTGCACAGTTTCAGGAGACCTGCAGTGGATTCAACCCGGTCCACTGTCACATCGGGTCGATGCATGTCAGTGAGGCTTTCTTTGCAGAAACATTAATCTACTCAGTTGACCTGCCCCGACGGGAGTCACACATGACCATTGGTCTTTCCTTTCCTTCTCAAACTACATCACAATTGCATGTTCATCTGCACAATTTCAGACATGTCTCGGGGGAGAAACCCCTGAACCCCCGACTGAAAAGGACTTCTGGGCTAAAGCCCCGGATGTTTTCACTAGCTAGCGACATGCTATGGGCACTATTGGTCAATATGAAAGTACTGGCAAGAAATAAAAACTACTTTCACCCTTGCTCATCTATGACCCTGGATTATCTGCCAAAAGCCTGCTGACACAGGGTGACCCCTAACATGCGCTTAGAAAAATAGTCAACCGTTTGCACAGGTAAAAGCACTGTTGAGACTGCTTTTCTCATCCCTTGCATTATCATCTACTCTGCAAAACAAGAACATTATGACATTTTACAGTGTCTTAACTGGTAAACAAGTACTCTCTGTCTTTCATAATATGGACTCTTTTAACACTACCTAAAAAGTACACATGCAAAATGTTCATAAACAGTTATGTTCATCTCAATCCTCTTTCAGGAGGTGCTTTGCATGGAGCCACTGCTCAAGCTCAGCTAAGGTCTCAGCCGCCCAGTGTTAAATATTCTGTCTCCTCTGACTGTGTTAAGTTACTGAAATTCTGTTTATTTTTAGATCAGGACAAGAAACATGTCAGGGTGCCTACACTTTCCAGATCTTTCTTGAAAAAAATACAAATGGAACAGATGCCCACTGTTCAACAGCTGCTGGACACATCCTTCTAAGAGTACTCCTAAGGGGCCTTCTTAAAAGCTATTCGCAAAGCCTCCGAGACCAACTTTTACTAAGGAGTAGGGCGGACTCATTGCTTTGGATGTCATCATGTTTATACCTTCTATGCCCACAGTGATTGGCTGAGAGGGAATGGGTCCCTAAGAGTGAATTTAAGATAGAAACACTTTGGGAAATAGCCTGTTATGTGCAAATAAAGATTTATAATTAAAAATGTATTATGTGATTTAATATGAAACTGGGAGTATACTTATTTGTCAAGTATGTTCAGCTTATTGTCTGCCAGGTGGGCCTACTGACATGTACTGAAGCTCATTAGACAATCAGTGCATATGTAAGCCTTTTAATTCTAGGGCTAGAATAACCATGGCTGATACAGACACATACACTCTGCCAGAAGCAGAAGAGAAAACCAAAGTGGACCAATGACCAACTCGTATTTCTTGCTCAACTTTTGGAAGAAAGGAAAGATGTCATCAAAGGAAAGTTTGTATCTCTACAAAAACAAAAAAGAAGCATGGCAAACAGTTTGCATGCATGTCAATGCTGCCTTCCCTCTCTTTCGAGAACCACAGAAGAATGTGAAAAGCGCTGGTATTGTATACAGTTTCAGGCGAGGGCAGAGATAGCAGAATTCAAGAGACAAACAACAGCCACAGGTACCACATTTTTTTTCCATATCACTCAATGTATAAATCCATACAGAGAACCAAATTCTTTATACATAATGAACAATGCAGTACATTTCCGCACAGGTAATCTATAATTCAAAATATTCATTGCATTTATTTGGAGGAGACTCAGCACCAAATTAAGTATCTCCTATTGCCTCAGCGGTGTATAGTGTCCTTGGGTACTATGACATCAGCATAACGGGGATTGAGGGGCGCATGGATCCTGTAATGCAGTACATGATGGGTAAGTTTTTCTGATTTGATTATGAATGATTCACAAATGCAACCTCTTGTTCTTCTCCTCCTTGTGAGTGATTTTTTCGTCTAAGTTTTTCGTAGATAGTTATTTAGATCAGCGTATTTATTGCCTGCTTATAGTGACACTTTAAGTTTGTTTTTCTAAGTTATCAAGTTAGTCTGCTTTAAGTTTGATTTGAAGTCATTTGAAGTCATCAAGTCAGTCTGCTTTAAGTTTATTTTCTAAGGTCATCAAGTCAGTCTGCTCTAAGTTTGATTTGCAAGTCATCAAGTCAGTCTGCTTTAAGTTTGATTTGAAGTCATCATGTCAGTCTGCATTACGTTTCATTCTGAAGTTATCAAGTCAGTCTTCTTTAAGTTTGATTCTTGAGTTATCAAGTCAGTCTGCTTTAAGTTTGATTCTGGAGTTACCAAGTCAGTCTTCTTTAAGTTTGATTCTTGAGTAATCAAGTCAGTCTGCTTTAAGTTTGATTTTAAGTTATCGCTCAGTCTGCTTTAAGTTTAATTCTGCAGTTATTAAGTCAGTCTGCTATAAGTTTGATTTGAATTCATCAAGTCAGTCTGCTTTAAGTTTGATTTTTAAGTTATAAAGTCAGTCTGCTTTAAGTTTATTTTCTAAGGTCATCAAGTCAGTCTGCTTTAAGTTTGATTTGCAAGTCATCAAGTCAGTCTGCTTTAAGTTTGTTTTGAAGTCATCATGTCAGTCTGCATTAAGTTTCATTCTGAAGTTATCAAGTTCGTCTGTTTTAAGTTTGATTTTAAGTTATCGCTCAGTCTGCTTTAAGTTTGATTCTTGAGTTATCAAGTCAGTCTGCTTTAAGTTTGATTTTAAGGTATCGCTCAGTCTGCTTAAAGTTTGATTCTGCAGCTATTAAGTCAGTCTGCTTTAAGTTTATTTTTTTAAGTTATTAAGTCAGTCTGCTTTAAGTTTGATTCTGAAGTCCTCAAGTCAGTCTGCTTTAAGTTTGATTTGAAGTCATCATGTCAGTCTGCTTTAAGTTTGATTCTGAAATTATTAAGTCAGTCTGCTTTAAGTTTGATTTTTAAGTTATCAAGTCAGTGTGCTTAAGGTTTGATTTTGAAATTATAAAGTCAGTCTGCTTTAAGTTTATTTTCTAAGGTTATCAAGTCAGTCTGCTTTAAGTTTGATTCTGAAGTAATCAAGTCAGTCTGCTTTAAGTTTGATTCTAAAGTTATCAAGTCAGTCTGCTTTTAGTTTGATTTGAAGTCATCATGTCAGTCTGCATTAAGTTTCATTCTGAAGTTATGAAGTCCGTCTGTTTTAAGTTTGATTCTGGAGTTACCAAGTCAGTCTTCTTTAAGTTTGAATCTTGAGTTATCAAGTCAGTCTGCTTTAAGTTTGATTTTAAGTTATCGCTCAGTCTGCTTTAAGTTTGATTCTTGAGTTATCAAGTCAGTCTGCTTTAAGATTGATTTTAAGGTATCGCTCAGTCTGCTTAAAGTTTGATTCTGCAGCTATTAAGTCAGTCTGCTTTAAGTTTATTTTTTTAAGTTATTAAGTCAGTCTGCTTGTTTTTCTTTTCCTATTTCATCCGGCACTTTAATTCCCCATTCGGCATGGATATACCCGTGTTTTTCATGGCCATTCTTCAAGTGTGGTTTCTCCTGGAGTTTGTGACGGCGAGCAGAAACAACGACCAGCGGAACACGTACTCCAGAGAGACCCTACTGCAGCTCGGACTCCATCCTCCACACGCCTTCGCTGTAGACTCGCTACCGAAGGAACTACTGCGGAGTAACTCAACCAGCCATGACAAGTCCACACACAAGAACAATAAGGTAACCAGAAGGGGGAAGAGAAAGAGCGGAATAAGGGCCAGGCTCAAACGGGAGACTTGTAAACAACGGCCGCTTCCATCTATCGTCCTAGCTAATATTAGATCCCTCCGGAATAAAACGGACGAGCTACAAGCTAACGTTAACCACATGCATGAGTACAGGACTGCCTCGGCTCTTGCTTCCACTGAGATGTGGTTAAATAAGAACGACGATGACAATGCCCTGCACGTTGAGTGCTTCGGCCCCCCTCTAAGACTTGATCGAGACAGTGAGCTCACCGGTAAACAACATGGCGGCGGCGTGTGTCTGTATGTAAACACACGCTGGTGCTCAACGATCGTCGTGAGGGAGAAACTGTGCACCCCGGACATTGAGCTTCTGGCTGTCTCCCTTCGCCAGTTCTACCTACCCAGAGAGTTTCCTCAGCTCTTTGTCATCCTGGTTTACATCCACCCCAGAGCCAACGCAGTCACAGCCACTGAACTCATCACAGACTCTTTAAACAAACTGGACCACATTTCACCGGACTCTCCCAAATTCATCTTGGGTGATTTCAACCACTGCTCCCTGGACAAATCATTAAAAGGTTATCAACAGTATATCACATGCCACACACGCCAGGAGAAGACACTGGACAAGTGCTGTGGTTCAGTACCCGACGCATATAGATCTGTCACCCTCCCCCCTCTGGGCTCTGCTGATCACCATACCATCCTGCTTGCTCCGGCTTACATCTCTGTCATGAAAAGGGTGAAGAAAGTTGTCAAGAACATCAAGCAGTGGACCAACGAAAGCATCATCACACTCCAAGGATGCTTTGAATCCACTGACTGGGACAACCTCCTGGCCCCCTCTGATGACATTAATGAACATGTGGACACTGTGTCATCGTACATTTCCTTCTGTGTGGACAACATCATCCCCTCCAAAACGGTCACTATCTCCCCTAACAACAAACCCTGGATCACCAAAGAGCTCAAGGAGATCCTCAACAAGAAGAAAAGGGTCTTCTTCACCGGCTCTGAAACGGAGAAAAAGGAGGTCAACAGAGAGGTCAAGCATGCCCTAAAAACTGCCAAGCTGGAGTACAAGAACAAAGTGGAGGAGTGCTTCACGCAGGGTAACCTCCGCTCAGCCTGGCAGGGACTCAAGAACATGGCTGCTGTGAACACTGCTGCCAGTAACACAAAAACCATCCAGGTTTCAGGCAGCAGCTCTTCATCTCTCCCCAACGACCTTAACTCCTTCTACACAAGGTTCGAGCAGGACAACACCACCCAGCTGGAAGAAGCGATGTCCAAGCTCAAGCCCAGTGACTCAGCAGCCTTCACCTTCAGCGCAGAGGACGTGGTGAAAGCCCTCAGGAAGACAAGGGAGAACAGCTCACCTGGCCCAGACAACATCAGCGGCCGCGTCCTGAAGCACTGTGCTGAGCAGCTAGGGGGCGTGTTTCAGACCCTGTTTCAAAGATCCATGGACAGCAGCATAGTCCCCCAGCAATGGAAACACTCAACAGTTATCCCCATCCCCAAGAAGAGCGCCGTCAAATGTCTGAATGACCTCCGGCCGGTGGCCCCACCTCTCTTGTGATGAAGGCCATGGAGAGGATCATAAAACAACACATCATCAGGGAAACCCACTCCCAGATGGACCCGCTCCAATTCGCTTATCAAGCTGGCAGGGGCGTCGATGATGCAAAAACATTCATAATAGACACTGTTCAAAAACACCTGGAGCGCCCCAACACCGCAGCCAGACTCCTGTTTGCAGACTTCTCTTCTGCATTTAACACCATGCAGCCCCACATCCTGAATGACAAACTCTCAGCCCTCTTTCATCTGGACCAACAGCTAATCCTGTGGATACTGGACTTCCTGACCAACCGTTCACAGAGAGTCCTGGTCAACAGCACCTTCTCCGACCTCCAACACACCTCAACCGGCTCCCCTCAGGGCTGTGTGCTCTCACCTCTGCTCTTCATCCTCTACACCGATGACTGCAGAACCACACAGCCTAACTGTCATCTGGTGAAGTACGCTGACGACACCGTCCTCCTGTCTCTGCTGTCAGGCCCATCTCTTCACCACGGACCAGCTCTTCAGGAGTTTGTGGAGTGGTGTGACAGCTCCTGCCTGGAGCTGAATGTCAACAAAACCAAAGACATGGTGGTGACCTTCTCCAACAAGCAGAGGGAACTGGCTGCATCAGCAAACACCGTGATTCACGGGAAGCCTGTTGAAGCAGTTGAGGAGTACAGGTACCTGGGCACCATCTTCGACAGCCTGCTGAAATTCTCCTCCAACACAGAGGAGATTCTCAGGAAATGTCAGCAGCGGAAATACCTCCTTAGGAAGCTCAATTCCTTTGGAGTCAGCAAGAACATCCTCCTGACCTTTTACTACTCCTTCATCGAGAGCATCATCACGTTCTCCATCACATGCTGGTTCTACTCAACCAGCCTCCAGAACAGAAACCGCCTGCAGAGCATAGCCACGGTCTGCTCTAAGATCATTGGACTTCCTGCTCTCTTCTCAGCGTTTGAGTGGCTCCCCTCAGGACGCCATCTTCGCTGTCCCTGCTGCAGGACACAGATGAGAAGAGCAACCTTCATCCCCAGGGCTGTCCAGCTCCTCAACTCCTGACCCTTCTGACCATCCCCTTCCACACTCTTGGCACCCTCCCCTGGACACTTCACCCCCCCCCCTCCCTGGACACCATCACCCCCCCCCCCCCCCCCACTCCAGACACCCTCCCTGGACACCTCACCCCCCTCTCCACCCCGGACACCCCTCCCATCACCCCTCCTCCTCCCCTCTCCAGACACCCTCCCTGGACACCATCACCATCACACCCCCTTCCCACCCCTGACACCTTCCCTGGACACCTTCACCCCCTGGACACCACCACCCCCCCTGGACACTTACCGGACACGTGAACTAGCTATCTACCTCCACTCCTGTCCTCAAAGCTGTGAACTACTGGTTGATGCACGATTCCACTTTATTCTGTTCACTCTGTTTATAATGTTACTGGTCTGTTGCACTACGCCGCTTATTATTCTGTTTACTATGCTACTCCGGTCTGTTGCACTACTCCACTTACTTATTTATTCTGTTATTATGTTCATACCGGACTTATTCTGTTACTATGTTCTTACTGGTCTACTTGTTTCTGTAGTTATTTTTTAATTTATGGTATTAATGCACTACTCCACTTTATTCTGTCTATCAGGTCTTATATTGTATCCATCATAGCACTATGGTCACTTTATTTTTCAGTATTCATCTGTTACACAGAGCTAGCATATACTTAGACTGCTGTTTTCCTGCCATGCATCACTATCACTTTATTATTTAGTATCTGCTCATAGCTTATAGTTATATATTATACTTATTTATACTCTATTACTGCACTATAGTTCTGTTTACGTCTGCTCATTACACACATGTATCATGTCTGACCTCATCTGAATCCGATCACTGTCCACTTGTATCTTTTCTGCACTACAGTTCTGTTCATACCTGTTTTAACAGTCTACGGCATGTTTACATTGTTCACATCATATACACCCGTTCACATGTCTGCTTACATCTGATACACGCATGTCTTTCTACATCTCACGCCAACAATGTTCTCCGTATCTAACCTGTACTAACACACTAACATCCTGACACTTCTACACTTTATTCTTGTTAGGTTAAAATGTTTTTGTATAGTTGCACTGTCGATACTTGCTGCTCTGTGTGCCCTGAATTGCCCCCCGGGGACAAATAAAGTTTTTTGAATTGAATTGAATTGAATTTAAAGTTATCAAGTCCGTCTACTTTAAGTTTGATTCTGAAATTATTAAGTCAGTCTGCTTTAAGTTTGATTTTTAAGTTATCAAGTCAGTCTGCTTAAGGTTTGATTTTGAAATAATAAAGTCAGTCTGCTTTAAGTTTGATTTGAAGTTATCAAGTCAGTCTGCATTAAGTTTAATTCTGAAGTTATCAAGTCCGTCTATTTTAAGTTTGATTCTGGAGTCCCCAAGTCAGTCTTCTTTAAGTTTAATTCTTGAGTTATCAAGTCAGTCTGCTTTAAGTTTGATTTTAAGTTATCGCTCAGTCTGCCCTAAGTTTGATTCTTGAGTAATGAAGTCAGTCTGCTTTACGTTTGATTCTGAAGTCATCACGTCAGTCTGCTTTTAGTTTGATATTGAAGTTATCAAGTCCATCTGCTTTAAGTTTTATTCTGAAGTTTCTCAAGTCAGTCTGCTTTAAGTTTGATTCTAAAGTTATCAAATCAGTCTGCTTTATGTTAGATTTGGAAGTTATCAAGTCAGTCTGCTTTAAGTTTGATTTTAAGTTATCGCTCAGTCTGCTTTAAGTTTGATTCTGAAGTCATCAAGTCAGTCTGCTTTAAGTTTGATTTTGAAGTTATCAAGTCTGTCTGCTTTAAGTTTGATTAGAAGTTATCAATTTAATCTGAATTAAATTTGATTCTGAAGTTATCAAGGCAGTGTGGTTTAAGTTTGATTCTGAAGTCATCAAGTCAGTGTGCTTTAAGTTTGATTTGTAGTCATTTGAAGTCATCAAGTCAGTCTGCTTTAAGTTTGATTCTAAAGTCATCAAGTCAGTCTGCTTTAAGTTTGATTTTGATTTTATCAAGTCTGTCTGCTTTTAGATTGATATTGAAGTTATCAAGTCCATCTGCTTTAAGTTTTATTCTGCAGTTTCTCAAGTCAGTCTGCTTTAATTTTGATTCTAAAGTTATCAAATCAGTCTGCTTTATGTTAGATTTTAAGTTATCGCTCAGTCTGCTTTAAGTATGATTCTGAAGTCATCAAGTCCGTCTGCTTTAGGTTTGATTTGAAGTTATCAAGTCAGTCTGCTTTAAATTTGATTCTGAAGTTATCAAGTCAGTCTGCTTTAAGTTTGATTTGAAGTCATTTGAGGTCATCAAGTCAGTCTGCTTTAAGTTTGATTCCGAAGTTATCAAGTCAGTCTGCTTTAAGTTTGATTTTAAGTTATCGCTCAGTCTGCTTTAAGTATGATTCTGAAGTCATCAAGTCCGTCTGCTTTAGGTTTGATTTGAAGTTATCAAGTCAGTCTGCTTTAAATTTGATTCTGAAGTTATCAAGTCAGTCTGCTTTAAGTTTGATTTGAAGTCATTTGAGGTCATCAAGTCAGTCTGCTTTAAGTTTGATTCCGAAGTTATCAAGTCAGTCTGCTTTAAGTTTGATTTTAAGTTATCGCTCAGTCTGCTTTAAGTTTGATTCTGAAGTCATCAAGTCAGTCTGCTTTAAGTTTGATTTTGAAGTTAGCAAGTCTGTCTGCTTTAATTTTGATTTGGAAGTTATCAATTTAATCTGCTTTAAATTTGATTCTGAAGTTATCAAGTCCGTCTGCTTTAGGTTTGATTTGAAGTTATCAAGTCAGTCTACTTTAAATTTGATTCTGAAGTTATCAAGGCAGTGTGGTTTAAGTTTGATTCTGAAGTCATCAAGTCAGTCTGCTTTAAGTTTGATTTGAAGTCATTTGAAGTCATCAAGTCAGTCTGCTTTAAGTTTGATTTGAAGTCATCATGTAAGTCTGCTTTAAGCTTGATTTGGAAGTTATCAAGTCCGTCTGCTTTTAGCTTGTTTTTGAAGTTATCAAGTCCGTCTGCTTTAAGTTAGATTCTGAAGTTTCTCAAGTCATTCTGCTTTAAGTGTGATTCTGGAGTTACCAAGTAAGTCTGCTTTAAGTTTGATCCTGGAGTTATCAAGTTAGTCTGCTTTACATTTGATACTGAAGTTATCAAGTCAGTCTGCTTTAAGTTTGATTCTGGAGTTACCAAATCAGTCTGCTTTAAGTTATATTCTGGAGTTATCAAGTCAGTCTGCTTTAAGTTTAGTTTTCCAAGTTATCAAGTCAGTCTGCTTTAAGTTTGATTATGTAGTTCTCAAGTCAGTCTGCTTTAAGTTTGATTCTGAAGTTATCAAGTCAGTCTGCTTTAAGTTTGATTCCGAAGTTATTAAGTCAGTCTGCTTTGAGTTCATTTTTCTAAGTTATCAAGTCAGTCTGCTTTAATTGTGATTCTGAAGTTACCAAGTAAGTCTGCTTTGAGTTTGATTCTGAAAATATCAAGTCAGTCTGCTTTAAGTTTGATTTTTAAGTTATAAAGTCAGTCTGCTTTAAGTTTATTTTCTAAGGTCATCAAGTCAGTCTGCTTTAAGTTTGATTTGCAAGTCATCAAGTGAGTCTGCTTTAAGTTTGATTCTGAAAATATCAAGTCAATCTGCTATAAGTTTGATTTTGAAGTTATCAATTTAGTCTGCTTTAAATTTGACTCTGAAGTTATCAAGGGCAGTGTGGTTTAAGTTTGATTCTGAAGTTATCAAGTCAGTCTGCTTTAAGTTTGATTTGAAGTAATTTGAAGTTACCAAATCAGTCTGCTTTAAGTTTGATTCTTGAGTTATTAAGTCAGTCTGCTTAAAGTTTGATTATGTAGTTCTCAAGTCAGTCTGCTTTACGTCTGATTCTGAAGTTATCAAGTCAGTCTGCTTTAAATTAGATTCTGAAGTTATCAAGTCAGTCTGCTTTAAGTGTGATTCTGAAGTTACCAAGTAAGTCTGCTTTAAGTTTGATTTTGAAGTTATCAAGTCAGTCTGCTTTACGTTTGATACTGAAGTTATCAAGTCAGTCTGCTTTAAGTTCATTTTTCTAAGTTATCAAGTCAGTTTGCTTTAAGTGTGATTCTGAAGTTACCAAGTAAGTCTGCTTTAAGTTTGATTTTGAAGTTATCAAGTCAGTCTGCTTTACGTTTGATACTGAAGTTATCAAGTCAGTCTGCTTTAAGTTTGATTTTGAAGTTATCAAGTCAGTCTGCTTTAAGTTTTTCTATCTAATTTTTCAAGTCAGTCTACTTTAAGTTTAATTCTGAAGTTATCAAGTCTGTCTGCTTTAAGTTTGATTTTAAAGTTGCCAAGTCAGTCTGCTTTAAGTTCGATTCTGAAGTTAGCAAGTCAGTCTGCTTTAAGTTTGATTTTGAAGTTATCAGGTCAGTCTGCTTTAAGTTTGATTCTTTAGTTTTTAAGTCAGTCTGCTTTAAGTTTGATTCTGGAGTTACCATATCAGTCTGCTTTAAGTTTGATTCTGGAGTTACCATATCAGTCTGCTTTAAGTTTGATTCTGTAGTTATCAAGTCAGTCTGCTTAACGTTTGATACTGAAGTTATCAAGTCAGTCTGCTTTATGTTAGATTTTGAAGTTATCAAGCCAGTCTGCTTTAAGTTTTTCTGTTTAAAGTTATTAACTATGTCTGCTTTAAGTTTGATTTTGAAGTTATCAAGTCAGTCTGCTTTAAATTTAATTCTGAAGTTATCAAGCCAGTCTGCTTTAAGTTTATTGTTTTAAGTTATTAACTATGTCTGCTTTATGTTAGATTTTGAAGTTATCAAGTCAGTCTGCTTTAAGTTTGATCCTGGAGTTATCAAGTTAGTCTGCTTGACTTTTGATACTGAAGTTATTAACTCAGTCTGCTTTAAGTTTGTTTCTGGAGTTACAAAATCAGTCTGCTTTAAGTTTGATTCTGGAGTTATTAAGTCAGTCTGCTTTAAGTTTAGTTTTTTAAGTTATCAAGTCAGTCTGCTTTAAGTTTGATTATGTAGTTCTCAAGTCAGTCTGCTTTAAATTTGATACAGACGTTTCTCAAGTTAGTCTGCTTTAAGTTTGATTCCGAAGTTATCAAGTCAGTCTGCTTTAAGTTCATTTATCCAAGTTATCAAGTCAGTCTGCTTTAAGTTTGATTATGTAGTTCTCAAGTCTGTCTGCTTTAAGTTTGATTCTGAAGTTATCAAGTCAGTCTGCTTTAAATTTGATACAGAAGTTTCTCAAGTTAGTCTGCTTTAAGTTTGATTCCAAAGTTATCTAGTCAGTCTGCTTTAAGTTCATTTCTCTAAGTTATCAAGTCAGTCTGCTTTAAGTTTGATTCTGGAGTTACCAAATCAGTCTGCTTTAAGTTTGATTCTTGAGTTATTAAGTCAGTCTGCTTTAAGTTTGATTATGTAGTTCTCAAGTCAGTCTGCTTTAAGTTTGATTCCGAAGTTATCATGTCAGTCTGCTTTAAGTGTGATTCTGAAGTTACCAAGTAAGTCTGCTTTAAGTTTGATCCTGGAGTTATCAAGCTAGTCTGCTTTAAGTTTGATTTTGAAGTTATCAAGTCAGTCTGCTTTACGTTTGATTCTGAAGTTATCAAGTCAGTCTGCTTTATGTTAGATTTTGAAGTTATCAAGCCAGTCTGCTTATTAACTAAGTCTGCTTTAAGTTTGATTTTGAAGTTATCAAGTCAGTCTGCTTTAAGTCTTTCTATCTAATTTTTCAAGTCAGTCTACTTTAAGTTTAATTCTGAAGTTATTAAGTCCGTCTGCTTTAAGTTCGATTCTAAAGTTATCAGGTCAGTCTGCTTTAAGTGTGATTCTAGAGTTACCAAGTCAGTCTGCTTTAAGTTTGATTCTTGAATTTTTAAGTCAGTCTGCTTTAAGTTTGATTCTGGAGTTACCATATCAGTCTGCTTTAAGTTTGTTTCTGTAGTTATCAAGTCAGTTTGCTTGAAGTTTGATTCTAAAGTTATCAAGTCAGTCTGCTTGAAGTTTGATTCTGAAGTTATCAAGTTAGTCTGCTTTAAGTTTGATTTTGAAGTTGTCAAGTCAGTCTTCTTAACGTTTGATACTGAAGTTATCAAGTCAGTCTGCTTTATGTTAGGTTTTGAAGTTATCAAGCCAGTCTGCTTTAAGTTTTTTTTTTTAAGTTATTAACTAAGTCTGCTTTAAGTTTGATTTTGAAGTTATCAAGTCAGTCTGCTTTAAATTTAATTCTGAAGTTATCAGGTCAGTCTGCTTTAACTGTGATTCTGGAGTAACCAAGTCAGTCTGCTTTAAGTTTGATCCTGGAGTTATCAAGTTAGTCTGCTTTAATTTTTATTTTGGAGTTATCAAGTCAGTCTGCTTTACGTTTGATTTGAAGTTATCAAGTAAGTCTGCTTTAAATTTGATTTTGAAGTTATCAGGTCAGTCTGCTTTAAGTGTGATTCTGGAGTTACCAAGTCAGTCTGCTTTAAGTTTGATTCTTGAGCTTTTAAGTCAGTCTGCTTTACGTTTGATTTGAAGTTATCAAGTCAGTCTGCTTTAAGTTTGATCCTGGAGTAATCAAGTTAGTCTGCTTTAAGTTTGATTTTGAAGTTATCAAGTCAGTTTACTTTATGTTAGATTTTGAAGTTATCAAGCCAGTCTGCTTTATGTTTATTGTTTTAAGTTATTAACTAAGTCTGCTTTAAGTTTAATTTTGAGGTTATCAAGTCAGTCTCCTTTAAGTTATTCTATCTAATTTTTCAAGTCCATCTACTTTAAGTTTAATTCTGAAGTTATCAAGTCCGTCTGCTTTAAGTGTGATTCTGGAGTTACCAAGTCAGTCTGCTTTAAGTTTGATTCTTGAATTTTTATGTCAGTCTGCTTTAAGTTTGATTCTGTAGTTATCAAGTCAGTCTGCTTGAAGTTTGATTCTAAAGTTATCAAGTTAGTCTGCTTTAAGTTTGATTTTGAAGTCGTGAAGTCAGTCTGCTTAATGTTTGATGCTGAAGTCATCAAGTCAGTCTGCTTTATGTTAGATTTTGAAGTTATCAAGCCAGTCTGCTTTAAGTTTATTGTTTTAAGTTATTAACTAAGTCTGCTTTAAGTTTGATTTTGAAGTTATCAAGTCAGTCTGCTTTAAATTTAATTCTGAGGTTATCAAGTCAGTCTGCTTTAAGTTTTTCTATTTCATTTTCCAAGTCAGTCTACTTTATGTTTAATTCTGAAGTAATCAAGTCAGTCTGCTTAACGTTTGATTTTGAAGTTGCCAAGTCAGTCTGCTTCAAGTTCGATTCTGAAGTTGTCAATTCCGTCTGCTTTAAGTTTGATTTTGAAGTTGCCAAGTCAGTCTGCTTTAAGTTCGACTCAGAAGTTAGCAAGTCAGTCTGCTTTAAGTGTGATTCTGAATTTATCAACTCAGTCTGCTCTAATTGTGTTTTTGAATTTATCAAGTCAGTCTGCTTTAATTTTTTTTCTGGAGTCTAGTCAGTCTGCTTTAAGTTTATTGTTTTAAGTTATTAACTCAGTCTGCTTTAAGTTTATTGTTTTAAGTTATTAACTTAGTCTGCTTTAGGTTTAGTTTTTTAAGTTATCAAGTCAGTCTACTTTATGTTTGATTCTGGAGTTATCAAGTCAGTCTGCTTTAAGTGTGATCTTGAAGTTATCAAGTCAGTCTGCTCTAAGTGTGATTTTGAATGTATCAAGTCAGTCTGCTTTAAGTTTGTTTCTGGAGTAATCAAGTCAGTCTGCTTTAAGTGTCATTTTAAAGTTATCAAGTCAGTCTGCTTTAAGTTTATTGTTTTAAGTTATTAACTCAGTCTGTTTTAAGTTTGATTTTGAAGTAATCGAGTCAGTCAGCTTAAATTTAATTCTGAAGTTATTAAGTCAGTCTACTTTAAGTTTAATTTTGAACTTTCTCAAGTCAGTCTGCTTTACGTTTGATACTGAAGTTATCAAGTCAGTCTGCTTTAAGTTTGAATCTGGAGTTATCAAGTTAGTTTGCTTTAAGTTTGATTTTGAAGTTATCAAGTCAGTCTGCTTTAAGTTTGATACTGAAGTTATCAAGTCAGTCTGCTTTAAGTTTGAATCTGGAGTTACCAAGTTAGTCTGCTTGAATTTTGATTCTGAAGTTATCAAGTCTGTCTGCTCTAAGTTTGAATTTGAAGTTGCCAGGTCAGTCTGCTTTGAGTTTAATTCTAAAGTAGCAAGTCAGCTTGCTTTAGGTTTGATTTTAAGTCATCAAGTCAGTCTGCTTCAAGTTTGATTTTTGAGTTATCAAGTCGGTCTGCTTTAAGTGTGATCTTGAAGTTATCAAGTCAGTCTGCTCTAAGTGTGATTTTGAATTCATCAAGTCAGTCTGCTTTAAGTTTCATTTTAAAGTTATCAAATCAGTCTGCTTCAGGTTTGATTTGAAGTCATCAAGTCAGTCTGCTTTAAGTTTGATTCTGGAGTTATCAAGTCAGTCTACTTTAAGTGTGATCTTGAAGTTATCAAGTCAGTCTGCTCTAATTGTGTTTTTGAATTTATCAAGTCAGTCTGCTATAATTTTTTTTCTGGAGTTATCAAGTCAGTCTGCTTTAAGTTTATTGTTTTAAGTTATTAACTCAGTCTGCTTTAAGTTTATTGTTTTAAGTTATTAACTTAGTCTGCTTTAAGTTTAGCATTTTAAGTTATCAAGTCAGTCTGCTTTAAGTTTGATTCTGAAGTCATCAAGTCAGTCTGCTTTAAGTTTGATTCTGAAGTTATCAAGTCAGTCTACTTTAAGTTTAATTCTGAAGTTTCTCAAGTAAGTTTGCTTTAGTTTTGATTTGAGGTCATCAAGTCAGTCTACTTTATGTTTGATTCTGGAGTTATCAAGTCAGTCTGCTTTAAGTGTGATCTTGAAGTTATCAAGTCAGTCTGCTCTAAGTGTGATTTTGAATTTATCAAGTCAGTCTGCTCTAAGTGTGGTTTTGAAGTTGTCAAGTCAGTCTGCTCTAAGTGTGATTTTGAAGTAATCAAGTCAGTCTGCTTAAATTTGATTCTGAAGTTATGAAGTCAGTCTGCTTTAAGTTTAATTCTGAAGTTTCACAAGTCAGTTTGCTTTAGGTTTGATTTGAGGTCATCAAGTCAGTCTACTTTAAGTTTGATTCTGGAGTTATCAAGTCAGTCTTCTTTAAGTGTGATCTTGACGTAATCAAGTCAGTCTGCTTTAAGTTTGTTTCTGGAGTTATCAAGTCAGTCTGCTTTAAGTTTCATTTTAAAGTTATCAAGTCAGTCTGCTTTAAGTTTATTGTTTTAAGTTATTAACTCAGTCTACTTTAAGTTTAATTCTGAACTTTCTCAAGTCAGTCTGCTTTACGTTTGAATCTGGAGTTATCAAGTTAGTCTGCTTGAATTTTGATTCTGAAGTTATCAAGTCTGTCTGCTTTAAGTTTGAATTTGAAGTTGCCAGGTCAGCCTGCTTTAAGTTTGATTCTAAAGTAGCAAGTCAGCCTGCTTTAGGTTTGATTTGAAGTCATCAAGTCAGTGTGCTTTAAGTTTGATTCTTGAGTTATCAAGTCAGTCTGCTTTAAGTGTAATCTTGAAGTTATCAAGTCCGTCTGCTCTAAGTGTGATTTTGAATTCATCAAGTCAGTCTGCTTTAAGTTTGTTTCTGGAGTTATCAAGTCCGTCTGCTTTAAGTTTCATTCTAAAGTTATCAAGTCAGTCTTCTTCAGGTTTGATTTGAAGTCATCAAGTCAGTCTGCTTTAAGTTTGATTCTGGAGTTATCAAGTCAGTCTACTTTAAGTGTGATCTTGAAGTTATCAAGTCAGTCTGCTCTAATTGTGTTTTTGAATTTATCAAGTCAGTCTGCTTTAATTTTTTTTCTGGAGTTATCAATTCAGTCTGCTTTAAGTTTCTTTTTAAAGTTATCAAGTCAGTCTGCTTTAAGTTTTTTAAAGTTATCAAGTCAGTCTATTTGACGTTTGATACTGAAGTTATCAAGTCAGTCTGCTTTAAGTTTATTGTTTTAAGTTATTAACTCAGTCTGCTTTAAGATTAATTTTGAACTAATCGAGTCAGTCTGCTTAAATTTGATTCTGAAGTTATCAAGTCAATCTACTTTAACTTTAATTCTGAAGTTTCTCAAGTCAGTCCGCTTTAAGTTTGAATCTGGAGTTATCAAGTTAGTCTGCTTTAAATTTAATTTTGAAGTTATCAAGTCAGTCTGATTTACGTTTGATACTGAAGTTATCAAGTCAGTCTGCTTTAAGTTTGATTTTGAAGTAATCAAGTCAGTCTGCTTAAATTTGATTCTGAAGTTATTAAGTCAGTCTACTTTAAGTTTAATTCTGAAGTTTCTCAAGTCAGTCTGCTTCAAGTTTGAATCTGGAGTTATCAGGTTAGTCTGCTCTAAGTGTGATTTTGAAGTTATCAAGTCAGCCTGCTCTAAGTTTGATTTTGGATTTATCAAGTCACTCTGCTTTAAGTTTGTTTCTGGAGTTATCAAGTCAGTCTGCTTTAAGTTTCATTTTAAAGTTATCAAGTCAGTCTGCTTTAAGTTTATTGTTTTAAGTTATTAACTCAGTCTGCTTTAAGTTTGATTTTGAAGTAATCGAGTCAGTCTGCTTAAATTTAATTCTGAAGTTATTAAGTCAGTCTACTTTAAGTTTAATTCTGAATTTTCTCAAGTCAGTCTGCTTTACGTTTGATAATGAAGTTATCAAGTCAGTCTGCTTTAAGTTTGATCTGGAGTTATCAAGTTAGTCTGCTTGAATTTTGATTCTGAAGTTATCAAGTCCGTCTGCTTTAAGTTTGAATTTGAAGTTGCCAGGTCAGTCTGCTCTAAGTTTGATACTAAAGTTAGGAAGTCAGCTTGCTTTAGGTTTGATTTGAAGTCATCAAGTCAGTCTGCTTTAAGTGTGATCTTGAAGTTATCACGTCAGTCTGCTCTAACTGTGATTCTGAATTCATCAAGTCAGTCTGCTTTAAATTTGTGTCTAAGTTTTCAAGTCAGTCGGCTTTAAGTTTAATTTTGAAGTTATCACTTGTCAGTATTAGGTACTCTAGGTTCATTCGATCAAAAGTGTGACCATCAAATGAAATATTAAAAAAAAGAAAATAAATGAATAAGGAAAATTCCTAAAAATGTATAACTTGAATTTAAAAAAAGAAACTCACACAAAGAACCAATTAAATGTAGGGCCTTGACTCATGTGGAGATTGAGTATTCTCAATAAACTGTCAAGAGTCAGTTCTGTCAGTACCCTCCTCTCTCCCTTTTTGTGTGAGTTTGTCTCCCTCTTTCTGTGTTTCCCTGCATGTGTGTTTCCCTCTGTTTTCTGTCACCTAGGTCCGGTAGGCGTTTCCCCCGAGCTGCAGCCTGTTAAGCTAATCACCTGGGGCCTCATGTACTAAGACTTGCGTGGCTTTCTTACTAAAACATGGCGTACGCTAGAATCCAGAAACTGGCGTAAGCACAAAAAAATTCAGATGTATCAATGTGTGCGTACGTATGGATCCAAGCACTTTTACTTTGTACATCCCAATCAACGTGGAATTGAGCGCACATGTAGAAGTGTTAAACTCCTCCCTGTCCACGCCCCCATTTAAATATGCAAATCAATGTAAATAGGGCCTGCACCTGGGGATTCCCTCTCTGCACCATCAGATTTAAACGATGAGTAAAGGTAAGAAGCGCAACTTCAACGAGTCTAAGCTCGAAATTTTATTAAATGAAGTGGAGACCCGAAGAGCTGTTTTATTTGGTAGCCTCTTTTCAGGGATAAACACAAAGAAAAAGACATTTGTGGGGAGTGTGTGTGTGAGGCAGTGAACGCTGTGGGGTCGGAGCAGCGCACTCCCACTGAAATTTTAAAAAAAATGGTCCGACGTGAAGGTGGAGGTGAAGCGGAGGATTTCGGCCCACCGCCAAAGTATCACCGCAACGGACGGGGGGGAGGAACTGACCCCCTTTTGATCAGAGAGTGGCGGCTATTGTGGAGGACACAGCTCTAAGCGGAGTTGTGGGGGGCCATGAAGGCGACACAGATCATCCTCAAGGTAAATGTGTTAAACTCAGAAATGTCATTATACTAGGCTGCTCACATTACACATGCTGTGCGTTAAGTTGCCAGGATATAAACACATTGACTCATGTTTAATTACTTCATTTTTTTATTATTATTTCTCAATAAACGATGAGACAGGAGAGGGCTCCTCCCTCTGCACCGTGCGCCCTGGCGTCTCCACCGGCACCTCCAGCACCACGCGCCCCGGCGACTCCACGCCAGCTGACGTCTGCCCGACTGGCCGTGTCCTTTCACAAGCTGTGCTGGAATCACAGGAGGAAATAGTGAGAGCAATCCGTGGCGTCAGTGATCGTCTAGATTAAATTGTCAATGCACTGGGAGATATTGTAGGAATTTTACACACAAAACTTAAGTCAAATCAAAAGGACCTAACAGAGTATATATTGCGTAATTCAAATTCTACAGGAGGCTTTCTGGAGTCAGCAGAGTCGTTGGTAGTTTAGTGCGCCAGCAGGCATTTATTAGCAGGATGACATCGGATTCTACAGACGTCTGGAGAAATGTTCTATTCTCTATCTAGAGTAACTGTGAACACACAGTACCCGTGATCAAAGTCAAGAAGTTCTGATATCTATTCTATCTGCTCCAGCATATAAACTTGTTACAAAGGCGTGGTTATGTGTCCGCTTGTGCGTGCATATGTGTATTTCAGAAGTAGCAGTTGCTCCAGCCTCCATCTTCCTCCCTGTGCGTAGGAGTAGCCTCTGTATAGCAGCAGTCTTCTTCTTTATCTGTGAAGAAAGCACAACACGTACAGCAATTTCCCTAATCTCAACTAACTTTGCCAGGTGCATATTTGCAACATGGCTAGTTCATTGTCTTTGTGACCTTGACCGACTGACTGTTCGTGTGCTTTTGGAGAAAGCAGAAAAGCTTGAGTCAAAGGTTTGTGTGCTTTGCTGTAAGAAGAAAAGCTTGAGCTTGGACTAATAATTATTAATCATTACTAACACACGTTAGTATTACTACACACGTTAACATATGATTATTAATTATTCAATCATTGATTATCACACTCTTATTAATCATTACTAATACACATGCTAACACATGATTATTAATTGAATCATTACTAATACACACACTAACACATGATTATGATACTTCACACAATGATTTTTAATCCTTCAATTCCCCCTGTTGATCACTCACCAGAGTGATCATTCCTCCGAGACCACAAAATCCTGGATGTCCAAAGGGATGCCACGGACGTGGCCTGCCAGGTTCTATAACTCTAACAATTATCAAACCATGCACATATGAGATAAATTACCACCAAAAAAATGAATATTACAATAAACACACTAAGTGTCAACACACACACTGTTTGTTCTTCTGCTCCTTTTTTACCCTATTTATCAACTCTATATACTGTGGTGTTCTTTACTAATGGTGTATGTGGGTCAATCATCAATGGGGCCGGTACTGGTCCTGACCCCCCTTGGCTTCCTGCCAATGTCTTTACCCAGCCTTGGAGTTGAGTCACGTGGGACCGTGCTAGTCCTGGTGTGGCCCCTGGCTGCAGCGGTTCCTGTTGTCTTGGTCCAGGGATGGTGCGACCTGTAAATAACTCATAAGGGGTAAATTTCTTTTCTCTGTTCACACTAGCCCTCTTAGATTATAATGCCATAGTCAAACAGTCTAATCATGATAAACCTGTAGTTGCCATCATTTTTTGCTATTTTCTCTTTCCTCATTTCCTCCTCATGCTTAATAGTCAGACCTGAAGCTGTCTCAAAACTTGCTCTCTCTCACTCTTTCAACTGACAATGCACTGCTGCACTGGCCTATGCAGAATCTGCATATGCCTGCCATCAGACTGTACAACAACGCTGAGTTACGCTCAGGGAATAAACTCACACTACTCAAAGTGACCTATCACTGAAATGCACCTTTATCTCTCTTGCACATTAAAATCCACATAGCACATTGTAATATAATGTTTATCTGCGTTATTTTATTTTATTGTTGTTCATATTTTGTATTTTATATTTTATCTTATTGTTAGTACTTCTGATTGCTCTGTACCGCTGCTACGATTACCTCATTTCCCCTCGGGATAAATACAGTTATCTATCTATCTATCTATCTATCTATCTATCTATCTATCTATCTATCTATCTATCTATCTATCTATCTATCTATCATATATGTTCAGTCTCTTTCCCTCACCATGCTTACAAGCTGCTGTCACTGCCATCACTTCCGCTAGCTGAGCTGACGGTTTTTCTGTCATTTCTCCTGTACTTAGTGTCTCAAACTTTCCCCGATCTTCGATAACCACTGCCCTTGCTGCGATTAGTCGTGCGCTAATCTTTTCTGAAACAGCAGCCGTATACATACAAGTCAATGTCTGGTCGGTCCTGTGATTTTGCATGCAAGTCGGGTCTCACTATAATGGCTATCACTGTCAGTGGAATGCAGTCATTTGGGTTTTTTGTCAACTGGAACTGCTAAACAGCTCTAAATCCTTTGTGTGTGTACGTTATGTTTGGCGCATTTAAGCCGTCCTCTACTTTTCTCAGTCGAGAGCCTGATAGAGTAAAAACGGATGATGAGATTAACGCTATTACACTATGCCTGGTCAAAATTTTGAGTGGATGCCTAGATTACCTTTTTCTCTAATTCTGATTGTGAGGTGATGTGATGAGTCATCTTGTACACCTGTCCTTCTTTAGAGTATGTGACTGCAGGGATTGTGGTTTGTTCCCAGTCCTGTAACTGAGATGTTGTTTTTACCATGGGCCCTAAATCTTTAGCTTGACTTCCTGCTCCTAATGCTAAGCTAATATGGGGTGCTGCAGTGTCACCCATGTTGTACCACTCTGCCTGTTCTGCAGTGAGCAGGACTTGTGCTACTACTCCTTTATTTGATACATATGTACTATGAACTATGGTCACTTCTGTTTTTGCACTATTTGGTCTTATTTACTTATGTTTATTCACTCCATATTATATTATTACGAAACAAACAAAACAAGAACAACTGCACTATATCATGTGAATATGTCTATTTCCATTTCTATTTCTTCCCTTTTTAAAATTTAACTTTATTGCTTATTTTTTGCTATTTATAATCTTATTTTGTAATATTCTGTTGCTGCTGTGACAAAAGAATTTCTCCGTCTGCGGGACATTAAAGGTTTTCTGATTCTGATTCTGATATATATATACAGTCCAAAGTCAGTGTCCAAGGGGAACCCTCTACTTCCCTCAATCTTTCCTCATACACTTCTTCAATTTGGGTGCGGTTATAGAGAAGAGTACAGTGAGGAACGTCAGGGACCGGTTCATATGGGTGCACTGAGTGAATCCACGGTGTCCATTGTTGATACAGTTTCAAAACATTGGTATTTGGCGGGTCTGGGTCCTCTTTCAATTGAGCCCAGTAAACGTTGGCCGACTGTTGCTGCTGATCAGGATCTTCCCCTAGGATCCATTGTCCATTGTTACATCTTGAAGTAATTGTCTCTGAACAGTCTATTTGTACCCCATTAGGGAAATGAACTTGCACCCCCTGTGGGCCACATAGGATAGATGCTTTTAATCTGACTAGGACATCTCTTCCTAGCAGTGAGATTGGGCATTGTGGCGAATAAACATACTGTAGCTTTGATGAAACTGGTAAACAGCTATTTTAGTGGGGAGGGGTTCCGTGAAAGGGAGTGGCATTGGCTGTTCTCCAAATCCCACAAGGTCTATGGAATATTTGGAGAGCTGTTGACCGAACCGAGGTTGTATCAGAGTCGAATGTGTTGCTCCTGTATCGACTAAAAAGTTCACTCTTCGTTCGTTCTCTTCTCCCCGTAGCAAGGGGTCAGCCTCTCCCCTTGCCCTTGACCCTGGGCACCCCTGGTATTGGTCTGGATACCTGGTGCCTTGGGGCAACTGGTTACCTGGGGCCAGTTGTGGTTGCGACGGCACATGCTGTTGTTGCTGCTGTGGAGGGGGTCCCCCTCTTGGTGGCCCTCTCTGGTTTTGTGGACAGTCTCGTGCCCAATGTCCATGACCTCCACACACGAAACACCCATTGTCCCTAGCCCCCTGTGATCCGCCCCTGCCTCTTCCATAACCTCGAGGATTAAAGCCTCGTCCTCTTCCTCCTCTATAATGTGATTGTGGTGGGCCCCATGGTCCTGGTGGGTTCCATGGTTCCTGGGGAGGGGGTCCTGTATAAAATTGGCCTCGCAGCCTTTCTTTCATCTGCTCTACGCATGTGATGTTGAAGTGTCCTCATCCATATGTGTAATGGCTCTGTGTCTGCTCTGGGGTCATCCTCCATCTTTGCCTGCACTTCCTTATCTGTTCCTTTCATAACTGCAGCTTTAAACATTGCTCCCTGCAGTGGATCTGACCCTGGATTTGTTCCTGACCTTTTCCTGCCAGTCTTTCCTGCATCTAAATCTAATTGGTCTGTTGTCCCTAATCCATATTTCTGTCCAATTAATTCTTAGTTCTGTAGGAAATGCTGCTACATTTTTAACACTGTTTCAATTATCGCTCTTTATCACTTATTTAGTTTGTACTTATTTTATTTCATCTGCTGCTAAACTGCACGCTGCGTATTGTTGTATATTGTATAAACCTACGTTTAACTACAATGTCCGTTGTCACATTTAGTTATTGTTTGATTTATTTGATGTTAGCTTTATGTTTATTTAATTGATGTTTTTATGCTTATTGTTACTCTGATCCTTTCCCATCTTTGTATTGAAACTGTTGCACAATAATTTCCCTCTGGATAAAATAAAGCTTCTTGAATCTTGAATCTTAATCCTCTCACATCACCTATGATGGGATAACGTGACTCTACTTGTCACAGACCAGACAGATGAGGACCACAAGTGCGTCACGTTTTAAGAGTTTTATTGAGGGTTCCAGAGAGGGAAAGGGAGTGCGATGTCGAGAGCCTGTGTGTGTGTGTGTTCCCCAGAGACGTCTTGTGCAGGTGGTGGTGGAGCGTCCAAGCTGGCCTGCAGAGGAGCTGGAATTCCGGGGCAGAAGATCATACAGGTCCAGAGGAGAAGGCAGGTCGGGTTTTCCGGGGCAGACGATCAGGCAGGTTCAGGGGCGAAGACAGGTCGGGTTTACCAGGGCAGAAGATCAGGCAGGTTCAGGGGCGAAGACAGGTCGGGTTTACCAGGGCAGAAGATCAGGCAGGTTCAGGGGCGAAGGCAGGTCGGGTTTACCAGGGCAGAAGATCAGGCAGGTTCAGGGGCGAAGGCAGGTCGGGTTTACCAGGGCAGAAGATCAGGCAGGTTTACAGGCAGGTCCGAGTTGTACAGGAGTCAGGGAGTAAAGCCAGTGAAGCACAATACAGAAGCAACTTCGCAGACGGTCTGACAAGGATGAGCTGAAAAGCAGGAATCTTTATGCTGGAGGTGGTGAGTGGGAAATGCACTGCAGCTGGCAGGTAAACGGGAGCAGAGCAGAGACAGGTGAAGCTGATGAGTACAATTAGTGAGTTGCCAGGCAGAGAGAGAGAGCTCATGACAGAACCCCCCCCCTAAGGGACGGCCCCAGAAGTCCCCAAGAAGCATCACCAAGCCGGGCGGGCGGAAGGGGGAGCCGGAGGAGGGTCAGAATTCCTCTGATTGGTCAGAATCCAGGTCAGGTGCCGGGTCCGGCCCAGCAACAGGTGTCGGGCAGGTAACATGTTGGGGGCCCCTTGGGCGGCCACGCCGGACAGAGGGTTGGTCAGGATGCTGACGATGGAACTCGGAGATGAGAGTCCGATCCACAATCCGTCTGGCAGGCACCCAGGTCCTCTCCTCTGGGCCGTAACCTGCCCAGTCCACCAGGTACTGAATTCCTCTGCCCCGTCGCCTGGACCGAAGCAGTCGCCGGACGGAGTAAACCAGACCTCCGTCTACGAGACGCGGAGGAGGAGGAGGGGGTGCAGCCGGAACCAGCGGGCTCTCGTGAACTGGCTTTATCTTGGAGACATGAAATGTGGGGTGCACTCTCATGGACCTGGGTAGTTGGAGCCGGACAGCAGTTGCACTGATGATCCTCTGGATGGGGAACGGACCAAGGAACCGTGGAGCCAGCTTTCGTGACTCAACTCTGAGTGGCAGGTCCTTGGCCGACAACCACACCTTCTGGCCCACCTGGTAGGTCGGTGCCGGAGACCTCCGACGGTTGGCCCCGATGGCGTAGCTGGTGGCAGATCTGAGGAGTGTGGCGCGGGCCTGAGACAAGGTACGGCGACATTGTCGAGCATAGGCCAGGGCTGATGGACAGGTGACCTCCCCCTCCTGGCTGGCGAAGAGAGGAGGTTGGTAGCCATACACACACTGGAAGGGTGACATGCCAGTTGCAGAGCAGGTGAGAGAGTTGTGTGCATACTCCACCCATGTCAGTTGTTTTGCCCAGGCCCGGGGGTTGGAAGATGCCACGCAACGGAGTGCCTTCTCTAGCTCCTGGTTTACTCGCTCCGACTGGCCATTGGACTGGGGGTGAAATCCAGAGGATAAACTGACTGTGGCCCCCAGCAGATGGCAGAACTCCTTCCAGAAGGTGGAAGCGAACTGTGGGCCCCGGTCCGAGACGACATCCCCGGTCTAGGACCACCTGGGCGGTCTCCTTGGCAGATGGCAGCTTCCGAAGTGTGCCATCTTGCTAAAACGATCCACTATGGTGAGGATGACAGTCATGCCGTCAGATGGGGGTAGGCCAGTAACAAAGTCCAGAGAGACATGCGACCAAGGTCGTGAGGGCACAGGTAGTGGCTGGAGTAGGCCAGCTGGGGGCTGGTTGGAAGACTTGTTCTGGTTACAGGTGGGACAGGCACGAACAAACTCTCGAACGTCCTTTAGAGACGGCCACCAGAACCGCTGGGTGAGTAGATGGCAGGTCCGAGTGGATCCAGGGTGGCAAGCAAGACGGGAGTTGTGTCCCCACTGTAGGACCTTGGATCTCAACTCTTCGGGGACAAAGAGACGGTCTGCAGGACATGAACTGGGTCCAGGGTGGTTGCAGAGAGCCTCCTGTACTTGCTGTTCAACCTCCCAGGTTAGGGCAGCAACAACACAGGGACCAGGCAGGATGGGCACGGGTTCCTTGGTGTGCATATCGTCTCTCTGAAACTGACGGGACAGGGCGTCAGGCTTGGTATTGCGTGACCCAGGACGGTAAGACAGTGTAAAGTCGAAGCGGGTGAAGAACAGAGCCCAGCGGGACTGTCTGGGGTTCAGCCGTTTGGCGGAGCGGATGTACTCAAGATTCTTATGGTCGGTCCAGACCAGGAATGGAACTATTGAGCCCTCCAGCCAGTGGCGCCACTCCTCCAGAGCGAGCTTGACCGCCAGCAGCTCCCGGTTGCCGATGTCTTAATTTTGTTCAGATGGCGAAAGTCGACGAGAGAAGAATGCACAGGGGTGGAGTTTGCCATCCTCTGCCGCTCGTTGAGAGAGCACAGCGCCAACGCCGACATCAGAGGCATCCACCTCTACAATGAACTGCCGATCTGGGTCAGGCATCTGAAGGATGGGGGCAGAAGTGAAGCGTGACTTTAGGATACTGAAGGCGTCGTCGGCTGCCGAGGTCCAGGAGAATGACACTTTGGGACTAGTCAGGGCGGTGAGAGGGGAGGCAACGGTGCTGTAGTTTCGGATGAACTTGCGGTAGAAATTGGCAAACCCGAGGAACTGCTGAAGCTTCTTCCTGTTTTCTGGTAAAGGCCATGAAGTCACAGCAGAGACCTTGGCTGGATCCATTTGGATGCTACCCTCTGCCACAATGTATCCCAGGAAGGCCACAGACCGAGCATGGAATTCACACTTCTCTGCCTTGACATATTGGGAGTTCTCCAGGAGGCGATTGAGGACTAGCTGGACATGGCGGGTGTGTTCGGACAGGGTACGGGAGAAGATCAAGATGTCGTCCAGGTACACAAAGACGAACTTGTTCAGCATGTCCCGTAAGACATCATTGACCAGAGTCTGGAACACTGCTGGGGCGTTGGAGAGACCGAATGGCATCACCAGGTACTCGTAATGGCCAGTGGGGGTGTTAAATGCCGTCTTCCACTCATCTCCCTCCCTTATCCGCACGAGGTGGTAAGCATTCCTCAGGTCAAGCTTTGTGAAGACCGTGGCTCCCTGGAGCAACTCGAAGGCAGAGGTGAGCAGGGGAAGAGGATACCGGTTCTTGATGGTGATGTCGTTTAAGCCCCGGTAGTCGATGCAGGGACGGAGGGACCCATCTTTCTTCCCCTCAAAGAAGAAGCCAGCACCAGCAGGGGAAGAAGACGGACGGATGATTCCGGCTGCCAGGGAGTTGTTGATGTAGTCCTCCATGGCTCTTCTTTCGGGGGCAGAAAGAGAGTAGAGGCCACCTTTGGGTGGAGCGGTTCCTGGACGGAGGTCTATGGCACAGTCGTAGGGCCGATGTGGGGGCAGAGAAGTGGCCTTGGCCTTGTTGAATACCTCCCGGAGTCCGTGATAGCATGTGGGGACGTTAGAGAGGTCAGGGACAGAATCGGTGGGTACCGAACGGGAGGGTAGCATGGCAGAGCGCAAACAGGTCCGTTGGCAGTCCTTTCCCCACTCAGTGATTGTCCCAGTCGTCCAGTCAAGGTGGGGGTTATGCTGGCGAAGCCATGGGTAACCCAGGATGAGGGGTTGGCCTGGGGAGCGGAGCAGGTGAAAACGGATAGTTTCATGGTGGTTACCTGAGAGCAACATTGAGATGGGAGCAGTGACGCTGGTGACTGTGCCAAGGAGATGGCCATCCAGAGCTCGGGCTGGGACAGGACAGGGCAGATGTTGACTCTCCAGCCCCAACTGATGGGCCAGCTCGATGTCCATGATGTTAGCCTCGGCACCGGAGTCCACCAGGGCTGCTAAAGTATGGGTGGTTTCGGAGAGGACAAGTCGAACTTGAAACAGGGGCTTACGGCTGGTGGAGGGTTGGGTGATCATCGAGCTCAACCGGATCCCTCCTACATCCGATGAGCTCCGGCTTTTACTGGACAGGTGGCGACACGATGACCATTGGCCCCACAGTACAGGCAGAGGTTGGACGAAAGGCGACGCTGGCGCTCTGCAGGAGTGAGAGAGGCACGGCCAATCTCCATGGGTTCTGGCGGGTCGAGCTGGCTCTGGGGAGTGACTGAAGAGGGTGGCCGAGCAGCCGAATTACTCAGAGTGCGGACAGACGGCTGGGTGGAGCGTCCCTTCTCCCGTCGACGTGTCTGGATCCGACGGTCGATACGAACGGCAAGGGCGATGGCCTCATCGAGTGTTGAGGGTTGGTCATGCGAGACGATTTCATCCTTCACATAATCCGCCAGGCTGTGAAGGAAGGCATCCACTAGTGCGGCCCCGTTCCATGAGCTGCGCCTTGCCAGGGTTCGGAAATCAATGGAGTAGTCCGCCACAGTCCGGTTCCCTTGGCGGATGGTCATCAGTTCCCTGGACGCCTCCGCTGTTGATGAGCCCAGGTCGAACACCATTAACATCTCCTCGACGAAGGCATCGAAGGAAGCACAAGCTGGGGTCTGCCGGTCAAACTCAGCGGTTCCCCACAGTCGAGCCCGGCCCGTGAGGTGTGTAATGACGTACCCCACTTTGGCCCCCTCTGTGGCGAAGGTCCTGGGCTGTAGCGAAAACTGGACCCGGCAGCTGGTTAAGAATGCCCGTACATGAGCCGGGGTGCCATCGAAACGTTCTGGGTTGCCGATCCTTGGCTCAGGCGCACAGGGAGCTGGAGCGTTGGGGTCTGGAACAATTAAATGCTGAAGAGGTGCTGGGGCAGAGAGGAGAGAAGGCGCAGACAGAGCAGGTGCAGTTGCAGGTGTAGCTGGGGAGGGGTCATGAGCAGACGGAGAGGTCAGGTTTGTGAGCATTTTCAGGACCTGGGCTAGCTGTTGTTGCTGCTGTTGGATACGCTGCATCAACGATGAGATGTCTCCAGCCATCCGTTGCATCGCTCCCTCTGCATGTTCGAGGCGCTGCATGGCAGTCGGTGGTTCAGAGTCGGTGGGTTCCACGCTGGGTGTGTCGTGCGCTGGGTCCATGCTGGTCAGACCGTACTGTCACGGACCAGACAGATGAGGACCACAAGTGCGTCACGTTTTAAGAGTTTTATTGAGGGTTCCAGAGAGGGAAAGGGAGTGCGATGTCGAGAGCCTGTGTGTGTGTGTTCCCCAGAGACGTCTCGTGCAGGTGGTGGTGGAGCGTCCAAGCTGGCCTGCAGAGGAGCTGGAATTCCGGGGCAGAAGATCATACAGGTCCAGAGGAGAAGGCAGGTCGGGTTTTCCGGGGCAGACGATCAGGCAGGTTCAGGGGCGAAGACAGGTCGGGTTTACCAGGGCAGAAGATCAGGCAGGTTCAGGGGCGAAGACAGGTCGGGTTTACCAGGGCAGAAGATCAGGCAGGTTCAGGGGCGAAGGCAGGTCGGGTTTACCAGGGCAGAAGATCAGGCAGGTTCAGGGGCGAAGGCAGGTCGGGTTTACCAGGGCAGAAGATCAGGCAGGTTTACAGGCAGGTCCGGGTTGTACAGGAGTCAGGGAGTAAAGCCAGTGAAGCACGATACAGAAGCAACTTCGCAGACGGTCTGACAAGGCCGAGCTGAAAAGCAGGACTCTTTATGCTGGAGGTGGTGAGTGGGAAATGCACTGCAGCTGGCAGGTAAACGGGAGCAGAGCTGATGAGTACAATTAGTGAGTTGCCAGGCAGAGAGAGAGAGCTCATGACATTACTAAGGAGCTTTTCATAAAATCTACTATTTTAAAATTTACAGATATAGTCACGCTAAAAATACTTGAAATCTTATTCAGAGCTGTAAAAAAATCTTCCTACAGGTATTCAATCTTTATTAAATTAAGAAACAAGAAAAGCAAGAACTTACATTCGATAAAGATGCGTGTCCGTGTCCGTTACTGGTGTAAAAATGTGGAATGACCTTAATGATAAACTGAAAGTAATTACAACACGACCGATATTTAAAGACCTTGAAATTTGAAATAATTAATGCATATGTCTAAATGTTATAATTGGAAAGGAGAAAAATGAATAAATAAAAAAGGGAAATGTTATTCATTTTGATTATTGCATACATGGAAATGAGAAAAAGTAAACCTTATTTAAGCAAATATGAATTTTTAAATGTATATAAAGTAAGTAAATGATTTCATTTATTTAGGTATAAGTAAATATACTTTTAATCAAATATATGTTTAATCATAAAATATGTTGTGTCAGTCAGAACTGTGATGTTAGGGTGGGCTAATAAAAGCAAGTTGCTTCAGCTAAATCCTTTTTTTGGTTGAAATTGTCAAAACATTATGTCATTTTTTTTAACATCTGATGTAGAACCAAAAATTTAATTAATTCATTCATTCATGGTGAACTCTGTGCCTACGGTTAGACCAGCTAATATCTGTAACCATATTCCAGCTCCGTCACTAAGTGGTGCTAGTTGTGCGTTCATGTGTTCCTTGTCTGCTAAACTAAATGGTTTGTATATCGGTGGTCCTGTCCCTAGTCTTAGTTCCTGGTCCTTCACTTCCACATTCTGACCATAGTATCTCCTCTTCCTCCCCCTCTGAGCCAGAACTCATCTTACTGATTTTTTTTTTTAGATTAAAGTGTTTGTTTTTAAATCCCTCTCTCTTTCTCCTGTGTTTGTCGCTTTTCTAGCTTCTACAGTCATAGTCAGATTGGTCTGAGTCAGTTAAGTCAGTCTCAGGTTTGGGTTTTCCTGCTTTGTGTCTGTGGATGTTAGTTTTGTCCTTGTTACTGCTCCCTCTATTTCTCCCTCTAACTTCTTCTCTCATACTGTCTCTCCGAAAGCCCCTCCTTTCTGTTGTGCCCTCTCATGCAATCTCTCTTCCTCATATCACGCTCCTTTCTGACGCTGTCTCTCCTTCTCCTACTGTTTTTCCTCCTCCCACTGTCTCTCCTCTTCTGTCTGAAGTCTCATCCTCTCAGATTCACCTGTTATTATACTATAGTCCTCCTCTAACTGGATAATTTTAACCATATTCTCTGGCTCGCTTCCATCCCAACCTTTACTCGCTGCCAGTATTCCTCCCGACCTAATCCTGGGCCTGTAAATTACCTTTAATATAGCACATCATATTCCCAAAATGTGTAGTTGCATTTTCATGAGAAATCTCTTAAAATTTGTTTATTTTTACCGTTACTTCCTGTTTTTAGGCATGTGCTTTTATTTTGATAGAGTGTAACCGGAAAAGAGAAAAAAAAGAACAACTTTACAGAAAGTGTTGCAAACGGGTCCATCAAAAGTGCAAAAACTCAAGGAAATGTGAACTGACAAGTTTGTTTAGCACCTGGCTGATAAGGGCACAAGGTTTGTCATCATTTTGTTTCATGTGGTGCTTAATGCTTTATCAAAACGGGATGTCCTTGTGTTGCTTTGCATCGTTTTACACAAGTCTATTTTAAGCTTTTAATTTAATCAGTAACGCTGTTTTGGAGCGATTCAGACTATCTATCTTTCTGAAGGAGACAATTATTTCATTACACTGCTGGCTAGTATTTAATAAAAACAGCATTATTTTTGTGTGCATTAACAATCTTTGGAAGTTAAAGCTGCAAACTGACAGTAATAATATCATTTTTTCAGTTAAATATGTTTGTTTATTGCACTCTATTCTGAGTTTGTAATTAAGATAAAATAGGTTAAAAGGGATATTATATATATATATAATTTATTTATATATCATATTCATGATTGTAAATGACAATTCATTTTCTGTGAAAGGTTAAAAACACACTATTTTGATATTGTTGAACATGATATTATATAGATGGTATTATTTATTTATTTAATACATATTATTTTTGTTTTACTAAATTTACTAAACTTATTAAGACTAATAATTATTAATCATTACTAATACACACGTTAACATATGATTATTAATTATTCAATCATTGATTATCACACTCTTATTAATCATTACTAATACACATGCTAACACATGATTATTATGATTATTAATTGAATCATTACTAATACACACACTAACACATGATTATGATACTTCACACAATGATTTTTAGTCCTTCAATATTTATCATGCAATAAATGCACTTACAAAGTAAATTGTGTCCTTGCCTCTTTACATCGTTGAAATCAGACGCTGCCGGGCCCGTATCGCTTCGCGGGGTGGGTCGAGGTTGACGGGTCCGGCATCCTGTTCCTCTGGTGGGGGGGGGGGGGGTGCTCTGGCAGTGGTATGCCATGGCGGTGTGCCAAGTTGTGCAGGACACCATAGGCCAGCACGATGCGGCACACCTTCTCAGGTGTGTGCAGCAGCACCCCGCCCGACCTGTCTAGACAGCGCCAGCGCCCCTTCAATAGGTCAATTGCCCTCTCCACCACTGCCCGAGTTCGGGAATGGCGGTCGTTGTATCTCCCCTCTTGGTCGGTGCCGGGGTTAGTTAAAGGGGTCAACAGCCACGTTCTCAGGGGGTAACCATATATATATATAAATATATATTTAAAAAAATCACACTACTGTTCGCGGGAAAACAAACAGGACAAAACAACTTCATTACAAGGATTGACAAGACTGATCACACTTATATTAATGACTACAGAGGTGCGCCGTGGCTACTGAAGTGTGGCATTTCCAACTTTACGCACGCGTTTATTGAGACGAATGATGAACACAAGGAGACATTCTTTTTTCACCAGGGAAAAAAACAAATACACATATTTGAATGCGCGTGTCCAAACGGGCATTCTGCTGGTTTAAATTCGGGGCGCATTAAACGGATAAATGATTTACTTACCCGAGAAGCCACCCATCGCGCACCGTGCCAGCCTCCAACCTGTTACCAACCATGCTATTGTTTAGATTGAACGAGTCATGCGTTGCCAGAAACCCCAGAGTGGTCAGCACCTGTGTGGGAATGGACAACCCCTGGCTCCTGGCTGTGTGTCGTTCTAGGTCTGGCCGCAGCTCCGCGCACAGCTCCAGTAACACTTGCCTCGGCAACCTGAAACGACTCATGAGCCAGTTGTCGTCATTTGCAAACCGATCTTCCCGCTCTCTAAACACCCTCTCACGGCTGATATAACCATTTGCGATGTCTTCTAACAAGGCCAAGGCTGCCATTGTTAATGCCATTTTTTATTAAATTGCGCATGCTTTTATATCCTTATCCTTATTTTATATCCTTATGATTGCAAACACGTGTGTGTTAATTTTCCATTAATGTGTCTCTGATGCGCACATTACACTGAGGATGAATTGTTTTCACATAATTAACAGTTTTACAGCATCACCTCTAAGTGTCGCCAACGAAACAATAGCTGTAGAAACGTGCGTACGACAGCCATGAAGTTTGCCTGGCGCACAGCACATTTCCACGGTCATTTCACTTTTGATACATCTGAACGTTGGCGTGGAAAATGGCGTACGCCACGTTTTTGTGCGTACGCAACATTGATAAATGAGGCCCCCTGATACTACTTAAACCCCGAGCTGACAGGCATGCAGCGCCGGACCGTTGTATTCCTCCTTCCCTTTTTCCTCGTTCCTGTTTTTCCTCGACCGTCTCGTTCTTAGTATTGCCTGTTTTTCCCTGTAGTGTTTTGCGTTTTGTTTATAATTGTATTAAATATTTGTTTGTACTTTTATTCCGTGTCCGTGTCTGCATTGGGTCCTCTCTTTTCTGTGTTATCTCTGTACCGTTCATGACAGAACGGTCCAGCCATAACATGGACCCCGCGGACATGGAAATCGATCCCCCGTTTTTTTCCGTTCGTCGCGCGGTTACTTCCCAGGGAGTACTACTCGGTAAACATTCACAGACTGCCTGCGTAGCTCGTTTGGAGACAAGACAGGTAGGACCTCTCCTCACTGCTTCTGTGAATGCTGAGTCTCCCGCTACTACCGTGAGTACTCTCCACCCTCGAGAGGCCTATGTTCCTGCACCAGAGCGTTATTGTGGTTAACTGGGTGAATCCAGGATTTTCCTTTTACAAAGCTCTCTGGTTTTTGGTCAGCAGCCTCTCACATACGTTAACAATAGCACCAAAATAGCCTATGTGCTAGGCTTGTTGTCCGGTAGGGCTCGAGTCTGGGGAGCTGCGTTTTGGAATAACCCCCTGACTCGGCAGGCTGCTTTCCTACAGTTCTCCAGTGAGATTATGTCGGTTTTCGAACATCCTGTTTCTAATTGCGATTCCAGCAATCAGTTGCTGGACCTATGCCAGGGTTCCGCTTGTGCCGCTGATTACTCCGTTGAGTTTTGCACTTTAGCGGCGGAGTTAGGATGGGATGATCGGGCTCTTCAGAGTATTTTCTTTAAGGGGCTTAATGAGGAGGTTAAGGACAGTTTAGTGTGTAGATCTGAATCTGCTAACCTCCAGGAGCTTATTAGCCTTGCCATAAAGATAGACAACCGTCTACGTGAGAGGCGCCGTGAGAGACGGCCATTTTCCCCGGGACTCCAGGTCCTCTTACCAGTTTCCCCGAGCATACTCCCTGTGTACCCGTGAGCAACCGGGTTCGCCTGTCTCCCACTCCAGACCAGGAGGAACCCATCGAGCTAGGTCGTAGCCACTTGACTCCCGCTGAACGTGAGCGGCGCTTTAGAGACAGATTATGCATTTACTGTGGAGCTCCCAATCATCAGATAGCCAACTGTCGCAGACGGTTAAACTGTCAGACTCACCAGTCACAGACGGGGTCCTGGTGAGTCGTTTGGTTGTTCCTAATAGTTCCCTTCAACGTATTCACCTGGACATAGTATTGAGTTGTGAGGGCAGGGAAATTTCCCTTCATGCATTAATTGACTCTGGGGCTTACACTGTTATTGACTCTGAATTTGTTAAAGCTAATGCTATTCCTGTGAAACAGCTAGATACTCCATTAATGGTTAATAGTCTCAGTGGGAGCGAACTCTCCGCGGAGACTTTGCCTTTAACCATGTCTCTTGCTGGTAACCACTCGGAGTCTATTGCCTTCCACATTATGCCTTCCACTAATGCTCCCGTAGTTCTTGGTCTCCCCTGGCTTATCACTCACAACCCAGTTATTGACTGGTTAACGGGTAGGGTTGTGAGTTGGAGTAGCAACTGCCATTTTCTTGTCTTCGTTCAGCTCCTCCTAGATGTCCTAGTACCCCCAGTTCCTCACTACCTGATCCTCCTGACTTGTCTTCCGTGCCTCCCGTGTAGGGAGGCACGGACGGCTAAGGCGTTATCTTATCGTTGATCAATTCCACGTTCGAGCCGTTGCATGGAGCAACCATCTTCTCCAAGCTAGACCTCCGCAACGCATATCATCTTGTGACGGTGAGGGATGGGGACGAGTGGAAGACAGCCTTTAACACTCCACTCGGACACTTTGAGTATCTGGTCATGCCGTTTGGGTTAACTAACGCGCCAGCCGTATTTCAGGCCCTAGTTAATGACATACTTCGCGTTATGCTTAATCGCTCTGTCTTCGTGTACCTGGACGACATCCTGATTTTTTCCAAGGACTCGAACGAGCATGTGGTGCACGTTTGTCAGGTTCTTCAGCGTCTCCAGGAGAATCTTCTCTTTGTCAAAGCCGAGAAATGCGAGTTCCACGTTTACATTTTTTGGGGTATATGGAAAGTGGACAAGTTAGGGCTGATCCTACAAAGGTCACTGCGGTGACTGAATGGCCGACGCCTACCTCAAGGAAGCAAATACAGCGATTTTTGGGGTTCGCTAACTTCTACTGTCGGTTCATCCGTAACTACAGCCAGGTAGTTTCACCGATGACTAGGTTGACATCCCCCTCTACTCCTTTTGACTGGTCTCCTGCCGCCAACAACGCCTTTCTGACTCTCAAGAAGCGTTTCTCGTCCGCCCCTGTGCTAGTCCAACCGGATACTGCCCTTCAGTTCATTGTCGAGGTAGATGCCTCGGATCTGGGAGTTGGGGCGGTTCTTTCCCAGCGGGCAGTATCTGATAACAAGGCTCACCCATGTGCATTCTTTTCTAAGAAGCTGTCGCCTGCGGAAAGGAACTACGACGTTGGGAACCGGGGGCTACTAGCGGTTAAGCTAGCGTTAGAGGAGTGCCGACATTGGTTGGAGGGGGCAGAAGTTCCATTCGTGGTCTGGACTGACCACAAAAACTTGGCTAATATTCAGACCGCCAAGAGACTGAGTTCCTGTCAAGCCCGGTGGGCTTTGTTTTTTGGGCGGTTTAACTTTACTATGACTTATATTCCTGGCAGTAAGAACATGCCAGATGCCCTTTCTCAGCAGTTTGGACCAGCCGAGGAGGAAGAGTCCAGTGTGGATAACATCGTTCCCTCATCTTGTGTGATGGCAGCATTAACCTGGGAGATCGAGTCCATCGTCAGACTCAACGGTGGTGGTCCACCAGGGCGTCTGTTTGTTCCTGCCGGCGTTCGCTCCCAGGTGCTCCAGTGGGGTCACTCTTCTCGTCTCTCCTGTCATCCGGGAATCACCTGGGGCCTCATGTATCAATGTTGCGTACGCACAAAAACGTGATTTTCCACGCCAACGTTCAGATGTATCAAAAGTGAAATGACCGTGGAAATGTGCGGTGCGCCACGCAAACTTCATGGCTGTCGTACGCATGTTTCTACAGCTATTGTTTCGTTGGCGACACTTAGAGGTGATGCTGGGAAACTGTTAGTTATGTGAAAACAATTCATCCTTAGTGTAATGTGCGCATCAGAGACACATTAAAGGAAAATTAACACACACGTGTTTGCAATCATAAGGATATAAAATATGGAGAAGGATATAAAAGCATGCGCAATTTAATGAAAAATGGCATTAACAATGGCAGCCTTGGCCTTGTTAGAAGACATCGCAAATGGTTATATCAGACGTGAGAGGGTGTTTAGAGAGCGGGAAGATCTGTTGGCAAATGACGACAACTGGCATGAGTCGTTTCAGGTTGCCGAGGCCAGTGTTACTGGAGCTGTGCGCGGAGCTGCGGCCAGCCCTAGAACGACACACAGCCAGGAGCCAGGGGTTGTCCGTTTACACACAGGTGCTGACCACTCTGGGGTTTCTGGCAACGCATGACTCGTTCAATCTAAACAATAGCATGGTTGGTAACAGGTTGGAGGCTGGCACGGTGCGCGATGGGTGGCTTCTCCGTTTAATGCGCCCCGAATTTAAACCAGCACAATGCCCGTTTGGACACGCGCATTCAAATATGTGTATTTGTTTTTTTCCTTGGTGAAAAAAGAATGGCAGAGCTATCTTGTCTCCTTGTGTTCAGTATTTGTCTCAATAAACGCGTGCGTAAAGTAAACTTCAGTAGCCACGGCGCACCTCTGCAGTCATTAATATAAGTGTGATTAGTCTTGTCAATCCTTGTAATGAAGTTGTTTTGTCCTGTTTGTTTTCCCGCGAACAGTAGTGTGATTTTTTTTATATAAATTTATATATATGGTTACCCCCTGAGAACGTGGCTGTTGACCCCTCTAACTAACCCCGGCACCGACCAAGAGGGGAGGTACAACGACCGCCATTCCCGAACTCGGGCAGTGGTGGAGAGGTCGGGCGGGGTGCTGCTGTACACACCTGAGAAGGGGTGCCGCATCGTGCTGGCCTATGGTGTCCTGCGCAACTTGGCACACCGCCATGGCATACCACTGCCAGAGCACATCCCCCCCACCAGAGGAACCGGATGCGTCTCATTTCAACGATGTGAAGAAGCAAGGACACAATTTACTTTGTAAGTGCATTTATTGCATGATAAATATCTCCCAGTGCATTGACAATTTGATTTGATCACTGACGCCACGGATGGTCTCACTATTTCCTCCTGTGATTCCAGCACAGCTTGTGAAAGGACACGGCCAGTCGGGCGGACGTCAGCTGGCGTGGAGTCGCCGGGGCACGTGGTGCTGGAGGTGCCGGTGGAGTCACTGGGGCGCGTGGTGCAGGAGGTGCCGACAGAGACGCCAGGGCGCACGGTGCAGAGAGAGGAGCCCTCTCCTGTCTCATCGTCTATTGAGAAATAATAATAAAAAAATGAAGTAATTAAACATGAGTCAATGTGTTTATATCCTGGCAACTTAACGCACGAGCATGTGTAATGTGAGCAGCCTATTGTACGACCAGTATAATGACATTTCTGAGTTTAACAGATTTACCTTGAGGATGATCTTTGTCGCCTTCATGGCGCCCCACAACTCCGCTTAGAGCTGTGTCCTCCACAATAGCCGCCACTCTCTGATCAAAAGGGGGTCAGTTCCTCCCCTCCTGTCACCCCGCCCGTTGCGGTGATACTTCGGCAGTGGGCCGAAATCCTCCGCTTCACCTCCACCTTCACGTCGGACCATTTTTTTTTTATTTCAGTGGGTGTGCGCTGCACAGCGTTCACTGCCAAACACACACATTCCCACTCAAATGTCTTTTTCTTTGTGTTTATCCCTGAAAAGAAGCTACCAAATAACACAGCTCTTCGGGTCTCCACTTCATTTAATAAAGTTGCTCAGACTCGTTGAAGTTGCGCTTCTTACCTTTACTCATCGTTTAAATATGTTGGTGCAGAGAGGGAATCCCCGGTGCAGGCCCTATTTAAATATATTTGCATATTTAAATGGAGGCGTGGACAGGGAGGAGTTCAGCACTTCTACATGTGAGGCCCCTGGGTCCCAATGTACTAAGACTTGCGTGGATTTCTTACTGAAACATGGCGTACACTAGAATCCAGAGACACACAAAAAAAATCAGATGTATCAAAGTGTGCGTACGCATGGATCCAAGCCCTTTTCCTTTGTACATCCCAATCAACGTGGAATTGAGCGCACATGTAGAAGTGCTAAACTCCTCCCTCCGTAGTTTGTAATTGGATTAAATATGTTTGTACTTTTATTTTTCGTGTCCGTGTCTGCATTGGGTCCTCTCTTTTGTGTGTTATCTCTGTAACGTTCATGACATAAACTTATCGTTAATCAAGTAAATATTAGCTATCACCAATAATTATCAAAGATAATAATAAAAAATTACTCTAGTTAAACCAGAGTTCCTCGGGGCACTAATATGAAAGTCTCGTTGAATATATTAAACTACTAATTAAGGGTTGAACACAGATAACTGTAATAGTTTACTCAGTTGAAGGATTTGAAAGTTCTTTTCTTAGTAGAGGCTGGCTCATTCATCTTTGTGTAATATTAAATGAACAGACATAAAAACAAATTTATTAACAAATTAGCAAATAAATGCACAAACAAAACACACAATCAAACTAAAGCAAAACAACAAATGTTTTTTTTGTGTGTGAATGAGACAAAGAGGAGAGGAGGAGGAGGGGTGTGGGCCTTGGACCCCTGCAGAGATTGTGTGAACATTTAAGTCACACAAAAGCCAGCAGGCTGAAGATCTCAGAAGCTCTACATTGAGGTTATGTGTGTGTAGTCTGTTCAAATACAGTTATAGTTAACAGAGTGTTAGTGTGCGCAATAACTGTTTGGAGCACTTCCTCAACTTAACTGAATCAACACATTCACACATAATCATCATTTAACATCAGTCGTGACAAAGTTACAGTTCTGTGCTTTGCCGTTCATAAGGGCTTATAACATGTAATAATGCCCCAGTTGTTGGTTACTTACCAGTCCATGAGATGGGAAAGATAAGTTGCGTTGCTTTGATACCAGTGGCTGGTCCTTGTGAAGGAAGGTCGTTGAAGAAAAGGTTCCTTGTTGTATTGTAAGCAGCGCTCCACTGTGACCCGTGTGCGTGTGTGCACACTGTGTGTGCACAACCTGCGCTCCTGCTCTGTAGCGGGGTTTGCCAGCGGGGTTATTAGGTATTCCGTTAGAGGATAACCTTTGTCACCTAGAAGAACCCTACCAAAATGTTAATAACCCTAACCCTAACCCTAACCCTTGTTTGATTTAATGCAATTTATCGAGGGTAGCCACTTACCGAGGAGATGACTTTGGCTCTGCAGTGCGCCCTCCTGCAGCCGCGCTCCAACACATTCATTCATTCATCTTCAACCGCTTGTCCCTGTCGGGGTCCCGGGGGGCTGGAGCCGAGCTGTTTTGAAATATAAAAGAATCCTGCGTGTCCCCCCTGGCCACCTGGCCACCACGTTTAAAAGCGATAGCTTGGCATCACATATCACCTGTACATCTATCGAGTGGTAGTTTTTGCGATTGATGAATGCGTAATCATTCATGGATGATGCCTTCAGACGCACATGAGTACAATCAATTGCTCCAACCACAATTTTAATTTTTTTTATTTGTTTTAAGAATCCGTTCTGATCTGTTCTTAATATGTGACTGCTTATGCTTAATGACATCTGAGGTTTGTTCATTATTTTCAGCCAGATTTTGCTTTGCTGCACCGCAAATACACAGGCTCAAATGTGCGTACACGACCTCAGACCTGACGTGAGATTCGATCGTAGCTCCCGCTCACGTCCAAATTGATAAATGCCGACGTTTGCCAGGAAATGGTCGTACGCACGTTTTTCTGCCGTACGTTCGTTTGATAAATGAGGCCCAGTATGATTAACAGTAGTAGGAATTTTACACACAATACTTTAGTCAAATCAGAAGGACCTCACAGAGTATATATTGCGTAATTCAAATTCTACAGGAGGCTTTCTGGAGTCAGGAGAGTCGTTGGCAGTTTAGTGCGCCAGCAAGCATTTATTAGCAGAGGGACATTGGATGTAACAGACGTCTCGAGAAATGTTCTATTCTCTATGTAGAGTAACTGTGTGCAACACAGTACCCGTGATCAGAGGCAAGAAGTTCCGATATCTATTCTAAAAACTCCAGCATTTATGCTTGTTACAAAGGCGTGGTTATGTGTCCGCTTGTGCGTGCATATATGTGTATTTCAGAAGTAGCAGCTGCTCCAGCCTCCATCTTCCTCCCCACGCGTCGGGGTAACCTCTGTTTCCACAGGAATCTTCTTCTTTATCTGTGAAAGAAGCACAGCACGGACAGCAATTCTCTAATCTCAACTAGTTTGCCAGGTGCGTTTGTGCGAGCTGGCTATTTCACATGTCTATTTCATCTTGACTGACTGCCAAAAGTTCGTGTGCTGATGTTTTGCAGAAAGCTTTGAGCCTGGCAGAGGCACATACAATCACACTCTTAAAGGATTAAACTTATTGCGTTTTATTATTACACTCTCATTATTCATTACTAATACACACGCTAACACATGATTATGATACGTTACTCATTGATTTTTAATTCTTCAATTCCCCCTGTTGATCACTCACCAGAGTGATCATTCCTCCGAGACCACAAAATCCTGGATGTCTAAAGGGATGCCACGGGCGTGGCCTGCCAAGTTCCATAACCCTAACAATTATCTGACCATGCCCATCACCCTATTTATCCACTCTATATACTGTGGTGTTTTTACTAATGGTGTATGCGGGTCAATCATAGATTATATGTATTTACAGAAGTCCCTTAACCCTGTTCGGTTAGATCTGTTCTGACTTGATCTAAGGACCTTTTGGGCTCCTCCCCCTGTCTACACCTTGAAAGGTGAATCCACTTGTCACTGCCCTGCACTTTTTACTGCTGTGGAGGTTTTCTCCACCACCTTATGGGGTCCTGTCCACCTGGGGTGTGTCCACTTTCTTTTCAACATCTTTATATATACCCAAGGTTCTCCTAGCAAAGTCAGTGGGGTGGGTGCTGGTCCTGACCCGCTTTGGCTTCCTGCCAATGTCTTTACCCAGCCTTGGAGTTGAGTCACATGGGACCGTGCCAGTCCTGGTGTGGCCCCTGGCTGCAGCGGTTCCTGATGGTGCGACCTGTAAGTAACTCATAAGGGGTAAATTTCTTTTCTCTGTTCACACTGTCTGAATGGATCACTCGGGGCATCCCATGTCTAGGGATCCACTCATTAGTCAACCATTTACACACTGTCTGTGCATCCTCTTTCTTTGCAGGTACGGCTTCTACCCATCCTGAAAATATATCATAGATAACCAACGGGTATCTAAAACCTCTGCATGTATCAATCATGTCTGTATAGTCAATGCATATCTCCTCTCCTGGCCCTGTCAATTTTGGACGAGCCCCTGGCTGAGGTGAGAATGTTGGCGCTACATTATAGGTGTTACAAATGGAACATGATTTCACTTTGTTTTTTATCATAGCTGTCATGAACGGATGCCACCATCCTTCCATAGTATTCTAGTGTTCCTGCCGCTCTGTCTGTCTTATCTGTACTGTGACCTTTACATTTTACTACCGCTAGTTCTGCTGGTTTCATAAGAGCTTCTTTCAGTTTCCTCATTTCCTCCTCATGCTTAATCGGCAGATCTGAAGCTGTCACAAAACCTGCTTCGGAGACAGCAACGCTGCACAGCAACGCTGCACAGCAACGCTGCACAGCAACGCTGCACAGCAACGCTGCACAGCAACGCTGCACAGCAACGCTGCACAGCAACGCTCAGGGAATAAACTCACACTACTGAAAGTGACCTATCACTGAAATGCACCTTTATCTCTCTTGCACATTAAAATCCACATAGCACATTGTAATATAGTGTTTATCTGCGATACTGTACTTTTATTTTATTGTTGTTCATATTTTGTATTTTATATTTTATCTTATTTTTAGTACTTCTGATTGCTCTGTACCGCTGCTACGATGACCTCATTTCCCCTCGGGGATAAATAAAGTTATCTATCTATCTATCTATCTATCATATATGTTCACTCTCTTTCCCTCACCATGCTTACAAGCTGCTGTCACTGCCGTCACTTCCGCTAGCTGAGCTGACGGTTTTTCTGTCACTTCTCCTGTACTTAGTGTCTCAAACTTTCCCTGATTCAATGCCATATGTTTAGTTTGCTTGTGTTCATGTTTATATTTATGTAGGCACTGTCAAATCAAGTCAAATTCCTTGCAATGAAAATTGTCTGGCAATAAACCTGATTCTGATTCTGATTCTGATCTTTGATAACCACTGCCCATGCTGCGCTTAGTCCTCCATTATCTTTTCTGAAACAGCAACCGTCTACATACAAGTCCATGTCTGGTCGGTCCAGTGGTATTGCATGCAAGTCGGGTCTCACTTTAATGGCTTGCGTTGTCAGTGGAATGCAGTGCATATGGGTTTTTTGTCATCTGGAACTGCTAAACAGCTCGCTGCATTAACTCCTTTGTGTGTGTACGTTATGTTTGGCGCATTTAAGCCGTCCTCTACTTCCCTCAGTCGAGAGCCTGAGTAAAAACGGATGATGACATTAACGCTATTACACTATGCCTGGTCAAAGTTTTGAGTGGATGCCCTGCCACTAGGTGTTTTACATTGCTTTTACATTTGTGGGGTACTGGGGTACCCACACTGGCGGTCCTGGTTTTACCCTAAATCTGTGTGGCTCTGGCGGTTCACATCGTCCTACGTCATTCTTTCCCTGTGCCCACACTGTGCTAGGTATTCTTCCTAACATGGTTTCTGTCTGTTCATGATCTGTACTTTCCCTGCCATGTGTTCGTGTGATTACCCTTTTCTCTAAATCTGACTGCGAGGTGGTGTGATGAGTGATCTTTTACACCTATCCTTCTTTAGAGTATGTGACTGCAGGGATTGTGGTTTGTTCCCAGTCCTGTAACTGAGAGGCGGTTTTTACCATGGGCCCTAAATCTTTAGCTTGACTTCCTGCTCCTAATGCTAAGCTAATTTGCGGTGCTACAGTGTCACCCATGTTGTACCACTCTGCCTGTTCTGCAGTGAGCAGGACTTGTGCTACTACTCCTTTCTTTGATACATATATACAGTCCGAAGTCAGTGTCCAAGGGGAACCCTCTACTTCCCTAAATCTTTCCTCATACACTTTGTAGGAGCCATATCAAATGTGCTTTGTTTGTGTAATTTTACCCCGTGCCACTAGGGGGCGGTGTGGTTCAGTTGACCTCAGGTCAGCAGAGTGAGACCTTTTTTACCTGATTGAACCTGATCACAGGTGCTGTTGATTTGGAGGGAGCAAACAGTTTTTCGACTGTGCTCGTGGGCTCGTGTGTTTATGTATATGTATACTTTAGTGAGGAATTCGATTTGTTATTTTGTTACATGCATTTTGAGTTAAAATTATTGCGGCTGTGTGTTATAAAAGGAAAATAAACCAGCAAACAAACTGAACGCTTTTCGTTTTTGCGGCATAAGGAGCGCGCTGGGCGCACGTCGGAAACTTATAAAGCAAATCAACAGCCAGTACTACTAAGATTAGGGCTTAGTCAGTACAATTTAGGTCGAAAAACTGCTTCGATTGGGAGAACGTTCACCAAGAGGACGCGACTTCATTGACTTCATCAACGATTCTCGTCTTCTTTGGAAACCACGGATGTGAGGTGGGCAAATGTTTGGAGTTGCCGATCGCTAACGGAGCTGGAGCCTAGCGGAGTGAGCCAGCGACAGCATCATCTCACCGGGTCATCATTCATCAAAGCCGGCCAATTGGGGTATGTGTGGATCAGCGCTGATTTTATGAATGGCCATGGTAATTTGTGTGCACACATTCGCGTAAACCCAATGCATTGGTAGCAGACTCGCAACCGACTAAAAATAACTTTCTCGTCGAGACGAGTCGTTTGCGCAACACAAACTATTTTGCGGACTAATAAAACCAACTGACTTTGTGTCGTCATTATGGCTGAAGAGGGAACAGGCCAACTGGGCCTTGAGACTGAACTTGCGGGTGCAGAGGTAAAATCTGTAACCGAAAAACGTGTGGGTAAATTAACACTTAAAGCTATGTTGGAAAAAATAAGCATTTTAGAAAAGGAAAGAAAGTCTAACTTTGGTAAACTGTCTAAAGTAAAACAATCTATTCTTAAATTCATGGGTGACAAAGAACATGTGAATAAGGTTGAAAATGAGTTAACCGTTTTTAATGAGTTGTGTAACACAACACAGCAGGTGCATTCGTCTTTATTGGGTTTATTGCCTGCTGAGGAAGCAAGCAAACATGAAATATGGTATCAAGTTAAAATGTTGAATGTAAAGGAGTTTCTTGTGGGTACAAATCAATGGTTGTCTGACATTACTGCTCGTCCAGCTACTAAAGTGGGTGATGATCATGATGATGAGGTTAATGATGATTTGCTGGGTCAAACTGAACAATCTCAAACTGTCCAAAGTGAAAATGAAATTGGACCAACAGAAGCACACACGGTTGTTGACAACACTTTTAAGGAACATGAAAGGGATGATCCTCAAACTGCTGATGTCAATGATGGAAATGGAAATGGAGCTGCTGTTGAAAAGGATGAGGAGGAGGAGGAGGAGGATCAGATTGGACCTCAAGACAGCATTTCAAATGTGCAGTCAAGGCACCATGGCTCAAACAGATCGTCAAGCAGCAGATCGTCCACTTCATCAGCCAGACGCAGGGCAGAGGCGGAACAGGCCGCACTCTCGGCCCGAGCTGCTGCTTTAAAGGCTAAACATGCTTTGGAGGAGCAGGAACTTCTCTTGAGGAGAAAAAGGGAGAAGCTTGAGCTGGACACTGGGATAGCTGCAACAGCTGCTAAGCTAGCAGTGCTACAGATGGGGAGCAGCATCCATTCAAGGCAATCTGATGGAATGGCTTCCTACTTCAGAAAAGGGGATAGATCTAAGCTCACCTCTCTCAATCCACAGGCCTCAATATGTGTAGCTCCACCCGCACAGCAGCATGAAGCTTTACCACAACAACGCAATGCTTCACCATCGGTAATGCCAACTAGCATGCCAAATTTGGGAAAAAATCAAGTTGCCGTTTCAGCATCTTTGTCCACGCATTTTGCATCACAACCACAGCCAACTGTCAGTCATGGCTCTCAACGGCCTCACTTGCAATCAATGCCAACATTCAGTCAAAGCTTTCTACCCACTCAAGGCCAACAAGTGCAGCAACCCCTGCAAAACCAAAATCAGACAGCAGGTCTTTACAATCTGCTGCAACAACAGAATGACATAACGGCTCTCCTTGTTCAAATGCAAACATCACATCTGCTGCCGCGCAGAGAAATTCCAACTTATGATGGAGACCCTTTGCAGTTCAACACATTTATGAGGGCATTTGAGCACTGCGTGGAAGCAAAGACTGGCTGTAAAGGAGACTGTTTGTATTATCTCGAACAATTCACTAGGGGGCAGCCTAGAGATATTGTACGCAGCTGCCTTCACATGACTGCAGACAAAGGATTTGCTGTCGCTAAAAAGTTACTAAAGGAGCACTTTGGAAATGAGTTCAAAATAACAGCGGCCTACATGGAAAAGGTCACAGGATGGCCAAGCATCAAAGCTGAAGACACCAAAGCGCTCACAGCTTATGGGCTTTTCCTCCGTGAGTGTTCCAATGCTATGGAAGATCTTCAATACTTGGAGGAACTTAACATGCCAGCGAACATGAAGATTCTTAGTCAGAAGCTTCCTTATAAACTAAGGGACAAGTGGAGAGCAAAGGCATGTGACGTACTGGAGAAAACTTGTCGAAGGGCACAATTCTCAGACCTTGTCAAGTTCATTGAGCGCCAGGTCAGAATCATTTCAGATCCGGTCTTTGGTGACATACAGGACACTTCACCTGTTCTCAAAGGAGCTACAAAAGTGAGCAAGATACAGGTGAAGCCACAGCTGAGAAGAAACAGCTTTGCAACACAGGTGTTCATCGAGGATGGATGTAAAGCAGACACTCACAAGAATGAGGATGGATGCAGCAGACCAGATGGTGACCAGAGGGAAAAGGCTCTCAGCAAAGTGACCACCTTCACTAAAACTACTTCTGTCTTCTGCCAGTATTGTGCTGCTGGTGGTCATGTTTTAGATCAATGTTTTAAACTGGGAAGAAAACCACACAGGGAGAAACTGGACTATCTAAAGGAGAAAGGTCTGTGTTTCAGTTGTTTGTGCACAGGACACTTGAGCAGGAATTGCGACAGGCGCATCACTTGCAAAAAGTGCAACCAAACGCACCCCAGTGTTTTGCACATTGAAGAGAAAGAAAGGGTTTCTTCGAAGGATGAGAAGAATAGTGAGCGGTCAAAAACATCTGAGAGCTGCACAACATCCTCCGCTTGTGGTCTTACAGGGGCTGGCCACTGCAATGGAGTTCTTCCCATCTTGCCTGTTAAGGTGAAGTGCGCAAAGGGAAACAGGGTTATTGAAACCTACGCTTTTCTGGATCCAGGGAGTACAGGAACTTTCTGCACCAGGAAGCTTGTTGACAGGTTGAACATGGAAGGACGCAAATTCAAAATTCATATCCGCACCTTGGGCCATAACAACTCAATAGAAAGTTCTGCAGTTGACAGTCTGGAGATTTCCGGATTGTCTGGTGAAAGCTTCTACCCACTTCCCAAAGTGTTTACCCAGAAAGAAATGCCCGTCTCTACAGCCAACATAATCAGTGAAAGGGAGCTGAGAAAATGGCGTTATTTAGACAACGTAAACATTCCACACATAAACGCTGACGTGGATCTGTTAATTGGCACAAACGCCTCCAAGTTGATGGAGCCTTGGGAGGTCATTAACAGTCGTGAAAATGGACCCTACGCGATCAGAACCCTACTGGGGTGGGTAATAAATGGCCCGTTACGGGGAAGTGACGACTGTGGAAGTGACCATCCTTCATTTTATGCAAATAGAATTGCCATTGACCATATTGCAGAACTGTTAATTAGCCAATATAACTATGACTTCAATGACAGAGCTTCTGCAGGACAGGAAGCTGGAAATAACAAATTGCCAATGAAAGCCAAGTCGGGAATGCCTAAGATCAAAGGCAACAACAAAATTAGCAAAGCATCTTCGAACAAAAAGGTGGAGAAAGAGGATATGCCCAACAAGAAAAAAGACACAAAGAGTGAGATTGTGATTGTAGAACAAGCGGAGATGGGGCTAAAGAAAAAAGGAACTAAACAAAAGGGTAGAAAAGCCTCTGTGGAGGTCAGCGAAGTAGAGGAGACGGAGCCGAAGAAGAAGAAGAAGATTAAAGAGGAGGTGGAAGACGAACAGGAGTCACCCCATGTTGACGTGGTCTTCCTGTCAGAGAAAACTGGAAACCTTCCCTGATAAAAGAGGTCTAGTACGTGTAGTTCGTTTAAAAACCAAGACAAATATCATTGAACGACCCATAACCAAAATATGCTTGCTTAATGAAGCTAAGGAATAATTGGTTCCCATTTAAAAATGAGCTTTATATACACATATATATTTAAATTTTTATTTATTTATTTTTTGGCTCATCATGGCTCATTTAAAATTGTTGGTGTAATTGCTCGGGCAGATGCAATTAGGGGCTGGTGTGTAGGAGCCATATCAAATGTGCTTTGTTTGTGTAATTTTACCCCGTGCCACTAGGGGGCGGTGTGGTTCAGTTGACCTCAGGTCAGCAGAGTGAGACCTTTTTTACCTGATTGAACCTGATCACAGGTGCTGTTGATTTGGAGGGAGCAAACAGTTTTTCGACTGTGCTCGTGTGCTCGTGTGTTTATGTATATGTATACTTTAGTGAGGAATTCGATTTGTTATTTTGTTACATGCATTTTGAGTTAAAATTATTGCGGCTGTGTGTTATAAAAGGAAAATAAACCAGCAAACAAACTGAACGCTTTTCGTTTTTGCGGCATAAGGAGCGCGCTGGGCGCACGTCGGAAACTTATAAAGCAAATCAACAGCCAGTACTACTAAGATTAGGGCTTAGTCAGTACACACTTCTTCAGTTTGGGTGCGGTCATAGAGAAGAGTACAGTGGGGAACGTCAGGGACCGGTTCATATGGGTGCACTGAGTGAATCCACGGTTTCCATTGTTGATACAGTTTCAAAACATTGGTAATTGGCGGGTCTGGGTCGTCTTTCAATCGAGCCCAGTAAACGTTGGCCGACTGTTGCTGCTCATCAGGATCTTCCCCTAGGATCCATTGTTCATTGTTACATCTTGAAGTAATTGTCTTTGAACAGTCTATTTTTACCCCATTAGGGAAATGTACTTGCACCCCCTGTGGGCCAGATAGGATAGATGCTTTCAATCTAACTAGGACATCTCTTCCTAGCAGTGAGAATGGGCATTGTGGCGAATATACATAGCTTTGATGAAATTGATAACCAGCTATTTTAGTGGGGAGGGGTTCTGTGAAAGGGAGTGGCATTGGCTGTCCTCCAAATCCCACAAGGTCTATGGAATATTTGGAGAGCTGTTGACCGAACTGAGGTTGTATCAGAGTCGAACTTAAAAGTTCACTTTTTGTTCATTCACTTCTCCCCGTAGCAAGGGGTCAGCCTCTCCCCTTGCCCTTGACCCTGGGCACTAGTATTGGTCTGGATACCAGGTGCCTTGAGGCAACTGGTTACCTGGGGCCAGTTGTGGTTGCGGTGGCACATGCTGTTGTTGCTGCTGTGGAGGGGGTCCCCCTCTTGGTGGCCCTCTCTGGTTTTGTGGACTGTCTCGTGCCCAATGTCCATGACCTCCACACACGAAACACCCATTGTCCCTAGCCCCCGGTGATCCGCCCCTGCCCCTTCCATAACCTCCTCGAGGATTAAAGCCTCGTCCTCTTCCTCCTCTATAATGTGATTGTGGTGGGCCCCATGGTCCTGGCGGGTTTCATGGTCCCTGGGGAGGGGGTCATGTATAAAATTGGCCAGCAACTGGGGCAACTGGAACTGGGGATTCCCATTGGCGCTGGCTCCCCCTGTTGTTGGCTCATTTGTGCTTGTGTCTTTGCTTTAGCTGCTTGTTTGTGGCTTGTGCCTTCCTCTCTGGCTTTTGCTAACTGTAATTTGGTCAGTTGTATTTTCAAATTCTCTATCTCTGTTTTGCTCGCAGCCTTTCTTTCATCTGCTCTACGCATGTGATGTTGAAGTGTCCTCATCCATATGTGTAATGGCTCTCACTTCCTTGTCTGTTCCTTTCATAATTGCAGCTTTAAACATTGATCCCTGCAGTGGATCTGACCCTGGATTGTTCCTGACCTTTTCCTGCCAGTCTTTCCTGCATCTAAATCGAATTGGTCTGTTGTCCCTAATCCGTATTTCTGTCCAATTAATTCTCTCACATCACCTATGGATGGATACTGTGACTCTACTAAGGAGCTTTTCATAAAATCTCTTTTTAAAATTTACGGATATAGTCAAGCTAAAAATACTTGAAATCTTATTCAGAGCTGTAAAGAAATCTTCCTACAGGTATTCAATCTTTATTTAAATTAAGAAACAATTGCTATAATTTAAGAGGACTGCTTCGATTTGAAACAAGAAAAGCAAGAACTAACATTAGACAAAGATGCTGTCCGTTACTGGTGTAAAAATGTGGAATGACCTTAATGATAAACTGAAGGTAATTACAACACGACCGATATTTAATAAGACCTTGAAATTTGAAATAATTAATGCATATGTATAAATGTTATAATTGGAAAAGAGAAAAATAAGTAAATAAATTTTAAAAAAAAAGGAAAATGTTATTCATTTTGATTATTGAATACATGGAAATGAGAAAAAAGTCAACCTTATTTAGGCAAATATGAATTTTGATTTTGCAGATTTTGATTTTTGCTTTGTGAGTATGTGTGTGTATGTTTATATGTATATGTTTAAATGTATATAAAGCAAGTAAATGATTTCATTTATTTAGATATAAGTAAATATACTTTTAATCAAATATATGTTTAATCATATGTCAATATGTTGTGTTTAAACAGTTAGAACTGGGATATTAGGGTGGGCTAATAAAAGCAAGTTGCTTCAGCCCAATCCATTTTTTTGGTTGAAATTGTCAAAATATTATGTCATTTTATTTAACATCTGATGTATAACCAAAAATAAAATTCATTCATTCATTCATGGTGAGCTCTGTGCCTACGGTTAGACCAGCTAAGTTCTGTAACCATGTTCCAGCTCCGTCACTAAGTGGTGGTAGTTGTGCATTCATGTGTTCCTTGTCTGCTAAACTAAATGGTTTGTATATCGGTGGTCCTGTCCCTTTAGAGTGTACTAGAGGCATCATGTGAGACCTTTTACCACGTGTTCTAAACGCTACTGGTCCGTCTGCTCCATGCTGTGCCAGAAGTCGTAACTCATCTTCTAATTCTCTTCAATTCTTTTCCACTAATTCTTGCATATAAACTCCCTCATCCTCCTTTCTTTCTTCATGTCTCGTCTAGTCTTAGTTCCTGGTCCTCTGCTTCCGCATTCTGACCATAGTATCTCCTCTTCCTCCCCCTCTGAGCCAGAACTCATCATACTGATTTTTTTTAGATTTACGTGTTTGTTTTTAAATCCCTCTCTCTTTCTGGCTTCTACAGTCATAGTCAGAGTGGTCTCAGTCAGTTAAGTCAGTCTCAGGTTTGGGTTTTCCTGCTTTGTGTCTGCTTCAAAGCTGCTTCAAATTAAAGCTAAACTTATCAATATTTTTATATTGATAATAAATGACTATATGTAATGTGAAAGGTAAGTTCATTTTAAAGAAATCACAAGTGAGTATCCTCAAATTCCAAAGATTGCTAGTTAGCGCGTAGTTAGCAGCATTATCAACATAGCAAAGCTTACGTTGTTTTTAAGCGTCTCCATTATCTCCATCATTCCCGCGTACTTTCTGTAATATAAGTGTCTGGGCTTGTGCTCCGGGGTTGCAGCTGGATGCTACTCCCAATCGATGCACCCTTGTCCCCCAAGCTCCTCCCTTTCCTGTCCGAGGTTGCAAAACTTAAACATGGCAGCGCCCCACGGACATAGAAAAAAAGAAGATGGCAGCGTCCAGGGCTGTTTCTTTTCGGAAGTTCGCAAATCTATGAGTGACGTCACCGTAGCTCCGTCCATTCATTTATGCAGTCTATGGTCTGCAGTCAGGGCATACTCAGAGCAGCAGCAAGTCGGCTTTTTATACACACAGCACTGACAGAGGGCAACGCTGTGATGGAAATTGACTCGCTTCAAGAGGCTCTCAGAGGTCACTTGAGTTTATTTTGATATGTTTTGTGTTTGTTAAGACCACGCGTTATATGTGTGCTCCCGCATTTGTTATATAAAAAAAACAAACTGACTTACCTCACGCGCTAATGTCTCTAGCTAACGTTAGCTGCTATTCATGACGAGCTAACGCTAACAAGCGGTTTCACGGAAATGGTTAGCAGTCTGTCCAATTAATTAGCCAGGGAAGGGATCTAACGAAAACATCAAGCTTTTCTTTATCCGTAACGTTATTTCCTAAGTTATATATGCATTTGCCCTCAATAATTAGATTGAAATTGCTGACATAGTTGTGGCTGAGATGAAGTTGTCAGTGTCATCGGTTGTTGTTTTCTGTTTTTCGGCTACGCTTTTGCAGCGAACTTCACATGCTATCCAGTTCGCTAAACTTTAGCTAGGTATGGGGCTGCTGGTGGCACAGTGGTTAAAGCAGTCGCCCCATGTAAAGAGGCTGTAGGTCCTCGAGACAGTGGCCACGGATTTGACTCAGACCTGCCTTTATTTATTCAGAATCAGAAATATTTAAATAATGCCAGTCGGAGTCGAACCCTTTGCTGCATGTCTCCCCCACCACATTTCCTGTCTGTCCTATCTAAAAAAGGCTTGAAAATCTGCCCAAAACAAAACTTTAGCCAGTCATAGTTAGCAGGACAACGAGATACATACATAGATAGAAGCCACTAGCCCGCTGCGTTATGTAAATAGCTAACGTTAATTGGACAATATCATTGTCTTGCAGGCAAAGTGTCGCCAGAGACCCGCTAACAAGCTTCATCTATCGTTTGTGTGCTAAATACGGGTGACCAAAACAACCGAGCAATAGCCGAGTTATCAAAACTGTAACGTAATGCTAAGTGGCGCTGGGTTTAATTACAACCTGTCCTTCTCTGATCAGGCTAGGACACGACGTTTTGTTAATCCCGTGGTTTGTTTTCTCTCAGATTTTGACAAGAAAGCAAAGACGGCGTCTCCTCTTCTTGAACAGTTTCTATGTCATATTGCCAAGACTGGAGAGACCATGTAAGTGAAACAGCAGGCCAGATACGTTCTCTCCTCGTTACTAAAACGCATTATTGTTTAACTATAACTGTATTCATGACATTTTATAGATATGTGGTCCCGGAATTATTTTGTTTGTTGTGTAACTGTATTTCTATGAATCTTCTCAATTAACATGTTGCCATATGCAACAACTAACCATATTAAAGCTTCTGTCCAATTTTGCCTCTAATGTATTATGCCAGATGTATTATACATTATTCTGCCTACCATTTCCCTCTAGGGTTCAATGGTCTCAATTTAAGAACTACTTCCTGTTTAAATTGGAGAAGGTGATGGATGACTTTGGAGCCTCAGCGCCTGAGCAGCGAGGTCCTGCCAATTCCAACGTGGATTCAATTCCGTTTGAAGATATGAAGAAGAGAATTCTGAAGATTGTAAAGGGATATAATGGGTATGTGACCAGCTGATGCAGTCAATTTCTTTATGACTAAAGGTGTGTTTCCACTAGGGCTGAAACAATTACTCGAGTTACTCAATTACAAAAATGCTTTGAGGCAAAATCTCTGCATCGATGATTCGTTTAATTCCTATCTCGTGCGTTATGCGGCCTATTCAGCGTATGGATCATTGTTCCACACGGTCCATTTTTGCAGTTGCACATCACTACATTCAGAAATGGCAGAGGATCATTTCACATTTTAAAAAAAAAAGTGCAAAAACGGTGCAATATGTCCACTGTTAACTAGAACTGTTCTACCACGACAGGAAGAGAATGAGTAACGTTAGCCGCCCTGGTGAATGCCTCTATGTTTAGTTTTTTATTACAGTGTTAAACATAGCGTCAGCTCCCTGATTAGTCTATATAGTTTTGTTTGAGTAAATGTGTCAGTGGAGTTTTGTTTGTTGTTACGGTTAATATCTATCGTCACACACACACACACACACACACACACACACACACACACACACACACAGGTGTGAGGCGGGTCTATCTTGCCGAAACGCCCCCAATCTGCATTAGAGCGGCCGTTTGAGCCATTTGTCTTTAAACCTGAGGGGTTGAGAGAAGCCTGGTTGCTGATTTGATGTAGCTGATTGGATGTAGCGGGAAGTGACTTGTGGTTCAACAGACGCCACAACAACATGGTGAAGTAGAGTAGACACTTTTATCCATTGGTCTAGAAAAAGACAGGAAACTATCTGTGCACGGATTCTGGATTGAATTTTAACCTGTGGTCCTTTGCTGCATGCTCAATACCTCTCTCTTTCGTTCTCCCATTTAAATGCCAACTCACTCACACCGTAGTACTGCAGCGGGGTGACAGCCGGTCTGTCAACAAACACTTTTACAGCACCTCGAATCTTTAAGGTAGTGTTTTCTTTCATGTTACTTGTACATAAGTTGACGTTGTGAATAATACGGCCACCTTAAATCAAACTAGAACTATTCTGTATTTCTCACTTTGAGGAGGAACGTGGCACTCCATCACTGATTAGCTGATCACTGTAGATCTAAACTCATTCAGAGTGATACCATGGCCCAGATGGTCTTAAGGTCGCACTCACATTGTTCATCCGTACCGTGCCCAAACAGGTTTTACGGGTAAAGCCTAGTTCGTTTGACCAGTGTGATTGCAACCGTACTGCGCCTAGCAGTTTGGGAGAGGTCGGCCTTTGTAAAGCATGTGTGTACGAGCACGAGGCCTACGGCTGCTCTGACGTAATTTTATCGACGGCATCGCGATGTGTGTGACGGTGTGATGACGTATGGACAGGCAAGAAGCATTCGCGTGAGGCCCAGGCAGTATGAGTACAAACGGGCCTGGCCCGCGGGGGGGAGAGGGAGGGGGGAAACAAGTACCCTAACGCCCGGGGCACGGTACAGACAGAAAGTGTGAGTGCGCCCTAATAGCTGGGCCGATGCACGATTGCTTCTTGCTTATGTCATCACCCCTCAGTAGTTTTGTTGTGTCTGACTGCGTTTGAATATTTTCATCTGACAAAATCTACAGGAAACATTCCACCTCCACATCAGAACACCACGAAATGTCTGTCGCAGAGAACAATTGTACATAAATAGTCTCAGGACCGCTGTAAATGCTCATGCTCATACATGTGTTCGTGCTTGCACATGTGCATTGACTGACTGCTGTCATGGAATCACTATAGAAAGCGGGTAGGGTAGCTTTAACATATGATGCGTGATTATCCTTTCTCAACAGACTCTTATGTCACTGTAACTTCTACATTTTATCACAGATGAGTGGCAGCTAGCGTCTCATGTGCTCCGAATGAGAGCAGAAAATGAGAACCATATGGCTGAAGTGTTTTGAATTCTCTTATTTGTCAAGGGCAGCTTTTTATGTTGTTCAGAATATGCTGACCTCTGTATTTATTTACTATGCTGCTACAGGCAGACTTAACTTTTTCTGTAAATTCTTTGCAGTATAGGCAGTGTTTTCCCTACCATTATATTAGGGGGGCGCATCCTACCCCCCTTGAAAGTCAAGTTATTCTTATTTATTATTGTTTGTTATTTTGTTTTATGTCCTGAATAGAGCCAGATCACAACAGGAGTTATTTAAGGATCCCTTTCCTATAGAACAGCTCTATACCTTGTCCTTTTAGTAAACAAACTAAACAGCTTTATGTTATTTATCTTTTATCTCGTGCACGACAGCATGTTAATTCTGTCTCTATATGGTTGCGTGTTTATAATTCTCAGAAAACTCAGACAGCGTTGGGGATTCACTTATTCAAAGATCGTTTGTTAAATTGTTTGGGAAAAACAAAACTGAAACTTATCAGAGATCTTTTGTTATTTAGTTTGAAAAGAGGATTCACTCCCACAAAAAAAAAAACTAAAACAGAATTAAACAAACTGAAATTATTTCTTTATTTTGTTGTGCTTGAAACTGAAAAGTGATTTTTGATTTAACTTGGACTGTTTCTGTTGGAGAATATTATTTGGACATTTTGGACAATTATTTAAAAGACTTTCTGTTGCCGAGTGTAGCTCATTGTACAATACACTGATTTCAAGTGAAATGAGTTTGTATTGTTGCTCTGATTATTGTTGTATAACTGGGACCCCCCCCCCACTGCTGTAGACCTAGGGGAAAAACAGGGATATATGCTGGCAAAGGTAACCTTCCAGTTGAATTGTAAAATCACTTCTATTTGTTTTTATTAATAAAATACATCGGAAGTAAATTCATTTTGGACCACTTTACTAAAAATGCACTAAGTCACAATACATGTCTTTACGGGTTACATACAGTTCTAACAGTACTATACTGAAAGTGTTTGATGGAAACGTGGCTTAAATGACACATCTTCTATCCTCTGTATATAATAATAATACATTTTATAAGCGGTCGGAGATGAGATGCCTTCACATACTCAAGGCACCTTACAGCAGTAAAATGGTAATTAAAAACAAGAATGCAAACAGCTGCATTATAAATCAAAGGACCATAACAGAGGTGAGAAGGGCGTGGTCAGGCGGAATATGCTAATCTTAAAAAAGTGTATTGAGCTGTGATTTGTAGGTGAGGAGAGAGAGTTAATTTCACTTATGGTTTGTAGGAGAGTTCCAGAGATCTTTATGGATGAAGGTATTATTATTTTACTAAATTAATTGCCTTTTTGAGGGCCTCAACATATGTAAAAAGATTGCAAACTTGTCAAGTCTGTTGTAAATTTAGGTATTTTATGCATATCTCATGCATGGGCGTGGCAAAATGCGCCCCTAGAAAGTTGCCAAAATTGAGCCCCTCGATGAGGTTTCACCTAGAGTTACGAAAATCAGTAGGCTCAGAGAGTAAGAAGACGCACAATTAAGGTTCCTCCTCCAAGATTGATGTATTTTTATGAAAATTGGTAGGCATATATAATATCTCTAGACGTACAAAAAAGCCTCTTGGAGCGAAATCCTAAACTCAACAGGAAGTTGGCAATTTTCTGACATTTGCACGTGTCAAACTTTAACGAACTCCTCCTAGAAATTTAACCTGATCGACTGAAGACCTTTTGTGATCCAAGTAACCTCATATTGTTTCATTTTTCAGGAGCATGTGTCCGACGTGGTGGCAAATATTGCTGCCGTGTTATAAAACAGGAAGTTGCTGTAACTTGAGCATACATTATCTTAACCAACCTTCTGATGGTTGATGAGAGTTTGGTCCTGAACAGAAACGCATCTCAATATTAACTCCTATTCAGAGCGCCCCCTATTGGCGACAGGAAATATGTGGCTTTTTGATGGTGTCATACTTTAACAAACTCCTCCTAGAGTTAGAATCCCATCACCTTCAAAACCAGCCTGTACCGTCTAAAGACTTTGGTAATCAATGTTATTAGATATTGTTTCGTTTTTCTGGAGCGTCTGGCCGTGGTCTAGCGGCGTATATTGGCGTCACGATATGAATCATGAAGTTGCTGTAACTTTAGCATAGGTTGTCCAATCTTCACCGAATTTCTGAGGCATGACAAGACCCCAAGCCTGAACACACCAACATCTCAATATTAACTCACAGCGCCACCTGTTGGCAACAGGAAGTCAGCCTAATATGACAAACTTCATCCGATTTACATCAAATTTTCAGTGTGTGTTCTTTGTTTGATATACAACAAGGCAAAGCATCTTTGGTAGGTGCTCTCTAGCGCTGCACAGTGGACGCAGGAAGAGGTGCAAAGTTCCCACAGATTGCCTGCAGAGCCACGCCTTTTGTGCAGTGGCTGCATTGGCTGGAGTCTGGCCGGTTTCCCCCTAGGTGCACCGGTGCGAGGGCCCGTTCATCGTTGCTTGCAGCTTTAATTTAGGTTTTGTAGTGAAATGAGGTCTCGTTTAGAAAACTCATCATTTCAACTTCATGATGAGCTGTTCTAGATCCTATACATCCATCAATCACAGCGCTTTCAATATGCGAAAGGATTAAATAGAAATGTAAATCCGACAAAAGTTCAGCTTAAAGCATCAGCCAGTTAGTGATAAAAATAACTGACTGCATTGTCCTGACGCTTGCTCGTGTCACGTACTGTTTGGATGTAAGTATACAAGTGATTAAGATTAATTATTTGTCATTAGGAGGATAAATATCCCCCCTAGGGTCAACCTCGGGCCGGAGAAAGCTTTGTGGGCACTGACTTCTTTTTTCTGTTTAAGTTTTCAACATTTTCTGCAAACAAGAACGGGTTTATGGTCAATAGAATATATAGAAAAAGGAGAGAGTGTCGTTTAGTTTGTTGGCGCACGCCGCATGCTTGCGTTTGTTGTTTAGTGAGCCCCAGCACATTACTCAGCCACCCCCCAGCACGACCAACAGAGCCTGAGGTAACGTTAACTACAGAATGACCGCCGCCATTCTCTGCAACGCTAACTATGTACGTGAGTCTCTGGGCAGAGGACTTTGTGGCTAACATGCCAGTTTAAGCTAGGAAGCTAGGAGACTGTGGGAATTATGATTTTTAAATAGCTACTGATACCGATTGATACTTTAACTTCCCACACATTCAGACATGTTAACGCACCCTCTGATATTATTATAAGATACTCCATCACCCGTGTTTCCCCCAGGTTTACAGCTTAAGGGGGGGGGGGGGGGAGGGCAATGACAAAGAAAATTAAAGGAATCGTGGTTTTCATGCGTTTCCAGCGCACTGTAGCAGATCGCCTGAATGTTATTTTTCTTAACGTGCCAGTCGGTGTTTAATCAGACACTTTAATGGTTGGGTTCATATTAAAGGTCAATCCCCACATGGATAAATGAATCAGTGTTAAAAGGCGTTAAAAATCACTAGACAGAAGGATCACAATTATACAGCAATAATCAGCCACAATGCAAACTCTGTTTAAATCAGTGTATCACACAATGAGCTACACTCCGCATCAGAAAATGCCTTTTTAATAATTGTCCAAAATGTCAAAATTTTCTACAACAGAAACAGTCCAAAGTTAAATAAAAAATCACTTCAGTTTCAAGCACAACAAAATAAAGAAATAATTTCAGTTTGTTTAATTCTGTTTCAGTTGTTTTTTTTGCAGGAGTGAATCATCTGAAACTTCTCAAATAAAATAAAGGATCTCTGATAAGTTTCAGTTTAATTTTTCCTGTTGGAGCCTCTTCCCAAACAATTTAACAAACAATCTTTGAATAAGTGAATAAGATGAATAAGATGAATAACATAAGGCTGTTTAGTTTGTTTACTAAAATGACAGAGCTGTTCTATAGGAAAGGGATCCTTAAATAACTCTAGTTGGGCCTAGTTGCGCACCCCCCCCCCCCCCCCCCAATGTACTGGTTGGGGAAACACTGATCACTTTCATCTCATTGTCTTGACTCTAGTAGTAACACACTAAACTGTATACTCACAACTTGGAGATTGTGGTTATCATATTCAACTTTTCTGGTTATGGTGGTAAAAGCAAATTATCCCCAAGTTATCCACCATCAACACAACAGGTGCACTGTCAAAGTTTACATTAGCAGGGCTATTACCAATTATTTTTAATGGTATTCTGTTAGCTTCAGAGATAGCCAGCTCTAAATCTATGTACCGTAATTTCCGGACTATAAGCCGCTACTTTTTTCCCTCATTCTGGTCCCTGAGGCTTATACAACGGTGCGGCTTTTCTACGGCTTACGGTAACCAGGGGCGCGCACTACCGAGGATGCGCGAGACCGAGGCAGACATCTGGCGCCAGGTAACGAGAGCAAAACAAAGAGTAGTTTGCGCGAAGGAAGTGTTCATGCAAACACCCTCAACATGGAAAACAAACGGAGAAGTGCATATGATGCTGCTTTTAAGTTAAAGGCAATCGATCTGGCTGTCAAAGAAGGGAAATAGAGCTGCTGCACGTACCCTTGACATCAATGAATGGCTGGTTATTTTGATAACGTAAACGGCCGCGGGACTGCACTTTTACTGCCGTGTTACAGGCGAGCACTTTGTATTACTTTGCACCGTTGTATTATTTGTACTCTGCACGAATGCTGTTCGCCATGTCAAAGATGTGAAAGTTTGATTGAAAGATTTATTGTTAATAAATGGGACGCTTTGCGTTCCCAAACAGTCATCTCTGTCCCGACAATCCCCTCCGTGGTAGCAGGAACCCCTATATACTACGGTAATTACACATCAAAACGCCTGCGGTTTATAGTCGGGTGCGGCTTTTATATGGAGCAATCTGTATTTTCCCCTAAATTTAGCTGGTGAGGCTTATAGTCAGGTGCGCTTTATAGTCCCGAAATTACGGTATTATCATTATTTCGGTTTATAAAACACCTGATACTTTAACTTGCTGCTACAATGCCCTCACGACGAATTAAACTCACAAAATGCTGTCACTTAATGGAGGAGTAGTGGTAGAAGGTCACGTTGACCCCAGTGAGGGGGCTGGTTGTCATCTTGAATAGAATAGCTTTTATTGTCATTGTATTGCATACAACGAAAATGTGCAACTCCTTTTAGTGTATTAAACAAACAATAAGAACAATTCAAAACAATATAAAAGAGGTACAAGCTAAACAAATATTTTATATAAAAGATTTTTGGAAAAATTCGGGACAGTTCAAAATGTTTTTTTGGGACGATTCCGTGGCGGTGGTGAAAAAGTTAGTTTTAACCCTTGTAGGACACAGTGTCAGCTTCAAAGGATAGTGTGCTGTTCAGGATGACATATTGAGTACTTGCTTTTTTTTCTCAATTGTAGAATTCCATTTACAATTCAGCGCTTGTGTGAGCTGCTTACAGAACCCAAGAGGAACTACACAGGAACAGATAAATTTCTCCGGGGGGTTGAGAAGGTATGTCTCAACATCGTGTCTGTTTTTCCCCTTCACTTGTTAACCTGCTGTCACCTGTTGCTCATTTGGGAATTCTTATCCCTCTAGAATGTAATGGTGGTAAGCTGTGTTCATCCAACCTCTGAGTAAGTGTCTTGTCCAAATGAAACACTTTTTTAGAATGAACTAAATACCAACTTAATATGAATTATATTTTCCACTGGATAAAGAGTTTTGTTTTTTTTTGTTTTCTGAACTTGTTTGTACAGGAAAAATGGATGCAGTGCTGTCAATAGAATGAATGGAGTGATTCTTCCCGGTTACACGTCTGCTTTTACAGAGAGGTTGTCTTGGGGACAGATTTAGTCCTTGCTTTTAAAATTAACATACATTTAAATTATGATTGTTGATGCTTTTTTTCATAAGTTTTTCCTCTCTTTTTTTTTTTTTTTTTAATGGCTTTTTATAAGAAAAGTGAACAGGCCTGGAGCCCCCCGGCCACTGAACCGACCGAAGGTGTCTCTGGCCAACTCCCTAGCAGCTAATGGCCTACCAGACAGCACAGACAACAAAGACCTCAACACAGAGCAAGAAGACAACGACAAATACTCCAGGTATGTCAGAAACTACAAAGCACCAGAAAACCTTTTCTCCATGTGTGTTCTACATAAATCCACTGGAATCACATCTGTATCTCCTGGTTCTTTTGTCAGTGAGGTTTCAGCGTTGGGAGGTTCTCTGGGGAGCTCAGTGAAAAACAAACACCCAGAAGATGCAGAAGAGGACATGGAAGCCGAGCAGCAGGAAGTGAAGAGACTTAAATTCAGCAAGGATGAGGAGGAAGAGGAAGATGAGGAAGAGCAGGGCGTGGACATAATGAGGCCTTTACATGCCACCTGCCTCTCAAAAGAGGCAGAAGCCATGGTCCAGGAGGAAGAGGAAGAAGAGAAGGTTGGGTACAGCAAGGAGAACGAAGCCTCCAGCAGTGCTACTGCAGCCAAGGACCAAGGTACGTTTGTTGTTGGTTTTCTTACATGCCATGTGTGTTAATTGGTAGTTGGTTTGTATGTGTGACTGGCTTTATATTCCAATCAACTGCCAGTTTATCAGGTACAGGTGCATTATACTGACAGTTGTTTCTTTCTTTATATGACTGCGGGTAGGCTAAATACTGTAAGACACCGCTGTATTTGGCAGTAGATAGCACCACAAACCACAGCCTCCAACATGATCACTGACCATGATTCAACACCTCTCTAAAACCGTGTAAAAAAAAAAAAAAAAAAAAAAAACATTATAGCCTTCATTAGGTCAATCTATCACAGGACTGTCTAAATTAACTGCATTAGTTTTTGCAAGATGTACCTAATATACTTGTGGTGAAAAGATCAGACCTGTATGTCAGTGTCTTACACCATCAGAACTGCATATTTAGATTTTTAAGTAGCTCAGAAGCTTTCTAATTATTTATCCAGATTGTAAACGAGCATAATTTCCCATTGGAAAACCACAGAAGGCACTGGAGCTTGACAAACATCACATTAACTTATTTGCAGCAATTACAAGGAGAAATGCGCTATGCTATCATCTGACAGGGTGCCAGGAAGCGTGTCTGCGATGATAGTTGATAACCATATCGTCTGAAAATGTGTTTATTTTATTTAAATGTCCATAATTGCCTTTAATGTAAAGTCATTACTGACTGTAGATGGGTGCTGTTCATGTTGTTCTATTTATGATTTGAATAACTGTATATCATTTTGGTGAACCTTTTGTGTGCACTTTTCCGGGTCACAGGTTGTGACTTTATGGCATTTTCAGATTGTTTTGGTGAAGTTCCACGTGGATTAAAGTGTTTGGCTGTAGCTCTGTCACTTTGAATTTGACTTGCTTTGCTGCGGTTTAGGACAGGCTCATTCCAACCAGTGTCTTTCAGCCTTTTAACAAACAGCTGCTTGCTAAAGTACAGTGCACTGTGGACATTTTCCCAAAATAGGTCTAGAGAGAGGGAGAGAGGGAGAGAGGGAGAGAGGGAGAGAGGGAGAGGAGAGGGAGAGAGGGAGAGAGGGAGAGAGGGAGAGAGGGAGAGAGAGAGAGAGAGAGAGAGAGA